>NC_141150.1:7707500-8391000 GCF_053477565.2 Lygodium microphyllum | reverse complement strand
ACCCTTTTCCCTTGTGAATCAATCACAAGACTAAATGATTTCATACATGTCGCGCAAGTCCTGCGATGGGATAATCTGTTTAGATTCTTTAAGCTGACGTATGTCAGGCCTAGGGTTTCTTCTTTTAAGAACCTTAGGGACAAACCCTAGTTTCTTATCTTTATGAATTTATTGTCCCTATGGTAAGGAAAGTAGTCAAGTGTTTAGGGTATTAATGTTTCTATGTTTAGATTGGTTCAGTTAACTTTTGGAAGGTAATATTAATCGTCTTGTCACAGTTTTGCTATCCTTGTGACAATTTACTTTCCCAATCAATACAGTTTAATTTGGCATATAGCATAATGCCAAGGTGATACAAAGAGCGACAATACTCCTTGGGACAAAAAGGCCTAGCTGTGAAATTGGTGTATACATACTTTATTAGTCCCAAGTCCTCAAATAGCAAGGGAAAAGTGTTAATAGAATGTCATCCAGCAATCCCCTTTTACATTTTCTTTCCAAATGAGTTCTTATATCTAATTTTTATACTTGTTAATTCCTAACATTTAACTTTCGTTTTCTTTAAAGATGAACTCATGCCAAATAACAGCAATTGCCTTGCTAGGATGTGCAACTAGCAAAGATAACTCCCTAGTAATTTTAGCATCGAAAGAAACCTTTCATGAAATTAGTCATTTACCATGATTCATTGCGAAAGGAATAAGACTAATGGTGCAAGATATAATTTCTACACCTTAGGATTTAACTAAAATATATTACTATAGTAAATTGATAATCTTACTCGTAATTTATAATGCTTGATGCAATTTGAAGAAAGCTAAGTTCTATACATTGTCATTCCTAAGCTAAACTCCTTCGTTACAAATAACTCGAACAAATATATCCTATCCTTAACATTTTTCCTTTGCATGATTGACTTAAAACCGAATTAAAGCCAAGAAAAACCTGGCTTGGAGGTGAGATATCCACATGGATACCGGGGGATGACCCTCCCGCAGCTACACCTTGGACTTTCTTCGGCGGCATCGTAGATCGAATGTGAGATAGCCTTTTCCTCTTTCTTCTGGAATTCCACCGTCTTCTCCTTCTTTCCCTTTCTTTTGTCTTTTTTTTTCCACTCTTCCTCCTTCACTCCTTCTTTTCACTCCCTTCTCTTTCCCTCCCTATCTTTTATCTCACGGCTATTTTTCCCTTACGGGGTACTATCCGAGGCCATGATGATAGTTGGGTTCAGGGGGAAAATAATAATGGGGATATGGGGGGATTAGAAAGAAAGCTTAGGGAGTTGTGGGAAAATGAGAGTTATGAGGGGGTCGAAGAAGGGTTAAGAAGGGTTATAAGGGGGTGAAAAAAAGGGTTTAGGGGAATAAAACACAGGGGTTAGGTTCCCAAAGCCAAGGGAGGGCCTTAAGGGAAAAAGGGACAAAAAAACCTAGGGGGTGTGTGGTTCCAACCCATGGGGAGGGCTAAGGGAATTTTTGAAACCCGGGGGGAAAATAAGGGCCTTATGGGGATCAGAAAGCCTTAAAGACCTCTTAAGGCCTTCTAAGGATAATTCGGGGGGGGGGGGGGGGGGGGGGACCAGGGCTTAGGGGGGATTTAAAACCCGGAGGGGGGAAAGGGGCTTAGAGGGATTAAAACCCGGGGGAGGGAAAGGGGCTTAGAGGGATTAAAACCTAGGGGAGGGAAAGGGGCTTAGAGGGATTAAAACCCGGCGGGGGGGGGGGGGGGGGAAGGGGCTTAGAGAGCCCCATTGGAAGCTTGCAAGCCTTCTGGAAGCCTCACAAAGGCACGTGGGGGGGGAGGGGGGGGTGAAAGGGGTTGCGTGGCGAAATGGTGGCTGACGGCAACAGATGGCGGTTGAATGGCAACGGATGGCAGCAGCCTCTCGTCTTCCTCCCTCAGCTTGGAGTTATGGCGGCACTCTCCTTGTCTCGCTCGGCCTCTTCTCTCATGGCTCAGCCTCTCCCCTGTACAGCGCCCCCCCTCCTTGTTTAAATAGTGGAAGGGAGGGGGATCTTCCCTCCTTGCATGTAGACACGCATGTTCTCCCTCCCTCCAAAGGCTCCACCAAGGAGCTTAGTAGCTCCTTCTATTCCCCTCCCCCTCCAGCTCGTCAGTCGGCTGGAGGGATAAGGGGGGAAATTTTTTTTCCATTAACTAATTCATTTTTATTAACGCGAGATATTACACATTTTAAGTCTTTTCATGCTTCCAACATTCAATTTGGAAAGAATCATGCTGCTCACCAACCTTGGATAATAAATTTCTATAATAATGTAGGTCACCCTAGTTGAAATTATAATCCCAAGAGTTCTACTTTGCTCTCTAATTTTCTTAAGTCATCTGAACCTAAAAATGCTAATCCAAGTGTCTCACATACCAATTCCAAGAATGTAATTTGTTACAAATGTAGTCGTATATGCTATGTCAAGGACCCATATAGCCCAATAATAGGAGACAAATGGCCTAAGAAATATGACACTTCTATGTCCTTTCCTAAGGATAGTATACAAGGATGTATGAGTAGTGGTATGTTTCCCAAAAGAGTCCCTAAAATTGACTCTCATTAATTTTATCAAATCATTATTTTACTATATACTAGGCACATAAATTGTTTTGATGGTTCAAGCCAATGTTCTTCTAGTGATTTGCCTTGAGGTTCAAACGACATAAGGCACACACACATACAAGCATTAATCATGAGAGAGAGAGAGAGAGAGAGAGTGTGTGTGTGTGTGTGTGTGTGTGCATGTGTGTGTGTGAGTGTATGTCTAAGTGAGTGAGTGAAAAAGAGAGAGAGAGTAAACATAGAAGTGACAAAGTCACATAGTATTCTTGAATGGAATCTCTTCTATTTACTAGCCTTGCCACTAGCACTTCCTCAATTACCTTGCATACTGGAGGTGACTGGAGGATAGTGCATGCCCAGGTTCCTACCAATATGTTCTCTAACAAAATCCCATGTAGCTTTGCAAGAGATGATGGGCTAGCCGTCTTACCCCATCCTTGAATGTCATTATATCTGCCTCCAAAGTGGACCCACTTTGATGCAAAACTCTGTAGATTCCTTTTTTGGCTAAGGAGTTTCCACTTTTACCAACTGTCAATGCGATTCAAGGACTAAACACCCATGAACCAAATATCTTATAATTTTCCTTAATGGTAGTATCTTAGATGGTTGCTAAAACTTTTTAAAGAACATTCACTATGAGTTCCTTATTAGTGTCTTGCTCTAGAGATCATTAGTACATTAGAAGATTCTAGAGCACTTTGCTATAATGGAAAATTGTCAAACTTGTAGCTGAATCACCTTTTAAAATGAAGTATATGTTCACCTTATTTCATTTTTCCAAACTAAAGTTAACATGTTTAAACCCAACACATTGGACAAGGCAATATCTTTGGTGTATGACATCCCAAAAAAAAAAACTAAACATCAATGAGCAACAACTTTTAGCTTTCATGGAAAATAATATGGGTAACGACAACTGTCGTTTTAACTCTTTTCATGCTTCCAACTTTCAATTTGGAAAGAATCATCCTACTTGCAGACCTTGCATAAGAGATTTCTATAATAATGTACACCGCCCTACATCAAATTCTAATCCCAAGAGTTCTACTTTGTTCTCTAATTTTGTTAACTCATCAGAACCTAAAAATGCTAATCCAAGTGTCTCAAATACCAATTCCAAGAATGTAATTTGTCATAAATGCAATCGTGTATGCTATGTCAGGGACCCATATAGCCCAATAATAGGGGAAAATGGCCTAAGAAATACAAAACTTCTATATCCTTTCCTAAGGATAGTATATAAAGGTGCCATTATTCTACCTCCAAAGTGGGCCCACTTTGATGCGAAACTCTATAGATTCCTTTTTTGGCCAAGGAGTTTCCTCTTTTACCAAGTGTCAATGCAATTCAAGGACTAAACACCCATAACCGAATATCTTTTAATTTTCCTTAACGGTAGTATTCTAGATGGTTGCTAAACTCCTTAAAGGATCTTCACTCTCAGTCCTTTATTAGTCTCTTGTTTAACGCTAGTAATGGCACATTCTAAAGTTCAATGCAACCTTAGTACATACTCCTCTCTAGCTAAAAGGTCTTGGAACACCTGGTGAAGTATAAGGCTTTGTTCTACTTTTTTGCAACCTTAACTTGACTTTGCACTAGCTCTTTAAAGATTGCATATGGTTCTGGTTTTGTATTCCTACCTTACCCAACCACAATAGTCTCATAGATTAAAAGTCATAAAAGAGTGGGAGTGTTGAGATTTTCAAAGTGAATATTTTCCCTCCCCCCAAGAGATTCATAGTAAACTCAATCTCAAAACTTCTAACATGGATAAATAAACAACATCAATATCTTCGAACTCCAATATATTATAATTATAAGTATACCTTTAATTATAATGTATAATTAAGAAAGCTAATAATTATAGTATATTATTCACATGAGTTATAATTTTTATAAATTATGTTAATTTTTTAAATAATTTCATTAGTATCTTTGATAATTAATGTGTGACACAAATTAGCATAACATTCTCATGTGAATTTTCCTTTTGAGAATGCATTTAAATGAGTATCTCTTGGAAATTTTGTATATATTTGCAAATATAACATTCTCGTGTGAATTTTTGTTTTGAGAATACATTTAAATTAGTATCTCTTTCTATAAAAAATCAAAAATTTATTGAAACTCAAAAATTATATTCTTAATTTCTTTGCAAATTTTGATCATCTTCTAAATAGTATACACAATTTATTTCTTATCATTAAGGTTTAATACAAAACCATACCCACAGTGCAAGGCTCTCTTCTCTTGCAATTTTTATGAGAAAAATAAGTTCTTATAGTGCAAGGGTCTTATCTCCCTTACTAACCTTCTTTTCTTCTTGCTCTTGAGATCAAGGCTAGGACGAGAAGAACAAACATACATCAAGGGCCTCTCAAGAGAAAACATCACAATGCTAATATTGGAACCCATGATGAAGATTAAGCTTGGTGCTAGAGATTGATATGCTTAATGTACCTCTATTACTAAAGTACTACAAACTATGGTTTTAATTGTAGCTCTATGGCTGAACTGGTATAGACTATGATATTCACTATGCAACTAAAATATGTTATTAATGTAAAATATATTATGGGTTAGATTCTTTTTTCAATCTTGAAGTTTTGTTTGTGCAGAAGCTCATAATTTCATCAACCTTGGATTGAAGATTGAAGATAGTCAAGTAAGGGAGGTCTTCTTCTACAAGCTCATTAATAAAATGTATATGTGACTATAAGTGTACACATGGTATTGAAGGTTGGCAATTAGTGAGTCCTAGTACTTATTTTAGACACGTTAAAAATGACATGCTTGGGATTATGCATTATTCTCTAGAAATATCCCATGCTAGTGAACCAAGCAACTCAAACGTGCAAGGAGATCATATTGAGAACTGAAGGCATGAATAATCATCTCCAGTGCATGGTGGAAATAACATAGATGATTTAAATAGACGATGTGTGTGGCGTGATTGCATTGCATATTGTAATGGTAGGAGGAGTATTGGTCCACAAACTTTTCTTAGGCACCAAGAGTTGAATGCCAAATATGATGCACTAAGTATGCAAATTGGTCTTACTACTTCTAATGAAAGGCAACATGAACAAGGTAATAATCAAACTATTAATACTTCTGTAAGTCCCCCCTTCGGTCATGACAACAACTCAATTAACCATGCTAAGTCTCCTCAAATAGACCCTTCTATAGACAATGACATATCTATTATTGGGTGATCATTATATCAACAAACTATACAAATAATAATTGAGCTTCAAGCTCTTTAGGATGACAACCAAATATCAATTACTCCACAAGAGAACATACTCTAATTACTTTTTGGAGGAATGGGCAATCCAAGGCCTAGGAATCAAAGAGTTGAAGAATGCAAGCCAAGTTTAAGTAAGCTATAAGTGCAACTACCTGATACATGGGATGCAAACCTTGATGGAGTGAGAATCCCAACATCTTGGGAGCAACTTGACTTTGTGTATCATGGTATTGGCATGGTCCGACTTGAACGCTATAGGTTTTGAGTGGGAAATAAAAACAATGATCATGAAATTGAACTTATTACACCTAGTAAAGAAAATATCCGAATCTTTTTCAATAGAAAATATAGCATCAATGCTCTAAACCAAATTAGAGGGTGTATTTTGCACTCTTACCTTATAGGTGGTTCTATAAGCCCAAAGAGCCTCATACGGATGCTCATCCCAATCTTATTTATAAGAAGTGACTGTTTTAGTTAAAATCCCACAAATAATTTGATTAGTTACTTCTACTTGACTATGAACTCTAGGGTAATAAAGCATTGATTTGCGATGCTTAATCTTATACAGTTTTATTAATTTTCTAATTAGGCCATTCAAGACATGGGAACCTTGATCACCTACTAATTTGAGTGGGCAACCAAATGTGTTATAATGTTTTTATACATGAACTTAGCCACCTCAATGGCTTTATCTGTCTTACAAGCTTCTGTTTCCACCCACTTAGTAATATAATAAGTACAAACAAAGATATCTTGATTGGATTGATATCTTGTAGTCCGATCAATTGGACCCACAAAATCAATGCTTCATTTCTCAAAAGAGGATATATAATGCAAATATAGTTGTCAAACATATGGCGAAACTCTTAGAAGGTCAACCAATCCTATTATATACGTCATATTTTTGGAAATAATAATACACATCCTTAAATAAGCTAGGCCACCAATAACTAGATAATAGACCCTTCCTTGCTATTAATTTACCAACAAAATGGCCACCACAAGGTTCATCATGTAATAACTTTGAAACCAGTTGAACTTCATCTTCCTATACACATCAATAATAAATGCCCTCTCTAGGGAAGAATTTATATAGCTAACCCCTTTATCATCCATAGGAGCATTCTTGCATCAATATCCCTAGATTTTTTCATTTATCTACACCAGGTGGATATCGAGCGGTATGAAGAAAGATAGCAATGTCTGCATCACTTAGATTATGGCTTGCATAATAAATTAGATTATCCCCCTTATTATTATTTTCTTGACATAAAAGAGCTCTGACAACATACATAGATTTATCTGATTGGAGTGAAATTACTTCATACAATTGGAGGGTGCCAATACTAGTTCTTCAATCAACTTTTACTTCAGAAATTCAAATGCTTCCTACTAGACACTATCCCAATTAAAAGGAGTGTCCATTCATAGCAAGTTTTGTTAAGGATGATGTGACCTTTGTAAAATAAAAAATAATTTAATTTCCCCAAAAATCTGCATAGTTGTCTAAGATTTGTTGGACTAGGTGGTGGAAGTTTGGAAATCTTAGATTTTAGTAAGATCCATGGCAATACCTTCCTTAGAAACAATAGTTCCTTTTGGAACTCAAAAAATACATTTATCAGGTTTAATGAAATACCCACATCATCACTACATTCAAATACTTGTGACAACAATTGAGCAATTTCTTTTTCCATCCATACAAAAGTTGTCAAGAAACACTTCCATCTACTATCAAAGATAATCTTGGTAGTTTGGAATCAAAACCCTTTCAAATGTTATGGGGTGCCTTGCAAAAAACAAAAGGCATTACTCTGTGAGTGAATGGTGTCCCATTCAGTGCTAAATGTAGCTTTATGGTTATCCTTATGATGAATTAATACTTTATTATAACCTAGTAAACCCATCCATAAAAAATATAGTTCATGGCCAAAGACTTTATCAAGTACTTGATCTATAAATGGCAAAGGAAAATAATATTTTCGTGTTTTATTGTTAAGCTCCCTATAATTAACAAAAATATAGATTTTTTTGCTATTTCTTGTCAAGATTGTGGGAGAGAAGGAAGGAGTCTCACTTGTAGCTTTCTCACTTACAGAATGGGGGAATACACACAGAGGTGGAGGCTGAAAACAATTTTCCTCTTCTTAGTTGTGTAAGCCAAAAGAACTCTAGTACAGAGAAATAGAAGAACCCTATATATGGGTCTCAAACCAAACTCAACTAACTAAAGTGGCATATTAACTGAGCCACGAACTAGAGTAGATAAGGATAGTTGTCATCTAGCTATGATTCATGGGCGGTGTACCAACCGCATCTGCAAACTAACAAGTCAGTGACATAAATGCACAATGGTTACCCTCGCGTATCACGAGTGGAGCTCGATATCTCAACACTCCCCCTCGAGCTCAATCCCAATTCCTGCACACCAAGCAGGTCTCTGAACTTGCGTAGCTTCTCTGCGCCCAATGCCTTCATGAATATGTCAGCTACCTAATCCTCTCTGCTGACATGAACTAGATCAATAAGACCTAGTAAAACCCTCTCCCGACAATAGTGATAATGCACCTCAATGTGCTTTGTTCTAGCATGATATACTGGGTTATTTACCAAGTGTATACTACTCATGTTGTCACAATAAATGACAACTGGCCCATTTGTAGACTGATGCATATCATAAAGTAGCTTATGCAACCAAGCTACCTCACATGCAGCCATTGTTGCACCCATGTACTCAGCCTCTGTGCTTGACAAGGCAACTGTAGGTTGTTTCTTGCTGCTCTAAGTGACTGCAGCACTCCCAAAAGAGAACACATATCCACTGATAGATTGTCTATCAGAAATACTACCAACCCAATTAGTATCAATGTATCCATGCAACTGTATCTGAACCCCAGTCTCATAAAATAGTCCATACTATAATGTGGACTTCACATACTTGAGTATGCGTCTAGCCACATCCAAATGCAGTTTCCTTGGAGCCTGCATAAACTGACTTACCAATCCAACAACATAGCTCAAATCTGGCCTGGTAATAGTCATATAAATCAAACTTCCTACTATGCGTCTGTACATAGTAGGGTCTTCGAGAAGCTCACCTGCATCTGCGCTCAGCTTCACATTCTGCTCCAAAGGAACTGAAATAGGCTTTCAACTTGTCATCCCATATTTGGACAACATGTCCAATCCATACTGCCTCTGCAAGATCCATATCCCACTTGGTGATCTAATCATCTCAATGCCCAAGAAATAACACAACTCTCCCAAATCCTTCATCTCAAACTTCTGCTTCAATAGCATTTTCACATGAAGGATATCTTCATCACTATCACTTGTCATAATCAAATCATCAGCATAAATGACAAGTAGCATAATACCTTTCTCTATTTTTCTCACATAAAGTGAGAAATCTGCCTTGGAAATCAGAAAGCCAATAGTGACAAGATATTGTCCTATCTTGTCAGACCATGCTCTAGGTGCTTGTTTCAAGCCATACAAGGCTTTCTTCAACCTGCAAACAAACTTAGGATGAACAACATGCACATAACCTGGTGGCTGCTCCATATAGACCTCTTCTTGCAAATCACCATGCGAGAAGGCATTCTTTACATCCATCTGATGTAAAGGCCATCCCTTTGATGCAACCATAGCAATGACTACCCTTACAATTGCCATCCTTGCAACCAGACTGAATGTTTCTTCATAATCAATGCCATATTTTTGTGCATACCCCTTGACTACTAATATTGCATTGTATCTATTCATAGAACCATCTGCATTGTGCTTCAGCTTATAAACCCACTTACAACCAATTCCATTCTTATCTTTAGGCAAAGGTACCAATTCCCTTGTAGCATTTGCTTCCAAGGCATCCATTTCTTCATCCATGGCTTTCTCCCATTTTTCTTTTCCCATGGCTTGCTCAAAAGAAGTGGGTTCTGGTTCCTGTATCACTTTGACCATATAGGCAATGAATGGCTGTAAATCCATCATATTTCAGCCTATCCACAGGATACCTAGCTCTCGTAGACCTACACAAAGTAGGTTCACTCCCAAGCGCTCTCAAAACATCCCTGGTTTTCCTTACTCCAGGTGTAACAATAGAAGGAATACCCAACTCATCATCAATGCTCTATTCTGATTCACTGGATTCACCATCCACATAAGAGTGACCTGCATTCACATCAAACATGGGCTGATCTACCTTCTCTTTTCCTTTTCGTGAAACCTGCATACCACTATCTACATTGTTTTGAGGAGATTCTCCTGATCTCAATTTGCCTGTCCATGGCGAAGAATGTGAACCACTGCTAGAGGACACTCCAGGTCCACTAATATTTTGTGACTATTGCTGTGAATTCTGTGCACCATTTTTCATTTTGTGCGTCTACATCATCAATCACATTTACTGGTTTATGCCAGCTACTCATCTCATCAAAAACAACATCTTTGCTCATTGTAAACTTACGAGTAAAAGGGTTATAGCATCTATACCCTTTTTGCTACTACAGAGAGTAACCAATAAAGATGCACTTCTTAGCTTTTGGATCCAACTTGGATCTCAACTCATGTGGCACATGAACATAGGCAATGCAACAAAAAAACTTCAAATGAGAAATATCTGGTCTCCTACTAGTATACCTCTCCTCTGGAGTCATCCCATGTATTGTTGCAGTGGGAATCTTGTTCATTATGTAGACTGTTGTAGCAACTGCTTCAGCCCAGTAAAAATCTGGCAAGTCTTTTTCGTTGAGCATGGCACAAGATACCTCTCCAATATGCCTATTTTTCCTTTTTGCAATTCCTTTTTGTTGTGGGGTATGACTGCATGAATATTGCTGCTTTATGCCATGCTCCTGTAGGAACCTTGCAAACTCATTTGAGAGGTACTCTCCCCCTCCATCTGACCTTAGGCATTTTATTTGCAGGCATCTTTCTTTTTCGACCGTAGCTTTAAGAGTTTTGAAATGCCCAAATACTTCACTTTTCTTTTTCATAAAATACACCCAAATTTTTTTGCTATAGTCATCAATAAAAGTGACAAAATAATGACAGCCTCCAATAGATGCAGCTTTAATAGTCCACACATCAGAGTGGATTAATTCCAATGGCTTCTTACTCTCTTGAACATATCTAGGAAATGGTTTCCTTGCCTATTTTCCAAATTGACAGGCTTCACATACCTTATGCATTTCTGCAACCTTGAATTTAGACAATCCTGCAGCAATATTTTAGGCTTGCATTGATTTAAGTCGTTGTACATTAACATGACCAATGCGTTTATGCCAGATATCAATATCTGCAACTACACCGATCCCATGTGCAAACATTGCTGCACTCAATTTAGGCATGTCTGTATCCAACGTAAACATTCTTCCCTTCTTCTTTCCTTTTGCTATCAAGCGACCTTTATTTTTCATATCCTCAACAAAGCATCCATTAGAATTAAATCTAACCTGCAAGCCCTGCTCAACCATTTGACCAACAGAAACCATGTTCTTGATGATATTCGAGACATGAAATATATCCGATAGGTATTTCTTTTTCCCATCCTGCATAGACAAAGGAAATTTTCCAATCTGCACAATAGGATGTGTAGTATCATCACCAGTCTCCACAAATCCTAGTTTTTCCATTTTCCTTGCATCCTGCATCCATTCTGCATGACCTGTCATGTGGTTTGATGCACCTGAGTCAACATACCACACATCATTGCTTTCTTCTGTACTTGTCACAGAATTGGTCATGCGCTGCATCATAAACAAATGCTCATTTATGTCTCATCACCCTGTCTACTAGAAGATGCATAATTTCCTTGTTGCAATTTTCCATTCATGATGTCATTCTACTTTTTATAGCAGTCTTTGGCCATATGATCCATTTTACCACAGTAGTAGCATTCAACATTGTTGTTTGCATTTTGGTCTCTTTGCCATCCACCACGACCTCTTTGGCTCCCCCTGCCTCTAGATTTACCACGTCCTCCTCCATAGGACTGGTTTTCTTGAGTTTGCTGCATATTTTGATATCTACCACGGCCTCCAGATCGGCCTCCTCTACCTCTGCCTCTACCTCTTCCAGCATTTGAGAAGAAGACAGCTTCTTTTGAAGTTTCTCCTGAAGAAGATGCACCACCATTTCTCTGCTCCTCAGAAATTAGAAGAGCAATCAACTCCTCAAAATCAGGAAATCTTTCATGGACGGAAATCGATGTTCGGAACTGTGCATAATCCTTTCCTAGACCATTCAAGGTCACAGAAACTAAATCATCATCTTCCACTGGCGACCCAATGGAACAAGTGCATTTGCAATCTTCTTCACCTTCATGTGGTAGTCATTGATGCTCATACTTCCTCTTTGCACATTGTGCAACTCTTGCCTGAGATGCATTTTCCTGGCTTGCGTATTTGTGCTATACATTTTTGACAAAGTATCCCATGCCTCCTTTGGCGTACTTGCATCCTGAATATGCATAATCATAGAGTCTGAAATACTGATAGACAGCCAGTACATAACTTTTCTGGCTCTCTCATACCATCCTTTAAATGCCTACATTTGTTGTTGATTGGGAACATCAGGAAGAACTGGTTCTTCTTCCTTTCCTACAACGAATTCCCAATATCCTTTTCCCATAAGGAAATTCGTCATTCTAAACTTCCATGCTTGGAAGTTGTTCTTGTCAAGCTTTTCGGTGACAATTTGTGAAAGAGAATCAGACGCCATTACATAACACTGCAAAAAATTCTATCACTGCAAAAAACACAGCTTCAGTCTCACAAGGAAAAATCTACAAAACTGACGAAAGTGGTATTTGACCACATAGTCACTTCCTAGTGACGATTTTGCATCAACAGGCAACAAGGATGAATTTGTAACTCCCAATGTCTCTGCGCACAGGCATACGATGCAATTTCTACGGTAGCTTTTCACTGACCTGTAGAACAGTGGTCGCACAGCAAAAAACAAGGCCTTTTCCTGAGTGCGTGCGGAAAACTTTTACCTCCAAAACACGCCCCGAAATGGCCAAAAAAACAAGGCAACACCGCGAAGGGCGTCTCAATTTGAGACAATGCACTCTTGCTACACTGCGAAGGACGTCTCAATCTGAGACAATGCACTCTTGCACTTTTCGATTGTGCTACCTGCAGAGACTTGCTCCCAAACTCAAAAAATGAAAGAAACACTGGTCCTCTTACCAGAATGCCGTAAAGTTGGTTTGCTTTCTTGAGCTCCTTACCACGAACGAGGCTCTGATACCATGTCAAGATTGTGGGAGAGAAGGAAGGAGTCTTAGTTGTAGCTTTCTCACTTACATAATGGGGGAATACACACAAAGGTGGAGGCTGAAAACAGTTTTTCTCTTCTGAATTGTGTAAGCCAAAAAAACTCTAGTACAGAGAAATAGAAGAACCCTATATATGGGTCTCAAACCAAACTCAACTAACTAAGGTGGCATACTAACTGAGCCACGAACCAAAGTAGATAAGGATAGCTGTCATCTAGCTATTATTCATGAGCAGTGTACCAACCGCATCTGCAGCTAACAAGTCGGTGACATAAATGCACAACGGTCATCCTAGCGTATCATGAGTGGAGCTCGATATCTCAACACGGAATGGGAGAAGGTGGTGATGTGGTGAAGTGGTGTCCAGGGGGGGAGCCATGCATAGCCACGTGGTGGTTCCCCTCTTCCCCTCTTAAGCCCTATATAAACACCCCTTAGCCTTGGGGGGGAAGGGGGAGGTGAGAGAGAGGATAGGTTTCCGTGCAAGGAATAGCCGCCGCCTGTGCGTGAGGAGCAAACGATAGTCTGCCAGAGCTGATGAACGTGGTTGTGTTGCACAAAATGAGGAAGAGGCTACCATGACACTGACAAGGAGAGAAGGAGAGGACGTTGAACTGCCGCCCCCAGCCATGGCGGTCGCCGCCCAGGCTAGTCTGCCAATACCGCCACTTTGGGCCACCATAGGCCGTTAGGGCGCCGCCATTTCCCTAACGAAACCAATCATAAGCTTTCTTTCCCCCTCCCCCCCCCTCCTTGAGGTTAATCTGCAAATTCCCTTTCTCTTCCTTGTAAGCTCTCTAAAGCATAGAAGCTTCCTTGGAAGCTTCCATAACAGGGCTCCCTTAAGGCCTGTTTCTGCGTGGCCACCCCGAGTGTCTAAAAACCTCCTCGTAAAAGCCCCATTCCCCCAATCCCTTCCATAAGCCCAAATCCCACAAGCCTTGGTATTTTCAAAGATCCGCATTTTGGTGAAGGTATCTCCTGCGTATGAGGGAGAATGACAAGATCTTGCACTACAACAAAAAGGCCTCATAGACGCACTTTTAGATGCAATTTTTGAATATAGAGAAAATCTTACACGCACGTCTATCCGCCCGTCTATTTGCGTGTCTACCGTGTCACATCTATAATCGCATGTATGAACAAATTTACACACAAAAATAGACGCACAATAGACGCACATATACACACGTGAATACATGTGCATAATAAACCAAAATTTCTATTTATTTAATTCATTTTGCGTGTCTATTAGCACGTCTATTTGGCAGTTAGACGGGCATATAGACACGCTTATAGACGCGCTTTTACAAGCACTCGTAGACGTAGACGAAAAACAAAAAATCTATTTTTTAAATAAATATATTTAATTTCTTTTTTAAATTTGAATTATCTAGCGCGTGTATAAGCGCGTGTACTCTACACTGTAGACGCGCATATAAACGCGCATTTTCTGCAATTTAGACGCGCAAATAAACGCGTAAAACAGAATTGGAAAAAAAATAACCAGAGAGCAAAGCAACCACATGCTCTCTGGTTTTTCTTTCCCCCCTCCCATACATCAGATTGTGCATTTGGGAAAAAGACAATGGATCTAAAAGCACAAGAATTGAAAATAAAAGTCCATGTATTCATTATAGATCAAAAGCATTTACATGGGAAGTTTAAGTGCTTGCGACTTAAAGCGTGGCCGCAAGTAGTAGGCTCAAAAATGGATCATACATATACAAGAAAAAAAGGCCATAGAGGAGGTATGGTGCTCCTCTATGAATCTGAAGAAGAAACATCTTCGCTAGTACCACCATGGCTACTAGCGTCGCTATTTCCCTCCTCGCTATGCTCCACATCCGGGTTCACCTACACACACAAAAGATCAAGGTTGTTTACATAGACATAGTGGAGAAAAATTTATAAATGGCTATACTTTTAATAGGAAAGTAAGAAAAACATACCTCCTCTGGCTGTCGAATCCTCATAGCCTAGTTGTATTGGTCCTCAGTGATGAGATCCTCCTCATAGAAGTGAAGCCATGTGGTTGCGCGGTTATGGCCTCAATGGTAACCTACCTCTCTAGGAGTAGGTATCCTACCAACGATAGTAGTCTGCAAAACAATTATGATATATACAAACAATTATGAGACACAATATATTAGAACAAATTATATAAAGAATTGAAAGAAATATAAATTTTAAAAAACTAAAAATCAAAATATACTTACAAACTCTGCCTCCCACGACTCTCTGTCGCCCAATCCATAATGCGATGATCCCATTGTTTTCATTTGGATCCGTCGTGCCTCTGCGTGCTGGTGACTCTTCACTTTCTCAGTTGCTTTCTTCTTGGCTTTCTTCCACTCTATGCGGTGGCACGTAGCTCGTTGGCTATAGTCTCCACACCCCTCCTCCTGCCTCCGCAGTGAGTCCCTGGCGCGTGTCATGAGGTGGCATATTTTGTTGTGAAGCATATCCCTCACTTTTGTGCATCCCCAATCATCCGAGAATCACTGACCCTTAGGATTTGGGTATCTCCTATGGACTGCCCTCAACACCTCCTGCCACAAGCCGCTTTTCTGATTTTTGAAGGCAATAAAACAATCTTTATACGTCGCATGCACGTCGCTCCTCATGTACGCCATTACATCCCTTCCTTCATCATCATGGAAGATGCCACCAGCATCTGTAACTCTATAGTACTGGCGTACAAGCTCCTCTACGTGATCTACTGGTGAGGGTGATCGCTCACCACCTCCTACGCAACCCCCACGCAAGGCTCGTCCTCCCCCTCCACTCTCCCTCCTCCCTCTCTATCGACTACCCGCACAGGTGTACCTGCATGTGGAGTACTTGCATATGGAGTACCTGTATGTGGAGTACCTGCAATTGGAGTTTGGAAAGTAGTGCCAAGCAAAGACGTCAGAGGCGTTCCAGACATGACACTGAACACCTCGTCCACTGTGGGAGAGGGGCCAAGGTGTCTGGTCATCTCTCCCATGAAGTCTTTCCTACTAGGAAAACCTCCAAAAAATGCATTGACCCCCCTGCCAAATGAGGCCAATGTATCATTGCAAAAATATATTGTTTTTTATCAGAGCTGGGAGAGCTGGCGCGCGTATAACCGCGTCTAAATTGCAGGTTAGACATGCTCCTAAAGTCAACCTTCTGTTCAGTGTGTCTATATTCCATCTGAGATGCAGTATAGACGTGTTGTCAGACGCATATTCCAGGTCAATCTGCGCGCACATGTATCATCGCGTGTAGATTGACTAGCACACGCACCAGCACACACGCTCTAAGACGCGCCCTCAAACGCAATGAGAGGAAACATTTTTTTGCGTCTATACCTGCGTCTACATTGAAATGTAGACACGCTAGCAGACACACTCAGTCGGCTGATTTTAGTCCGACGAGTGCTATTGATGATTTACAAAATGCAATACATAATGGAATCAGAAATCCTAATACACAGACAGAGCAGAGAGAGAAACAAAGAGAGAGAGAGAGAGAGAGAGAGAGAGAGTCACCTTGGGTGTTTGGTGTGGCGGGTGGTGGCGCTTCTTCCTTCTCCTTCTTCCTCTCCTTGGTAAGTTACCTTCCCTTGATGCTTGCTTGCTTGCTTGCTGCTTCTTCTTGTTCTCCTCTCTCTTGTTCTCTCTTTCTTCCTCTCCTTGGCTTTCCTTTTTCCCTTCTTGTGTGTTTGAAATGAAAGAAGAGGTGAGTCATGAGGAGATGAGGCATGAAGAGACTGCATGTCGGCTAAACTCAAGCTTTAGAACTGCAAAAAATGCAGGAAAGGAAAGGCGCAATTTGAAAAGAAATGATTTAAGTATGGTTTGAATTTTGACTTGTATGTCTATTTTTACGTGTATATGAGCGTCTATTGTTCATGTAGACGGAAGTATAGATGCTAATATAGACGCATACGTAAATACGGATATAGACACACATTTAGGCTTTATCATAATTTTTTGTTTTTAAGATAAGTTTTGATAGTGAATTCTTATACTGTTTACATAATATATTGTTTGTTTGTTAGATTCTCTATATTTTTTCGTCTTCCGTATTGGACTGAACTCAAGATCAATCACCTGTTGGATTCCATATACATATTCAAAAATATTGTATCTACATTATGGGTTCACTTGATAGGGGCTCGTGATTCAAATAATGTAAGGGAGGATTTACGTAACATTAGTCGCATGAGATGAGCCTGGCCACACATTGGACCCAAAGGAAAGATTGAGCTACCCCATGCACCTTGGATGTTGTCAAAGAACGAGGAAAAAATAGTAAAGGAACAAATATATAGCTTTCAAACACCCACAAGATGTATGAGATGTCTCAAGGGAGCCTTCATAAAGAAAAAGAAAAGAGGTGTGGAGCAACTATCTGGTTTGAAGTCCCACGATTGGCACAAAATGATTCAAGTAAGGGTACCTCTAACCATGAATATAGTAATTAGTGGAGTAACTATGTGTAAACTTTGGGGTATGATAACTTTTTCCTCAACTAATCATTTGATCTATGAATATTGTTTACATTCAGTTCGTACTTCCTACAAGCATATCCCATTGTGTATCCAAAGATGTACGTGATATCATTTACAAGATGGGAGAGCTTGTGAGGTGTGTATACATTGTATTTTTTCATTATATATCTTTGAATTTCTACACAAAAATAAACAATTCTCAAATACATCCTGACAGATACGTGAGCTAGAAGGAAATTGATCCAAACACATTGCAAGATGCTCGAGTATTATCTGTTGAGGTGGTTTGTTTGGTGGAGAAAATTATTCCTCAATCCATTTTGACTACTCAATTACATTTACTCATACATTTGATTGATGAGATCGCACTTTTTGGGGCAGTTCATGTAAGGTGGATGTTTTTTCTTGAGTGCTTCATGAAAACCTTGAAAGATTTTGTGAGGCAAAAAGCATGGCCTGAGGGAAGCATGGCTGAGGGTTGGTTAGTGCAATCATCCCTTGTTTATATCTCTGAATATCTTGCTGAAGTGGATCCCTCTCAACCATGACTATGGAAAGATGATGAAGACTTGAGGATGGCCTCTATAGTACCTCAAGGAAAAGGAATGAGTAAAGTGCTAACAAAAGAAGAATTTCGTAAGTTAAATAGTTTTTGTGTGCTCAATAGTGATGTAATGAGCAAATGGGTGACACTATATAATGAAGCAAGGGCAAGAAGAAAAAGTGAAAGATAAGAATTTAGCACTAGATATGGATGTAATGTCTCATTTCCAGATCATCTAAATGCGCTCCCACGTCATATTGATATAGATTGGTTACATGAGGAAATGAAGAGAATGGAAAAAGAGGAGGAAATTAATATATCTCAAGAAGAGTGGGAATACGCACGAAGTTGCTTATCAAAGGTGAGATATACTATCAATTAATTTGTTTCTATAAGTTTTATTTTATATAAATAATTGACATGTTTGATCTTTTATCTTTTACTACTAGTGCACATTATTCAATGCACTTTGGTGTGAGGGTAAACATCTTTGAACTCAACGTATAGATGAAAAAAGAAATACCCAAGATTGTGGTGTCCTTGCTCACTTCGAGGATGCCAATGGTACCATGGAAGGTTATTGTGGCTTGATCCAAGATATTCTGAAGCTTGACTTCAGACTTCTTTATATATGTACTGGATGTGAAGTGGTTTAAAGAAGTGGTAACAAATGGTGAGCATTGCACAATCAGACGTCATCCAAGTGGTTTTGTATTGTAATCATTGACTCTACAAAATGTCACCAAAACAAGAATGACACATTAGTACTATCTCAACAATGCAAGCAGGTATATATGCAAAGGCTAATTTTTTAATATGTATATATGTGATACATATACACAATATAATAAGTATTTAAGTTTCTTGCTTTTGTTTTTCAAATACAGGTTATGTATCATCCAATGGTAGATAATAATCGATGGTGGTATGTCATCCCTATATCTAATCGTTCAAAACCAATATATGGTAATATTACCGACATGGAGATAGCAGATTACAATCCAACAATTAATGATGATGCGCATGATGACACCATAATGGATGATATGCGTGATATAGTACAAGATGAACCTCACAAGGATGTTCAAGAAAACACAGAAGAAGACAATAATGTAATTGTCGATGATATTGATGAAGTTATTGAGCAATATAGCAACACATCTGATAGTGGGATAGACTTATTTATTTCGTTACCTCTTGGTAACATAGACCTAGAAGTAGATAATTTAGCAAGGGCTGATCTCATTGAAGATGAGATGGATCATTCACTGTAACATACTTAATTTGCTTAATGATTCAATGTGTATTCTTAATTCTATGGTCTTTATCATGCGCACACGTGCATACTCAAGAATCAATAGTCAAGTTTAAAGCTAAATTGAATTTTTCATAATAAAAAGGAAGTATTTTTTATCATCTTCAAGTGGATAAATTACAAGATACATATTACAATGCTTGCTACTAATTGTAAGGTGACTGTCGCTTGCCGCTAATTACTTATATCAGGCTTGTCAACAACTAGAGGAACTTCCATTCATTAGAGAGCAATGAAAAAGTAATTATTAACTCTATTTTTTAAATTCAATGATTCAATTTGTATTCTTAATTCTATGGTTTTTATCATGCGCACACGTACATGCTCAAGAATCAATTTGAGGTGGTTAAATAATTATTAACTTTGGTTTTTTAATTATATTAACTCTAATTTTAGGTGGTTAAATAATTGCGCACTTGGTGACGCATCTATATTGGCGTCTATTTGCGCAGATATATAGACGCAAAATTCGCATCTATTTACACGCACTTTTACACGCACATATAGATGCAATGATAGACATGCCCAACTTTGCGCGTCTAACATGCGCATCTATGCCTCGTTTATGTAATAGTGTTGAGGCTTCTTATCAAGGCTGGAGGAAATTCAATGATTGAGTAAGGGTAAAGGCAAACCGGAAGTCCGTAATCACGCCTATGATGGCCCCCAAGAAGTCGCAAGGCATGCCTGCGGGATGTTCTTCTCCTAATAGTCACGTGGACATCTCCCCAAGACCACAAGCCCAAGTTTTTCAATTTCGAGTCTACACAAAAGTAATGCATTAAGTACAATAACTTTCATAGAATAGGAAGCACCTATGCATGATCAAATTCACCTAGCCTAGTTAAAATGTAGTTGAGGAAAAATTTCCTATTTGGTTGATTACTAGAATTAGTTCATGACATGCAATTGGGTTATTGGCATTTTCAATATAAAGAACAGAAATTGTCTATCCATCTTACGCCCTTAGTAGCATGTTGCCTTATCATGCATTTCAAAGTGACGAGCCTAAAATACCTATTGCCTATCACTATAAGGTTGAAATTATTAAGTGCACTTTTGACTAGACATGGAAAGAATAAGCGTATGTCATATTTTTAGAAAAAATCTTCATTGTAATGGTTCTTGGGAAAAAGTCGTTAACACCCGTAGGATGTTATCCAAAAAGTAATTGCAGAGTACAAAAATGAATCTATGGATTTGCATGTGGCATGTGCTTGCAAGATGGAATAAGCCAACACTAGTCCTACAATATTCACTTTACATGCACTTCATTTAACTATGTTGTAGTTAGGAAAGGGTTGCATGTTGCACGTTCGTCGTGCAAAACATTCATTCATCAAGAGTTGCATTTAGGGAAAAGTTGCATGGTTTATTAAGGCATGAAATTCCAAAGCCTAGAAAAAGGGTTGTAGGCATGATTCTTTGATGTAAGTCCTAGTAGGTTCTATGAAAGCTATTCTGCAAATTATCTTGCCTTTTGATTTGAACAAGAAAGGATAGGGTTATTGCGAATCTAGCGGTACATAGAAGCAATGAATCGCGTGTTTACGTGTATTATGACATGTTGCAACTAGTTTTCTCTTTTAGATCATGTTCATCATCTCTAGGAATGGCTCGTCCTTGTCGCAAGACAAGTAGATTGAATTATCTAAATCACCTAACATGCAAGGGATTCGTATAGGCATGGTTCAGTTGATACGATAAATACCCCAAGTGCTAACTAGGGTATAGCACATTAAGGATTCGGCAAAGTTTCGCACTTCTTGCCAAGTCGAAACCCTCAAACCCAAAGGTCCTACCCACATTCACGGGATGTTGGGTCAATGGGACGCTCATGCAAATAATGATCTAGGGTCTCTACCCTAAGGATCGACCGACTTAATATTAAAACTCGGGTTGAGTTTGGAATCCCTAGGACCAAATGTTGTCGGCCTAGTGCAGCTAGGATTCGGTTGGGTAAGAAGACACCCTAAACGCTGCTTCTTGTCTAAACATAATTCCTTGAACCAGAAACGCTGTTCAATGGGTGAAATGATCCCATGGATTAGATGCGACACTTGTACAACAAGTTGCAATGTCACATGGCCTTGTGGTTTGATCACAAGAGAGTTTTGCCATTCCTTGGAATGAGGTTGGCAGGTTATTGCGCAAGTTTAACTTGCAAGAGGATGAGTAATCATCATGTTACATAACCTTTCTTGGGGACGATTGCCAACTTAAGGGAAGACATGTATTTGCTTGGAAGTAAAGGATCAATCAAGTAAGAGCGATATGGTCGTCTAGATTTACTATTGAATTATGAAACCTAAGGTGTTGATTAACAAACAAATCATTTGGGGATCTTGCCAAGTCGCAATTGATCCCGGATCGAATGCTGGATGCATTCGGAGAGAAGGATTCACTCCTTAGCAGTTGGCCAAATAAACGGCCACTAGATTGATTGTGCTTGTAATAGTTTAGAAGCACTATTTGCATTGTTTGCTCAATGAACTAAAAGATGAAAAGTTAATTAATGCTTCAGGTTGAAGGCCTAAAGGGAGAGGCAGCATCAATTACCCTCGACTGTCTACCTGACCCTAACGAAGGGGGTTGTTAGCCGCACCGGGAACGTGGACCGAACCCGCTGCGTGAGGTCTCTCTGTTGAGCGCTACTTGGAGCAGGAGAATGCTTGGGTGTCAGGGGGGGCTCTGGCCGTAAATCCCTTGCCTTCCGGGCCCTGCACAAGAGGCCAACGTGACTCGGGATTGGATCTCGAGGCTTGCAACTAGTCTATGGGTAGAATCTTGGATTAGTAATCCTTGTGGATTGTTGGATAGACTTCGGGCGGATTATGGATTAGCCTGCGGGCTGGACTTTATGGATGTATTCTAAAGATAAATAAGATAACCTGTAGAAAATGAACTTGTTTAGCATTGTTTTTCTATGTCAAGTGCTAAGATTACGTGAAGGAACCAATGTCTAACTGGCTAATTAAGGAAGCTGCTTAATACATGTCCAACTAAATGTGGTAGGTAATTAGACAACTAAAGAAACCTTGAGGAAAGTGCGGTGGATGTGGCCATGGGTCCGTCCTACGGATGGGTGGTCTCGGTTGGTCGAGAACTTTTCTCAATCGAAATGGACAGCAAGGAGCTCTTGTCAAACGAAATGAATAGCAAGGACACTGACCTAGAGCTTAGGTTACTAGAATTTCGATTTATGATGTTTTAGGGGAACTGAATGGGACTATGCCTTATGGGTAGAGAGGTCGAGCTTTGCATCCCTCTCGTTTCCCATTCTCCTTGAACCAAGTGCATCATGAATCCGCTTCAACCTTGACGTTCCTGTGTAAAGTAGTTCGATGCTAGCTGCCGTTTTAGGAAATTGACCATTAGGGGAAACCCTAATTCAGGTTGGTTCTAAGTGGAAACGGTTGGAATACTTCCGCTACGTCGTAGACTCGGAAAGACCAAGATCACAAACCCTGTAACATTCCATGGGAGTGCCGGGCGGAGCCTTCTAGACCCTCTTTCCGATGGGTTGCTAAGATGTGTCCTATAAGGGAACATGTGGACATGTTACAGTTGGTATCAAAGTGAACCAACAAAGGATCTCTCTTTATAAGAAAACTTAATAAGAAGAACTAAAGCAAATGTTGTTGTTAAGAACATTTTCTTACTTACCGATGCTGTCTTGCAAAATTATGAAGCGTGGAACAGATTCTTAGTGTTCCAAGTCATGTTTATGACTGCGATGCATGCCTCAGATTATCGACGAAGGATCAATATGATGAACATCCTAGACCGCATTTACAATCCATCGCCTTTGTACGTGGAACAGAGATGGACGGGTGATTCAGGAATCTATTACATAGCTCCCCACCGGTTTGCTTACTTTCGAACCAACCTAAAGAGAATCAAGTGCTTGGAGGTCTTGAAGATCATGAATCAAGTGCTTGGAGACATGAAGAAAATGTCAAATAAAATGTGTCGATTCGAGCCTAAAATGTGTCGATTTGCAGTCTAAAATGCGCCTATTTGCAGCCTTTGTGATGCTTGATAAGAAGCATATTGCCTCTGCTAATAAAATACCATATGATGAAGCATATAATTAGCAGTATCCAGGCTTGTATATACATAAGCATCTTTATCATTACCTTCAAAATCAACACTATAGAGTGGGCCTATTCAAACAACGTGAGAATTGCATATGGCGCCTGAGTGAAAGGCTGAATGCTTGGTTGAAATCTGGGTGTTGGATGACTATTGTGTGGTTTAATGCTTTGATAAAGCATCCTTGGAATGTTGTTGAAGACCCTGGAGCTCTAATGCTTGCATGGGAGCTTAGTTATGAACTGTGGGACAGTTGTAAAGAACTGAAATAAGGTCAGATCTGTTGTTAATATTGACACGCAACATATATTTGGACATCCTTGAAGCATTGGAGGTATATGACATGCATTCTTGGCTCCATTCAAGTATACCTAAATCCTAGAAGACATATGCGTAAATTTCATGCTTTTGATATGAGATTTTGTAATCCAAATACTCAAATCTGGTCTTCAAATCTAGAAATGAATGTAATTGTAGATGTGTCCCAAACTTCTTTTCCTAATTTACAAAACACATCTGCAACCATCTTCCTTCTAGTGTGTGTTACATATATACCAATGGAAATACAATTTGTAAGAGTGACACAACCAGAATCACAATCACAATCATCCAAACATTTCAAAGTAACTATCATTTCAAAGCATGCATTGGCAATAGAAAAAGGATTGTTGAGGAGAGTACTTGAAGCCTACCTACTTTACGGTGAAGCCTACCCACTTCACGGTCGAAAGATATATAGCATGCTAAGGCGAGTCTACTCTTTCGAGAGTGTTACTTTTTCTTCCCTTGTGTTACCATGTGATGGTTACAGCGCCTACATCCCGACGACAGCAAACCACCACAGGCTAAATGGTAACGTGGCGCTGTTGCATGCGTAAGCCTAGAGCCACCGACCTAGAGTAGGACGAAATAGCGATCATCCCTTTCGCTTAAGTCAAGAAGACCGGACCCCAACCATAAAATGGAGGGCTAATCCTCTTTGAGCTGCAGCTGTCTGAATCCACTGCATTGTCGTCATTTGCACCGCCAAATTATTCTCAATGGGCAGCATTGATGCATGGTTTTAATCAATTTTCGCAAAGAGAGCTTGCCGCTGGGAGATATCTCAATCCATGTAATATACAAGGTTTCCTATCCTTTTCGAGTGAGACTTGCATGTGTTAATGTGGGTGAAGCCGTACATGGTTGATATCACAATATTTATATGTCAAGCGTTAACATCTATATGATTTGATTATCTAATGAAATTCCAATGATTATTTGATTTATTATGGCTAGCTATATTTATTCAATTAATTATTTTTCTAACATGATTTTCTAAATCTTTGGCGTAGCTAATGTGTAGAGCAAGATGAATTGGATGCACACAGCAACCACACTTTATTCTATAAACTTCTTCGTTGTATTATACAAATAGTTGCATCGTTGTGTACAATAAGGAGTGCATATACCCTCTTTGTACATATTTATTAATACATGAGATTTTAGAGATATATTGAAGGTATTCTGGAAATATTTTACGACTCTCAATAGTTGTGAGTTGTGCAATTGATTGCAATCATTTATTCATTAAAATCAAATTCTTTTATAAAAATAGTGATTATAAAGGGTCTATCTTCGAGCAAAGCAAGATTCATTTTAATATTATAAATATGGTATGGAGGAGATACCCACTCTGTGTAGGGGGGAGATTGCACCCAATAGTGTGTTGCTCAATTTTTCCTTACTATTCTTTAAGTCTGTTTTGAGTTTTATGAGTCATGCTTTCATTTTTATGAGTAAAAGAGTGTGAGGTAGAGCTTCATCTGCTCGTTGTGTGCAATTCTTCCATCTGATGTATGGAACAGTGATATCAGAGCCCAGCCTACATCTAGGGCTTCCAATCGCCTATCCTCTTATGCGAAGGCAAGCTTGCTGGAACAATTGGCCTCTACGGTCTATCTCAACCCAAAAACGACTTTATGCTAGATTCCCAAGGCTCAAAAATCCTCCCCAAACCCCCTATCTCTATCCAAAATTTTCTAAGTCTAGTTCAACATTAAAAAATCCTATCTCCTTACCATGCTGCCATCATTCGAGAGCTTTTGTGGCCAAATAAGATTAAGAGATATTAATTAATCTGTATTGTCTTAAGCTTAGCTTAAGCTTTGAGAAGTTTAAAGCTTCTTTTGAATTTTGTGGGGGGGTCGTTTTTTGTTATCGTCAACTACACACTTCATTGATCTGCCTAAATGACAATTGACTTACATTTCTCACAAGAGAGGAGATTCTTGTGCAGTCACTCCAAGATTGCAAAACTTCATCAAAATACTATAAAAAAAATTTGTCTTTCTTGTCTATTCCGTCTCCTAATTTTGTCAAGAAGCTGCTCTTTATTTTGATACCTACACACCACAATTTCCTTACCATGAGCAAAGCGACTCTTTAATTACAAGGCATATCTATTATTTTGATCATTTCACCAAGTTTTAAGCAATCACCATGTCTTAGGAAGGACTATCCAACACTACAAATTTAGACTCCACATCACCACTTCCTAAACCAACCATGGAGCAATACATAGATTCATTGGCCATGCAACTAGAAGAAGAGCATCAACATTGAGCCCAACTCGAGCAAGCGCTACGATATCCTAAGTTTTATACATCCCAAATTTATTTTGTCGATGATGCTATGGTATCCAAGATCAATGCCACCCTTGAAATGAATCCATCCGCGAAGATAAGCAAACGTATCTTTAAATTTAATACTAACAATAATATTAAAGATGTTGTAAGGTTATCTCTTTGCTAAGTCAATTCAACTCATATTTTGATAATAAAATTTATACTCAAAATGATAAAATCAAGTGTGCTTCACATAATTTTATCAACAAAGCTTCTTTATGGTGGTATGTTATATGCAATATCACTGATCATCCTCTTATGTGGACGGCATTCCGTAAGAAGGTTCTCACTTATTTCCTTCTTGCCAATTTTAGTTTCACATGCAATAACAATGGAATATCCTTATGCAACAAGAGCAAGAGGTCCTCATCAATACATCGAATGATTCTAGAGAACTTTGCTATAATGGCAAATGGTCAAACCTATAGTCAAACTACCTTTTAAAAGAAAGTATATATTCAGACTTCTTTCATTTTTCCAAACTGAAGTCAACATGTTTAAACCCAACATATTTGAACAAGGCCGTCTCCCTAGTGCATGACATCGAAAAGAAACAAACTAAAGATCAGTGAGTGACAAGTTTTAGCTTTCTTGGAAAATAATATGGGTAACAACAACTGTCATTTTAAGTATTTTCATGCTTCCAACATTCAATTTGGAAAGAATCATGTTGCTCACCAACCGTGGATAATAAGTTTCTATAATAATGTAGGCCACCCTAGTTGAAATTATAATCCCAAGAGTTCTACTTTACTCTCTAATTTTCTTAAGTCATTTGAATCTAAAATTGCTAATCCAAGTGTCTCAAATACCAATTCCAAGAATGTAATTTGTTACAAATGCAATCGTATGTGCTATGTCAGGGACCCATATAGCCCAATAATAGGGGACAAATGGCCTAAGAAATATGACACTTGTATGTCCTTTCCTAAGGATAGTATACAAGGATGTATGAGTAGTGGTATGTGTTGCCAAAATTCTTGATCTTCATCGTCATGGTCTTGTGCAAGGTATGGATCTTAAATCTCATCCACGTATGGGAATATGTGAGTACTGTGCACTTGGAAAACACCATGGTTCGCCTTTCCACACTTCTACTTCATCACATTCCTGTGCTCTCTTGGATTTGGTTCATACCGATATTTGCGGTCCTTTTCCTGCTTCAAAGTCTTAATATCGATATTTTATAACTTTCATTGATGATTTCTCACGGTACACACATGCCTATCTTCTTCGACATAAGTCTGAGGCTTTATCTATATTCAAACAATACAAGATAAGTGTGGAGCTTGAAACTGGATTCTCTATAAAGACTCTTCATAGTGACAATGGCGGTGAATATATATCCAATCTATTTGATGAATTCTGTAAGGATCAAGGTATTCATCATGAGTTTACAGTTCCTTATTCTCCTCAGCAAAATGGTGTTGCTTGTAACGTGTCCACTAGTATCATCCAGGACACCTCTTAGCAGTCCATCGGAAAGGATGTCTAGAAATCTCCGCCCGACACTCCCATGGAATGTTACGGGTTTTGCGATCTAGGTCTTCCCGCATCTGCCACGTAGAGGAAGTATCCTGGCCATTCCCACTTAGGACCGGAATTAGGTTTTTCCTGATTGGTCATTACCTAGCAGCAACTAGCATCGGACCCAAGCGAACTAGTTTACGCAGAAATGCCAGATCCGAAGCGGATTCACACTGCACTTGGTTCAAGGATAATGGAAAACGAGAGGGATGCAAAGCTCAACCTCTCTGCCATAAGGCATAGTCCCATTCCATTCCCCTAAAACAACGTAAATCGGGTAAGACATAACTCTAGGTCATCGCTTTCCTTGTTCTGTCCTTCGACGATTATCCCACTGTTCCTCAAGATTTGAGAAAAGTTCCTGGCTAACCAGGGCCACCCAACCGTAGGACGGACCCATGGCCCATCCTCCGCACTTTCCTCAGTTTGTTTTAGTTATGTAATTATCTAACACATTTTTTTGACATGTAACAATCAGCTTCTTTAATTAAACTGTTAAGCACTGGTTCCTTCACTTAATCTTATCACGTGACATAGAGAAACAATATCAAACAAGTTCTTTATTAACATATCATCATATTTATTTTTTGAAATACAAGGAGTTCCGCCCGTAGGCTTGTCCATAATCCGTCGGAAGGCTATCCAGTAATCCACAAGGATCACTATTCCAAGCTTCCGCTCGTAGACTAGTATGCGGGCCTCGAGATCCAATCCCGAGTCACGTTAGCCTCTTGTGCAGGATCCGGGGGATTTACAGCCAGAGCCCCCCCTGGCACCCAAGCATC
Source organism: Lygodium microphyllum (assembly GCF_053477565.2). Classification (NCBI taxonomy): domain Eukaryota; kingdom Viridiplantae; phylum Streptophyta; class Polypodiopsida; order Schizaeales; family Lygodiaceae; genus Lygodium; species Lygodium microphyllum. The sequence goes on along the minus strand of NC_141150.1, from coordinate 8,362,466 downwards.
CTCCTGCTCCATTTAGAGCTCAACGGAGAGACCTCTTGTGGCGGGTTCGGTCCACGTTCCCGGCACGTTCAACAACCCCCTTGGTTAGCGTCAAGTAGGCAGTCAGGGGTAACTGAAGTTGCCTCTCCCTTCAGGCCTTCATCCTGAAGTATAGATATTCATTTAATTTGTAATTCATAAATCAAACAGTGCTCTAAAATCTCTAGCAAGCACAAACACTTCCATTAACCGATCTTGTTGTTGGCAAACTACTAAGGAATGATTCTGTATTTTCGAATGCATCAACACTCATTCGAGGGTTTCTTGCAACTTGGCAAGATCCCTTATATTCTGGGTTAGGGCGTACCCTATTAACCCAACTTGGTCAACCCTAAAGTTCATTGGATACTTTAGTTTCCGGTTTTTAACCTTTCTTATTTAGAAAGATATCAAAGAATACATCATTTTGCAAGATAACTTGCGTAAGGATCCGCCATCCTTGTTGAGGGTATTTAACCTTCCTTCTTGTGAATCAATCACAAGACCATATGACTTCGTACTTTCCGCGCAAGTCCTGCATCGTAATATACGATGAAACAATCCGTTTTAGTTTCTTTTAGCTGACGTTTCTCATACCTAGGATCTCTTTTTAAGAACCTTAGGGACAAACCCTAGTTCTTTTTTATTTACGATTTATTGACCCTACAATCAGGGAAGGTAGGCATGTATTTAAGGTATAAGCGTTTCTTGGGTTTTAAATCATTCCCAAGACATATTTCGCAGCATAGGTATTTCTAAGTTTACATTAATTCGGTTAACTTTTAAAAGGTAATATTGAGATCACCTCGGCACGATTTGTTATCTTTGTGACAATTGATTTTTCAGTCCTAAACTTTATTGCTTTGAGGTTAGGTAAATTCAATTAATCTTCCTTTTTCCTTGCGAACGAAACTCATGCCAAATAACAATCTTTTCCTTGCTAAGATATTCAGTTAGCAATGATAACTTCCTAGAGTTCAAGCAACGTAAGAAACCTTTCATGAATTTCATCTTCTATGATGATTCATTGCAAAAAAAAAAAGAATAGGGGTTAATGGTGCAAGATGCAGTTTTTATACCTTCAAGATTTAACCGAAATATACTACTATAGTAGGTAGATAATCTTGTTCGTAATTCGTTTCAATGCATGATGCTATTTGAAGGAAACTATGTTTTATACATTATCATTTTTGCATGTTCAATTAAACTAAACTCCTTCATCGTAAATAACTAGGACAAAATATATCTTATCCCTAACAATTCATCTTGCATGATTGAATTAAATCCGATATAAAACCAAGAAGGAAAAACCTGGTTTTGGGGTGAGGGACTTTCTTAGGCGGCATCGCAGTTGTAATCCTTCGAACGTGAAGGCAGCTTTTACTCTCCTTTTCGGATTTCCACCACCGCTTCAATACTCTTCTTCTTTGTGGAACTTACGAGGGAATGGGTGCTTAAATCTCGGGTGGGAGTATAAACCCACTTGGAGAAGGCTTGTGGAAGCCCACAAGGAAGGATTTAAGGGCTTGCAATATGAAAAAGGCTTATAGGACCCTAAGGTATTTCATGGGGAAAAACCACAGGGAGGATTTTTAAATCTCGGGGAGGGTGAAAAAAATAGGTTATAAAACCCTTCAAGAGGAAGGCCTATTAAAACCACAGAGAGGCTTAATGGGTTTTGAGGCCGAGGGGAGAGGGGCTTAAACACGGGTTGGGCTTTAGTGGCTCTACGGAAAGGGGTTAAGGGTTCAAAAAAACCCGGGGGGGTTTAGGGGGGGGGGAAGAATAATGGGGACATGGGGGAAATGAAAAGGGGCTTAGGGGGTGTGTTAAAAGGAGTATGGGGGTGAAAGGGAAAAAGGAATATGAGTATAGGAAGGGGGGCTTAGAGGAGCCCCCCCTTAGAAGCTTCAAGAAGCTTCTTGAAGCTTCTATAGGATCACAGGAGCCACATGGGGGGGGGGGATAATTTGACGCGACGACGGGGGGGAGGGTGAAAGTCTGCAGGCGGCAGATGCAGCGTTCGGTCCTTCCTCCTCCCTCGGTGGCAACACGAACGGGCGATGGCTTCGTCCTCCTTTCTCACGGCAGATGGACGTCACGCGGCAGCAGCGTCTTCCCCGTCCTCTCACGATAGCACAGCACCCTCCCTTCTTCTCACGACTCTCCCTTATTTATATAGGGGATGGGAGGGAACCCTCCCCCCCTTGACGTGTCCATCGGCATGCCCCGTGGAGCTGAGCAAGCTCCAGCGAGGAGCTTGTTGGCTCCTCTATCCCCCCTCTACACTTCCAGCTCGATGCACTGCCGCGCGAGAAGGATAAATTCAAAAATATATATTTGATATATTACATTATCTCCCCCTTAGAGGAATCGAGATGTCCTGATCTTGAGATAAACTGGGGATATTGATGGTTGAGAGTGTCTTCATCTACCCAAGTGGCATCCTCTTCGCGATAATCTTTCCACTGGACGAGGCATTCTCTCAAGGTTCTGGATCTTAACTGTCTCTCCCTAACATCTAAGATCCTATCCGGCCTTAGTTCAAGGACTCCTTGACTAGGCATTACAATTTGTTGGTCATCAAGTACATGGTTAGGGTTGGGTATATATTTTTTCAATAGGTTGATATGGAATACATTGTGAACCTTTAGGTTCTCAGGGAGTTGCAATCTATAAGCATTGGGTCCTAGGCATTTGAGGATTTTGTATGGCCCACAATACCTTGGATTTAGCTTCTTGCAATCTCCTAGGGATAGAGAACTATTTTTAGGGCGTACGCAAATGAAGACCATGTCTCCTTCTTCGAAGACTCTTTCTTGACGCTTCAAATCCGCGTATGCCTTCTTTCTACCCTTGGCTACTTGTATTCTTGTCTTATTGTCTTTATTTGATCTTCCATCTCTTCCAACATCTACCTTGACGCTTCAACCCTTAGGGTTGGATCAGAAAAGTTTAGGGGACTTCGACAGTCATGACCATACAATGCTTGGAAAGGGGTCATCTGAATGCTTTGCTGGTAAGAAGCATTGTAGGCAAATTCTACCAAAGGCAAGCATTGAATCCACTTCTTCGGCTCTCGACAGCAGTATTCCCTAAGCATATCCTGGATGACTTGATTTACTCGCTCTGTTTGGCCATCCGTTTGGGGATGGTAGGCGGTGCTAAAACAGAGTTGAGTCCCAATAGCTTCAAAGATAGCTCTGCAGAAGTGTGATGTGAAGAGAGAATCTCGATCACTAATAATTATTCTAGGTAAACCATGTAGTTTGAATATCTCCTTGATAAACAATCTTGCAATGTCAGAGGCTTTATAGTTTGTCTTTACTGGAATCAGGTGTGCAACCTTGGTAAGCATGTCAACCACAACCATGATGGAGTTGTATCCTCCCTGGACTTGGGGTAAGCCTACCACAAAATCCATACTGATGAATTCCCATTTCATTTGGGGAATGTCAAGCGGTTGTAGTTTCCTTGGCATCATGACATGTTCGGCTTTGATACGTTGGCAAGACAAACACTCACTGACATATTTGAGAACGTCACCTTTGAGCCTCTCCCAATGGTAGCTCTTCCTAACTGCATTAAGAGTTTTAGCATAGCCACGATGTCCTGCGAAAGGGGAATCATGAGCTTCCCACATTATCTTCTACTTAAGTGACTAGCTTGCTGGTATACACGGCCTTTTTCTATAGTAGACAAGTCCATTATCAATGGAAAATTCATGATATTTAGCTTGCAACTTTTGATTCTGCTCCTTGGTAGAGATCTCATTTAGCATTGTTTGATAGGCCAAATCATGGCATGCTTCCTCTCTAGCTAACTCAAGTATAGGGTTGTTTGGCATAGATACTTTTGTAGCTAGATATCTGGCCGTTGATGGATTCTACAAGATTAGGAAATTTAGAAATGCCTTGCGACTAAGTGCATCGGCAACTTCATTCTCTTTCTGTGGTTGGTACTTGATTTCAAAATCATATTCCTCCAACACTTCAATCCACCGACGTTGCCTCATGTTGAGCTCATTCTGGGTAAAGATCCATTTGAGACTCTTATGGTCGGTTACTAGAGTAAACTTGTTACCCAACAGGTAGTGCCTCTAAAGCTTTAGGGCATGGATGACAGCTAGTAATTCCAGATCATGTATAGTATAATTCTTTTCATGGTTCTTCAGTTTCCTTGAAGAGTACGCTACTGGATGACCTTCCTGCATAAGTACACACCCCAAGGCAAGAATGGTAGCATTAGTTACTACCTCGAACTCCTTACTAAGGTCTGGAAGTTTTAAAATAGGTGCTGATACGAAACTTTGCTTCAATCTATCAAAGCTATTTTGTTAGGGAGTTGACCATGTAATGGAAGTCTGCTTCTTTAGTAAGTCCGTCAGAGGTGCTGCCACCCCATCAAAGCATAGTTTTTGATGAAGACCCTATACCATCCTGTCAATCCAAGAAAGCTGTGTATTTCTCTGACAGATACTAGTGTTGGCCATTCAAGCACATCTTTGACCTTGGCTGAGTCTACTGATATTCCTTCTGATGATACTATGAATCCTAGATATTCAATCTGACGCTTGAAGAATGCACACCTTTTCATTTTTGCATACAGCTTATGTGACCTCATTGTCTCAAGGACAATCCGCAATTGAGGTTCATGATCTTCTTCCTGTTTAGAAGAGACTAAAGTGTCATCGAAGAAGACAAGCACGAAATCATCAAGATATGGCCTAAAGATGTCTTGCATTAATCTATTGAAGGTAGTAGGTGCATTCGTAAGCCCGAATGACATAACCAGGAACTCAAAGTGCCCATATCTTGTATTGAAGGCCATCTTTGGGATATCTTCTTCCTTGATCCTTATCTGATAGTAACCTGACCTGAGATCAATCTTGGAGAAGATCTTTGCACCCTGAAGACGATCAAGAAGCTCATCTATTCTAGGAATAGGATACTTGTTCTTGACTGTTGATTGATTCAACCCTTGGTAATCAATACATAGTCGAAGTGTCCCATCTTTCTTTTTCTGAAATAGTACTGGAGCTCCCCACGGTGAATTGCTAGGCCGGATGTAGCCCTGATCTAACAGTTGCTTGAGTTGTTCCTTCACCTCAATTGCTTCTAGTATGGACATTCTATAAGGTCTCTTGGCAATTGGCGCAGCTCCAGGTACTAACCTAATATCATGATCCACTTCTCTTCGAGGTGGAAGTTTGGTCAATTCTTCAGGGAATACGTCCGCGTATTCCTTTAGCCAAGAAGGTCCTTCATGAGACTCTTGCTTTTGATCTAACTTGTTGAGTTTGATCAAGTAAACACTACAACACAATGCCGCCATACACGCGTCCATTACACGCGAAAAGTTACGGGTGCGTGTATGGTCGTTTATACTTACAGCAATATCGGGCGCGTGTATACATGCATGTAACAGCGCGTGTATATGCGCCAAGTTACGAGCGTGTGTATGGTCGTGTATAGTTACAGCAGTATCAGGCACGTGTATAATTGCATGTGAGGGCGCGTGTATTTGAGCGTTAAGTCTGTCATAATACACGCTCTGTTACACGCGACACAGAGCCTAACTACAGAAATCCATTTCTTTTCAAAACAGAAAACCATTAAGTTTTAAAAATGTCATTGTGCATTGCAGTGTTTACAAACCATTACAAAATCCCACTACATGCACTTACAACAACGTAATATATTGAAAAATATATCTTCATATGGTTATTGAAAGACAAAGTATACAATAGAAATGTCATGAATTTGGAACAATACAGTGATGGATTGGTTAGGGTTCGATCTCATCTTCAATAAGATCCATCCTTGCCAAACGATCAACATCAATATCCATTTGATCAATTTGTAAGGCTACGATTAAATTTATTCTACTATCGCTATTTTGCCCATTGATAATGGTACCGATGCCTTGATCATTCTCATCATCATCACCATCATCCTCATGATCATGAGAAATGGCACGCTCATCCTCATTATCATGATCATCTACATTGGCATGTTCAACATCATCTTCTTTGCGGCTTGCCACATCCTCCATATGCTCCATATCAGTGAATGTATTATACATTACTTTGGAAGGTGGTGCAATAGGGATGACATACCACCATTTACTGTCATGCACCATTGGCAGATAGATAACCTGCTCAAATACACATAATTCATTAATTAATTAGCATATCAAAAGTCAAGGGGTGCGCGAGCTTAGATATATATGTACATGAAACACATTTGTAAAAAAATGCATACCTGCTCACATTGTTGTGGCAATACGAGCCTATCTTTCTTTGTTTGCCAAAACTTTGTAGAGTCAATAGTTACATAGCCACTTGCATGGCGTTTTATCGTTGCGTTAGGCCCTTTTTCCACCACGTTCATTTGCCATTTGACATCCAAAACATACACAAAGAAGCGGCGAAAGTCAAGTCTGTATATGTCTTGGATTGTGCCACAATAATCATCCATTTTTCCATTGGCTCCCTCAAAGCTACTAATGACACCGCAATCTTGTGTATTCCTCTTTTCATCTATTCTTTGTGTTCGAAAATGCTTGCCTTCACACCATATAGCATTGAACATAGTGCACTAGACCAAAATATAAGCAATATCTATGTAAGCAATTAATGTGAATAAATATGAAAAGCCAATCACTTACAAAGAAAGCAAATTTACATTTGTTCTATGTACCTTTAACATGCATCCTCGTGCATACTCCCATTCTTCCGCCGTGATATGCAGCCCCTCATCTCTCTCTGCTCTCTCCATTTCCTCATGCAACCAATCAACATGAATATCATTCGGAAGTGTTGCTAGATGCTTAGGGTACGCCTTACGAGAGCCATGTTGCCTCCGAAAGAGAGCTCTGTCTGCTTGCCTTTTTGTCTTTGCATCCTCGTATCTTGTAACCCATCTGCTCATCACATCACTATTAAGGATGCAAGTGAAATTAAGATCATCAATCAATGTTCTCTCAATTACTTTGCTCTGTCCTTTTCCTTGAGGCACAATAGACGTCATCCTCAAGTCCTCTTCATTGCTCCATAGTCGCGGGAAAGAGCTATCCACCTGATCAAGAAATTCTGATATATATACAAGAGACTCTTGTATCAACCAACCCTCAGCCATGCTTCCTTCGGGCCTTGCACTTTGCCTCACAAAGTCTTTTAAGGTCTTCATGAAGCGCTCTAGGAAGAACATCCAACGGGCATGCACAGTGCCACATAAAGCAATTTCATCCACTAAATGCACAATGAGATGTAGTTGACTTGTGAGAATGGTTCGCGGAAAAGTCTCCTCTACCATACAAACCACCTCCACTGCCATAACACGCGCATCATCCAATGTGGCTGGATCAATTGCTTTGGAACTAACATATCTGAAAAATAAATGCACAGTACGTTATACCTCATGCACATTCATTTTGCAAGGTATAATGAAGGGTGATCTTACATGGGATTTACATACCTCACAAGCTCGCCCATCTTATAAATACATCTTTTCAAACTCCTGTCTGCACAATGGTCGATGCTAGTAGGTAGTATGAACTGCGCACATAAGAGCACATGTATATTTGGGTTAGGGCATTACAAAATTTAATTTCAACCTACAATAATTGGAAAACACTTACTTGGAGCATCTTGTGCCAATCGTGGGACTTCAACCCATGTAGTTGCTCAACCCCTCTTTTCTTAGTGGTTGTAAACGCTCCCTTCAACGATCTCATGCATCCAGTGGGAGTACGCAAAGTGGTGATGGCTTGCTTTACCTGCTTCTCCTCCTTCTTTGATATAATCTAGGGAGCAGGCGGAAGACAAACGTGCCCACCCTCCTCTCGTGGCCAAGCTTGACGCATACGTCCTGCGACCTGCAAGTCCTCCCGTACGCTAACATTGTCTCTTTTACCAATAACATGTTCCCAAATACTAGATCCCACATTCTTGAAGATGTGCATGGGATCAAGAAGATGGTTGATCTTGAGATGGGTCCAATATGGTAGCCGGAAAAAAATGGAGTACCTACACAAGGGATTGCAGACTGTCATCTTTATTCCAACTTTAGAGACTACACAAAACAAGATTGAAAACAATGGAGATGTACCTGTTCATGCCATCTGGAGGAAGAACATTTGAAGACTCCCAAATACGCTTCCAATCTTTTGCACGAAGTGTCTGTGGATGAATGTTCCTCTTACTAGGAGCATATTTAGGGTGATTTGATGGGAGAAATCGATGATGATTATCGAATATGGTCTTACACAAACCATCAGCATACTCATGTACCAATGAAGGGCCACATATAGGACATGCATGTTTACCCGATGTCCTCAAACCTGTTAAAATAAAAAAAAAGTTAGAATAATAAAGTCAATAGTTATAATTGATATAGCTAGTAGTATTAGAGTCGGGAGGTAGTTAGAATTCTTACCAAAACAATCGCTCTATCCTGGAAAGTCATGCATTGTCCACATCAACACTGCTTTTAAGTCGAAGTGTCGAGAGGAGGGAGGCCTACTAATGTCCACTACCGCAACACCTCTCCATAGTTCCTCCAACTCATCAATCAACGGTTCAAGATAAACATCCATATGCTTGACTTTATGTTTCCCTGGAATCAGAAGGGATAACATAAGATGTCCCTTCTTGATCGCCATTGATGGTGGAAGGTTGTAATTCACCAACACAACCGGCCACACGCTGTATGCGGTGCTCTTGAAACCAAACGGATTCACTCCATCCATACCTAGGCCAAGTCTCAAGTTTCTGGGCTCTGTTTTAAAGCTGGGCCACTCATCTTCAATATGCTTCCAAGCAGGAGTGTCTGCAGGAATTCTCCACATGCCATCATCCGATCGATGCGAGGAATGCCATGACATGAGCTCTGCTATGGATTTGCACTTGAACATGTGTTTGATGCGAGGAATTATAGGAAACTGTCGCAAGACTTTACGAGGTACATCAAAACTCTTCACATCTATTCTATACCTTGCTTCACCACAAGTGGGACACTGTCGAGCCTCCTTATGCGTCCCACGAAAGAGAATGCAATCATTGACGCATGCATGTATGCGATCATAATCCAATCCTCCAAGAGATGTCACATAGCGCCTCGCTTTGTCTCTTGAGGTGGGTAGTCTATTCCCCTTTGGAAGCATGTTTGATAATAGCCTGCATCCAATATCATCAATTAGCCCATAACCCTAAACCCTATACTGTAAACCAAAAACCACTAACTCAAATTTGCAAGTTACAATGCTTACTTCAATAATGCGTCAAGACTTGCATTGCTCCATCCATAAACTGTTTGTATATTGAGCAGTTCAAGTGAAGCACGTAAAATAGAGAATGTGCACCCTTCAAAAACCGGTGTCGATGAAGCATTGTAGAGATGCTCTTGTTCCATATCATTGTCATCCACACCTTTGCGATCATCCCTAAAAAGATTCCGCACCATGTCATCAAACACTTTCTCTTCCACAACTTCGTGGGGTGCAGGGCTATTGTCATCCCTTTCCCACTCATCTCCGACAACAGATCCCGAAGCTCCAGCATCATCTCGTCGACGCTTTGCATGCTCTCGCCGTGCGTATGGCACCATGTTAGGGTGTGGTACTGCATCCTGCTTCAATCACAGTATATATATTACAACGCGCTCCATTAATTTGCACACCATGAGTTATTTTAATACTTTCAATTCACATCTTCTCACCTCTAAACCTGTTTGAATCCATTCTCCATACATCGAGATGTGATTCAATGTAATTCGACGCGCTCGTACAATGCACCCTTGACATCGATTACACGTACACTTGATCCTTTGTGCCAGCCACACGTCGCGATCACGATGACGCATTGTCTCATCCTCACCAGAACTGCTTGAAGAGGATGATGACATGCTATGTCCAAAATAACCAATACAGAAGTAGGATCAGTTTTTAGTGAAATCATACACATCCTATGCACAAAACAATGGATACACAAGAACAATCAGTTTTTAAAAAAAGTATAAACAGTCTCTGTGTCGCGTGTACAGGCGCGTCTACAATGTATCTGCTGCGCTTTTACACGTGCTTTTACACGCGTGCTTTTTGCGTTTACCTACCGCGCGCGTCGCTTTCTTTCTTTCAAAAGCCCTCTTTCAAAACACTTCTTCTTCTTCTTTCTTTGTCGCTACAGTACCTCTGCCTCCAGCTCTTCCAAACCCTCGAACCTGCCTCTTCCAACCAGCCTTCTCCCTCTTGGACTACCCAAAAGAAGCAAAGGGTGCAGACAACACAGAAAGGGAGAGAGAAGCAAGAATCAACGAACTCACTTTTCAAAGACTTTTCAAAGAGGTTGGTTGTCGTTTGTTTGTTTTGGCAAATTTGTCGCTTTCTTTCTTTCCACCCGTGCTATGTGTACTTGAAAGCGACAGAGGATAGAATTCACACACATTGTATATGTGCTTAACTATTTATTTCTTGACAAACGACATCCGTCAAGATAGAGGAAAGAGAGAAGAAGGAACCCTTGTGTATGTGTTTAGTCATTTCTCCCTTGATGGACAATGTCCGTCAAGATAGAGGAAAGAGTTTTTGTTTTTCATGAATTTCGTCACTAATTCGAAATGAACTTCTTCTTTTGGCTTATGATCTTCTACTAATTCGATGTTTGGTATTGTAAGAGATATGTTTATTTTCTAGAATGGTAGATATATGTTGTAGGTTATATATTGTAGGAGATATATTGAGGAGATATATTGTAGGAGATATGTTTATTTTTTATATGCATGTTTTGCTTGGTTCATTGAGGCGGAATTTCGACGCTTTGCAGATTCTTCATGGATCCAGGCTCTTCCTCCGATCCGTTGGCATACGCCACTTGGATGATGGAGATGATAAACCATTTTGGGCGCCATCCTAATCTAGTGGAGCTGACAGAGTATATGTATGCCCATCCTCCTCCTAGACTCCCAGGTCACACCGCGCCCCCAAGTACACAAGCCTCTCCACTGCCGTCTACGCCTGCGAGTCCGGCGAGACGTACCCCTGCGCATACACGCTCACCGAGGAGACACACCCCTGCATGGACACACTCACGCACACCCTCCTCTGTACCGTCACGTGAGGGCTCACGGCCACCATCACGTGCTCCCTCACAGCCACAGTCACGTACACAGTCACGTGCAGCCACCCCTAGTGATGGCTACTCCCGCAGTACAGATGAGAGCCGACGGCGCAGTAGGGAGAGCGGGAGTGGAGGATTATGCGGTGGGTGCTTTGGTGGGGGGGGGTAGTAGGGCACGCGGTGAGAGAGGGCATGGAGGGAGGCATGTACGAGGAGACAGTGAGGAGTCGGAGGAGGCGAGAGAGGTGGAGGGAGAGATTTTCTACGATGTTACGGATAGGGGCGGGGTAGTCATGGATGCGAGAGGGAAAGAGGTGATGGAGTATATGCGGGGGGTAGTTTCAAACATGTATAGAAACTGTTTTGTAAAATTTAAAGATCAGGATAGCCGGTTAGTTAGGGAGGTCCTAGATAGTGTACATAGTTGGTACCCCAATCCCCCACGAGCGACATTCTCGGATGTATGGGGAAGGACGCGAATAAGGGAGACCTTAAGTAATAAAAGATCTCACCTTAAGAAACTCGCGTACGATGATGGGGTGAATGTAGCTGCGGGTGGCTATCCTTGTGAGAAACCTGCCACTGCCCACAAACACGAGTGGAAGGAGGCAAAGAAGCGCGCAGAGGGAGGCGTGAAGAGCAGGCAGCATGTGGAGGCACGAAGGATCCAGATGGAGACCATTGGATCGTCGCATTTCGGATCTGGCGGCGTCGAGTCGTGGGAGGCAGAGTTCGTAAGTAACTTGCCTCTTTATTTGATTGTTTGCCAAATTCATTGATTCTATGATTGTTTTGATCTTACAAACTATCTTGATTATGTTACAACGACGGGTTATGGGGAGGAGGCCCACAGCCCACGAGATTGGGTATGCTCGCCGCAATAGTAGACGTGACACGTGGGCCATCTTCAGAAACGAGGGACGTATTACGGATGCGCAGTTTGACGCGGCCATGAGACCATACGGTCGACAGGTACTTGAAAACTCTAAATGAATGATTTCGGTTTATTTAATTGCATATATATGTATACTTACATACGGTATATTTCTTGAACAGGCACAAGCTGCTGATGCTCCTGCCCCTGATGATCCAGCCGCCACTGCTGATGTTCGTGCCACTGCTCCTGGTGGAGGCGAGCACCACTCATCGGAATATACCGATGCGAGCTCCTCTGATCATGGAGAGAGCACAGGGTCCTCATCATCCTCTGATTAGCTTTCAGAATACTGTAGGATGTGGTTGTACAAAATTTTTTTGTAACTGAAGCCATGGGCTTTTTTGCACCTAGCTCCCTATTTGACTTTGTATATATTTGTTCCTAATTAAAGCCATGGGCTATTTTGACATATGGACTCCCTTGTACACAAATGTATCATGTATTGACAATGTATTGAATCGTGAGTCTTGATTCGTGTATTAAGTTTTAGATAGTAATATTGAATCGTGTATTCATAGAGAGTGAGTCTTGATTCGTGTCTTGAAATCTAAATCGCTCTTTTTTAATGGTGCAATGCACCAAAAAAAAAATCCAGAGAGTGCCTTTGGGTGGCTGGATGCTGGAACAGCATCCAGGCACCCAAAAGCACTCTCTGGATTTTTTTTTCCCTCTGTAATCGCGTGTATAAGCGCGTGTCATCTGTCAAAATCGCGTATATTTGCGCGGATAGTCTGTTAGATTTGCGTGTAAATTTGCAGCAAAACCGCGCAGAACGCGTGTATGGGGTCGTGTATTCGCGTGACTGGCTATCACTGTACACGCGCTTTTACACGCATGTCTCTGGCCGCGATGATACACGCGCTATTACACGGGCCCGACACTTTTTTTCCCAAGTCATTTTGTGCGGCTAGGAGCGCGGGTATGAGCCCGATCCCTTGTAGTGAAACATGTAATACTTTTCTGACTCCTTTTATGATCCGAGATACTTTGGCCAATTGGATTCTTGGCACTCCTGCCTCACCTTGAGTTGTGACAAATTCCCATTCAGAGTTTCGAAAGGAAACTTGACGCTTTCCATAGTGAATGTGGGCGTCATTGGGCTTAAGCCAATCCATTCCGAGTAGACACTCATGGATACCTCAATTCATGACTCTGAATTTAACTGAAGTATTCTTTCCTCCCAGAAAGAATTCCACCTTAGTAGTTTGCCTGGTACAATTTACCTCACGACCATTTGCCAATTCCACAAGCAGGGTAGGTGCTTCTACTGTGGCTATTCCTAGACTTTTTGCACATGCTGGTGAGATAAAGGAATGTGTACCACCACAATCAATCAAGGTTTTGAAACCTTTACCTTGATAGTCCGACGGTGTCTGAATCACCGAGAACTGGTGATTTAGCCCTTTCTTGTGTAAAGTGGCATGGACTATCGCTCTTTCGAATTCTGCTTCCATGGTCGGATCTTCCTCTTCTTCTTCTTCACCTCTTTGCCTATTGGCAATGCAGGCAGTTCTTCCTCTTCCTCGGGTAGTGGCTCCTTGACCACGGCCTGCTCCTTGAAAATGCACTTGGCGATGTCCTCTGCTGAGCTTGGGACATTGCCTCTTGAAGTGACCGGGTTCGTTGCAGTGGAAACAATGGAGGTTTCTGCCATTACTTTGAGTAGGAACAAAGTTGTTGACGTTATTCGTCCTAGCTTTCTTTCTTTGTCCCTGATTATGACCTTGAACTCTCTTCATTTGAGGTCTTAATGCTCCTCTATTTGGGTCATTATAAGACCAAGTTTTATTACCCCTTGGTCTAGCTTGTACCTCTTGAATTATTGGTGCCGCTCGAATGAGTGCATCCTGAAGATCTGATGGACGCATAGATTCGAGACGGGTATTTACTGGTGGATTTAAACCCACACAAAATTTGGACACCTGCTGTGTCATGTCCATCTATGGTGCATACTTTAAAAGTGAGACGAATTTAGAGTAGTATGCGTCAAGAGTGAGTCCTAGCTATTTTAGATCGTAGAACTCGTTCATTTTCTGCGCGCGATATGCAGGTGGTAACTATCTACCCTGCACGACTTTCTTTAGCTTCTCCCAGGTAACGGATCCCTCTGCGATCCCTTGATCCCTGTACCATTACTTCCACTAAAGTCTGGCTTCGCTGGTGAGTTTTAATTTGGTGAGCATAGCTTGATTGGTGGGTGCAGTACTGGCTACTTCGAGTAATCCTCCATGGATTCAATCCAAATTTCAGCATCAGCTTGAATGAATCTGCCTCTCTCGTCAAACTCGGGTGGCTTAATTTGCTTGAGAAGTAACTTTTTCTCCTGGATCACAGCAGTACTTGATGTAGGAGGCGAATTAGGAACCTGTACCTGGGGTTGTGCCTGAATAAAGGTTTTCTTAACGTTATTATACGATAATCAACGTTAGCTTATATTATATCTTTAATTCAGCTATCTCATAAACAATGTAGCTATTTAACTTTTTATCAACTCTTATGCACAGCCAAACATTGATAAAAAGAAGTCTTTATTTGTATTTATATGGGCATAGCCCTTTCAAATACAATGTTTCATGTGATGATAAGCCAATTATTACATTTAGTTTGGGGAGAACAACGTTGTATTGCATTTATCTACACAAATTGTGTAATAGTAGGGTTTTGGGTCATGGATCTTCAGGAATCGATAAGTCATTAGAAGTTCAGGATATCCTTTCCGTTGGAATCCATACTTCTCATGGCGGCCCAACACTTTAATCGTTTCAGCGGGGACTACACGGGTTACTTCCTCATATACATATGAATTCATCTCAACCCTCCGACCTCGAATATGTAAAGTCAAATTTACGTAAGCTTCCACAAAAACGAACAGCTTCACAACTTTCAGGTCTTCCAACCACTTGATCCTCTTTAGGTTGGTCTGTAGATAAGCAAACCGGTGGGCGGCTATATAGTAGATTCTTGAAGCACCCGTCCATCTTCGTTCCATGTATAAAGGTGATGGATTATAAATCTACTCTAGGATGTTCATCATCCCAATCCTTTGTCTATAAAGCGGAGAATGCATTGCAGTCATAAACATGACTCGAAATACCAAGAACTTGTTCCACGCTTCGTAATTCTGCAAGATAGCATTGAAGGTAAGGAAATGTTTGGACAGCAACAATTTCTTTACTTCATTTTATTGAGATCTCAAAAAAAACAATTCCGTTGTTGGTCGGATCTGATACCAACTATAATGTGTCCACTAGTATCATCCAGGACACATCTTAGCAGTCCATTGGAAAGGATGTCTAGAAAGCTCCGCCCGGCACTCCTATGGAATGTTATGGGTTTCTCGATCTAGGTCTTCCAGCGTCTACCACGTAGTGAAAGTATCCTGGCCGTTCCCACTTAGGATCGACCCGAATTAGGTTTTTCCTGATTGGTCATTACCCAAAAGCAACTAGCGTCGCACCGAAGTGAACTACTTTACACAGAAACGCCAGGTCCAAAGTGGATTCATGCTGCACTTGGTTCAAGAGAATGGGAAACGAGAGGGATACAAAGCTCAACCTCTCTGCAATAAGGCATAGTCCCATTCCGTTCCCCTAAAATAGTGTAAATCGGGTAAGACATAACTCTAGGTCATCGCTTTCGTTGTTCGTGTCCTTTTACGATCATGCCGCTGTTCCTCAAGATTTGAGAAAAGTTCCCGACTAACCGGGACCACCCAACCGTAGGACGGACCCATGGCCCATCCTCCGCACTTTCCTCGGTTTGTTTTAGTTATGTAATTATCCAACACATTTTTTTGACATGTAATAATCAGCTTCTTTAATTAAACCGTTAAGCACTGGTTCCTTCACGTAATCTTATCACGTGACATAGAAAAACAATATCAAACAAGTTCTTTATTAACATATCATCATATTTATTTTTTGAAATAAAAGGAGTTCCGCCCGTAGGCTTGTCCATAATCTGCCTGAAGGCTATCCAGTAATCCACAGGGATCACTATTCCAATTTTCCGCCCATAGACTAGTATGCGGGCCTCGAGATCCAATCCCGAGTCACGTTAGCCTCTTGTGCAGGACCCGAAAGGCGAGGGATTTACGGCGAGAGACCCCCTAGCACCCAAGCGTCCTCCTGCTCCAAGTAGAGCTCAATGGAGAGACCTGTGGCGGCGGGTTCGGTCCACGTTCCCAGCACGGTCAACAACCCCCTTAGTTCGAGTCAGGCAAGCAGTCGGGGGTAACTGAAGCTCCCTCTCCCTTCACGCCTTCATCCTGAAATATAGATATTCATTTAATTTGTAATTCATAAATCAAACAATGCTCTAAAATCTCTAGCAAGCACAAACACTTCCATTAACCGATCTTGTTGTTGGCAAATTGCTAAGGAATGATTCTTTCCTTTCGAATGCATCAGCACTCGTTCTAGGGTTTCTTGCAACTTGGCAAGATCCCTTATATTCTAGGTTAGGGCGTACCCTATTTACCCAACTTGGTCAACCCTAAAGTTCATTGGATACTTTAGTTTCCGGTTTTTAACCTTCCTTATTTAGAAAGATATCAAAGAATACATCCTTTTGCAAGATAACTTGCGTAAGGATCCGCCATCCTTACTGAGGGTATTTAACCTTCCTTCTTGTGAATCAATCACAAGACCATATGACTTCGTACTTGCCGCGCAAGTCCTGCATCGTAATATACGATGAAACAATTCGTTTGAATTTCTTTAAGCTGACGTTTGTCAGACCTAGGATCTCTTTTTAAGAACCTCAGGGACAAACCCTAGTTCTTTTTTATTTACAATTTATTGACCCTACAATTAGGGAAGGTAGGCAAGTATTTAAGGTATAAGTGGTTCTTGGATTTTAAATCATTCCCAAGACATATTTCGCAGCATAGGTATTTCTAAGTTTACATTAATTCGGTTAACTTTTAGAAGGTAATATTGAGATCACCTCGGCATGATTTGCTATCTTTATGACAATTGATTTTTCAGTCCTAAACTTTATTGCTTTGAGGTTAGGTAAATTCAATTAATCTTCCTTTTTCCTTGCGAACGAAACTCATGCCAAATAAAAATCTTTTCCTTGCTAAGATATTCAGTTATTAGCAATGATAACTTCCTAGAGTTCAAGCAATGTAAGAAACCTTTCATGAATTTCATCTTCTATGATGATTCGTTGCAAAAAAAAAAGAATAGGGGTTAATGGTGCAAGATGCAGTTTTTATACCTTCAAGATTTAACCGAAATATACTACTATAGTAGGTAGATAATCTTGTTCGTAATTCGTTTCAATGCATGATGCTATTTGAAGGAAACTATGTTTTATACATTATCATTTTTGCATGTTCAATTAAACTAAACTCCTTCATCATAAATAACTAGGACAAAATATATCTTATCTCTAACAATTCATCTTGCATGATTGAATTAAATCCGATATAAAACCAAGAAGAAAAAACCTGGTTTTGGGGTGAGATATCCACATGGATACCGAGAGATGACCCTCTCCCAGCTACTCCTTGGACTTTCTAAGGCAGCATCGCAGTTGTAATCCTTCGAACGTGAAGGCAGCTTTTACTCTCCTTTTCGAATTTCCACCACCACTTCAATACTCTTCTTCTTTGTGAAACTTACGAGGGAATGGGTGCTTAAATCTCGGGTGGGAGTATAAACCCACTTGGAGAAGGCTTGTGGAAGCCCACAAGGAAGGATTTAAGGGCTTGCAATATGAAAAGGGCTTATAGGACCCTAGGGTATTTCATGGGGAAAAACCACAGGGAGGATTTTTAAATCTCGGGGAGGGTGAAAAAAATAGGTTATAAAACCCTTCAAGAGGAAGGCCTATTAAAACGACGGAGAGGCTTAATGGGTTTTGAGGCCGAGGGGCTTAAACACGGGTTGGGGTTTATTGGCTCTACGGAAAGGGGTTAAGGGTTCAAAAAAACCCGGGGGGTGAGGGGGGAAAAAAAAAGAATAATGGGGACACGAGGGAAATAAAAAGGGGCTTAAGGGGTGTGTTAAAAGGAGTATGGGGGTGAAAGGGAAAAAGGAATACAAGTATAGGAAGGGGGGCTTAGAGGAGCCTCCCCTTAGAAGCTTCAAGAAGCTTCTTGAAGCTTCTATAGGATCACAGGAGCCACGTGGGGGGGGGATAATTTGACGCGATGATGGGGGGAGGGTGAAAGTCTGCAGGCCGCAGATGCAGCGTTCGATAGTGGTCCTTCCTCCTCCCTCGGTGGCAACACGAACGGGCGATGGCTTTGTCCTCCTTTCTCACGGTAGATGGACGTCAGGCGGCAGCAGCATCTTCCCTGTCCTCTCACGATACCACAGCACCCTCCCTTCTTCTCACGACTCTCCCTTATTTATATAGGGGAGGGGAGGGAACCCTCCCCCCCTTGACGTGCCCATCGGCATGCCTTATGGAGCCGAGCAAGCTCCAGTGAGGACCTTGCTGGCTCCTCTATCCCCCCTCTACCCTTCCAACTCAATGCACTACTGCGCAAGAAGGAGAAATTCAAAAATATATATTTGATATATTGCATTGCTGAGCACAAAAATCGCACTATTCTTAATGCTATACGTTGCATGCTTATACACTCTAGTTTGCCTCAAAAGTTTTGGACTAAAGCACTTCTAACAACCGTTTTTATTCAAAATCATCTTCCAACAATTGCACCTACTGGTAAAATTCCTATGTACTTCATGTTCATGATGGTTCTCTATTCATCATTCATTCAGGTGCCACTGGAAATTGCAGTGGCTTCACAATTATCATTCTCTTCATGTCAAGAAGTTTGTTTACCTTGCGGATGATAGGACTTGTCAAGTCAAAGGAGTAGGTGATTTATATCTGGGGACTGTTTCATCCACTAGAATATTAAGAGGAGTTCTTCATGTTCCAGATTTGCAAAGAAATCTTCTTTCTGTTGCTCGTCTAGTTGATCTTGGTTTGTTTGTTGGCTTTTGATCATAATCAATGTCATATAGAGAAAGACGGACATACTATAGTAGTGGCTGCTTGACATGGTAATCTATTTGAGCTATCATTGAACGATACGGTTACAAATGTTGTTATTGACCCTGGAGATGCAGATTGCAAATTATGGCATCAACGATTTGCACACTCCGCTTTTGCCAAAATTCTTGATCTTCATCGTCATGATATTGTGTAAGGTATGGATCTTAAATCTCATCCACGTATGGGAATATGTGAGTACTGTGCACTTGGAAAACACCATCGTTCGCCTTTCCACACTTCTACTTCATCACATTCCTGTGCTCTCTTGGATTTCGTTCATACCGATATTTGTGGTCCTTTTCTTGCCTCAAAGTCTCAATATCGATATTTTATAACTTTCATTTATGATTTCTCACGGTACACACATGTCTATCTTCTTCGACATAAGTCTGAGGCTTTAGCTATATTTAAACAATACAAGATAAGTGTGGAGCTTCAAACTGGATTCTCTATAAAGACTCTTTGCAGTGACAATGGTAGTGAATATGTATCCAATCTATTTGATGACTTCTGTAAGGATCAAGGTATTCATCATGAGTTTACAGTTCCTTATTCTCCTCAGCAAAATGGTATTTTTGAGCGCAAAAATCGCACTATTCTTAATGCTATACATTGCATGCTTATACACTTTGGTTTGTCTTGAAAGTTTTGGACTGAAGTACTTCTAACAGCCGTTTTTATTCAAAATCATCTTCCAATAACTGCACCTGCTGGTAAAATTCCTATAACAATCTGGACAGGGAAGACACCTTCAGTCTCTCACTTTCGCACATTTGGCTGCATTGCTTATATTCATGTGCCCAAGGACACTCGACATAAGTTGGATCCTCCAGGTTTGAAGGTTATTTTTCTTGGTTATTCAAATCATTCCAAAGGTTACAAATTTTATGATCCTTCTACTCAAAAGGTTATCATTAGTCATGGCGCTATATTTGATGAGAAGACTATGGGTGGCACATGGTCGTCAGATGTTTCAGATGATACACAGTCTTTGCTTAGTGCATTTCCTTACTTGCTTTGTGAGTCTACTAATTCTGATGATCATAAACCTCCTTCACCTCCAAAGAAAATTGATGAAAATTTGGAGATATATGTCAATCTTCCCATTGAGATAGAGCATGGATTCTATTCTATTGAATATGATGTCTTTGATGATGCTATGTCTCTCCAAGAGGATCCAATATCGTATACGGAAGCTATCAATTCATCTCAAAGGGATCAATGGCAAGAAGCTATGCAAGCTGAGTACGATTCTTTAATCTCCAAAGGTACATGGATTCTTATTGAACTCCCCCCAAATCGTGTTCCTATCAAATGTAAATGGGTTTATAAAACCAAGACCAAAGCTGATGGCTCGTTTGATAATTTCAAAGCATGACTTGATGCAAAAGGTTACGCACAGATTGCAGGAGTAGATTATCAAGAAACATTTTCTCCCATTGTGCGCTCCACAACTGTTCGTATGCTTTTGGCTTTTGCAACACTATTTGATCTAGAAATTCACCAAATGGATGTTAAAACGGATTTTCTCAATGGAGATCTTGAAGAAGAAATCTATATGGAGCAACCTGAAGATTTTATGATTGCAGGAAAGGAGCATCTTGTATGCTAGCTTCATCGTGCATTATATGGATTGAAGCAAGCCTCTCGTGCTTGGCATATTAAGATTGATCAATTCCTCATATCTAAAGGTTTTGTTGCATGTTTTGCTGACCCAAATCTTTACATCAAAAGGGATGACAAATGTTTTATTATTATTCTTGCTCTATATGTTGATGATACTATTCTTGCGTCAAATAATATTGCTTTCTTGGATGCTATGAAGAAGCTTTTATCGACTGCATTTGAAATGGTGGATCTTGGTGAGATACATTCTTGTTTGGGTATTCAAGTTCAATGACACCGACAACAAGGCATTCTTCTTCTTCGCCAGAAAAAGTTTATTAATGATATTGTTAAGAAGTTTGGGTTGACAAATGCGCACTCTTCCAACACTCCCATTCTTTCGAGCTCTACCAAGGGTACATCTACAACAGGCAATGAAGAATCAGCCATTCATCAACCTTTTTCTAATCTTGTTGGTTGTCTTCAATTTATTAGTTTAAACACAAGACCAGATATTTTATTTGCAGCTAACTTTTTGGGACAGTATCTTTCTTCCCCTTCCACTATTCATTGGAGTGTTTCAAAACGTATTCTTAAGTACCTCAAGGGTACTAAGGAGTTTGGTCTTATTTATCGTCGTCGAGAGGATTCTTCTTTTTCTTCTTCAACTTCTCTTGACCTTATTGGATATACAGATGCTAATTGGGCAAGTTCACATTTATCATTGCGATCTACAAGTGGGAATTGTTTCTTAGTAAATGGATGTTTGGTTTCTTGGTCTAGCAAGAAACAACGATGTGTTGCGGTTTCTACAACTGAGACCGAATATGTTGCTGCATCATTAGCAGCTCGCGAGCTAGTTTGGCTTCGACAACTACTTGTAGATTTGGGACATCCTTCAACATCTAGTACACCTCTTCGATGTGACAACCAAAGTGCTATTAGTCCTACCAAAGACTATATACAACGTAGTAAATCAAAGCATATTGCTATTCATTATCATTATGTTCAACATGAAGTCAAGAAAGGTTCCATTATGGTGGAGCATTGTCCTAGTGATCAAATGGTTGCAAACATCTTCACAAAAGATCATAGTGAAGCTCGCTTTAGTTCATTAAGACATGCAGTTGGTATTATTCCAAGTTCTTGTCTCACTGATTGAGGCATGTATTATTGTATTCAAGAAAACTTTATAGTAAATCATTTTTGTATCGTAGGTATGTGTAGGGGCTCCAGTTTTTCCCTTGTTCTCCCCAAGGGTTTTTTCACTTGTAGCTAGAGACCTTTGTTTCAGTGGGGAATTCATGTTGAGAGAGAGAGAGAGAGAGAGTACGAGAAAGATACACAAGACATGCTCCCAAAGAATGATTCATATTGATGTAGAGTTAGTATATATAGGTGAGACCCAAGTCAAGTGAGAGATGATATATATAGTTGTAATAGTATGTTGCCCAAAAGAGTCCCTCAAATTGACTCTCATTAATTTTATCAAATAATTTTTTTACTAAATACTAGGCACGTAAATTGTTTTGATGGTTCAAGCCAATGTTCTTCTAGTGCTTTGCCTTGAGGTTCAAACGACATAAGGCATACACACATAAAAGCATTAATAGAGAGAGAGAGAGAGAGAGAGAGAGAGAGAGAGTGTGTGTGTGTGTGTGTCTAAGTGAGTGAGTGAAAAAGAGAGAGAGAGTAAACATAGAAGTGACAATGTCACATTGTATTCTTGAATGGAATCTCTTCTATTTACTAGCCTTGCCATTAACACTTCCCCAAATACCTTGCATATTGGAGGTGACTGGAGGATAGCGCATGCCCAGGTTCCTACTAATATGTTCTCTAACAAAATCCAATGTAGCTTTGCAAGAGATGATGGGCTAGCCCTCCTCTTACCATCCTTGAATGTCATTATTCTACCTCCAATTTGGACCCACTTTGATGCAAAAATCTATAAATTCCTTTTTCGGCTAAGGAGTTTCCTCTTTTACAAAGTGTCAATGCAATTCAAGGACTAAACACCCATGAACAAAATATCTTTTAATTTTCCTTAACGGTAGTATCTTAGATGGTTGCTAAAACTCCTTAAAGAACCTTCACTATGAGTTCTTTATTAGTGTCTTGCTATAGAGATCGTTAGTACATCCGAAGATTCTAGAGCACTTTGCTATAATGGAAAATTGTAAAAATTGTAGCTGAATCACCTTTTAAAAGGAAGCATATGTTCACCTTATTTCATTTTTCCAAACTAAAGTCAACATGTTTAAACCCAACACATTAGACAAGGCAATATCTTTGGTGAATGACGTCCCAAAAAAAAAACTAAAGATCAATGAGCAACAACTTTTAGCTTTCATGGAAAATAATATGGGTAACGACAACTGTCGTTTTAACTCTTTTCATGCTTCCAACTTTCAATTTGGAAAGAATCATCCTACTTGCAGACCTTGCATAAGAGATTTCTATAATAATGTACACCGCCTTACATCAAATTCTAATCTCAAGAGTTCTACCTTGCTCTCTAATTTTCTTAACTCATCTGAACCTAAAAATGCTAATCCAAGTGTCTCAAATACCAATTCCAAGAATGTAATTTGTTATAAATGCAATCGTGTATGCTATGTCAGGGACTCATATAGCCCAATAATAGGGGAAAATGGCCTAAGAAATACAACACTTCTATATCCTTTCCTAAGGATAGTATACAAAGGTGCCATTATTCTACCTCCAAAGTGGGCCCACTTTGATGTGAAACTCTATAGATTCCTTTTTTGGCCAAGGAGTTTCCTCTTTTACCAAGTGTCAATGCAATTCAAGGACTAAACACCCATGACCGAATATCTTTTAATTTTCCTCAACGGTAGTATTCTAGATGGTTGCTAAACTCCTTAAAGGATCTTCGCTATGAGTCCTTTATTAGTCTCTTGTTTAATGCTAGTAATGGCAAATTCTATAGTTAAGTGCAACCTTAGTAGATACTCCTCTCTAGCTAAAAGGTCTTGGAGCACTTGGTGAAGTATAAGGCATTGTCCTACCTTTTTTACAACCTTAACTTGACTTTGCACTAGTGTTTAAAGATTGCATATGGTTCTGGTTTTGTATTCCTACCTTACCCAACCACAATAGTCGCATAGATTTAAAGTCATAAAAGAGTGGGAGTGTTGGGGTTTTCAAAGTGAGTATTTGCCCTCCCCCCAAGAGATTCATGGTAAACTCAATCTCAAAACTTCTAACATGGATAAATAGATAAGATCAATATCTTCAAACTCCAATATATTATAATTATAAGTATACCTTTAATTATAATGTATAATTAAGAAAGCTAATATTTATAGTATATTATTCACATGAGTTATAATTTTTATAAATTATAATAAATATTATTATAATCTCATTAGTAACTTTGATAATTAATGCGTGACACAAATTAGCATAACATTCTCATGTGAATTTTCCTTTTCAGAATGCATTTAAATGAGTATCTCTCGGAATTTTTTTATACATTTGCAAATATAACATTCTCATGTGAATTTTTGTTTTGAGAATACATTTAAATTAGTATCTATTTCCATAAAAAATCCAAAAATTTATTGAAACTCAAAAATTATATTCTTAATTTCTTTGCAAATTTTGATAATCTTCCAAGTAGTATAGGCAATTTATTTCTTATCATTAAGGTTTAATACAAAACCATACCCATAGTGCAAGGCTCTCTTCTCTTGCAGTTTTTATGAGAAAAATAAGTTCTTATAGTGCAAGGGTTTCATCTCCCTTACTAACCCTCTTTTCTTCTTGCTCTTGAGATCAAGGCTAGGACGAGAAGAACAAACATACATCAAGGGCCTCTAAAGAGAAAACATCACAATGCTAATATTGGAACCCATGATGGAGATATAGCTTGGTAATAATCAAACTATTAATACTTCTGTAAGTCCCCCCTTCGGTCATGACAACAACTCAATTAACCATGCTAAGTCTCCTCAAATAGACCCTTCTATAGACAATGACATATCTATTATTGGGTGATCATTATATCAACAAACTATACAAATAATAATTGAGCTTCAAGCTCTTTAGGATGACAACCAAATATCAATTACTCCACAAGAGAACATACTCTAATTACTTTTTGGAGGAATGGGCAATCCAAGGCCTAGGAATCAAAGAGTTGAAGAATGCAAGCCAAGTTTAAGTAAGCTATAAGTGCAACTACCTGATACATGGGATGCAAACCTTGATGGAGTGAGAATCCCAACATCTTGGGAGCAACTTGACTTTGTGTATCATGGTATTGGCATGGTCCAACTTGAACGCTACAGGTTTTGAGTGGGAAATAAAAACAATGATCATGAAATTGAACTTATTACACCTAGTAAAGAAAATATCCGAATCTTTTTCAATAGAAAATATAGCATCAATGCTCTAAACCAAATTAGAGGGTGTATTTTGCACTCTTACCTTATAGGTGGTTCTATAAGCCCAAAGAGCCTCATACGGATGCTCATCCCAATCTTATTTATAAGAAGTGACTGTTTTAGTTAAAATCCCACAAATAATTTGATTAGTTACTTCTACTTGACTATGAACTCTAGGGTAATAAAGCATTGATTTGCGATGCTTAATCTTATACAGTTTTATTAATTTTCTAATTAGGCCATTCAAGACATGGGAACCTTGATCACCTACTAATTTGAGTGGGCAACCAAATGTGTTATAATGTTTTTATACATGAACTTAGCCACCTCAATGGCTTTATCTGTCTTACAAGCTTCTGTTTCCACCCACTTAGTAATATAATAAGTACAAACAAAGATATCTTGATTGGATTGATATCTTGTAGTCCGATCAATTGGACCCACAAAATCAATGCTTCATTTCTCAAAAGAGGATATATAATGCAAATATAGTTGTCAAACATATGGCGAAACTCTTAGAAGGTCAACCAATCCTATGATATACGTCATATTTTTGGAAATAATAATACGCATCCTTAAATAAGCTAGGCCACCAATAACTAGACAATAGACCCTTCCTTGCTATTAATTTACCAACAAAATGGCCACCACAAGGTTCATCATGTAATAAATTTGAAACCACTTGAACTTCATCTTCCTATACACATCAATAATAAATGCCCTCTCTAGGGAAGAATTTATATAGCTAACCCCCTTATCATCCATAGGAGCATTCTTGCATCAATATCCCTAGATTTCTTCATTTATCTGCACCAGGTGGATATCGAGCGGTATGAAGAAAAATAGCAATGTCTGCATCACTTAGATTATGGCTTGCATAATAAATTAGATTATCCCCCTTATTATTATTTTCTTGACATAAAAGAGCTCTGACAACATACATAGATTTATCTGATTGGAGTGAAATTCCTTCATACAATTGGAGGGTGCCAATACTAGTTCTTCAATCAACTTTTACTTCAGAAATTCAAATGCTTCCTACTAGACACTATCCCAATTAAAAGGAGTGTCCATTCATAGCAAGTTTTGTTAAGGATGATGTGACCTTTGTAAAATCAAAAATAATTTAAATTTCCCAAAAATCTGCATAATTGTCTAAGATTTGTTGGACTAGGTGGTGGAAGTTTTGAAATCTTAGCAATTTTAGTAAGATCCATGGCAATACCTTCCTTAGAAACAATAGTTCCTTTTGGAACTCAAAAAATACATTTATCAGGTTTAATGAAATACCCACATCATCACTACATTCAAATAGTTGTGACAACAATTGAGCAATTTCTTTTTCCATCCATACAAAAGTTGTCAAGAAACACTTCCATCTACTATCAAAGATAATCTTGGTAGTTTGGAATCAAAACCCTTTCAAATGTTATGGGGTACCTTGCACAAAACAAAAGGCATTACTCTGTGAGTGAATGGTGTCCCATTCAGTGCTAAATGTAGCTTTATGGTTATCCTTATGATGAATTAATACTTTATTATAACCTAGTAAACCCATCCATAAAAAATATAGTTCATGGCCAAAGACTTTATCAAGTACTTGATCTATAAATGGCAAAGGAAAATAATATTTTCGTGTTTTATTATTAAGCTCCTTATAATTAACAAAAATATAGATTTTTTTGCTATTTCTTGTCAAGATTGTGGGAGAGAAGGAAGGAGTCTCACTTGTAGCTTTCTCACTTACAGAATGGGGGAATACACACAGAGGTGGAGGCTGAAAACAATTTTCCTCTTCTTAGTTGTGTAAGCCAAAAGAACTCTAGTACAGAGAAATAGAAGAACCCTATATATGGGTCTCAAACCAAACTCAACTAACTAAGGTGGCATATTAACTGAGCCATGAACTAGAGTAGATAAGGATAGTTGTCATCTAGCTATGATTCATGGGCGGTGTACCAACCGCATCTGCAAACTAACAAGTCAGTGACATAAATGCACAATGGTTACCCTGGCGTATCACGAGTGGAGCTCGATATCTCAACACTCCCCCTCGAGCTCAATCCCAATTTCTGCACACCAAGCAGGTCTCTGAACTTGCGTAGCTTCTCTGCGCCCAATGCCTTCATGAATATGTCAGCTACCTGATCCTCTCTGCTGACATGAACTAGATCAATAAGACCTAGTAAAACCCTCTCCCGCACATAGTGATAATGCACCTCAATGTGCTTTGTTCTAGCATGATATACTGGGTTATTTACCAAGTGTATACTACTCATGTTGTCACAATAAATGACAACTGGCCCATTTGTAGACTGATGCATATCATAAAGTAGCTTATGCAACCAAGCTACCTCACATGCAGCGATTGTTGCACCCATGTACTCAGCCTCTGTGCTTAACAAGGCAACTGTAGGTTGTTTCTTGCTGCTCCAAGTGACTGCAGCACTCCCAAAAGAGAACACATATCCACTGATAGATTGTCTATCAGAAATACTACCAACCCAATCAGCATCAATGTATCCATGCAACTATATCTGAACCCCAGTCTCATAAAATAGTCCATACTATAATGTGGACTTCACATACTTGAGTATGCGTCTAGCCACATCCAAATGCGGTTTCCTTGGAGCCTGCATAAACTGACTTACCAATCCAACAACATAGCTCAAATCTGGCTTGGTAATAGTCATATAAATCAAACTTCCTACTATGCGTCTGTACATAGTAGGGTCTTCGAGAAGCTCACCTGCATCTGCGCTCAGCTTCACATTCTACTCCAAAGGAACTGAAATAGGCTTTCAACTTGTCATCCCATATTTGGACAACATGTCCAATCCATACTGCCTCTGCAAGAGCCATATCCCACTTGGTGATCTAATCATCTCAATACCCAAGAAATAACACAACTCTCCCAAATCCTTCATCTCAAACTTTTGCTTCAATAGCATTTTCACATGAAGGATATCTTCATCACTATCACTTGTCATAATCAAATCATCAGCATAAATGACAAGTAGCATAATACCTTTCTCTATTTTTCTCACATAAAGTGAGAAATCTGCCTTGGAAATCAGAAAGCCAATAGTGACAAGATATTGTCCTATCTTGTCAGACCATGCTCTAGGTGCTTGTTTCAAGCCATACAAGGCTTTCTTCAACCTGCAAACAAACTTAGGATGAACAACATGCACATAACCTGGTGGCTGCTCCATATAGACCTCTTCTTGCAAATCACCATGCGAGAAAGCATTCTTTACATCCATCTGATGTAAAGGCCATCCCTTTGATGCAACCATAGCATTGACTACCCTTACAATTTCCATCCTTGCAACCAGACTGAATGTTTCTTCATAATCAATGCCATATTTTTGTGCATACCCCTTGACTACTAATATTGCATTGTATCTATTCATAGAACCATCTGCATTGTGCTTCAGCTTATAAACCCACTTACAACCAATTGCATTCTTATCTTTAGGCAAAGGTACCAATTCCCTTGTAGCATTTGCTTCCAAGGCATCCATTTCTTCATCCATGGCTTTCTCCCATTTTTCTTTTCCCATGGCTTGCTCAAAAGAAGTGGGTTCTGGTTCCTGTATCACTTTGACCATATAGGCAATGAATGGCTGTAAATCCATCATATTTCAGCCTATCCACAGGATACCTAGCTCTCGTAGACCTACACAAAGTAGGTTCACTCCCAGGTGCTTTCAAAACATCCCTGGTTTTCCTTACTCCAGGTGTAACAATAGAAGGAATACCCAACTCATCATCAATGCTCTGTTCTGATCCACTGGATTCACCATCCACATAAGAGTGACCTGCATTCACATCAAACATGGGCTGATCTACCTTCTCTTTTCCTTTT
Organism: Lygodium microphyllum; assembly: GCF_053477565.2. Lineage (NCBI taxonomy): Eukaryota > Viridiplantae > Streptophyta > Polypodiopsida > Schizaeales > Lygodiaceae > Lygodium > Lygodium microphyllum. Next base: position 8,333,490 of record NC_141150.1, on the reverse strand, counting down.
CATGAAACCTGCATACCACTATCTACATTGTTTTGAGGAGATTCTCCTGATCTCAATTTGCCTGTCCATGGCGAAGAATGTGAACCACTGCTAGAGGACACTCCAGGTCCACTAATATTTTGTGACTATTGCTGTGAATTCTGTGCACCATTTTTCATTTTGTGCGTCTACATCATCAATCACATTTACTGGTTTATACCAGCTACTCATCTCATCAAAAATAACATCTCTGCTCATTGTAAACTTACGAGTAAAAGGGTTATAGCATCTATACCCTTTTTGCTACTACATAGAGTAACCAATAAAGATGCACTTCTTAGCTTTTGGATCCAACTTGGATCTCAACTCATGTGGCACATGAACATAGGCAATGCAACAAAAAAACTTCAAATGAGAAATATTTAGTCTCCTACTAGTATACCTCTCCTCTAGAGTCATCCCATGTATTGTTGCAATGGGAATCTTCTTCATTATGTAGACTGTTGTAGCAACTGCTTCAGCCTAGTAAAAATCTGGCAAGTCTTTTTCGTTGAGCATGGCACGAGATACCTCTCCAATATGTCTATTTTTCCTTTCTGCAATTCCTTTTTGTTGTGGGGTATGACTGCATGAATATTGCTGCTTTATGCCATGCTCCTGTAGGAACCTTGCAAACTCATTTGAGAGGTACTCTCCCCCTCCATCTGACCTTAGGCATTTTATTTGCAGGCATCTTTCTTTTTAAACCATAGCTTTAAGAGTTTTGAAATGCCCAAATACTTCACTTTTCTTTTTCATAAAATACACCCAAACTTTTCTGCTATAGTCATCAATAAAAGTGACAAAATAATGACAGCCTCCAATAGATGCAGCTTTAATAGTCCACACATCAGAGTGGATTAATTCCAATGGCTTCTTACTCTCTTGAACATATCTAGGAAAAGGTTTCCTTGCCTATTTTCCAAATTGACAGGCTTCACATACCTTATTCATTTCTGCAACCTTGAATTTAGACAATCCTGCAGCAATATTTTAGGCTTGCATTGATTTAAGTCGTTGTACATTAACATGACCAATGCGTTTATGTCAGATATCAATATCTGCAACTACACCGGTCCCATGTGCAAACATTGCTGCACTCAATTTAGGCATGTTTGTATCCAACGTAAACATTCTGCCCTTCTTATTTCCTTTTGCTATCAAGCGACCTTTATTTTTCATATCCTCAACAAAGCATCCATTAGAATTAAATCTAACCTGCAAGCCCTGCTCAACCATTTGACCAACAGAAACCATGTTCTTGATGATATTCGAGACATGAAATATATCCGACAGGTATTTCTTTTTCCCATCCTGCATAGACAAAGGAAATTTTCCAATCTGCACAATAGGATGTGTAGTATCATCACCAGTCTCCACAAATCCTAGTTTTTCCATTTTCCTTGCATCCTGCATCCATTCTGCATGACCTGTCATGTGGTTTGATGCACCTGAGTCAACATACCACACATCATTGCTTTCTTCTGTACTTGTCACAGAATTGGTCATGCGCTGCATCATAAACAAATGGTCATTTATGTCTCATCACCCTGTCTACTAGAAGATGCATAATTTCCTTGTTGCAATTTTCCATTCATGATGTCATTCTGCTTTTTATAGCAGTCTTTGGCCATATGATCCATTTTACCACAGTAGTAGCATTCAACATTGCTGTTTGCATTTTGGTCTCTTAGCCATCCACCACGACCTCTTTGGCTCCCCCTGCCTCTAGATTTACCACGTCCTCCTCCATAGGACTGGTTTTCTTGAGTTTGCTGCATATTTTGATATCTAACACGGCCTCCAGATCGGCCTCCTCTACCTCTGCCTCTACCTCTTCCAGCATTTGAGAAGAAGACAGCTTCTTTTGAAGTTTCTCCTGAAGAAGATGCACCACCATTTCTCTGCTCCTCAGAAATTAGAAGAGCAATCAACTCCTCAAAATCAGGAAATCTTTCATGGGCGGAAATCGATGTTCGGAACTGTGCATAATCCTTTCCTAGACCATTCAAGGTCACAGAAACTAAATCATCATCTTCCACTGGCGACCCAATGGAAGCAAGTGCATTTGCAATCTTCTTCACCTTCATGTGGTAGTCATTGATGCTCATACTTCCTCTTTGCACATTGTGCAACTCTTGCCTGAGATGCATTTTCCTGGCTTGCGTATTTGTGCTATACATTTTTGACAAAGTATCCCATGCCTCCTTTGGCGTACTTGCATCCTGAATATGCATAATCATAGAGTCTGAAATACTGATAGACAGCCAGTACATAACTTTTCTGGCTCTCTCATACCATCCTTTAAATGCCTACATTTGTTGTTGATTGGGAACATCAGGAAGAACTGGTTCTTCTTCCTTTCCTACAACGAATTCCCAATATCCTTTTCCCATGAGGAAATTCGTCATTCTAAACTTCCATGCTTGGAAGTTGTTCTTGTCAAGCTTTTCGGTGACAATTTGTGAAAGAGAATCAGACGCCATTACATAACACTGCAAAAAATTCTGTCACTGCAAAAAACACAGCTTCAGTCTCACAAGGAAAAATCTACAAAACTAACGAAAGTGGTATTTGACCACATAGTCACTTCCTAGTGACGATTTTGCATCAACAGGCAACAAGGATGAATTTGTAACTCCCAATATCTCTGCGCACAGGCATACGATGCAATTTCTACGGTAGCTTTTCACTAACCTGTAGAACAGTGGTCGCACAGCAAAAAACAAGGTCTTTTCCTGAGTGCGTGCGAAAAACTTTTACCTCCAAAACACGCCCCGAAATGGCCAAAAAAACAAGGCAACACCGCGAAGGGCATCTCAATTTGAGACAATGCACTCTTGCTACACTGTGAAGGACGTCTCAATCTGAGACAATGCACTCTTGCACTTTTCGATTGTGCTACCCGCAGAGACTTGCTCCCAAACTCAAAAAATGAAAGCAACACTAGTCCTCTTACCAGAATGCCGTGAACTTGGTTTGCTTTCTTGAGCTCCTTACCATGAACCAGGCTCTGATACCATGTCAAGATTGTGGGAGAGAAGGAAGGAGTCTCAATTGTAGCTTTCTCACTTACATAATGGGGGAATACACACAAAGGTGGAGGCTGAAAACAGTTTTTCTCTTCTGAATTGTGTAAGCCAAAAAAACTCTAGTACAGAGAAATAGAAGAACCCTATATATGGGTCTCAAACCAAACTCAACTAAGGTGGCATACTAACTGAGCCACGAACCAGAGTAGATAAGGATAGCTGTCATCTAGCTATTATTCATGAGCAGTGTACCAACCGCATCTGCAGCTAACAAGTCGGTGACATAAATGCACAACGGTCATCCTAGCGTATCATGAGTGGAGCTCGATATCTCAACACGGAATGGGAGAAGGTGGTGATGTGGTGAAGTGGTGTCCAGGGGGGAGCCATGCATAGCCACGTGGTGGTTCCCCTCTTCCCCTCTTAAGCCCTATATAAACACCCCTTAGCCTTGGGGGGGAAGGGGGAGGTGAGAGAGAGGATAGGTTGCCATGCAAGGAATAGCCGCCGCCTGTGCGTGAGGAGCAAACGATAGTCTGCCAGAGCTGATGAACATGGTCGTGTTGCACAAAAGGAGGAAGAGGCTGCCATGACACTAACAAGGAGAGAAGGAGAGGACGGTGAACTGCCGCCCCCAGCCATGGCGGTCGCCGCCCAGGCTAGTCTGCCAATACCTCCACTTTGGGCCACCATAGGCCGTTAGGCCGCCGCCATTTCCCTAACGAAACCAATCATAAGCTTTCTTTCCCCCTCCCCCCCCCTCCTTGAGGTTAATCTGCAAATTCCCTTCCTCTTCCTTGTAAGCTCTCTAAAGCATAGAAGCTTCCTTGGAAGCTTCCATAACAGGGCTCCCTTAAGGCCTGTTTCTGCGTGGCCACCCCGAGTGTCTAAAAACCTCCTCGTAAAAGCCCCATTCCCCCAATCCCTTCCCTAAGCCCAAATCCCACAAGCCTTGGTATTTTCAAAGATCCGCATTTTGGTGAAGGTATCTCTTGCGTATGAGGGAGAATGACATACATAGACATAATGGAGAAAAATTTATAAATAGCTATACTTTTAATAGGAAAGTAAGAAAAACATACCTTCTCTGGCTGTCGAATCCTCATAGCCTAGTTGTATTGGTCCTCAGTGATGAGATCCTCCTCATAGAAGTGAAGCCATGTGGTTGCGCGGTTATGGCCTCAATGGTAACCTACCTCTCTAGGAGTAGGTATCCTACCAATGATATTAGTCTACAAAACAATTATGATATATACAAATAATTATGAGACACAATATATTAGAACAAATTATATAAAGAATTGAAAGAAATATAAATTTTAAGAAACTAAAAATCAAAATATACTTACAAACTCTGCCTCCCACGACTCTCTGCCGCCCAATCCGTAATGCGATGATCCCATTGTTTTCATTTGGATCCGTCGTGCCTCTGTGTGCTGGTGACTCTTCACTTTCTCAGTTGCTTTCTTCTTGGCTTTCTTCCACTCTATGCGGTGGCACATAGCTGGTTGGCTATAGTCTCCACACCCCTCCTCCTGCCTCCGCAGTGAGTCCTTGGCGCGTGTCATGAGGTGGCATATTTTGTTGTGAAGCATATCCCTCACTTTTGTGCATCCCCAATCATCTGAGAATCACTGACACTTAGGATTTGGGTATCTCCTATGGACTGCCCTCAACACCTCCTGCACAAGCCACTTTTCTGATTTTTGAAGGCAATAAAACAATCTTTATACATCGCATGCACGTCGCTCCTCATGTACGCCATTACATCCCTTCCTTCATCATCATGGAAGATGCCACCAGCATCTGTAACTCTATAGTACTGGCGTACAAGCTCCTCTACATGATCTACTGGTGAGGGTGATCGCTCACCACCTCCTACGCAACTCCCACGCAAGGCTCGTCCTCCCCCTCGACTCTCCCTCCTCCCTCTCTATCGACTACCCGCACAGGTGTACCTACATGTGGAGTACTTGCATATGGAGTACCTGCATGTGGAGTACCTGCAATTGGAGTTTGGGAAGTAGTGCCAAGCAAAGACGTCAGAGGCGTTCCAAACATGACACTGAACACCTCGTCCACTGTGGGAGAGGGGCCAAGGTGTCTGGTCATCTCTCCCATGAAGTCTTTCCTACTAGGAAAACCTCCAAAAAATGCATTGACCCCCCTGCCAAATGAGGCCAATGTATCATTCATGCGATCCAAATTCGGATCATTGCTAGATAAACCAGGATACGACGTCTGCAAAAAAAACGCAGGAAAAATACAAATTTGTTTGCATACAAAAAATCATATATTACCTATATTTTCAAAGAGCTTTCTTTAGACATTGAGCATAAAACTTAAGTGCTAATGCTTCTCATAAACACGAAAACTGATAAACACAAACATGGGATTGGTCACATTCATCATTGCAAAAATATATTGTTTTTTATCAGAGCTAGGAGAGCTAGCGCGTGTATAACCGCGTCTAAATTGCAGGTTAGACATGCTCCTAAAGTCAACCTTCTGTTCAGAGTGTCTATATTCCATCTGAGATGCAGTATAGACGTGATGTCAGACGCATATTCCAGGTCAATCTGCGCGCACATGTATCATCGCGTGTAGATTGACCAGCACATGCACCAACACACACGCTCTAAGACATGCCCTCAAACACAATGAGAGGAAACATTTTTTCGCGTCTATACCTGCGTCTACATTGAAATATAGACACGCTAGCAGACACACTCAGTCGGCTGATTTTAGTCCGACGAGTGCCATTGATGATTTACAAAATGCAATACATAATGGAATCAGAAATCCTAATACATAAACAGAGCAGAGAGAGAAATAAAGAGAGAGAGAGAGAGAGAGAGAGAGAGAGAGAGAGAGAGAGAGAGAGAGAGACTCACCTTGGGTGTTTGGTGTGGCGGGTGGTGGCGCTTCTTCCTTCTCCTTCTTCCTCTCCTTGGTAAGTTACATTCCCTTGATGCTTGCTTGCTTGCTTGCTGCTTCTTCTTGTTCTCCTCTCTCTTGTTCTCTCTTTCTTCCTCTCCTTGGCTTTCCTTTTTCCCTTCTTGTGTGTTTGAAATGAAAGAAGAGGTGAGTCATGAGGAGGTGAGGCATGAAGAGACTGCATGTCGGCTAAACTCAAGCTTTAGAACTGCAAAAAATGCAGGAAAGGAAAGGCGCAATTTGAAAAGAAATGATTTAAGTATGGTTTGAATTTTGACTTGTGCGTCTATTTTTACGTGTATATGAGCGTCTATTGTTCATGTAGACGCAAGTATAGACGCATACGTAAACACGAATATAGACACACATTTAGGCTTTATCATAATTTTTTGTTTTTAAGATAAGTTTTGATAGTGAATTCTTATATTGTTTACATAATATATTGTTTGTTTGTTAGATTCTCTATATTTTTTCGTCTTCCGTACTGGATTGAACTCAAGATCAATCACCTGTTGGATCCCATGTACATATTCAAAAATATTGTATCTACATTATGGGTTCACTTGATAGGGGCTCGTGATTCAAATAATGTAAGGGAGGATTTACGTAACATTAGTCGCATGAGACGAGCCTAGCCACGCATTGGACACAAAGGAAAGATTGAGCTACCCCATGCACCTTGGATGTTGTCAAAGAACAAGGAAAAAATAGTAAAGGAACAAATATATAGCTTTCAAACACCCACAAGATGTATGAGATGTCTCAAGGGAGCCTTCATAAAGAAAAAGAAAAGAGGTGTGGAGCACCTATCTGGTTTGAAGTCCCACGATTGGCACAAAATGATTCAAGTAAGGGTACCTCTAACCATGAATATAGTAATTAGTGGAGTAACTATGTGTAAACTTTGGGGTATGATAACTTTTTCCTCAACTAATCATTTGATCTATGAATATTGTTTACATTCAGTTCGTACTTCCTACTAGCATATCCCATTGTGTATCCAAAGATGTACGTGATATCATTTACAAGATGGGAGAGCTTGTGAGGTGTGTATACATTGTATTTTTTCATTATATATCTTTGAATTTCTACACAAAAATAAACAATTCTCAAATACATCCTGACAGATACGTGAGCTAGAAGGAAATTGATCCAAACACATTGCAAGATGCTCGAGTATTATCTGTTGAGGTGGTTTGTTTGGTGGAGAAAATTATTCCTCAATCCATTTTGACTACTCAATTACATTTACTCATACATTTGATTGATGAGATCGCACTTTGTGGGGCAGTTCATGTAAGGTGGATGTTTTTTCTTGAGCGCTTCATGAAAACCTTGAAAGATTTTGTGAGGCAAAAAGCATGGCCTGAGGGAAGCATGGCTGAGGGTTGGTTAGTGCAATCATCCCTTGTTTATATCTCTGAATATATTGCTGAAGTGGATCCCTCTCAACCATGACTATGGAAAGATTATGAAGACTTGAGGATGGCCTCTATAGTACCTCAAGGAAAAGGAATGAGTAAAGTGCTAACAAAAGAAGAATTTCGTAAGTTAAATAGTTTTTGTGTGCTCAATAGTGATGTAATGAGCAAATGGGTGACACTATATAATGAAGCAAGGGCAAGAAGAAAAAGTGAAAGACAAGAATTTAGCACTAGATATGGATGTAATGTCTCATTTCCAGATCATCTAAATGCGCTCCCACGTCATATTGATATAGATTGGTTACATGAGGAAATGAAGAGAATGGAAAAAGAGGAGGAAATTAATATATCTCAAGAAGAGTGGGAATACGCATGAAGTTGCTTATCAAAGGTGAGATATACTATCAATTAATTTGTTTCTATAAGTTTTATTTTATATAAATAATTGACATGTTTGATCTTTTATCTTTTACTACTAGTGCACATTATTCAATGCACTTTGGTGTGAGGGTAAACATCTTTGAACTCAACGTATAGATGAAAAAAGAAATACCCAAGATTGTGGTGTCCTTGCTCACTTCGAGGATGCCAATGGTACCATGGAAGGTTATTGTGGCTTGATCCAAGATATTCTGAAGCTTGACTTCAGACTTCTTTATATATGTACTGGATGTAAAGTGGTTTAAAGAAGTGGTAACAAATGGTGAGCATTGCACAATCATACGTCATCCAAGTGGTTTTGTATTGTAATCGTTCACTCTACAAAATGTCACCAAAACAAGAATGACACATTAGTACTATCTCAACAATGCAAGCAGGTATATATGCAAAGGCTAATTTTTTAATATGTATACATGTGATACATATACACAATATAATAAGTATTTAAGTTTCTTACTTTTGTTTTTCAAATACAGGTTGTGTATCATCCAATGGTACATAATAATCGATGGTGGTATGTCATCCCTATATCTAATCGTTCAAAACCAATATATGGTAATATTACTGACATGGAGATAGCAGATTACAATCCAACAATTAATGATGATGCGCATGATGACACCATAATGGATGATATGTGTGATATAGTACAATATAACCTCACAAGGATGTTCAAGAAAACACAGAAGAAGACAATAATGTAATTGTCGATGATATTGATGAAGTTATTGAGCAATATAGCAACACATCTGATAGTGGGATAGACTTATTTATTTTGTTACCTCTTGGTAACATAGACCTAGAAGTAGATAATTTAGCAAGGGCTGATCTCATTGAAGATGAGATGGATCATTCACTGTAACATACTTAATTTGCTTAATGATTCAATGTGTATTCTTAATTCTATGGTCTTTATCATGCGCACACGTACATACTCAAGAATCAATAGTCAAGTTTAAAGCTAAATTGAATTTTTCATAATAAAAAGGAAGTATTTTTTATCATCTTCAAGTGGAGAAATTACGAGATACATATTACAATGCTTGCTACTAATTGTAAGGTGACTGTCGCTTGCCGCTAATTACTTATATCAGGCTTGTCAACAACTGGAGGAACTTCCATTCATTAGAGAGCAATGAAAAAGTAATTATTAACTCTATTTTTTAAATTCAATGATTCAATTTGTATTCTTAATTCTATGGTTTTTATCATGCGCACACGTACATGCTCAAGAATCAATTTGAGGTGGTTAAATAATTATTAACTTTGGTTTTTTAATTATATTAACTCCAATTCTAGGTGGTTAAATAATTGCGCACTTGGTGACGCATCTATATTGGCGTCTATTTGCGCAGATATATAGACCCAAAATTCACATCTATTTACACGCACTTTTACACACACATATAGATGCAATGATAGACATGCCCAACTTTGCGCGTCTAACATGCGCATCTATGCCTCGTTTATGTAATAGTGTTGAGGCTTCTTATCAAGGCTGGAGGAAATTCAATGATCGCGTAAGGGTAAAGGCAAACCGGAAGTCCATAATCACGCCTATGATGGCCCCCAAGAAGTCGCAAGGCATGCCTGCGGGATGTTCTTCTCGTAATAGTCACGTGGACATCTCCCCGAGACCACAAGCCCAAGTTTTTCGATTTCGAGTCTACGCAAAAGTAATGCATTAAGTACAATAACTTTCATAGAATAGGAAGCACCTATGCATGATCAAATTCACCTAGCCTAGTTAAAATGCAGTTGAGGAAAAATTTCCTATTTGGTTGATTACTAGAATTAGTTCATGACATGCAATTGGGTTATTGGCATTTTCAATATAAAGAACAAAAATTGTCTATCCATCTTACGACGTTAGTAGCATGTTTCCTTGTCATGCATTTCAAAGTGACGAGCCTAAAATACCTATTGCCTATCACTATAAGGTTGAAATTATTAAGTGCACTTCTGACTAGACATGGAAAGAATAAGCATATGTCATATTTTTAGAAAAAATCTTCATTGTAATGGTTCTTGGAAAAAAGTCGTTAACACCTGTAGGATGTTATCCAAAAAGTAATTGCAGAGTACAAAAATGAATCTATGGATTTGCATGTGGCATGTGCTTGCAAGATGGAATAAGCCAACACTAGTCCTACAATATTCACTTTGCATGCACTTCATTTAACTATGTTGTAGTTAGGAAAGGGTTGCATGTTGCACGTTCGTCGTGCAAAACATTCATTCATCAAGAGTTGCATTTAGGGAAAAGTTGCATGGTTTATTAAGGCATGAAATTCCAAAGCCTAGAAAAAGGGTTGTAGGCATGATTCTTTGATGTAAGTCCTAGTAGGTTCTATGAAAGCTATTCTGCAAATTATCTTGCCTTTTGATTTGAACAAGAAAGGATAGGGTTATTGCGAATCTAGCGGTACATAGAAGCAATGAATCGCATGTTTACGTGTATTATGACATGTTGCAACTAGTTTTCTCTTTTAGATCATGTTCATCATCTCTAGGAATGGCTCGTCCTTGTCGCAAGACAAGTAGATTGAATTATCTAAATCACCTAACATGCAAGGGATTCGTATAGGCATGGTTCAGTCAATACGATAAATACCCCAAGTGCTAACTAGGGTATAGCACATTAAGGATTCGACAAAGTTTCGCACTTCTTGCCAAGTCGAAACCCTCAAACCCAAAGGTCCTACCCACATTCACGGGATGTTGGGTCAATGGGACGCTCATGCAAATAATGATCTAGGGTCTCTACCCTAAGGATCGACCGACTTAATATTAAAACTCAGGTTGAGTTTGGAATCCCTAGGACCAAATGTTGTCGGCCTAGTGCAGCTAGGATTCGGTTGGGTAAGAAGACACCCTAAACGCTGCTTCTTGTCTAAACATAATTCCTTGACCCACAAACGTTGTTCAATGGGTGAAATGATCCCATGGATTAGATGCGACACTTGTGCAACAAGTTGCAATGTCACATGGCCTTGTGGTTTGATCACAAGAGAGTTTTGCCATTCCTTGGAATGAGGTTGGCAGGTTATTGCGCAAGTTTAACTTGCAAGAGGATGAGTAATCATCATGTTACATCACCTTTCTTGGGGACAATTGCCAACTTAAGGGAAGACATGTATTTGCTTGGAAGTAAAGGATCAATCAAGTAAGAGCGATATGGTCGTCTAGATTTATTGTTGAATTATGAAACCTAAGGTGTTGGTTAAGTTGGGTTAATAGGGTATGGCCCTAACCCAAGGACAAAAGGAAAAACAAACAAATCATTTGGGGATCTTGCCAAGTCGCAATTGATCCCGGATCGAATGCTGGATGCATTCGGAGAGAAGGATTCACTCCTTAGCAGTTGGCCAAATAAACGGCCACTAGATTGATTGTGCTTGTAACAGTTTAGAAGCACTATTTGCATTGTTTGCTCAATGAACTAAAAGATGAAAAGTTAATTAATGCTTCAGGTTGAAGGCCTAAAGGGAGAGGCAGCATCAATTACCCTCGATTGTCTACCTGACCCTAACGAATGGGGTTGTTAGCCGCACCGGGAACGTGGACCGAACCCGCTGCGTGAGGTCTCTCTGTTGAGCGCTACTTGGAGCAGGAGAACGCTTGGGTGTCAGGGGGGGCTCTGACCTTAAATCCCTTGCCTTCCGGGCCCTGCACAAGAGGCCAACGTGACTCGGGATTGGATCTCGAGGCTTGCAACTAGTCTATGGGTAGAATCTTGGATTAGTAATCCTTGTGGATTGTTGGATAGACTTCGGGCGGATTATGGATTAGCCTGCGGGCTGGACTTTATGGATGTATTCTAAAGATAAATAAGATAACCTGTAGAAAAGGAACTTGTTTAGCATTGTTTTTCTATGTCAAGTGCTAAGATTACGTGAAGGAACCAATGTCTAACTGGCTAATTAAGGAAGCTGCTTAATACATGTCCAACTAAATGTGGTAGGTAATTAGACAACTAAAGAAACCTTGAGGAAAGTGCGGTGGATGTGGCCATGGGTCCGTCCTACTGATGGGTGGTCTCGGTTGGTCGAGAACTTTTCTCAATCGAAATGGACAGCAAGGAGCTCTTGTCAAACGAAATGAATAGCAAGGACACTGACCTAGAGCTTAGGTTACTAGAATTTCGATTTATGATGTTTTAGGGGAACTGAATGGGACTATGCCTTATGGGTAGAGAGGTCGAGCTTTGCATCCCTCTCGTTTCCCATTCTCCTTGAACCAAGTGCATCATGAATCCGCTTCAAACCTTGACGTTCCTGCGTAAAGTAGTTCGATGCTAGCTGCCGTTTTAGGAAATTGACCATTAGGGGAAACCCTAATTCAGGTTGGTTCTAAGTGGGAACGGTTGGAATACTTCCGCTACGTCGTAGACTCAGAAAGACCAAGATCGCAAACCCTGTAACATTCCATGGGAGTGCCGGGCGGAGCCTTCTAGACCCTCTTTCCGATGGGTTGCTAAGATGTGTCCTATAAGGGAACATGTGGACACGTTACAGTTGGTATCAAAGTGAACCAACAAAGGATCTCTCTTTATAAGAAAACTTAATAAGAAGAACTAAAGCAAATGTTGTTGTTAAGAACATTTTCTTACTTACCGATGCTGTCTTGCAAAATTATGAAGCGTGAAACAGATTCTTAGTGTTCCAAGTCATGTTTATGACTGCAATGCATGCCTCAGATTATCGACGAAGGATCAATATGATGAACATCCTAGACCGCATTTACAATCCATCGCCTTTGTACGTGGAACAGAGATGGACGGGTGATTCAGGAATCTATTACATAGCTCCCCACCGGTTTGCTTACTTTCGAACCAACCTAAAGAGAATCAAGTGCTTGGAGGTCTTGAAGATCATGAATCAAGTGCTTGGAAACATGAAGAAAATGTCAAATAAAATGTGTCGATTCGTAGCCTAAAATGTGTCGATTTGCAACCTAAAATGCGCCTATTTGCAGCCTTTGTGATGCTTGATAAGAAGCATATTGCCTCTGCTAATAAAATACCATATGATGAAGCATATAATTAGCAGTATCCAGGCTTGAATATACATAAGCATCTTTATCATTACCTTCAAAATCAACACTATAGAGTGGGCCTATTCAAACAACGTGAGAATTGCATATGGCGCCTGAGTGACAGGCTGAATGCTTGGTTGAAATCTGGGTGCTGGATGACTATTGTGTGGTTTAATGCTTTGATAAAGCATCCTTGGAATGTTGTTGAATACCCTGGAGCTCTAATTCTTGCATGGGAGCTTAGTTATGAACTGTGGGACAGTTGTAAAGAACTGAAATAAGGTCAGATCTGTTGTTAATATTGACACGCAACATATATTTGGACATCCTTGAAGCATTGAAGGTATATGACATGCATTCTTGGCTCCATTCAAGTATACCTAAATCCTAGAAGACATATGCGTAAATTTCATGCTTTTGAACTGAGATTTTGTAATCCAAATACTCAAATCTGGTCTTCAAATCTAGAAATGAATGTAATTGTAGATGTGTCCCAAACTTCTTTTCCTAATTTACAAAACACATCTACAACCATCTTCCTTCTAGTGTGTGTTACATATATACCAATGGAAATACAATTTGTAAGAGTGACACAACCAGAATCACAATCACAATCATCCAAACATTTCAAAGTAACTATCATTTCAAAGCATGCATTGGCAATAGAAAAAGGATTGTTGAGGAGAGTACTTGAAGCCTACCTACTTTACGGTGAAGCCTACCCACTTCACGGTCGAAAGATATATAGCATGCTAAGGCGAGTCTACTCTTTCGAGAGTGTTACTTTTTCTTCCCTTGTGTTACCATGTGATGGTTACAGCGCCTGCATCCCGACGACAGCAAACCACCACAGGTTAAATGGTAACGTGGCGTTGCTGCATGCGAAAGCCTAGAGCCACCGACCTAGAGTAGGACGAAATAGCGATCATCCCTTTCGCTTAAGTCAAGAAGACCGGACCCCAACCATAAAATGGAGGGCTAATCCTCTTTGAGCCGCAGCTGTCTGAATCCGCCGCATTGTCGTCATTTGCACCGCCAAGTTATTCTCAATGGGCGGCATTGATGCACGGTTTTAATCAATTTTCGCAAAGAGAGCTTGCCGATGGGAGATATCTCAATCCATGTAATATACAAGGTTTCCTATCCTTTTCGAGTGAGACTTGCATGTGTTAATGTGGGTGAAGCCGTACATGGTTGATATCACAATATTTATATGTCAAGCGTTAACATCTATATGATTTGATTATCTAATGAAATTCCAATGATTATTTGATTTATTATGGCTAGCTATATTTATTCAATTAATTATTTTTCTAACATGATTTTCTAAATCTTTGGCATAGCTAATGTGTAGAGCAAGATGAATTGGATGCACGTAGCAACCACACTTTATTCTATAAACTTCTTCGTTGTATTATACAAATAGTTGCATCGTTGTGTACAATAAGGAGTGCATATACCCTCTTTGTACATATTTATTAATACATGAGATTTTAGAGATATATTGAAGGTATTCTGGAAATATTTTACGACTCTCAATAGTTGTGAGTTGTGCAATTGATTGCAATCATTTATTCAGTAAAATCAAATTCTTTTATAAAAATAGTGATTATAAAGGGCCTATCTTCGAGCAAAGCAAGATTCATTTTAATATTATAAATATGGTATGGAGGAGATACCCACTCTGTGTAGGGGGGAGATTGCACCCAATAGTGTGTTGCTCAATTTTTCCTTACTATTCTTTAAGTCTGTTTTGAGTTTTATGAGTCATGCTTTCAATTTTATGAGTAAAAGAGTGTGAGGTAGAGCTTCATCTGCTCGTTGTGTGCAATTCTTCCATCTGATGTGTGGAACAGTGATATCAGAGCCCAGCCTACATCTAGGGCTTCCAATCGCCTATCCCCTTATGCGAAGGCAAGCTTGCTGGAACAATTGGCCTCTACGGTCTATCTCAACCCAAAAACGACTTTATGCTAGATTCCCAAGGCTCAAAAATCCTCCCCAAACCCCCTATCTCTATCCAAAATTTTCTAAGTCTAGTTCAACATTAAAAAATCCTATCTCCTTACCATGCTGCCATCATTCGAGAGCTTTTGTGGCCAAATAAGATTAAGAGATATTAATTAATCTGTATTGTCTTAAGCTTAGCTTAAGCTTTGAGAAGTTTAAAGCTTCTTTTGAATTTTGTGGGGGGGTCGTTTTTTGTTATCGTCAACTACACACCATTGATCTGCCTAAATGACAATTGACTTACATTTCTCACAAGAGAGGAGATTCTTGTGCAGTCACTCCAAGATTGCAAAACTTCATCAAAATACTATTAAAAAAAATTGTCTTTCTTGTCTATTCCGTCTCCTAATTTTGTCAAGAAGCTGCTCTTTATTTTGATACCTACACACCACAATTTTCTTACCATGAGCAAAGCGACTCTTTAATTACAAGGCATATCTATTATTTTGATCATTTCACCAAGTTTTAAGCAATCACCATGTCTTAGGAAGGACTATCCAACACTACAAATTTAGACTCCACATCACCACTTCCTAAACCAACCATGGAGCAATACATAGATTCATTGGCCATGCAACTAGAAGAAGAGCATCAACATTGAGCCCAACTCGAGCAAGAGCTACGATATCCTAAGTTTTATACATCCCAAATTTATTTTGTCGATGATGCTATGGTATCCAAGATCAATGCCACCCTTGAAATGAATCCATCCGCGAAGATAAGCAAACGTATCTTTAAATTTAATACTAACAATAATATTAAAGATGTTGTAAGGTTATCTCTTTGCTAAGTCAATTCAACTCATATTTTGATAATAAAAGTTATACTGAAAATGATAAAATCAAGTGTGCTTCACATAATTTTATCAACAAAGCTTCTTTATGGTGGTATGCTATATGCAATATCACTGATCATCCTCTTATGTGGACGGCATTCCATAAGAAGGTTCTCACTTATTTCCTTCTTGCCAATTTTAGTTTCACATGCAATAACAATGGAATATCCTTATGCAACCAGAGCAAGAGGTCCTCATCAGTACATCGAATGATTCTAGAGAACTTTGCTATAATGGCAAATGGTCAAACCTATAGTCAAACTACCTTTTAAAAGAAAGTATGTATTCAGACTTCTTTCATTTTTCCAAACTGAAGTCAACATGTTTAAACCCAACATATTTGAACAAGGCCGTCTCCCTAGTGCATGACGTCGAAAAGAAACAAACTAAAGATCAGTGAGTGACAAGTTTTAGCTTTCTTGGAAAATAATATGGGTAACAACAACTGTCATTTTAAGTCTTTTCATGCTTCCAACATTCAATTTGGAAAGAATCATGTTGCTCACCAACCGTGGATAATATGTTTCTATAATAATGTAGGCCACCCTAGTTGAAATTATAATCCCAAGAGTTCTACTTTACTCTCTAATTTTCTTAAGTCATTTGAATCTAAAATTGCTAATCCAAGTGTCTCAAATACCAATTCCAAGAATGTAATTTGTTACAAATGCAATCGTATATGCTATGTCAGGGACCCATATAGCCCAATAATAGGGGACAAATGGCCTAAGAAATATGACACTTGTATGTCCTTTCCTTAAGGATAGTATACAAGGATGTATGAGTAGTGGTATGTGTTGCCAAAATTCTTGATCTTCATCGTCATGGTCTTGTGCAAGGTATGGATCTTAAATCTCATCCACGTATGGGAATATGTGAGTACTGTGCACTTGGAAAATACCATGGTTCGCCTTTCCACACTTCTACTTCATCACATTCATGTGCTCTCTTGGATTTGGTTCATACCGATATTTGCGGTCCTTTTCCTGCTTCAAAGTCTTAATATCGATATTTTATAACTTTCATTGATGATTTCTCACGGTACACACATGCCTATCTTCTTCGACATAAGTCTGAGGCTTTATCTATATTCAAACAATACAAGATAAGTGTGGAGCTTGAAACTGGATTCTCTATAAAGACTCTTCATAGTGACAATGGCGGTGAATATGTATCCAATCTATTTGATGACTTCTGTAAGGATCAAGGTATTCATCATGAGTTTACAGTTCCTTATTCTCCTCAGCAAAATGGTGTTGCTTGTAACGTGTCCACTAGTATCATCCAGGACACCTCTTAGCAGTCCATCGGAAAGGATGTCTAGAAATCTCCGCCCGACACTCCCATGGAATGTTACGGGTTTTGCGATCTAGGTCTTCCCGCATCTGCCACGTAGAGGAAGTATCCTGGCCATTCCCACTTAGGACCGGAATTAGGTTTTTCCTGATTGGTCATTACCTAGCAGCAACTAGCGTTGGACCCAAGCGAACTAGTTTACGCAGAAATGCTAGGTCCAAAGCGGATTCACGCTGCACTTGGTTCAAGGAGAATGGAAAATGAGAGGGATGCAAAGCTCAACCTCTCTGCCATAAGGCATAGTCCCATTCCATTCCCCTAAAACAACGTAAATCGGGTAAGACATAACTCTAGGTCATCGCTTTCCTTGTTCTGCCCTTCGACGATTATCCCATTGTTCCTCAAGATTTGAGAAAAGTTCCTGGCTAACCAGGGCCACCCAACCGTAGGACGGACCCATGGCCCATCCTCCGCACTTTCCTCGGTTTGTTTTAGTTATGTAATTATCTAACACATTTTTTTGACATGTAACAATCAGCTTCTTTAATTAAACTGTTAAGCACTGGTTCCTTCACTTAATCTTATCAGGTGACATAGAAAAACAATATCAAACAAGTTCTTTATTAACATATCATCATATTTATTTTTTGAAATACAAGGAGTTCCGCCCGTAGGCTTGTCCATAATCCGTCGGAAGGCTATCCAGTAATCTACAAGGATCACTATTCCAAGCTTCCGCTCGTAGACTAGTATGCCGGCCTCGAGATCCAATCCCGAGTCACGTTAGCCTCTTGTGCAGGATCCAGGGGATTTACAGCCAGAGCCCCCCCTGGCACCCAAGCATCCTCCTGCTCCAAGTAGAGCTCAACGGAGAGATCTCTTATGGCGGGTTCGGTCCACGTTCCCGGCGCGGTCAACAACCCCCTTGGTTAGCGTCAAGTAGGCAGTCGGGGGTAACTGAAGTTGCCTCTCCCTTCAGGCCTTCATCCTCAAGTATAGATATTCATTTAATTTGTAATTCATAAATCAAATAGTGCTCTAAAATCTCTAGCAAGCACAAACACTTCCATTAACCGATCTTGTTGTTGGCAAACTACTAAGGAATGATTCTGTCTTTTCGAATGCATCAGCACTCATTCGAGAGTTTCTTGCAACTTGGCAAGATCCCTTATATTCTGGGTTAGGGCGTACCCTATTAACCCAACTTGGTCAACCCTAAAGTTCATTGGATACTTTAGTTTCCGGTTTTTAACCTTTCTTATTTAGAAAGATATCAAAGAATACATCATTTTGCAAGATAACTTGCGTAAGGATCGGCCATCCTTGTTGAGGGTATTTAACCTTCCTTCTTGTGAATCAATCACAAGACCATATGACTTCGTACTTGCCGCGCAAGTCCTGCATCGTAATATACGATGAAACAATCCGTTTTAGTTTCTTTAAGCTGACGTTTGTCATACCTAGGATCTCTTTTTAAGAACCTTAGGGACAAACCCTAGTTCTTTTTTATTTACAATTTATTGACCCTACAATCAGGGAAGGTAGGCATGTATTTAAGGTATAAGCGTTTCTTGGGTTTTAAATCATTCCCAAGACATATTTCGCAGCATAGGTATTTCTAAGTTTACATTAATTCGGTTAACTTTTAAAAGGTAATATTGAGATCACCTCGGCACGATTTGTTATCTTTGTGACAATTGATTTTTCAGTCCTAAACTTTATTGCTTTGAGGTTAGGTAAATTCAATTAATCTTCCTTTTTCCTTGCGAACGAAACTCATGCCAAATAACAATCTTTTCCTTGCTAAGATATTCAGTTAGCAATGATAACTTCCTAGAGTTCAAGCAACGTAAGAAACCTTTCATGAATTTCATCTTCTATGATGATTCATTGCAAAAAAAAAAAGAATAGGGGTTAATGGTGCAAGATGCAGTCTTTATACCTTCAAGATTTAACCGAAATATACTACTATAGTAGGTAGATAATCTTGTTCGTAATTCGTTTCAATGCATGATGCTATTTGAAGGAAACTATGTTTTATACATTATCATTTTTGCATGTTCAATTAAACTAAACTCTTTCATCGTAAATAACTAGGACAAAATATATCTTATCCCTAACAATTCATCTTGCATGATTGAATTAAATCCCATATAAAACCAAGAAGAAAAAACCTGGTTTTGGGGTGAGGGACTTTCTTAGGCGGCATCGCAGTTGTAATCCTTCGAACGTGAAGGCAACTTTTACTCTCCTTTTCGGATTTCCACCACCGCTTCAATACTCTTCTTCTTTGTGGAACTTACGAGGGAATGGGTGCTTAAATCTCGGGTGGGAGTATAAACCCACTTGGAGAAGGCTTGTGGAAGCCCACAAGGAAGGATTTAAGGGCTTGCAATATGAAAAAGGCTTATAGGACCCTAAGGTATTTCATGGGGAAAAACCACAGGGAGGATTTTTAAATCTCGGGGAGGGTGAAAAAAATAGGTTATAAAACCCTTCAAGAGGAAGGCCTATTAAAACCACAGAGAGGCTTAATGGGTTTTGAGGCCAAGGGGAGAGGGGCTTAAACACGGGTTGGGGTTTAATGGCTCTACGGAAAGGGGTTAAGGGTTCAAAAAAACCCGGGGGGGTTTAGGGGGGGGGAAAGAATAATGGGGACACGGGGGAAATGAAAAGGGGCTTAGGGGGTGTGTTAAAAGAAGTATGGGGGTGAAAGGGAAAAAGGAATATGAGTATAGGAAGGGGGGCTTAGAGGAGCCCCCCCTTAAAAGCTTCAAGAAGCTTCTTGAAGCTTCTATAGGATCACAGGAGCCACATGGGGGGGGATAATTTGACGCGACGACCGGGGGGGAGGGTGAAAGTCTGCAGGCGGCAGATGCAGCGTTCGGTCCTTCCTCCTCCCTCGGTGGCAACACGAACGGGCGATGGCTTCGTCCTCCTTTCTCACGGCAGATGGACGTCAGGCGGCAGCAGCGTCTTCCCCGTCCTCTCACGATAGCACATCACCCTCCCTTCTTCTCACGACTCTCCCTTATTTATATAGGGGATGGGAGGGAACCCTCCCCCCCTTGACGTGTCCATCGGCATGCCCTGTGGAGCTGAGCAAGCTCCAGCGAGGAGCTTGTTGGCTCCTCTATCCCCCCTCTACACTTCCAGCTCGATGCGCTGCCGCGCGAGAAGGATAAATTCAAAAATATATATTTGATATATTACATTATCTCCCCCTTAGAGGAATCGAGATGTCCTCATCTTGAGATAAACTGGGGATATTGATGGTTGAGAGTTTCTTCATCTACCCAAGTGGCATCCTCTTCGCGATAATCTTTCCACTGGACGAGGCATTCTCTCAAGGTTCTAGATCTTAACTGTCTCTCCCTAACATCTAAGATCCTATCCGGCCTTAGTTAAAGGACTCCTTGACTAGGTATTACAATTTGTTGGTCATCAAGTACATGGTTAGGGTTGGGTATATATTTTTTCAATAGGTTGATATGGAATACATTGTGAACCTTTAGGTTCTCAGGGAGTTGCAATCTATAAGCATTGGGTCCTAGGCATTTGAGGATTTTGTACGGCCCACAATACCTTGGATTTAGCTTCTTGCAATCTCCTAGGGATAGAGAACTCTTTTTAGGGCGTACGCAAATGAAGACCATGTCTCCTTCTTCGAAGACTCTTTCTTGACGCTTCAAATCCGCGTATGCCTTCTTTCTACCCTTGGCTACTTGTATTCTTGTCTTATTGTCTTTATTTGATCTTCCATCTCTTCCAACATCTACCTTGACGTTTCAACCCTTAGGGTTGGATCAGAAAAGTTTAGGGGACTTCGACAGTCATGACCATACAATGCTTGGAAAGGGGTCATCTGAATGCTTTGCTGGTAAGAAGCATTGTAGGAAAATTCTACCAAAGGCAAGCATTGAATCCACTTCTTCGGCTCTCGACAGTAGTATTCCCTAAGCATATCCTGGATGACTTGATTTACTCGCTCTGTTTGGCCATCCGTTTGGGGATGGTAGGCGCTGCTAAGACAGAGTTGAGTCCCAATAGCTTCAAAGATAGCTCTGCAGAAGTGTGATGTGAAGAGAGAATCTCGATCACTAATTATTCTTCTAGGTAAACCATGTAGTTTGAATATCTCCTTGATAAACAATCTTGCAATGTCGGAGGCTTTATAGTTTGTCTTTACTGGAATCAGGTGTGCAACCTTGGTAAGCATGTCAACCACAACCATGATGGAGTTGTATCCTCCTTGGACTTGGGGTAAGCCTACCACAAAATCCATACTGATGAATTCCCATTTCATTTGGGGAATGTCAAGCGGTTGCAGTTTCCTTGGCATCATGACATGTTCGGCTTTGATACGTTGGCAAGACAAACACTCACTGACATATTTGAGAACGTCACCTTTGAGCCTCTCCCAATGGTAGCTCTTCGTAACTGCATTAAGAGTTTTAGCATAGCCAGGATGTCCTGCGAAAGGGGAATCATGAGCTTCCCACATTATCTTCTACTTAAGTGACTGGCTTGCTGGTATACACAGCCTTTTTCTATAGTAGACAAGTCCATTATCAATGGAAAATTCCTGATATTTAGCTTGCAACTTTTGATTCTGCTCCTTGGTAGAGATCTCATTTAGCATTGTTTGGTAGGCCAAATCATGGCATGCTTCCTCTCTAGCTAACTCAAGTATAGGGTTGTTTGGCATAGATACTTTTGTAGCTAGATATCTAGCCGTTGATGGATTCTACAAGATTAGGAAATTTAGAAATGCCTTGCGACTAAGTGCATCGGCAACTTCATTCTCTTTCCGTGGTCAGTACTTGATTTCAAAATCATATTCCTCCAACACTTCAATCCACCGACGTTGCCTCGTGTATAGCTCATTCTAGGTAAAGATCCATTTGAGACTCTTATGGTCGGTTACTAGAGTAAACTTGTTACCCAACAGGTAGTGCCTCTAAAGCTTTAGGGCATGGATGACAGCTAGTAATTCCAGATCATGTGTAGTATAATTCTTTTCATGGTTCTTCAGTTTCCTTGAAGAGTATGCTACTGGATGACCTTCCTGCATAAGTACACACCCCAAGGCAAGAATGCTAGCATCAGTTACTACCTCGAACTCCTTACTAAGGTTTGGAAGTTTTAAAATAGGTGCTGATACGAAACTTTGCTTCAATCTATCAAAGCTATTTTGTTAGGGAGTTGACCATGTAATGGAAGTCTGCTTCTTTAGTAAGTCCGTCAGAGGTGCTGCCACCCCATCAAAGCATAGTTTTTGATGAAGACCCTATACCATCCTGTCAATCCAAGAAAGCTGTGTATTTCTCTGACAGATACTAGTGTTGGCCATTCAAGCACATCTTTGACCTTGGCTGAGTCTACTGATATCCCTTCTGATGATACTATGAATCCTAGATATTCAATCTGACGCTTGAAGAATGCACACCTTTTCATTTTTGCATACAGCTTATGTGACCTCATTGTCTCAAGGACAATCCGCAATTGAGGTTCATGATCTTCTTCCTGTTTAGAAGAGACTAAAGTGTCATCGAAGAAGACAAGCACGAAATCATCAAGATATGGCCTAAAGATGTCTTGCATTAATCTATTGAAGGTAGTAGGTGCATTCGTAAGCCCGAATGACATAACCAGGAACTCAAAGTGCCCATATCTTGTATTGAAGGCCATCTTTGGGATATCTTCTTCCTTGATCCTTATCTGATAGTAACCTGACTTGAGATCAATCTTGGAGAAGATCTTCGCACCCTGAAGACGATCAAGAAGCTCATCTATTCTAGGAATAGGATACTTGTTCTTGACTGTTGATTGATTCAACCCTCGGTAATCAATACATAGTCGAAGTGTCCCATCTTTCTTTTTCTGAAATAGTACTGGAGCTCCCCACGGTGAATTGCTAGGCCGGATGTAGCCCTGATCTAACAGTTGCTTGAGTTGTTCCTTCACCTCAATTGCTTCTAGTATGGACATTCTATAAGGTCTCTTGGCAATTGGCGTAGCTCCAGGTACTAACCTAATATCATGATCCACTTCTCTTCGAGGTGGAAGTTTGGTCAATTCTTCAGGGAATACGTCCGCGTATTCCTTTAGCCAAGAAGGTCCTTCATGAGACTCTTGCTTTTGATCTAACTTGTTGAGTTTGATCAAGTAAACAGGTAATATTTTTTTGACTCCTTTTATGATCCGAGATACTTTGGCCAATTGGATTCTTGGCACTCCTGCCTCACCTTGAGTTGTGACAAATTCCCATTCAGAGTTTCGAAAGGAAACTTGACGCTTTCCATAGTGAATGTGGGCGTCATTGGGCTTAAGCCAATCCATTCCGAGTAGACACTCATGGATACCTAAATTCATGACTCTGAATTTAACTGAAGTATTCTTTCCTCCCAGAAAATATTCCACCTTAGTAGTTTGCCTGGTACAATTTACCTCACGACCATTTGCCAATTCCACAAGCAGGGTAGGTGCTTCTAGTGTGGCTATTCCTAGACTTTTTGCACATGCTGGTGAGATAAAGGAATGTGTACCGCCACAATCAATCAAGGTTTTGAAACCTTTACCTTGATAGTCCGACGGTGTCTGAATCACCGAGAACTGGTGATTCAGCCCTTTCTTGTGTAAAGTGGCATGGACTATCGCTCTTTCGAATTCTGCTTCCATGGTCGGATCTTCCTCTTCTTCTTCTTCACCTCTTTGCCTATTGGCAATGCAGGCGGTTCTTCCTCTTCCTCGGGTAGTGGCTCCTTGACCACGGCCTGCTCCTTGAAAAGGCACTTGGCGATGTCCTCTGCTGAGCTTGGGACATTGCCTCTTGAAGTGACCGGGTTCGTTGCAGTGGAAACAATGGAGGTTTCTGCCATTACTTTGAGTAGGAACAAAGTTGTTGACCTTATTCGTCCTAGCTTTCTTTCTTTGTCCCTGATTATGACCTTGAACTCTCTTCATTTGAGGTCTTAATGCTCCTCTGTTTGGGTCATTATAAGACCAAGTTTTATTACCCCTTGGTCTAGCTTGTACCTCTTGAATTATTGGTGCCACTCGAATGAGTGCATCCTGAAGATCTGATGGACGCATAGATTCGAGACGGGTATTTACTGGTGGATTTAAACCCACACAAAATTTGGACACCTGCTGTGTCATGTCCATCTGTGGTGCATACTTTAAAAGTGAGACGAATTTAGAGTAGTATGCGTCAAGAGTGAGTCCTAGCTATTTTAGTTCGTAGAACTCGTTCATTTTCTACGTGCGATATGCAGGTGGTAACTATCTACCCTGCACGACTTTCTTTAGCTTCTCCCAGGTAACGGATCCCTCTGCGATCCCTTGATCCCTGTACCATTGCTTCCACCAAAGTCTGGCTTCGCTGGTGAGTTTTAACTTGGTGAGCATAGCTTGATTGGTGGGTGCAGTACTGGCTGCTTCGAGTAATCCTCCATGGATTCAATCCAAATTTCAGCATCAGCTTGAATGAATCCGCCTCTCTCATCAAACTCGGGTGGCTTAATTTGCTTGAGAAGTAACTTTTTCTCCTGGATCACAGCAGTACTTGATGTAGGAGGCGAATTAGGAACCTGTACCTGGGGTTGTGCCTGAATAAAGGTTTTCTTAACATTATTATACGATAATCAACGTTAGCTTATATTACATCTTTAATTCAGCTATCTCATAAACAATGTAGCTATTTAACTTTTTATCAACTCTTATGCACAGCCAAACATTGATAAAAAGAAGTCTTTATTTGTATTTATATGGGCATAGCCCTTTCGAATACAATGTTTCATGTGATGATAAGCCAATTGTTACATTTAGTTTGGGGAGAACAACGTTGTATTGCATTTATCTACACAAATTGTGTAATAGTAGGGTTTTGGGTCATGGATCTTCAGGAATCGATAAGTCATTAGAAGTTCAGGATATCCTTTCCGTTGGAATCCATACTTCTCATGGCGGCCTAACACTTTAATCGTGTTTGTAACGTGTCCACTAGAATCCTCTAGGACACGTCTTAGCAGTCCATCAGAAAGGTTGTCTAGAAAACTCCACCCGGCACTCCCACGGAATGTTGCGGGTTTTGCAATCTAGGACTTTCCGCGTCTGCTACGTAACGGAAGCGTCCTGGCCGTTCCCACTAGGATCGACTGGAATTGTTTGGTCATTGTACTAACAGCAACTAGCGTTAGACCTGATCGAACTACTTTACGCAGAAACGCCAGGTCTGAAGCGGATTCATGCTGCACTTGGTTCAAGGAGAATGGGAAACGAGAGGGATGCAAGGCTCGACCTCTCTGCCATAAGGCATAGTCCCATTCCGTTCCCCTAAAACAGCGTGAATCGGGTAATCGGTAATTCCAAGTCATCGTTCTCACTTCTTGTTCGGTGATGTTGATCATCCTTCTGTTCGTCGAAGACTTTGAGAAAAGTTCCCGGCTAACCGGGACCACCCATCCATAGGACGGACCCATGGTCCATCCTCCGCACTTTCCTCAGTTTGTTTTAGTTATGTAATTACCTACCACATTAGTTTGACATATACAAACAGCTTCTTTGATTAACCCTGTTATGCACTGGTTCCTTCACGTAATCTTATCACAGGACATAAAGAAAACAGTGCCAAACAACTCCTTTGTTATCATTTTATCCTTTTATCTTTGAAATACAAGGAGTTCCCGCCCGTAGGCGTATTCATAATCCGCCCGAAGGCTATCCAGTAATCCTTCAGTGATTACTATTCCAAGTTTCCGCTCGTAGACTAGTATGCGGGCCTCGAGATCCAATCCCATGTCACGTTAGTCTCTTGTGTAGGACCCGGAAGGCGAGGGATTTACAGCCAGAGCCCCCCCTGGCACCCAAGCGTCCTCCTGCTCCAAGCAGAACTCAACGGAGAGACCTCTCACGGTGGGTTCGGTCCACGTTCCCGGCGCGGTTCACAACCCCCTTGGCTAGGGTTAGGCAGGCAGTCGGGGGTAACTGAAGCTGCCTCTCCCTTCAGGCTTCAACCTGAAGTATTTAGATATGTTTTCCTCCTTTAGTTCATTGAGCAAACAATGCAAACAGTGCTTTTCTAACGGTTACAAGCACAAACAAATTCCAATGGTCGTTTTGGCTGGCAAACTGTCAAGGAGTAACTCCTTTTTCCTCCGAATGCAACCCGCATTCGATCCGGAATCAATTGCAACTTGGCAAGATTCCTATCATTCTTGGGTTAGGGTCATAACCTTCCAATACATTAGGTTTGTTGTGGCAGGATCCAGCGACCATGTCGCTTCAATTTATTGTCTGGTCATTTTCAAATACCTAACTTTACTCTTCCTTGGCAAATTATTCCCAAGAAAAGTAAGTAACAGGATGATTAGTCATCCTCTTGTAAGTTAAATTCTTTCAATAACTTGTCAACAGTGTTGCGGCTTTGTGCACAAGTATTGCATCTATTCCACGGAATCCTTCTATCCGTTGCTTAGCGTTTCCCAATCACGGAGTTTACCTCCATCGAGTAACAGGATTTTAGGGTATCCCCCAACCCATTCCTAATTAGGTTGGCCCTGGTTCTAGAATATGCAACTCTGTCGGAGTTCCATCATTGAGACGAATGATCCTTAGGATGAACATCCAATTGCTTCGACATTTTTGTGAAGATGTGTAGGATCTTTAGGTTCACGGTTTTTGTCTAAAACTAGGTTGAATTATTATTGCACTAAACCCTAGTCAACACTTAGGATTCCTATCATATCGACTCAGTCATGACTATACGAATCCTTGTGGTTTAGATTACTTAGTCAATTCAATTATGCTTGTCCCACGACAAGGATGATCCTTCTCAAGGGTAATAATCTAAATCTAACGGAGAGCAATAGATACAATTCCACCACTACGCGTAAGCATGTGATTAATTTCCTCTACATGTCACATGGTTCACGATAACTTATCTTTCCTTGGTGCACGATAATCTGGCTACTAACTTTTCCTAGGACCTACTAGGTCTTACATCAATAGTCGTACCTACAACCTTGTTGTTTACCTTTTGGCATCTTATGCTTTTACTCCTAATTGCGGCTCTTATTGAATGACATTTTTCTCATGATGACTACGCAATTTATAACATTCTCCTAGCTACGAAGTAGTTGATGAAACTCATGCAAAACTAGTGTTAATTTATTCCATCTTACAAGCTATTTGCAAGTCCATACGTACACTTTAGTGCTCTATTAGTTCTTTTCGAATGATACCTTATGATGCTAACCTTTTTCTATGAAATCATTACGAGAAGTATGTTACCTAATGTGCAGTATACGTTTATTTCTACCATGTCTAGGACGAAGATAATGCACTTATAAATTCCATTTCTTTGCCTAAGTCTCATTACCTTGAAACAGTACCAACTACATGCATCTAACCTTCTAATCGTTCAAATTCATGACAATTTCAATCTTACCTAATGTTCAAGAGATGTATTTCTTTCCAATTTCCATATGCTTTGAAATTTAAGCGAAAAATGCAATTTCCTTTTATGGGCTAAGTGCGCCTAATCATTTCCTTATGCGGAATTAACACGGAAGAACCTGGACTTGTGGAGTCGGGGAGATGTCCACTTGCACATTCGGAGACGAGCCTCCCGCGGTCGCCTCTTGGGATCTTTTCGGGGCCATCGTACACGTAGGTTCGGTTTCTGAATTTGCTTTCGTCGTCTACGGATTGTTTTGCCTTGACATGCAACCTTCCGGCCTTTGCCTTTCCTCGTAAGTGGAAGATTCTTTTACGGAATGTCGCTTGCGGTGAAGGGCTTAAAAGACTTATCGCGGGAAGCCTTTTTCCGATGGTCTAGTGGGGTCCTTATGGCCCCTCTTCAAATCCCGGGAAAGGGGTATTAATGGCCTATTCGAAATTGTGGTGGGAAAGGGATTTCGGGACAGGTGGTGGGAAAGGGGGTTAAGGAGGCCCCCCTTGGAAGCTTCTAAAGAAGCTTCTAAAGAAGCTTCTGCTTCTTCAGTTCCACGTGGGCAGGGGGGTGTCGTGATCTGCGTGGCGGCGGGTGGAACAGTCTGGCGACTGTGGCAGGGATGGCGGCAGCGACGGCAGCTTGGCGGACTGGGGGCGGCAGCAGCGACTGGCGGCTGGACTGGCGGCGGTACCTCCTTCACGTCGGCAGCAAGGCGACCTCCACGATCCTCCTCCCCAGCCTCTTCCTTCACGGCCTTTCTTTTCTCACAGAGTCTCCTTCTTCACAGCCTCTCCTCCCTCTCCTCTCACAGCCTCCTCCCTATACCCCCCTTAGCTAGGGGGTGTTTTTATAGGCCTTGGGGGTGGGGAAGAGGGTCTCCACCCACGTGGAGAGCTTCCCCATGCAAACCTCACTTGGCCATCCCCCCCCTCCACACTCCCTCTCCTCCAGCCATGCATCGGCTGGGGGAAGGGATAATAGTAAAAAAATTTGCACTAATTTAATTAAAATTGTCCCTCCCAAGAGGGTGTTTTCGTGCGGCTTGCGGTTTTGAACTCCCGGTTTCGATTTACCATTGCAGAGGACCCTATTTCATGCGTGCGGGTCACACATTACGCGGTCAATAATTTCAAGGCAAGAGATACCCTTTGTACAGGGTTTACACGGCGTGCGGAAAGTTAATATTTATGGTACGGTTACGCGGAAATATTACAGTGTCAGTGGGGATTACACGGGTTACTTCCTCATATACATATGAATTCATCTCAACCCTCCGACCTCGAATATGTAAAGTCGAATTTACGTAAGCTTCCACAAAAATGAAGAGCTTCACAACTTTCAGGTCTTCCAACCACTTGATCCTCTTTAGGTTGGTCTGTAGATAAGCAAACCGGTGGGCGGCTATATAGTAGATTCTTGAAGCACCCGTCCATCTTCGTTCCATGTATAAAGGTGATGGATTATAAATCTGCTCTAGGATGTTCATCATCCCAATCCTTTGTCTATAAAGCGGAGAATGCATTGCAGTCATAAACATGACTCGAAATACCAAGAACTTGTTCCACGCTTCGTAATTCTGCAAGATAGCATTGAAGGTAAGGAAATGTTTGGACAGCAACAATTTCTTTACTTCATTTTATTGAGATCTCAAAAAAAACAATTCCGTTGTTGGTCGGCTCTGATACCAACTATAACGTGTCCACTAGTATCATCCAGGACACGTCTTAGCAGTCCATCGGAAAGGATGTCTAGAAAGCTCCGCCCGGCACTCCTATGGAATGTTATGGGTTTTTGGATCTAGGTCTTCCAGCGTCTACCACATAGTGAAAGTATCCTGGCCGTTCCCACTTAGGATCGACCCGAATTAGGTTTTTCCTGATTGGTCATTACCCAAAAGCAACTAGCATCAGACCCAAGTGAACTACTTTACACAGAAACGCCAGGTCCAAAGTGGATTCATGCTGCACTTGGTTCAAGGAGAATGGGAAACGAGAGGGATACAAAGCTCAACCTCTCTGCAATAAGGCATAGTCCCATTCCGTTCCCCTAAAATAGTGTAAATCGGGTAAGACATAACTCTAGGTCATCGCTTTCGTTGTTCGTGTCCTTTGACGATCATGCCGCTGTTCCTCAAGATTTGAGAAAAGTTCCCGACTAACCGGGACCACCCAACCGTAGGACGGACCCATGGCCCATCCTCTGCACTTTCCTCGGTTTGTTTTAGTTATATAATTATCCAACACAATCAGCTTCTTTAATTAAACCGTTAAGCACTGGTTCCTTCACGTAATCTTATCACGTGACATAGAAAAACAATATCAAACAAGTTCTTTATTAACATATCATCATATTTATTTTTTGAAATAAAAGGAGTTCCGCCCGTAGGCTTGTCCATAATCCGCCCGAAGGCTATCCAGTAATCCACAGGGATCACTATTCCAATTTTCCGCCCATAGACTAGTATGCGGGCCTCGAGATCCAATCCCGAGTCACGTTAGCCTCTTGTGCAGGATCCGAAAGGCGAGGGATTTACGGCCAGAGCCCCCCTAGCACCCAAGTGTCCTCCTGCTCCAAGTAGAGCTCAATGGAGAGACCTGTGGCGGCGGGTTCGGTCCACGTTCCCGGCATGGTCAACAACCCCCTTAGTTCGGTTCAGGCAAGCAGTCGGGGATAACTGAAGCTGCCTCTCCCTTCACGCCTTCATCCTGAAGTATAGATATTCATTTAATTTGTAATTCATAAATCAAACAGTGCTCTAAAATCTCTAGCAAGCACAAACACTTCCATTAACCGATCTTGTTGTTGGCAAATTCCTAAGGAATGATTCTTTCCTTTCGAATGCATCAGCACTCGTTCTAGGGTTTCTTGCAACTTGGCAAGATCCCTTATATTCTATGTTAGGGCGTACCCTATTTACCCAACTTGGTCAACCCTAAAGTTCATTGGATACTTTAGTTTCCGATTTTTAACCTTCCTTATTTAGAAAGATATCAAAGAATACATCCTTTTGCAAGATAACTTGCGTAAGGATCCGCCATCCTTGCTGAGGGTATTTAACCTTCCTTCTTGTGAATCAATCACAAGACCATATGACTTCATACTTGCCGCGCAAGTCCTGCATCGTAATATACGATGAAACAATTCGTTTGAATTTCTTTAAGCTGACGTTTGTCAGACCTAGGATCTCTTTTTAAGAACCTCAAGGACAAACCCTAGTTCTTTTTTATTTACAATTTATTGACCCTACAATTAGGGAAGGTAGGCAAGTATTTAAGGTATAAGTGGTTCTTGGATTTTAAATCATTCCCAAGACATATTTCGCAGCATAGGTATTTCTAAGTTTACATTAATTTGGTTAACTTTTAAAAGGTAATATTGAGATCACCTCGGCACGATTTGCTATCTTTATGACAATTGATTTTTCAGTCCTAAACTTTATTGCTTTGAGGTTAGGTAAATTCAATTAATCTTCATTTTTCCTTGCGAACAAAACTCATGCCAAATAAAAATCTTTTCCTTGCTAAGATATTCAGTTATTAGCAATGATAACTTCCTAGAGTTCAAGCAATGTAAGAAACCTTTCATGAATTTCATCTTCTATGATGATTCGTTGCAAAAAAAAGAATAGGGGTTAATGCTGCAAGATGCAGTTTTTATACCTTCAAGATTTAACCGAAATATACTACTATAGTAGGTAGATAATCTTGTTCGTAATTCGTTTCAATGCATGATGCTATTTGAAGGAAACTATGTTTTATACATTATCATTTTTGCATGTTCAATTAAACTAAACTCCTTCATCATAAATAACTAGGACAAAATATATCTTATCGCTAACAATTCATCTTGCATGATTGAATTAAATACGATATAAAACCAAGAAGAAAAAACCTGGTTTTGGGGTGAGATATCCACATGGATACCGAGAGATGACCCTCTCCCAGCTACTCCTTGGACTTTCTAAGGCGGCATCGCAGTTGTAATCCTTCGAACGTGAAGGCAGCTTTTACTCTCCTTTTCGGATTTCCACCACCACTTCAATACTCTTCTTCTTTGTGAAACTTACGAGGGAATGGGTGCTTAAATCTCGGGTGGGAGTATAAACCCACTTGGAGAAGGCTTGTGGAAGCCCACAAGGAAGGATTTAAGGGCTTGCAATATGAAAAGGGCTTATAGGACCCTAGGGTATTTCATGGGGAAAAACCACAGGGAGGATTTTTAAATCTCGGGGAGGGTGAAAAAATTAGGTTATAAAACCCTTCAAGAGGAAGGCCTATTAAAACCATGGAGAGGCTTAATGGGTTTTGAGGCCGAGGGGCTTAAACACGGGTTGGGGTTTATTGGCTCTACGGAAAGGGGTTAAGGGTTCAAAAAAACCCGGGGGGGTGAGGGGGGGGAAAAAAAAAGAATAATGGGGACACGAGGGAAATAAAAAGGGGCTTAAGGGGTGTGTTAAAAGGAGTATGGGGGTGAAAGGGAAAAAGGAATACGAGTATAGGAAGGGGGGCTTAGAGGAGCCTCCCCTTAGAAGCTTCAAGAAGCTTCTTGAAGCTTCTATAGGATCACAGGAGCCACGTGGGGGGGGGATAATTTGACGCGATGATGGGGGGAGGGTGAAAGTCTGCAGGCCGCAGATGCAGCGTTCGATAGTGGTCCTTCCTCCTCCCTCGGTGGCAACACGAACGGGCGATGGCTTCGTCCTCCTTTCTCACGGTAGATGGACGTCAGGCAGCAGCAGCATCTTCCCTGTCCTCTCACGATACCGCAGCACCCTCCCTTCTTCTCACGACTCTCCCTTATTTATATAGGGGAGGGGAGGGAACCCTCCCCCCCTTGACGTGCCCATCGGCATGCCTTGTGGAGCCGAGCAAGCTCCAGTGAGGACCTTGCTGGCTCCTCTATCCCCCCTCTACCCTTCCAACTCAATGCACTGCCGCGCAAGAAGGAGAAATTCAAAAATATATATTTGATATATTGCATTGCTGAGCAAAAAATCGCACTATTCTTAATGCTATACGTTGCATGCTTATACACTCTGGTTTGTCTCAAAAGTTTTGGACTGAAGCACTTCTAACAGCCGTTTTTATTCAAAATCATATTCCAACAATTGCACCTACTGGTAAAATTCCTATGTACTTCATGTTCATGATGGTTCTCTATTCGTCATTCATTCAGGTGCCACTGGAAATTGCAGTGGCTTCACAATTATCATTCTCTTCATGTCAAGAAGTTTGTTTACCTTGCGGATGATAGGACTTGTCAAGTCAAAGGAGTAGGTGATTTATATATGGGGACTGTTTCATCCACTAGAATATTGTAATATTTCCGCGTAATGCCTACCGTAAATATTAACTTCCCGCTCTCATCGTAAACTCGTGCAAAGATTATCACCAGTGCCAGCAGCCATACACGCGAAATGGAGACACTTCACCTTGCGAAAATAGGGTCGGGGACTCAAAACCGGCATAGCCGCGGGAAAACAGCCTCTTGGGAAGAGGTCAAGAGGATAAAGGTAGAATTATTGCAAATTTTTTTATTTTCCCCCAGCAGATGTGTGGCTGGGGAAAGGGATGGGCTAGGGGAGCATGAGGAGGTGAAGGGAGAGGGCCATGCAACTCACCACGTGGGGAGGACCCCTCTCCCCTCCTTGGCCTATAAGAACCCCCTCTTGGGGAGAAGGAGGACGGACGGCCGTAGGCAGAAGATCGTGTGAAGGCGTGAGAGGGAGGCTATGGAAGGACTGAAGGCCATCGCCATGAGGAGGTGCAAGCGTGAGGGAGGAGCTGTGAAGGGAGAGAGCTGGAGGTCGGGTGGAGGAACGCCGTGAAGGAAGGGGCGAAGGGAGGAGACCGGACGTGAAGGGAGGTGGGCGGCTGTGAGAAGGAGGGGGACAAAACGGCAGAAGGCTGTTGTGGAGGTGGACGGGCCGTGGAGGAGAGGACGCCGTGCAGAGGGAGCCGCCGCCCAGTTCACCAGACCGCCAGCCGCCATAGCTGCCGGACTGACCAGGCCGCTGCCGCCTGGACTACGACCCCCCTCCTCCTCCACACGTGGACCCTGCTGTCCATGTTCAGAAGCTAGAAGCTTCTTATTTGGAAGCTTCTAAGGGGCTTCCTAAAGGCCCCTTCCCGTGGAGCCTTCATAAGCCCATTTTTACCCCGGGATTTAATCCCTTTTCCCTTTTTATTCTCACACAGCCGCATTAGCCGGTGTAAGCCCCTTCTCGCGGATTCCCAACACAAGACCCTTCTCACCGATCATCCATAAGCCTTCTAGGCTCGAATTTAAATCTCCGTCCCACTAGATCCTCCAAAAGTCCAATTTTTCCCCTCGGGTTTCGAAGAGGAAGTCTATAAGGCCTTCCCACCAATTCTCCCCAAGGCCGGTCCTTGGATTTTTGGAAGAAGAAGAAGAACTCTAAAGTCCCATTCCTGCAAGGTCCATTCGCAAGAGCCCTTTTCCGCGGACATCATCGTAAGGCCCACACAATCCTTCCTAAACCCGGAAATTCAAGGTGGATTAAAGTTCTCAAATCTCCACTATCCAAGGGACCTCATAAGAACCCTAAGGCCTTCCCAAGTCAAATTCCGCAAGTCGGAACTTCGGTCAAGGAAGCCATATCTCAAAGGAAATTGCGCATACAAGGGAGACGGACCAAGGTCATAAAAGCTGCAAGCCAAGGCAAAATGTTGAAATCCACGAAGGCTAACTGGAGATCGAATTCGCGATGGCCTCTAGAAAGATCACAAGGTGCGATGCGGGAGGTTCACCCCTAGCATACGTGGATATTTCCCGGAGTCCGCAAGTCCAGGTTTTATCTATTTGGATTCCACACAAAAGTATTGAATTATTCACGATAACTTCACGGATTAGGGGCACTCATGCATGTCAAATGCAACTAGTCAAGTTAAATGCAATTAGGACATGAATTGGCTATTTGAACATTATTAGAAATAGCTTAAGATATGGAAATTGATCATTGGTACGTTCAAAGGAATGAATGAAAAGAGCATAAGGTGTCTATGCATTTGTAGGACCTTATTAGCAAGTTTCCTTTTGTGCATTCAAAAGTGACGAGCCAAGGACAACTGTTGCCTCATCACAAGGTTGAAATTATTGAGGTACACCTTTTTACTAGGCATGGAAAGATTAATGGCATGTCCCATTTTTAGATAGATCTTCCTTGTAATGATTCATGAGGAAAAGTTAACACCCATGAGATGTTATTCGAAGAGGAATAGAAGGGCACAAACATGATCTATGGACTTGCAAGAGGCTTGATTATTTGAGGTAAGTCCTAATAGGACCTAGGAAGGTTAGTGTCCGGATTATCAGGCATTTTTGCTTTGCCAAGGAAAGATGGGGTTATTGTGAACCATGTGATGCGTAGAAGCGGTGACTCGCATGTAGTTGTAACTATTGATCTAGTTTATTACCTTTGGGAAAGGTTCATCCTCGTCGCAAGATAGGTATAATTGAAGTGACTAAGTAATCTAAACCACAAGGATTCGTATGGACATGATTGAGTCAATATGATAGGAATCCTAAGTGTTAACTAGGGTTTAGTACAATAATAATTCGACCTAGCTTTAGACAAGAACCGTGAATCTAAAGATCTTACACACATTCACAAATGTCGAAGCGATTGGATGTTCATGTATGAAATGATCTAAGGTTTTATCCTAAGGATCATTCAAAATGATGAAACTCCGACGGAGTTGCATATTTCTAGAATCATGAGCCAAACCTAATTAGGAATGATTTGAAGGATACCCCATAAAACCGTGGTACTCGATGGAGGTAAACTCCGTGATCGAGAAACGCTAAGCAATGGATAGACGGATTCCGTGGAATAGATGCAATACTTGTGCACAAAGCTGCAATATTGAATAGACTTGAGATTTGTCCACAAAGAGTTTTGTCATCTCTCGAAATGAGGTTGGCAAGTTAAATTACAAGAGGATGAGTAATCATCCTGTTACTCACTTTCCTTGGGGAATAATTGCCAAGGAAAAGGAAAGTTACAGTGGTGCCTTGAAGCAAATGACCAGACAATAAACTAAAGCGACATGGTCGCTGGATCCTGCCACAACAAACCTAATGTATTGGAAGGGTATGACCCTAACCCAGGAATGATAGGGATCTTGCCAAGTTGCAATTGATTCCGGATCGAATGCGGGTTGCATTCGGAGAAAAGAAGTCACTCCTTAAACAGTTTGCCAGCTAAAAGACCACTGAAATTGATTGTGCTTGTAACAGTTTAGAAAGGACTGTTTGCATTGTTTGCTCAATGAACTAAAGGATGAAAATATATCTAAAGCTTCAGGTTGGTGCCTGAGAGGCAGCTTCAGTTACCCCCGACTGTCTGCCTGACCCTAACCAAGGGGGTTGTGAACCGCGCCGGGAACGTGGACCGAACCCGCCGTGAGAGGTCTCTCCGTTGAGTTTTGCTTGGAGCAGGAGGACGCTTGGGTGCCAGGGGGGGCTCTGGCTGTAAATCCCTCGCCTTCCGAGCCCTGCACAAGAGACTAACGTGACTCGGGATTGGATCTCGAGGCCCGCATACTAGTCTACGGGCGGAAACTTGGATTAGTAATCACTGAAGGATTACTGGATAGCCTTCGGGCGGATTATGAATACGCCTACGGGCGGAAACTCCTTGTATTGCAAAGATAAAAGGATTAAATGATAACAAAGAAGTTGTTTGACTTTGTTTTCTTTATGTCCTGTGATAAGATTACGTGAAGGAACCAGTGCTTAACAGGGTTAATCAAAGAAGCTGTTTGTATATGTCAAACTAATGTGGTAGGTAATTACCTAACTAAAACAAACCGAGGAAAGTGCGGAGGATGGACCATGGGTCTGTCCTATGGAAGGGTGGTCCCGGTTAGCCGGGAACTTTTCTCAAAGTCTTCGACGAACAGAGGATGATCGTCATCACCGAAACAAGTAACGAGAACGATGACTTAGAATTAACTATTGCCCAATTCGCGCTGTTTTAGGGAAACGGAATGGGACTATGCCTTGTGGCAGAGAGGTCGAGCCTTGCATCCCTCTCGTTTCCCATTCTCCTTGAACCAAGTGCAGCTTGAATCCGCTTCAGACCGGGCGTTTCTACGTAAAGTAGTTCGATCGGGGCTGACGCTAGTTGCTGCTAGCTAATGACCAAACAGGAAAACCCAAATTCAGGTCGATCCTAAGTGGGAACGGCCAGGATACTTCCGCTATGTGGCAGATGCGGGAAGACCTAGATCGCAAGTCCCGTAACATTCCATGGGAGTGCCGGGCAGAGCTTTCTAGACATCCTTCCCGATGGACTGCTAAGACGTGTCCGGAATGATTCTAGCGGACACGTTACAGTTGGTATCAGAGAAAACCAACAAAGGACTTGTTTTAGAAAATTTTAATAAGAGGAAGTAAAGCAAATGTTGTGTCCCAAACATTTCCTTACTTTAATGCTGTCTTCCAGAATTACGAAGCATGGAACAAGTTCTTGGTGTTCCAAGTCATGTTTATGGCCGCGATGCATTCCACGGATTATCGACAGAGGGTTGAGATGATGAACATCCTAGACCGCATTTACAACCCATCGCCTGTGTACCTGGAACAGAGATGGATGGGTGTTTCAGGGATCTATTACATAACTACCTATCGACCTGCGTACCTTCAAAATAACTTGAAGAGAATCAAGTGGATGGAGGATTTGAAGATCGTAAAGCTGTTCGTCTTTATTGAGGCTCACGCAAACACGACCCTACAGGTTGGGGGTCGAAGGGTTAACCAGAATAAGTATGTGTACGGGGAAGTGATTCAAAGAATTCCTGCCAACCGAATCAAGGTTTTGGGACGTCATGAGAAGAATGGATACCAAAGGAAAAGATACCCTAATCTTCCAATGGACTATCGATTCCTGAAAATCGATGACCCTAATCCGTACTACTACTCAGTTCCTGTAGCTGAATGCAATAATATCTTATTCTCCTCGAATTAATGTATTAACTTGTTCATCGGCCCAAGAAATAATTGTACCACGAAAGGGCTATGCTGATATGAATGGAAATAAATTTTTGTTAAAAAAACATCAACGATTGACTTGACTATGAATATTGATAAGAAATAAAGTGATTTGGTCACTTGACTGAAGGAATACGTGGACGTAGTCTGAAGAGAGAAGTAGATCATGAGATCAAGCCAGTAATAGGAGCTGTGCCAATTGTGAAGAGAACCTATAGAATGTCTATATCGGAAGCAATTGAGTTGAAGGAACAACTCAAGCAGCTGTTAAACCAAGGCTACAACGGGCCTAGCAATTTCCCATGGAGAGCTCCAGTCCTATTCCAGAAAAAAGAAGATGGAACACTTCGACTATGTGTTGATTACCGTGGGTTGATCAACAGTCAAGAACAAATATCATGTTCCTAGAATAGATGAGCTTTTTGATCGCCTTCAAGATGCAAAGATCTTTTCCAAAATTGATCTCAGGTCAAGCTACTATCAAATCAGGATCAAGGATGAGAATATTCCAAAAACGGCCTTCAATACAAGATATGGGCACTTTGAATTCTTGGTTATGTCATTCAGCCTTACAAATGCACCTGCCACTTTCAATAGATTAATGCAGGATATTTTTAGACCATATCTTGATGATTTCGTGCTTGTCTTCTTCGATGACATTTTAGTCTATTCTAAACAGGAAGAAGATCATGAACCCCAACTACGAATTGTGTTGGAGACAATGAGGTCTCATAAGTTGTATGCAAAAATGAAGAAGTGTGCATTCTTCAAACGTCAGATTGAATATCTAAGATTCATAGTATCATCAGAAGGAATATCAGTAAATCCAGAACCTTGAGAGAATGCCTCGTCCAGTGGGAAGATTATCCTAAGGAGGATGCTACCTGGATGGATGAAAGCTCTCTCAATCTTCAATATCCCCAGGTTATCTCGAGATGAGGACATCTCGATTCTTCTAAGGGGGAGAGAATGTAATATTTCCGCATAATGCCTACCGTAAATATTAACTTCCCGCTCTCATCGTAAACTCGTGCAAAGATTATCACCAGTGCCAGCAGCCATACACGGGAAATGGAGACACTTCACCTTGCGAAAATAGGGTCGGGGACTCAAAACCGGCATAGCCGCGGGAAAACAGCCTCTTGGGAAGAGGTCAAGAGGATAAAGGTAGAATTATTGCAAATTTTTTTATTTTCCCCCAGCCGATGTGTGGCTGGGGAAAGGGATGGGCTAGGGGAGCATGAGGAGGTGAAGGGAGAGGGCCATGCAACTCACCACGTGGGGAGGACCCCTCTCCCCTCCTTGGCCTATAAGAACCCCCTCTTGGGGAGAAGGAGGACGGACGGCCGTAGGCAGAAGATCGTGTGAAGGCGTGAGAGGGAGGCTATGGAAGGACTGAAGGCCGTCGCCATGAGGAGGTGCAAGCGTGAGGGAGGAGCTGTGAAGGGAGAGAGCTGGAGGTCGGGTGGAGGAACGCCGTGAAGGAAGGGGCGAAGGGAGGAGACCGGACGTGAAGGGAGGTGGGCGGCTGTGAGAAGGAGGGGGACAAAACGGCAGAAGGCTGTCGTGGAGGTGGACGGGCCGTGGAGGAGAGGACGCCGTGCAGAGGGAGCCGCCGCCCAGTTCGCCAGACCGCCAGCCGCCATAGCCGCCGGACTGACCAGGCCGCTGCGGCCTGGACTACGACCCCCCTCCTCCTCCACACGTGGACGCTGCTGTCCATGTTCAGAAGCTAGAAGCTTCTTATTTGGAAGCTTCTAAGGGGCTTCCTAAAGGCCCCTTCCCGTGGAGCCTTCATAAGCCCATTTTTACCCCGGGATTTAATCCCTTTTCCCTTTTTATTCCCACACAGCCGCATTAGCCGGTGTAAGCCCCTTCTCGCGGATTCCCAACACAAGACCCTTCTCACCGATCATCCATAAGCCTTCTAGGCTCGAATTTAAAGCTCCGTCCCACTAGATCCTCCAAAAGTCCAATTTTTCCCCTCGGGTTTCGAAGAGGAAGTCTATAAGGCCTTCCCACCAATTCTCCCCAAGGCCGGTCCTTGGATTTTTGGAAGAAGAAGAAGAACTCTAAAGTCCCATTCCTGCAAGGTCCATTCGCAAGAGCCCTTTTCCGCGGACATCATCGTAAGGCCCACACAATCCTTCCTAAACCCGGAAATTCAAGGTGGATTAAAGTTCTCAAATCTCCACTGTCCAAGGGACCTCATAAGAACCCTAAGGCCTTCCCAAGTCAAATTCCGCAAGTCGGAACTTCGGTCAAGGAAGCCATATCTCAAAGGAAATTGCGCATACAAGGGAGACGGACCAAGGTCATAAAAGCTGCAAGCCAAGGCAAAATGTTGAAATCCACGAAGGCTAACTGGAGATCGAATTCGCGATGGCCTCTAGAAAGATCACAAGGTGCGATGCGGGAGGTTCACCCCTAGCATACGTGGATATTTCCCGGAGTCCGCAAGTCCAGGTTTTATCTATTTGGATTCCACACAAAAGTATTGAATTATTCACGATAACTTCACGGATTAGGGGCACTCATGCATGTCAAATGCAACTAGTCAAGTTAAATGCAATTAGGACATGAATTGGCTATTTGAACATTATTAGAAATAGCTTAAGATATGGAAATTGATCATTAGTACGTTCAAAGGAATGAATGAAAAGAGCATAAGGTGTCTATGCATTTGTAGGACCTTATTAGCAAGTTTCCTTTTGTGCATTCAAAAGTGACGAGCCAAGGACAACTGTTGCCTCATCACAAGGTTGAAATTATTGAGGTACACCTTTTTACTAGGCATGGAAAGATTAATGGCATGTCCCATTTTTCGATAGATCTTCCTTGTAATGATTCATGAGGAAAAGTTAACACCCATGAGATGTTATTCGAAGAGGAATAGAAGGGCACAAACATGATCTATGGACTTGCAAGAGGCTTGATTATTTGAGGTAAGTCCTAATAGGACCTAGGAAGGTTAGTGTCCGGATTATCAGGCATTTTTGCTTTGCCAAGGAAAGATGGGGTTATTGTGAACCATGTGATGCGTAGAAGCGGTGACTCGCATGTAGTTGTAACTATTGATCTAGTTTATTACCTTTGGGAAAGGTTCATCCTCGTCGCAAGATAGGTATAATTGAAGTGACTAAGTAATCTAAACCACAAGGATTCGTATGGACATGATTGAGTCAATATGATAGGAATCCTAAGTGTTAACTAGGGTTTAGTATAATAATAATTCGACCTAGCTTTAGACAAGAACCGTGAATCTAAAGATCTTACACACATTCACAAATGTCGAAGCGATTGGATGTTCATGTATGAAATGATCTAAGGTTTTATCCTAAGGATCATTCAAAATGATGAAACTCCGACGGAGTTGCATATTTCTAGAATCATGAGCCAAACCTAATTAGGAATGATTTGAAGGATACCCCATAAAACCGTGGTACTCGATGGAGGTAAACTCCGTGATCGAGAAACGCTAAGCAATGGATAGACGGATTCCGTGGAATAGATGCAATACTTGTGCACAAAGCTGCAATATTGAATAGACTTGAGATTTGTCCACAAAGAGTTTTGTCATCTCTCGAAATGAGGTTGGCAAGTTAAATTACAAGAGGATGAGTAATCATCCTGTTACTCACTTTCCTTGGGGAATAATTGCCAAGGAAAAGGAAAGTTACAGTGGTGCCTTGAAGCAAATGACCAGACAATAAACTAAAGCGACATGGTCGCTGGATCCTGCCACAACAAACCTAATGTATTGGAAGGGTATGACCCTAACCCAGGAATGATAGGGATCTTGCCAAGTTGCAATTGATTCCGGATCGAATGCGGGTTGCATTCGGAGAAAAGAAGTCACTCCTTAAACAGTTTGCCAGCTAAAAGACCACTGAAATTGATTGTGCTTGTAACAGTTTAGAAAGGACTGTTTGCATTGTTTGCTCAATGAACTAAAGGATGAAAATATATCTAAAGCTTCAGGTTGGTGCCTGAGAGGCAGCTTCAGTTACCCCCGACTGTCTGCCTGACCCTAACCAAGGGGGTTGTGAACCGCGCCGGGAACGTGGACCGAACCCGCCGTGAGAGGTCTCTCCGTTGAGTTCTGCTTGGAGCAGGAGGACGCTTGGGTGCCAGGGGGGGCTCTGGCTGTAAATCCCTCGCCTTCCGGGCCCTGCACAAGAGACTAACGTGACTCGGGATTGGATCTCGAGGCCCGCATACTAGTCTACGGGCGGAAACTTGGATTAGTAATCACTGAAGGATTACTGGATAGCCTTCGGGCGGATTATGAATACGCCTACGGGCGGAAACTCCTTGTATTGCAAAGATAAAAGGATTAAATGATAACAAAGAAGTTGTTTGACTTTGTTTTCTTTATGTCCTGTGATAAGATTACGTGAAGGAACCAGTGCTTAACAGGGTTAATCAAAGAAGCTGTTTGTATATGTCAAACTAATGTGGTAGGTAATTACCTAACTAAAACAAACCGAGGAAAGTGTGGAGGATGGACCATGGGTCTGTCCTATGGAAGGGTGGTCCCGGTTAGCCGGGAACTTTTCTCAAAGTCTTCGACGAACAGAGGATGATCGTCATCACCGAAACAAGTAACGAGAACGATGAATTAGAATTAACTATTGCCCAATTCGCGCTGGTTTAGGGAAACGGAATGGGACTATGCCTTGTGGCAGAGAGGTCGAGCCTTGCATCCCTCTCGTTTCCCATTCTCCTTGAACCAAGTGCAACTTGAATCCGCTTCAGACCGGGCGTTTCTACGTAAAGTAGTTCGATCGGGGCTGACGCTAGTTGCTGCTAGCTAATGACCAAACAGGAAAACCCAAATTCAGGTCGATCCTAAGTGGGAACGGCCAGGATACTTCCGCTACGTGGCAGATGCGGGAAGACCTAGATCGCAAGTCCCGTAACATTCCATGGGAGTGCCGGGCAGAGCTTTCTAGACATCCTTCCCGATGGACTGCTAAGACGTGTCCGGAATGATTCTAGCGGACACGTTACAGTTGGTATCAGAGAAAACCAACAAAGGACTTGTTTTAGAAAATTTTAATAAGAGGAAGTAAAGCAAATGTTGTGTCCCAAACATTTCCTTACTTTAATGCTGTCTT
The DNA here is from genome assembly GCF_053477565.2 of Lygodium microphyllum. NCBI lineage: Eukaryota > Viridiplantae > Streptophyta > Polypodiopsida > Schizaeales > Lygodiaceae > Lygodium > Lygodium microphyllum. Next base: position 8,290,870 of record NC_141150.1, on the reverse strand, counting down.
CCAGAATTACGAAGCATGGAACAAGTTCTTGGTGTTCCAAGTCATGTTTATGACCGCGATGCATTCCACGGATTATCGACAGAGGGTTGAGATGATGAACATCCTAGACCGCATTTACAACCCATCGCCTGTGTACCTGGAACAGAGATGGATGGGTGTTTCAGGGATCTATTACATAACTACCTATCGACCTGCGTACCTTCAAAATAACTTGAAGAGAATCAAGTGGATGGAGGATTTGAAGATCATAAAGCTGTTCGTCTTTATTGAGGCTCACGCAAACACGACCCTACAGGTTGGGGGTCGAAGGGTTAACCAGAATAAGTATGTGTACGGGGAAGTGATTCAAAGAATTCCTGCCAACCGAATCAAGGTTTTGGGACATCATGAGAAGAATGGATACCAAAGGAAAAGATACCCTAATCTTCCAATGGACTATCGATTCCTGAAAATCGATGACCCTAATCCGTACTACTACTCAGTTCCTGTAGCTGAATGCAATAATATCTTATTCTCCTCGAATTAATGTATTAACTTGTTCATCGGCCCAAGAAATAATTGTACCACGAAAGGGCTATGCTGATATGAATGGAAATAAATTTTTGTTAAAAAAACATCAACGATTGACTTGACTATGAATATTGATAAGAAGTAAAGTGATTTGGTCACTTGACTGAAGGAATACGTGGACGTAGTCTGAAGAGAGAAGTAGATCATGAGATCAAGCCAGTAATAGGAGTTGTGCCAATTGTGAAGAGAACCTATAGAATGTCTATATCGGAAGCAATTGAGTTGAAGGAACAACTCAAGCAGCTGTTAAACCAAGGCTACAACGGGCCTAGCAATTTCCCATGGAGAGCTCCAGTCCTATTCCAGAAAAAAGAAGATGGAACACTTCGACTATGTATTGATTACCGTGGGTTGATCAACAGTCAAGAACAAATATCATGTTCCTAGAATAGATGAGCTTTTTGATCGCCTTCAAGATGCAAAGATCTTTTCCAAAATTGATCTCAGGTTAGGCTACTATCAAATCAGGATCAAGGATGAGAATATTCCAAAAACGGCCTTCAATACAAGATATGGGCACTTTGAATTCTTGGTTATGTCATTCAGCCTTACAAATGCACCTGCCACTTTCAATAGATTAATGCAGGATATTTTTAGACCATATCTTGATGATTTCGTGCTTGTCTTCTTCGATGACATTTTAGTCTATTCTAAACAGGAAGAAGATCATGAACCCCAACTACGAATTGTGTTGGAGACAATGAGGTCTCATAAGTTGTATGCAAAAATGAAGAAGTGTGCATTCTTCAAACGTCAGATTGAATATCTAAGATTCATAGTATCATCAGAAGGAATATCAGTAAATCCAGAACCTTGAGAGAATGCCTCGTCCAGTGGGAAGATTATCCTAAGGAGGATGCTACCTGGATGGATGAAAGCTCTCTCAATCTTCAATATCCCCAGGTTATCTCGAGATGAGGACATCTCGATTCTTCTAAGGGGGAGAGAATGTAATATTTCCGCGTAATGCCTACCGTAAATATTAACTTCCCGCTCTCATCGTAAACTCGTGCAAAGATTATCACCAGTGCCAGCAGCCATACACGGGAAATGGAGACACTTCACCTTGCGAAAATAGGGTCGGGGACTCAAAACCGGCATAGCCGCGGGAAAACAGCCTCTTGGGAAGAGGTCAAGAGGATAAAGGTAGAATTATTGCAAATTTTTTTATTTTCCCCCAGCCGATGTGTGGCTGGGGAAAGGGATGGGCTAGGGGAGCATGAGGAGGTGAAGGGAGAGGGCCATGCAACTCACCACGTGGGGAGGACCCCTCTCCCCTCCTTGGCCTATAAGAACCCCCTCTTGGGGAGAAGGAGGACGGACGGCCGTAGGCAGAAGATCGTGTGAAGGCGTGAGAGGGAGGCTATGGAAGGACTGAAGGCCGTCGCCATGAGGAGGTGCAAGCGTGAGGGAGGAGCTGTGAAGGGAGAGAGCTGGAGGTCGGGTGGAGGAACGCCGTGAAGGAAGGGGCGAAGGGAGGAGACCGGACGTGAAGGGAGGTGGGCGGCTGTGAGAAGGAGGGGGACAAAACGGCAGAAGGCTGTCGTGGAGGTGGACGGACCGTGGAGGAGAGGACGCCGTGCAGAGGGAGCCGCCGCCCAGCTCGCCAGACCGCCAGCCGCCATAGCCGCCGGACTAACCAGGCCGCTGCCGCCTGGACTACGACCCCCCTCCTCCTCCACACGTGGACGCTGCTGTCCATGTTCAGAAGCTAGAAGCTTCTTATTTGGAAGCTTCTAAGGGGCTTCCTAAAGGCCCCTTCCCGTGGAGCCTTCATAAGCCCGATTTTACCCCGAGATTTAATCCCTTTTCCCTTTTTATTCCCACACAGCCGCATTAGCCGGTGTAAGCCCCTTCTCGCGGATTCCCAACACAAGACCCTTCTCACCGATCATCCATAAGCCTTCTAGGCTCGAATTTAAAGCTCCGTCCCACTAGATCCTCCAAAAGTCCAATTTTTCCCCTCGGGTTTCGAAGAGGAAGTCTATAAGGCCTTCCCACCAATTCTCCCCAAGGCCGGTCCTTGGATTTTTGGAAGAAGAAGAAGAACTCTAAAGTCCCATTCCTGCAAGGTCCATTCGCAAGAGCCCTTTTCCGCGAACATCATCGTAAGGCCCACACAATCCTTCCTAAACCCAGAAATTCAAGGTGGATTAAAGTTCTCAAATCTCCACTGTCCAAGGGACCTCATAAGAACCCTAAGGCCTTCCCAAGTCAAATTCCGCAAGTCAGAACTTCGGTCAAGGAAGCCATATCTCAAAGGAAATTGCGCATACAAGGGAGACGGACCAAGGTCATAAAAGCTGCAAGCCAAGGCAAAATGTTGAAATCCACGAAGGCTAACTGGAGATCGAATTCGCGATGGCCTCTAGAAAGATCACAAGGTGCGATGCGGGAGGTTCACCCCTAGCATACGTGGATATTTCCCGGAGTCCGCAAGTCCAGGTTTTATCTATTTGGATTCCACACAAAAGTATTGAATTATTCACGATAACTTCACGGATTAGGGGCACTCATGCATGTCAAATGCAACTAGTCAAGTTAAATGCAATTAGGACATGAATTGGCTATTTGAACATTATTAGAAATAGCTTAAGATATGGAAATTGATCATTAGTACGTTCAAAGGAATGAATGAAAAGAGCATAAGGTGTCTATGCATTTGTAGGACCTTATTAGCAAGTTTCCTTTTGTGCATTCAAAAGTGACGAGCCAAGGACAACTGTTGCCTCATCACAAGGTTGAAATTATTGAGGTACACCTTTTTACTAGGCATGGAAAGATTAATGGCATGTCCCATTTTTAGATAGATCTTCCTTGTAATGATTCATGAGGAAAAGTTAACACCCATGAGATGTTATTCGAAGAGGAATAGAAGGGCACAAACATGATCTATGGACTTGCAAGAGGCTTGATTATTTGAGGTAAGTCCTAATAGGACCTAGGAAGGTTAGTGTCCGGATTATCAGGCATTTTTGCTTTGCCAAGGAAAGATGGGGTTATTGTGAACCATGTGATGCGTAGAAGCGGTGACTCGCATGTAGTTGTAACTATTGATCTAGTTTATTACCTTTGGGAAAGGTTCATCCTCGTCGCAAGATAGGTATAATTGAAGTGACTAAGTAATCTAAACCACAAGGATTCGTATGGACATGATTGAGTCAATATGATAGGAATCCTAAGTGTTAACTAGGGTTTAGTACAATAATAATTCGACCTAGCTTTAGACAAGAACCGTGAATCTAAAGATCTTACACACATTCACAAATGTCGAAGCGATTGGATGTTCATGTATGAAATGATCTAAGGTTTTATCCTAAGGATCATTCAAAATGATGAAACTCCGACGGAGTTGCATATTTCTAGAATCATGAGCCAAACCTAATTAGGAATGATTTGAAGGATACCCCATAAAACCGTGGTACTCGATGGAGGTAAACTCCGTGATCGAGAAACGCTAAGCAATGGATAGACGGATTCCGTGGAATAGATGCAATACTTGTGCACAAAGCTGCAATATTGAATAGACTTGAGATTTGTCCGCAAAGAGTTTTGTCATCTCTCGAAATGAGGTTGGCAAGTTAAATTACAAGAGGATGAGTAATCATCCTGTTACTCACTTTCCTTGGGGAATAATTGCCAAGGAAAAGGAAAGTTACAGTGGTGCCTTGAAGCAAATGACCAGACAATAAACTAAAGCGACATGGTCGCTGGATCCTGCCACAACAAACCTAATGTATTGGAAGGGTATGACCCTAACCCAGGAATGATAGGGATCTTGCCAAGTTGCAATTGATTCCGGATTGAATGCGGGTTGCATTCGGAGAAAAGAAGTCACTCCTTAAATAGTTTGCCAGCTAAAAGACCACTGAAATTGATTGTGCTTGTAACAGTTTAGAAAGGACTGTTTGCATTGTTTGCTCAATGAACTAAAGGATGAAAATATATCTAAAGCTTCAGGTTGGTGCCTGAGAGGCAGCTTCAGTTACCCCCGACTGTCTGCCTGACCCTAACCAAGGGGGTTGTGAACCACGCCGGGAACGTGGACCGAACCCGCCGTGAGAGGTCTCTCCGTTGAGTTCTGCTTGGAGCAGGAGGACGCTTGGGTGCCAGGGGGGGCTCTGGCTGTAAATCCCTCGCCTTCCGGGCCCTGCACAAGAGACTAACGTGACTCGGGATTGGATCTCGAGGCCCGCATACTAGTCTACGGGCGGAAACTTGGATTAGTAATCACTGAAGGATTACTGGATAGCCTTCGGGCGGATTATGAATACGCCTACGGGCGGAAACTCCTTGTATTGCAAAGATAAAAGGATTAAATGATAACAAAGAAGTTGTTTGACTTTGTTTTCTTTATGTCCTGTGATAAGATTACGTGAAGGAACCAGTGCTTAACAGGGTTAATCAAAGAAGCTGTTTGTATATGTCAAACTAATGTGGTAGGTAATTACCTAACTAAAACAAACCGAGGAAAGTGCGGAGGATGGACCATGGGTCTGTCCTATGGAAGGGTGGTCCCGGTTAGCCGGGAACTTTTCTCAAAGTCTTCGACGAACAGAGGATGATCGTCATCACCGAAACAAGTAACGAGAACGATGACTTAGAATTAACTATTGCCCGATTCGCGCTGTTTTAGGGAAACGGAATGGGACTATGCCTTGTGGCAGAGAGGTCGAGCCTTGCATCCCTCTCGTTTCCCATTCTCCTTGAACCAAGTGCAGCTTGAATCCGCTTCAGACCGGGCGTTTCTACGTAAAGTAGTTCGATCGGGGCTGACGCTAGTTGCTGCTAGCTAATGACCAAACAGGAAAACCCAAATTCAGGTCGATCCTAAGTGGGAACGGCCAGGATACTTCCGCTATGTGGGAGACGCGGGAAGACCTAGATCGCAAGTCCCGTAACATTCCATGGGAGTGCCGGGCGGAGCTTTCTAGACATCCTTCCCGATGGACTGCTAAGACGTGTCCGGAATGATTCTAGCGGACACGTTACAAATATTAAGAGGAGTTCTTCATGTTCCAGATTTGCAAAGAAATCTTCTTTCTGTTGTTCGTCTAGTTGATCTTGGTTTGTTTGTTGGCTTTTGATCATAATCAATGTCATATAGAGAAAGACGGACATACTATAGTAGTGGCTGCTTGTTATGGTAATCTATTTGAGCTATCATTGAACGATACGGTTACAAATGTTGTTACTGACCCTGGAGGTGCAGATTGCAAATTATGGCATCAACGATTTGCACACTCCGCTTTTGCCAAAATTCTTGATCTTCATCGTCATGATATTGTGTAAGGTATGGATCTTAAATCTCATCCACGTATGGGAATATGTGAGTACTGTGCACTTGGAAAACACCATCGTTCGCCTTTCCACACTTCTACTTCATCACATTCCTGTGCTCTCTTGGATTTGGTTCATACCGATATTTGTGGTCCTTTTCCTGCCTCAAAGTCTCAATATCGATATTTTATAACTTTCATTTATGATTTCTCACGGTACACACATGTCTATCTTCTTCGACATAAGTCTGAGGCTTTAGCTATATTTAAACAATACAAGATAAGTGTGGAGCTTCAAACTAGATTCTATGTAAAGACTCTTTGCAGTGACAATGGTAGTGAATATGTATCCAATCTATTTGATGACTTCTGTAAGGATCAAGGTATTCATCATGAGTTTACAGTTCCTTATTCTCCTCAGCAAAATGGTATTTTTGAGCGCAAAAATCGCACTATTCTTAATGCTATACATTGCATGCTTATACACTCTGGTTTGTCTTGAAAGTTTTGGACCGAAGTACTTCTAACAGCCGTTTTTATTCAAAATCATCTTCCAACAACTGCACCTGCTGGTAAAATTCCTATAACAATCTGGACAGGGAAGACACCTTCAGTCTCTCACTTTCGCACATTTGGCTGCATTGCTTATATTCATGTGCCCAAGGACACTCAACATAAGTTGGATCCTCCAGGTTTGAAGGTTTTTTTTCTTGGTTATTCAAATCATTCCAAAGGTTACAAATTTTATGATCCTTCTACTCAAAAGGTTATCATTAGTCATGACGCTATATTTGATGAGAAGACTATGGGTGGCACATGGTCGTCAGATGTTTCAGATGATACACAGTCTTTGCTTAGTGCATTTCCTTACTTACTTTGTGAGTCTACTAATTCTGATGATCATAAACCTCCTTCATCTCCAAAGAAAATTGATGAAAATTTGGAGATATATGTCAATCTTCCCATTGAGATAGAGCATGGATTCTATTTTATTGAATATGATATCTTTGATGATGCTATGTCTCTCCAAGAGGATCCAATATCGTATACGGAAGCTATCAATTCGTCTCAAAGGGATCAATGGCAAGAAGCTATGCAAGCTGAGTATGATTCTTTAATCTCCAAAGGTACATGGATTCTTATTGAACTCCCCCCAAATCGTGTTCCTATCAAATGTAAATGGGTTTATAAAACCAAGACCAAAGCTGATGGCTCCTTTGATAATTTCAAAGCATGACTTGTTGCAAAAGGTTACGCATAGATTGCAGGAGTAGATTATCAAGAAACATTTTCTCCCATTGTGCGCTCCACAACTGCTCGTATGCTTTTGGCTTTTGCAACACTATTTGATCTAGAAATTCACCAAATGGATGTTAAAACGGATTTTCTCAATGGAGATCTTGAAGAAGAAATCTATATGGAGCAACCTGAAGATTTTATGATTGCAGGAAAGGAGCATCTTGTATGCTAGCTTCATCGTGCATTATATGGATTGAAGCAAGCCTCTCGTGCTTGGCATATTAAGATTGATCAATTCCTCATATCTAAAGGTTTTGTTGCATGTTTTGCTGACCCAAATCTTTACATCAAAAGGGATGACAAATGTTTTATTATTATTCTTGCTCCATATGTTGATGATACTATTCTTGCGTCAAATAATATTGCTTTCTTGGATGCTATGAAGAAGCTTTTATCGACTGCATTTGAAATGGTGGATCTTGGTGAGATACATTCTTGTTTGGGTATTCAAGTTCAACGACACCGACAACAAGGCATTCTTCTTCTTCGCCAGAAAAAGTTTATTAATGATATTGTTAAGAAGTTTGGGTTGACAAATGCGCACTCTGCCAACACTCCCATTCTTTCGAGCTCTACCAAGGGTACATCTACAACAGGCAATGAAGAATCAGCCATTCATCAACCTTTTTCTAATCTTGTTGGTTGTCTTCAATTTATTAGTTTAAACACAAGACCAGATATTTTATTTGCAGCTAACTTTTTGGGATAGTATCTTTCTTCCCCTTCCACTATTCATTGGAGTGTTTCAAAACGTATTCTTAAGTACCTCAAGGGTACTAAGGAGTTTGGTCTTATTTATCGTCGTCGAGAGGATTCTTCTTTTTCTTCTTCAACTTCTCTTGACCTTATTGGATATACAGATGCTAATTGGGCAAGTTCACATTTATCATTGCGATCTACAAGTGGGAATTGTTTCTTAGTAAATGGATGTTTGGTTTCTTGGTCTAGCAAGAAACAACGATGTGTTGCGGTTTCTACAACTGAGACCAAATATGTTGCTGCATCATTAGCAGCTCGCGAGCTAGTTTGGCTTCGACAACTACTTGCAGATTTGGGACATCCTTCATCATCTAGTACACCTCTTCGATGCGACAACCAAAGTGCTATTAGTCCTACCAAAGACTATATACAACGTAGTAAATCAAAGCATATTGCTATTCATTATCATTATGTTCAACATGAAGTCAAGAAAGGTTCCATTATGGTGGAGCATTGTCCTAGTGATCAAATGGTTGCAGACATCTTCACAAAAGATCATAGTGAAGCTCGCTTTAGTTCATTAAGACATGCAGTTGGTATTATTCCAAGTTCTTGTCTCACTGATTGAGGCATGTATTATTGTATTCAAGAAAACTTTATAGTAAATCATTTTTGTATCGTAGGTATGTGTAGGGGCTCCAGTTTTTCCCTTGTTCTCCCCAAGGGTTTTTTCACTTGTAGCCAGAGACCTTTGTTTCAGTGGGGAATTCATGTTGAGAGAGAGAGAGAGAGAGTACGAGAAAGATACACAAGACATGCTCCCAAAGAATGATTCATATTGATGTAGAGTTAGTATATATAGGTGAGACCCAAGTCAAGTGAGAGATGATATATATAGTTGTAATAGTATGTTGCCCAAAAGAGTCCCTCAAATTGACTCTCATTAATTTTATCAAATATTTTTTTTACTAAATACTAGGCACGTAAAGTGTTTTGATGGTTCAAGCCAATGTTCTTCTAGTGCTTTGCCTTGAGGTTCAAACGACATAAGGCATACACACATAAAAGCATTAATAGAGAGAGAGAGAGAGAGAGAGAGAGAGAGAGAGAGTGTGTGTGTGTGTGTGTCTAAGTGAGTGAGTGAAAAAGAGAGAGAGAGTAAACATAGAAGTGACAAAGTCACATAGTATTCCTGAATGGAATCTCTTCTATTTACGTGCCTTGCAACTAACACTTCCTCAATTACCTTGCATACTAGAGGTAACTGGAGGATAGTGCATGCCCAGGTTCCTACCAATATGTTCTCTAACAAAATCCCATGTAGCTTTGCAAGAGATGATGGGCTAGCCGTCTTACCCCATCCTTGAATGTCATTATATCTTCCTCCAAAGTGGACCCACTTTGATGCAAAACTTTGTAGATTCCTTTTTTGGCTAAGGAGTTTCCTCTTTTACCAAGTGTCAATGTGATTCAAGGACTAAACACCCATGAACGAAATACCTTTTAATTTTCCTTAATGGTAGTATCTTAGATGGTTGCTAAAACTCCTTAAAGAACATTCACTATGAGTTCCTTATTAGTGTCTTACTCTAGAGATCATTAGTACATTTGAAGATTCTGGAGCACTTTGCTATAATGGAAAATTGTCAAAATTGTAGCTGAATCACCTTTTAAAAGGAAGCATATGTTCACCTTATTTCATTTTTCCAAACTAAAGTCAACATGTTTAAACCCAACACATTAGACAAGGCAATATCTTTGGTGAATGACGTCCCAAAAAAAAACTAAAGATCAATGAGCAACAACTTTTAGCTTTCATGGAAAATAATATGGGTAACGACAACTGTCGTTTTAACTCTTTTCATGCTTCCAACTTTCAATTTGGAAAGAATCATCCTACTTGCAGACCTTGCATAAGAGATTTCTATAATAATGTACACTGCCTTACATCAAATTCTAATCCCAAGAGTTCTACCTTGCTCTCTAATTTTCTTAACTCATCTGAACCTAAAAATGCTAATCCAAGTGTCTCAAATACCAATTCCAAGAATGTAATTTGTTATAAATGCAATCGTGTATGCTATGTCAGGGACCCATATAGCCCAATAATAGGGGAAAATGGCCTAAGAAATACAACACTTCTATATCCTTTCCTAAGGATAGTATACAAAGGTGTCATTATTCTACCTCCAAAGTGGGCCCACTTTGATGTGAAACTCTATAGATTCCTTTTTTGGCCAAGGAGTTTCCTCTTTTACCAAGTGTCAATGCAATTCAAGGACTAAACACCCATGACCGAATATCTTTTAATTTTCCTCAACGGTAGTATTCTAGATGGTTGCTAAAATCCTTAAAGGATCTTCGCTATGAGTCCTTTATTAGTCTCTTGTTTAATGCTAGTAATGGCAAATTCTACAGTTAAGTGCAACCTTAGTAGATACTCCTCTCTAGCTAAAAGGTCTTGGAACACTTGGTGAAGTATAAGGCATTGTCCTACTTTTTTACAACCTTAACTTGACTTTGCACTAGTGTTTAAAGATTGCATATGGTTCTGGTTTTGTATTCCTACCTTACCCAACCACAATAGTCGCATAGATTTAAAGTCATAAAAGAGTGGGAGTGTTGGGGTTTTCAAAGTGAGTATTTGCCCTCCCCCCAAGAGATTCATGGTAAACTCAATCTCAAAACTTCTAACATGGATAAATAGATAACATCAATATCTTCAAACTCCAATATATTATAATTATAAGTATACCTTTAATTATAATGTATAATTAAGAAAACTAATATTTATAGTATATTATTCACATGAGTTATACTTTTTATAAATTATAATAAATATTATTATAATTTCATTAGTAACTTTGATAATTAATGCGTGACAAAAATTAGCATAACATTCTCATGTGAATTTTCCTTTTCAGAATGCATTTAAATGAGTATCTCTTGGAATTTTTTTATACATTTGCAAATATAACATTCTCATGTGAATTTTTGTTTTGAGAATACATTTAAATTAGTATCTATTTCCATAAAAAATCCAAAAATTTATTGAAACTCAAAAATTATATTCTTAATTTCTTTGCAAATTTTGATAATCTTCCAAGTAGTATAGGCAATTTATTTCTTATCATTAAGGTTTAATACAAAACCATACCCATAGTGCAAGGCTCTCTTCTCTTGCAGTTTTTATGAGAAAAATAAGTTCTTATAGTGCAAGGGTTTCATCTCCCTTACTAACCCTCTTTTCTTCTTGCTCTTAAGATCAAGGCTAGGACGAGAAGAACAAACATACATCAAGGGCCTCTTAAGAGAAAACATCACAATGCTAATATTGGAACCCATGATGGAGATATAGCTTGGTGATAAAGATTGATATGATTAATGTAGCTCTATTGCTAAAGTACTACAAACTATGGTTTTAAATGTAGCTCTATGGCTGAACTAGTATAGACTATGATATTAACTATGCAACTAAAATATGTTATTAACGTAAAATATATTATGGATTAGATTCTTTTTTCAATCTTGAAGTTTTGTTTGTGCAGAAGCTCATAATTTCATCAACCTTGGATTGAAGATTGAAGATACTCAAGTAAGGGAGGTCTTCTTCTACAAGCTCATTAATAAAATGTATATGTGACTATAAGTGTACACATGGTATTGAAGGTTGGCAATTAGTGAATCCTAGTACTTATTTTAGACATGTTAAAAATGACATGCTTGGGATTATGCATTCTTCTCTAGAAATATCCCATGCTAGTGAACCATGTCACCCAAACGTGTAAGGAGATCATATTGAGAACTGAAGGCATGAAGAATCATCTCCAGTGCATGATGCAACTAACATAGATGATTTAATAGACGATGTATGTGGTGTGATTGCATTGCATATTGTAATGGTGGGAGGAGTATTGGTCCACAAAATTTTCTTAGGCACCAATAGTTGAATGCCAAATATGATGCACTAAGTATGCAAATTGGTCTTACTACTTCTAATGAAAGGCAACATGAACAAGGTAATGATCAAACTATTAATACTTCTGTAAGTCCCCCCCTTCGGTCATGACAACAACTCAATTAACCATGCTAAGTCTCCTCAAATATACCCTTCTATAGACAATCGCATATCTATTATTGGGCGATCATTATATCAACAAACTATACAAATAATAATTGAGCTTCAAGCTCTTTAGGATGAGAACCAAATATCAATCAGTGCACAAGAGAACATACTCCAATTATTTTTTGAAGACATGGGCAATCCAAGGCCTAGGACACAAAGAGTTGAAGAATGCAAGCCAAGATTAAGTAAGCTATAAGTGCAACTACTTGGTACATGGGATGCAAACCTTGATGGAGTGAGAATCCCAACATCTCAGGAGAAACTTGACTTTATGTATCATGGTATTGGCATGGTCCAACCTGAAGGCTATAGGTTTTGCATGGGAAGTAAAAACAATGATTATGAAATTGAACTTCTTACACCTAGTAAAGAAAATATCCGACTCTTGTTCTATAGAAAATATAGCATCAATGCTCTAAACCAAATTAGAGGGTGTATTTTGCACTCTTACCTCATAGGTGGTTCTATAAGCCCAAAGAGCCTCATACGGATGCTCATCCCAATCTTATTGATAAGAAGTGACTGTTCTAGTTAAAATCCCACAAATAATTTGATTAGTTACTTCTACTTGGCTATGAACTCTAAGGTAATAAAGCATTGATTTGTGATGCTTAATCTTATATGGTTCTATTAATTTTCTAATTAGACCATTCAAGACATGGGAACCTTGATCATCTACTGATTTGAGTGGGCAACCAAATGTGTTATGATGTTTTTATACATGAACTTAGTCACCTCAATGGCTTTATTTGTCTTACAAGCTTCTTTTTCTACCCACTTACTAATATAATAAGTACAAACAAAGATATCTTGATTGGATTGATATCTTGTAGTCCGATCTATTGGACCCACAAAATCAATGCTTTATTTCTCAAAAGAGGATATATAACGCAAATATAGTTGTCGAAGGTATAGCGAAACTCTTAGAAGGTCAACCAATCCTATGACATACGTCACATTTTCCAAAATAATAATACGCATCCTTAAATAAGCTAGGCCACCAATAACTAGATAATATAACCTTGCTTGCTATTAATTTACCAACAAAATGGCCATCACAAGGTTCATCATGCAATAACTTTGAAACCACTTGAACTTCATCTTCCTATATACATCAATGATAAATGCCCTCTCTAGGGAAGAATTTATATAGCTAACCCCCTTATCATCCATACGAGCATTCTTGCATCAATATCTCTAGCTTTTTTCATTTATCTACACTAGGTGGATACCGAGCAGTACGAAGAAAATTAGAAATGTCTGCATCACATAGATTATGGCTTGCATAAAAAATTAGATTATCCCCTTTATTGTTATTTTCTTGACATAAAATAGCTCTGACATCATACATAGATTTATCTGATTGGAGTGAAATTCCTTCATACAATTAGAGGGTGCCAATACTAGTTCTTCAATTAACTTTTACTTTAGAAATTCAAATGCTTCCTAAGAGACACTATCCCAATTAAAAGAAGTGTCCTTTCATAGCAAGTTTTGTTAAGGATAATGTCACCAGGTGATGGAAGTTTAGAAATCTTAGCAATTTTAGTAAGATCCATGGCAATACCTTCCTTAGAAACAATAGTTCCTTTTGGAACTCAAAAAATACATTAATCAGGTTTAATGAAATATCCACTTCATCCCTACATTCAAATACTTGTGACAACAATTGAGAAATTTCTTTTTCCATCCATACAAAAGTTGTCCAAAAACACTTCCATCTACTATCAAAGATAATCTTGGTAGGTTGGAATCATAACCCTTTCAAATGTTATGGGGTGCCTTGCATAAACCAAAAGGCATTACTTTGTGAGTGAATGTGTCCCATTCAGTGCTAAAGGTAGCTTTATGGTTATCCTCATGATGAATTAATACTTTATTATAACCTAGTAAACCCATCCATAAAAAATATAGTTCATGGCCAAAGACTTTATCAAGTACTTGATCTATAAATGGCAAAGGAAAATGATATTTTCATGTCTTATTGCTAAGCTCCCTATAATTAACAAAGATATAGATTTTTTTGCTATTTCTCTTCTATACGACCACGATAGGAAATACCCATTCGCTATAAGAAAAAAGATATATGAATTGTGCATCTAGAAGCTTAGAAATTAGAGCTTTGACCAATTCTGCATACACAGGATCTATTATCCATTGAGGTTAACTAACAATCTTTATGCCTAGTTCTAAGTCAATATAATATTGACTGACAAAGTTAAGCTTTAATATCACTAAGGTTCTTACAAGACCAAGAAAATCCCTTAACATGTGCTCATAATACTTCTTCAAATCTTTCTCAATCATGGGGTTCTAATTGAGACCCTCGATCTAAGTATTTTCCTTCTATCATTTCTCTTTTTACTATCTCCACTTTAGGCTCTTCAACATATCAAAAATATATATCACGAGGTTTTACTATAGGCACATCTCTAGATATTTTCATTGAAACACTTTCAAGTAAAACATGCCTTGCACTCGAAGCTAGTGATTCTTCCTTGACATTCACATAATAAACCAAGGGTAAGGTGCTATAAATACAATAGCTAAGTTATCCTGAGTATCATACGTAGTTTATATCTTATAGACATTAAATTGATACATCAAGTAAGGTCTTTCTAGTATATCCTCCCTGCTTTTTACTCAAGCAATGCAAGGTAGTCTTCAAATCCCTATTAGTCGTTATTATTGCGAGCATGATCTTAATAGAACTAATTATTTGGGAGATCTGCTCTCGATCACATGAAAATTGAGCATAATAAAATCCATTACATAATAAAATCCATTAAACTTTCCTTTGGATGGGTAACACGACCTCGCACATATTTTGCAATGGAGCATTGACTGATTTAAGATGGCTTCTCATTGGCTTCTAGGATATCCACGAGCCACGCCTCAGAATAACAATACATATTACACTTTATTTCCACTTGAACACTTAAAGAAATGATAAAGCAAGGAACGACAATAGGATTTTTCACTCACAATTTAATTCAAAAGAAAGATATAGACTTGTCTTTCTTTCAAATTTTATTTATTTGCTCACATCCAACCAAGAATTCCTTGAAAATAGGTAAAATTTGTCCCATTTCTTACACATCACTATTTCTTTTATATTCTTACTCTTCTAACTATAGCTCTAGAAGTGAAATTTCTTCTAAATATCAGCTGTCCCTAAATTGGAATTCTAACTTCTCTTTTGGTAGCTCAAAATTTTTCTTTATCGCTTCATTCACAACAATCAGTGTTGCTGCCTCTCACGCTCTATTTTTGATATCTCATTCAATTCTTTAATTGTTTTTAATAACTACCTTGACATCCATTGGACGTCTAGACAAATCCTTTTAAGGCCGAAGATGGGTCATGCTTATCTTAGTCCATGTCAATGATTGTATGGGTTTGCAAACATCCTTATTTCTCCTATCTCTTTTCTCTTTTTCGATCGATTATAATAAGATATTTTAGTAACAATTGGAAGTTGTTCAAACCCAAAAAGTAGAATATCTACCTCATAGTAAGGATATGTAGTAAGGAAACTATCATAAGGTTCACCATAATCATCCTCAATAGTGCTAATTTCCTCATTACTTCATAAGAATCTGTCATCCTTTCATCTATGTCTCCCTCTTATGAGTCCTTCTCGGAAAAGATTTTCCACCTGTTATATGCCAAAAATGCATCCCCACGGTCACCTTCCTTGTCATCTTTATGAAATCCAAGACATGCTTCAACAAATGTATCATTCAAATAATTGAATTCATGGATTACATCATCAAGATGTCTATCCTCCTTTGTTGAGATCATTAAGTAATCCAGGGTTGTTTCTTTGGACATTGATTACCAATGGGTAATATTGCTATCAGGGTTATTATCTGGTGAGAAGTTAGTAGTATATTCACCAATACTCACTTGTTCTCCTTTTTTAGGCTATGTATAGTATCTACCTATACTTTGATGATCCACACATGAAACTATATGGATAGGTTCTAGATTCTTCAACCCTGATTCTTCCATCGTATGAACTGTCATTAAACTAGCTTTTGAACCACCATCCAATGGTACTTCACTTAACAAATGATTGTTGATGGTAGTATCAATAAGTGGAACTCTTGGATCCACAGATAGATCTAATATTTTTAATTCTTAGTTGTTTTCTTTTTGGATGTATCTGTTCTTACCTTAGAAGCATTAGTCATCTCAATTCTTTATCTTCTATGTTGAACTAGCTTATGATAGAGTTGTCTACGGCATGTAGGTTATATTCCAAGCACCCTCTTGAGATTAATTGTTAAATATACTTTCTCTAGTACTTCCCAAAAATCATAGCCTTGTTCACCTTTCCCTCTTGCTCTGTCCTTCCCTTCATTGAAGGTACTAGTCTTTCAAGAAAAGGAGGTACACCCATCTGAATTTTGAGATTTCTTGGTGGCATGGGCGATAACACATGATCCGAACAGAGTTGAGGAGAGTTTGATTCACGTAGCTCTATATTAGGATCTACATCCTTAGATTTATAATTTGCAACTCCTTTTAATTGCAAATTTTCTTCCTCAAGACCTTGCTTCTCTTATGCTCCAATAATGACACCAATCATGGGGTCAACTATAAAGGTCACCCTATGAGGTAGAAATCTCAACCACCTTTTCTTCAAAATCACATAATTCCCAATCCCACATTTTCATATTTCTTATAAGCTTTTGTTTTACATGATTATTCAAGGAGGCCTATGATGATCTGGGAAGTATTAAAACCTTTTAACTTTTACAAGTTACACACACAATTTCTCATGCTCATGGCTTTACAATGTTAACCCACTAAATACCCTAGCAAATTACAACGAATTTAACAATGATAGCACATATTAAAGGAAGTAAAAATCCAAAATGCATGCATTTTTTTAAATAGAGACTACATATTTTACATTTTTCTTGCATAAACTTTAGGGCTATTAGGCAGGAGAGGGTGGAAACTGTAATTCACAGTTGTGGAAACTCTAAACGTAAAGGAACTACAATCTTTGAAATGCAAACAAGGTGCCACCATAAGAAGTGTCCCACCCCTAACCCTAATTTTGGTCTAGATAAGGATGGGAGCTCTTAGTTGTATTTACCCTTTTGGTGCATCCATGCTGCCAAAGTTCTATAAGTGCAATGTTTGAGAACCATTATGTTATATTTTATCATCTTGTCTTCATTATTGAGAGAGAGAGAGAGAGAGAGAGAGAGAGAGAGAGAGAGAGAGTGTGTGTGTGTGTGTGTGTGTGATTCATGTATTGGGCAAGTTAGTGACCAATTTATTTCATTTCCTTACTTTTTTTCTTCTTCTTTATTAGCTTTTTTGATTGGTGGTGTGCTTCTAGTAGATGAGACGGAGCAACAACATTGGATCATTTTGTTTTGGTGGCGAAACCATATTCAAGCACTCAAGCTTTTGCAATATAACATGAGGAGGTAAGATGTTTGAGTTTACTACTCCTCCAAGCTAGTCTTGTATTATTGCTATCTTAAATCAGGGAGAAGGATGCCTGGTTAGTTAGACTTCAGTGTCCCAATTAATATCTCTTGAGAGTGGTAGTTGTCAAGGATGTCATAGTAGGATGAAGAGGCACTGAGGTAGAAGGACAATCAAGACTAGAAGAAGGGAGAGGACATATCTCTTTCGGGCCACCACCACCTCCTCATAAAATTATTGCATATTATGACTTGAATGACGAGGGTAGCATTGAGCAAGACTTATATGCAATGGAGGTGCTAATTAGTTAGCTTTGTTCTAGCAGGTATGCAAATTATAAAATATGATTACTGTGCTTTAAAATGAAAAAGCCAGGTGTCTTGTAGAAACCAAGGTTATGCATAAGGTATTCAATATTGTTGATGAGGAAATATTTATACTAATGAGCAACAAGATATAAGGATCCATGTATCCTTGTCCAAAAGAGGTTCTTGCTAGTGAACCCATATCGTTGGAATCATAACCCTTTCAAATGTTACGGGGTGCCTTGCACAAACCAAAAGGCATTACTTTGTGAGTGAATTTGTCCCATTCAGTGGTAAAAGTAGCTTTATATTGGTCCTCATGATGAATTAATACTGGTCCTCATGATGAATTTGTCCCATTCAGTGGTAAAAGTAGCTTTATATTGGTCCTCTTAAACCTTAGAAAGGAGGCCTTTGAAAATATGGGAAGTATTAAAACCTTTAAACTTTTACAAGTTACACACACAATTTATCATGCTCATGGCTTTACAATGTTGACCCACAAAATATCCTAGCAAATCACAAAGAATTTAACAATGATAGCACATACTAAACGAAGTACAAAGCCAAAATGCATGGATTTTTTTCATATAGAGACATACTTTACTTTTCTCTTGCATAAACTTTATGGTTATCAGGCAGAAGAGGGTGGAAACTATAATTCACAATTGTGGAAACTTTAAACTTAAAAGAACTACAATCTTTGAAATGCAAACAAGGTGCCACCATTAAGAAGTGACCCACCCCTAACTCTAATTTTGGTCTAGATAAAGATGGGAGCTATCAGTTGTATTTACCCTTCTTGTGCATCCATGTTGCCAAAGTTCTATAACTGCAATGCTTGAGAACCATTATGTTCTATTTTATCATATTTTCTTCATTTTTAAGAGAGAGAGAGAGAGAGAGAGTATGTGTGTGTGTGTGATTCATGTATTGAGCAAGTTATTGACCGAAGATGAAGCTCTTTGTCATTTCTCAAAAGAGGATATATAATGCAAATATAGTTGTCAAAGGTATAGCGAAACTCTTAGAAGGTCAACCAATCCTATGATATATGTCACATTTTTGGAAATAATAATACGCATCCTTAAATAAGCTAGGCCACCAATAACTAGATAATAGAACCTTCCTTGCTATTAATTTACCAACAAAATGACCACCACAAGGTTCATCATGCAAAAACTTTGAAACCACTTGAACTTCATCTTCCTATACAAATCAATGATAAATGCCCTCTCTAGGGAAGAATTTATATAGCTAACCCCCTTATCATAAATTATAGGAGCATTCTTGCATCAATATCTCTAGCTTTCTTCATTTATCTGCACCAGGTGGATACCGAGCGGTACGAAGAAAATTAGCAATGTTTGCATCACTTAGATTATGGCTTGCACAAAAAATTAGATTATCCCCATTATTGTTATTTTCTTGACATAAAATAGCTCTGACAACATACATAGATTTATCTAATTGGAGTGAAATTCCTTCACACAATTGGAGAGTGCCAATACTTGTTCTTCAATCAACTTTTACTTCAGAAATTCAAATGCTTCCTAACAGACACTATCCCAATTAAAAGGAGTGTCCTT
Organism: Lygodium microphyllum; assembly: GCF_053477565.2. Taxonomy (NCBI): domain Eukaryota; kingdom Viridiplantae; phylum Streptophyta; class Polypodiopsida; order Schizaeales; family Lygodiaceae; genus Lygodium; species Lygodium microphyllum. Next base: position 8,271,552 of record NC_141150.1, on the reverse strand, counting down.
TCATAGTAGTTTTTGTTAAGGATGATGTCACCTTTGTAACATAAAAAATAAACTATCAAAAATAATTTAAATGCCCCAAAAATCTACATAGTTGTCTAAGATTTGTTGGACCAGGTGGTGGAAGTTTTGAAATTTTATCAATTTTAGTAAGATCCATGGCAATACCTTCCTTCGAAACAATAGTTCCTTTTGGAACCTGAAAAATACATTTATAAGGTTTAATGAAATACCCACTTCATCACTACATTCAAATACTTGTGACAACAATTGAGCAATTTCTTTTTCCATCAATACAAAAGTTGTCCAGAAACACTTCCATCTACTATCAAAGATAATCTTGGTAGGTTGGAATCATAACCCTTTCAAATGTTATGGGGTGCCTTGCACAAACCAAAAGGCATTACTTTGTGAGTGAATGTGTCCCATTCAGTGCTAAAAGTAGCTTTATAGTTATCCTAATTATGAATTAATACTTTATTATAACCTAGTAAACCCATCCATAAAAATATAGTTCATGGCCAAAGACTTTATCAAGTACTTGATCTATAAATGGCAAAGGAAAATGATATTTTCGTGTCTTATTGTTAAGCTCCCTATAATTATCAAAAATATAGAATTTTTTGCTATTTCTCTTCTATACTACCACGATAGGAAATACCCATTTTCTATAAGAAAAAAGATATGTGAATCGTGCATCTAGAAGCTTAGAAATTAGAGCTTTGACCAATTCTGCATAAACAGGATTTATTATCCATTGAGGTTGACTAACAATCTTTGTGCCTAGTTCTAAGTCGATATAATATTGAGACTTACAAGGTTAAGCTTTAATACCATTAAGGTTCTTACAAGAACAAGAAAATCCCTTAACAATATTTGTGCCTAGTTCTAAGTCGATATAATATTGACTGACAAAGTTAAGCTTTAATATCACAAAGGTTCTTACAAGAACAAGAAAATCCCTTAACATGTGCTCATAATACTTCTTCCAATCTTTCTCAAACGTGGGGTTGTAATTGAGCCTCTAGATCTAAGTATTTTCCTTCTATCATTTCTCTTTTTACCATCTCCACTTTAGGCTCTTCAACATATCAAAAATCTTTATATCGCGAGGTCTCACTATAGGCACATCTTTAGATATTTTCATTGAAACACTTTCAAGTAAAACATGCCTTGCACTCGAATCTGATGATTCTTCCTCGACATTCACATAATAAATAAAGGGTAAAGTCCTATAAATACATTAGCTAATTATCCTGAGTATCATACGTAGTTTATATCTTATAGACATTAATTTCATACATCAAGTAAGGTCTTTCTAGTATATCTTCCTTGCTTTTTACTCAAGCAATGCAAGGTAGTCTTCAAATCCCTGTTACTCATTATTATTGTGAGCATGATCTTAATAGAACCAATTATTTGGGAGATCTCCTCTCGATCACATGAAAATTGAGCATAATAAAATACATTACATAATAAAATCCTATCCCCATACATAATAAAATCCATTACACTTTCCTTTGGATGGGGTAACACGACCTCGCACATATTTTGCAATGGAGCATTGACTGATTTAAGTTGGCTTCTCATTGGCTTCTAGGATATCCACAAGCCGCTCCTCCGAATAACAATACATATTACACTTTATGTCCACTTGAACACTTAAAGAAATGATACAAGCAAGGAGAGATAGTAGGATTTTTCACTCGCAATTTAATTCAAAAGATAGATATAGACTTGTCTTTCTTTCAAATTTTATTTATTTGCTCACATTCAACCAACCATTCCTTGAAAATAGGTGAAATTTGTCCCATTTCTTGCACATCATTATTTCTTTCATATTCTTGCTCTTCTAACTATAGCTCTAGAAGTGAAATTTCTTCTAAATATCGCCTCTCCCTAAATTGGAATTCTAACTTCTCTTTTGGTAGCTCAAAAAATTTCTTTGTCGCTTCATTCACAACAATCAGTGTTGCTTCCTCACCCTCTATTTTTTATGTCTCATTTAATTCTCTAATTCTTTTTAATAACTGCCTTGACATCCATTAGATGTCTACACAAATATTTTAAAGGCCAAAGATGGGTCATCCTTATCTTAGTTCATGTCAACCATTGTAAGGGTTTGCAAACACCCTTATTTCTCCTATCTCTTTTCCTCTTTTTCGATCGACTATAATAAGATATTTTAGTAACAATTGGAAGTTGTTCAAACCCAAAAAGTAGAACATCTACCTCATAGTAAGGATATGTAGTAACAAAACTATCATAAGGTTCACCATAATCATCCTCAATAGTGCCATTTTCCTCATTACTTCATAAGAATCTGTCATCCTTTCATCTATGTCTCCCTCTTTTGAGTCCTTCTTGGAAAAGCTTTTCGACCTGTTATATGCCAAAAATGCATCCCCACGGTCACCTTCCTTCTCATCTTTATGAAATCCAAGACATGCTTCAAAAAGTGAATCATTCAAATAATTGAATTCATGGATTACATCATCAAGATGTCTATCCTCCTTTGTTGAGATCATTAAGTAATCCTAGGTTGTCTCTTTGGACATTGATAACCAATGGGTAATATTGCTATCAGAGTTATTATCTGGTGAGAAGTTAGTAGTATATTCACCAATACTCACTTGTTCTCCTTTTTTAGGCTATGTATAGTATTTCCCTTTACTTTTATCATCCACACATAAAACTACATGGATAGGTTCTAGATTCTTCAACCTTGATTCTTGCATCATATGAACTGTCATTAAACTAAATTTTGAACCACCATCCAATTGTACTTCACTTAACAAATGAATGCTGATGGTAGTATCAATAGTTGGAACTCTTGGATCCACAGATAGATCTACTATTTTTACTTCTTAGTTGTTTTCTTTTTGGATGTATTTGTTCTTACCTTAGAAGCATTAGTCGTCTCAATTATTTATCTTCTATGTTGAAACAGCTTATGATAGAGTTGTCTCCGGCATGTAGGTTATATTCCAAGCACCCTCTTGAGCTTAATTGTTAAATATACTTTCTCTAGTACTTCCCAAAAATCATAGCCTTTTCTCTAGTACTTCCAAAAAATCATAGCCTTTTTCACATTTCCCGCTTGCTCTGTTCTTCCATCCATTGAAGGTACTAGTCTTTCAAGAAAAGGAGCTACACCCATCTGAATTTTGAGATTTCCTGGTGGCATGGGCGATAACACATGATCCGAACAGAGTTGAGGAGACTCTGATTCACATAGCTCTATATTAGGATCTACATCCTTAGAGTTATCCTTTGCAACTCCTTTTAATTGCAAAATTTTCTTCCTCCAGACCTTGCTTCTCTTGTGCTCCAGTAATGGAACCAATCATGGGGTCAACTATGAAGGTCATCCTATGAGGTAGAAATCTCAACCATCTTGTCTTCAAAATCACACGATTCCCAATCCCACATTTCATATTTCTTAGAAGCTTTTATTTTACATGATTATTCTTAAACCTTACAAAGGAGGCCTATGAAGATATGGGAAGTATTAAAACCTTTCAACTTTTATGAGTTACACACACAATTTCTCATGCTCATGGCTTTACAATGTTAACCCACTAAATACCCTAGCAAATTACAAAGAATTTAACAATGATAGCACATATTTAAGGAAGTACAAATCCAAAATGCATGGATTCTTTTTTATAGAGAGTACATATTTACCTTTTTCTTGCATAAACTTTAGGGCTATTAGGTAGGAGAGGTGGAAACTGTAATTCACAGTTGTGGAAACTCTAAACCTAAAAGAACTACAACCTTTGAAATGCAAACAAGGTGCCACCATTAAGAAGTGTCCCACCCCTAACCCTAATTTTGGTCTAGATAAGGATGGGAGCTCTTATTTGTATTTACTCTTCTGGTGCATCCATGCTGCCAAAGTTCTATAAGTGCAATGTTTGAGAACCATTATGTTATATTTTATCAACTTGTCTTCATTATTGATAGAGAGAGAGAGAGAGAGTGTGTGTGTGTGTGTGTGTGTGTGTGTGTGTGTGTGATTCATGTATTGGGCAAGTTAGTGACCGAAGATGAAGCTCTATTTCATTTCCTTACTCTTCTTCTTCTTCTTTATTAGCATATTTAATTGGTGGTGTGCTTCTAGTAGATGCGAAGGTGCAACAACATTGGATCGTTTTGTTTTGGTGGCAAAATCATGTTCAAGCACTCAAGCTTTTTCAATATAACATGAGGAGGTAAGATGTTTGAGTTTACTACTCCTCCAAGCTAGTCTTGTATTCTTGCTATCTTAAATTAGGGAGAAGGATGCAAGGTTAGTTAGACTTAAGTGTCCCAATTGATATCTCTTGAGAGCGGTAGTTGTCAAGGATGTCATAGTAGGATGAAGAGGCAATGAGGTAGAAGGACAATCAAGACTAGAAGAAGGGAGAGGACATAGCTCTTTCGCATCACCACAACCTCCTCACAAAATTATTGCATATTATGACTTGAATGATGAGACTAGCATTGAGCAAGACATATATGCAATGGAGGTGCTAATTAGTTAGCTTTGTTCTATCAGGCATTATAAAATATGATTTCTCTGCTTTAAAACGAAAAAGCCAGGTGTCTTGTAGAAACCAAGGTTATGCATAAGGTATTCAATATTGTTGATGAGGAAAGATTTATACTAATGAGCAACAAGATATAAGGATCCATGTATCCTTGGCCAAAAGAGGTTCTTGCTAGTGACCCCATATCGTAGCCAAAAAGAGAAGACTAGAGCAAAAGATGATTTTGTTAAGTATCTAAGCTATGATTTATAAAGCCTAGGTCCTTTTATCTTCTTGAAATATTGTATTATGTATACATTTGGTTGTTATTTTGCAAATGGATCTTATGGGTAGACTTTTCACTCCATCCCTTAAAGACTAGGTACCATTGTCGGCACAATAGGTGAGATATGTAGGAAAGCTTTTATAAAGAAGTACAAACAATAGCATAGTTGCATTAGAGGAACATAGATACATGAAAAGATAAGACTCGTTTTTATAGCATTTATTATATTAAGCAATATTGTCTTGCTCCTAAGTTAATTTGTAAGATGTCCCATTTGGTAGTAAATATTGGTATAAGATTATATAATGTGAACCAATTTAAGTGTTTTCATAGTGCTCATATATAGGATGTCTCATCTGTGTAGGCCAAAGGAAATCAAGAGGTAAGGTCCAACAATACTATTGCATCTTAGGATGATACTAGAAACAACATCAAGCCAAGAGTCCATTAGTGCAGGAGACACATTTTCTTAGGTTGTACTGCTTCTATATTGTAATGCATGCGAACGATTATTTATACTACAACAAAGAATATATTTTGGTAGGTTTGAGCTCTTCTATCTCGTGGTGTAGGCCAAGTTTTAGCCTCTAAATCTTTATGTACACTTGTGTATATTTATGATGCAACAAAGGCAATTGCTTGATTCATCTTATTCGCATTTGATATTGTAATTATGCTCATTTTTTCCTACCGAGATATCCATTATTCCTTGGAAACTTTTTTATGTTTGTTCTAGTATCTGATGTAATGTGTAGAATCTTTCTATTGAATATAATTATTCGCATGCACAAAAGCAAGGGAAGAAAGAATCCAAGGAGCTTTTGGTTGTAGTTCAATGGTTCCAATCCCAACCACGACTCTAGAAAACAGGTAGCTCCTTGGATTTCCTTTAAATTTTCCATCATGTCCCTCATCTATATAGGTGTCTATGAGCACTATTATAGTCATGTGCAAATCTCAAGTGACATGCTTATAAGAAAGTCCTTAGGCCTAGAAATGAATGCAATTGTTGATGTGCCCGAAACTTCTTTTCATAATTCACAAAACACATTTGCAACCTTATTCCTTCTAGTGTGTGTTGCATATATACGAGTGGAAATAAAATTTGTAAGAGTGACACAACCAGAATCACAATCACAGTCATCCAAAAATTTCAAAGTAACTACCATTTCAAAGCATGCATTTGCAATAGAAAAAGGATTGTTAAGGAGAGTACCTTAAGCCTAGCTACTTTAGGGTCGAAAGGTACATAGCATGCTAAGGCGAGTCTACTCTTTCAAGAGTGTCACTTTTTCTTCCCTTCTGTTACCATGTGATGGTTATAGCGCCTACATCCCGACGACATCAAACCACCACAGTGGAAATGGTAACGTGGGACTGCTCCATGCGTAAGCCTAGAGCTACCGAACTAGAGTAGGACGAAATAACGATCATCCCTTTCGCCTTGCAACAGATGGATAATTCTCACCGGTCTGCTTAAATAGCAAACGAAAATGATATTTTCATGTCTTCCATGGGGAGCTCGAATGAGGCTTCCATGGAATGACCCATCTTCTTCATTTACACTAGGAAAGCTGTTTTTACCCCCCCATTACTTTCATTCCAAGTGTTACAATATCAGAACTTAGCACTAACTTTAAAGAAATAGGCGGCGTTTCTTTGATACAGGCGTCTCCAAAGACCAATCATCCCAAGTTGGGATCAAGATGGGAGTGCAGTGGGTTGCTGATATGCAAGCTCAAGGCATGTCGCCTAAGCACTACAAGCGTGTCCAAGAAGCAGTTATGGACTATCTCACCAGTGTGATGCTTATTCTAGCATTGAGAGAGGAGAATAAGCTCCCCAGCCTCCAGCAATACATCCCCCTTTGTCGTAAGGATGGGGCTGCTAGGATTTGTCACGTTGCTTGTGACTTTGACCTTAACATGGAGCTTGACGATGAGGCTTTATCACAACCACTCTTGGAAAACCTATATCAAGCCATGGTTGATCAAGTGCTTTGGATCAATGATGTTCTTTCATTTAATGTTGAGTTCTATAAAGGGGACTACATCAACCTAATCACAATATTTCACTATCAGAATGACCGAATGGTTTCTTGCCCAACTCACAAGATCATGGACTTCCAAGAAGCTCTCTCTCAAGCCTGTGCTATGATCAAGGATAGGGATAGTGATTGTGTACAATTATCTTACGACATCATTACATGGAATCCATCCTTGCGAGGCTTGTTGATGCTACTAACGACACCTTCTTTACAATCATTACTTGGACTGTAACGTGTCCACCTATTCCCTTATAGGACACGTCTTACCAGCCCATCAAAAAGAGGGTCTAGAAGGCTCCACCCGGCACTCCCATGGAATGTTACGGGGTTTGCGATCTAGGTCTTTCCGAGTCTCCCACGTAGCGGAAGTATTCCGACAGTTCCTACTTAGGACCGACCTGAATCAAGGTTTCCTCTAATGGTAAATTTCCTAAAATGGCAGCTAGCATTGAACCCCAAGCGAACTACTTTACGCAGGAACGTTAAGGTCGAAGCGGATTCATGTTGCACTTGGTTTAGGGAGAATGGAAAAGGAGAGGGATGCAAAGATCGACCTCTCTGCCCGTAAGGCATAGTCCCATTCCGTTCCCCTAAAACAACATAAATCGGAATTCTAGTAACCTAAACTCTAGGTCAGCGCCCTTGCTATTCATTTCCTTTGAGAAGAGCTCCTTGCTATCCATTTCGATTGAGAAAAGTTCCCGGCCAACCGGGACCACCCACTCGTAGGACAGACCCATGGCCACATCCACTGCACTTTCCTCAGGGTTGCTTTAGTTGTCTAATTACCTACCACATTTAGTTGGACATGCATCAAGCAACTTCCTTAATTAGCTTGTTAGACACTGGTTCCTTCACATAATCTTAGTACCTAACATAGAAAAACAATGCCAAACAAGTTTCTTTTCTACAGGTTATCTTATTTATCTTTAGAATACATCCATAAAGTCCAGCCCGTAGGCTAATCCATAATCTGCCCAAAGGCTATCCAGCAATCCACAGGGATTACTAATCCAAGATTCCACTCGTAGACTAGTATGCAGGACTCGAGATCCAATCCTAAGTCACGTTGGCCTCTTTTGCAGGGCTCCGAAGGCAAGGGATTTACGACCAAAGCCTCCCCTGGCATCCAAGTGTCCTCCTGCTCCAAGTAGTGCTCAACAGAGAGACCTCACGCGGCGGGTTCGGTCCACGTGCCCGGCGCGGCTAACAACCCCCTTGGTTAGGGTCAGGTAGACAGTCGGGGGTAACTGATGCTGCCTCTCCCTTCAGGCATTCAACCTGAAGCATTAATTAACTTTTCATCTTTTAGTTCTTTGAGCAAACAATGCAAACAATGCTCCTAAACTGTTACAAGCATAATCAATCCAGTGATCCTTTATTTGGCCAACTGCTAAGGAGTGAATCCTTCTCTCTGAATGCATCCAGCATTCGATTCGGGATCAATTGCGACTTGGCAAGATCCCCCAAGGGTTTGTTTGTTCGCCCTTTTGTCCTTGGGTTAGGGCCATACCTTGTTAACCCAACTTAATCAACACCTTAGGTTTCATAATTCAACAGTAAATCCAGGCGGCCATATCGCTCTAACTTGATTGATCCTTTACTTCCAAGAAAATACATGTATTCCCTTAACTTGGCAATTGTCCCGAAGAAAGTAAATGTAACATGATGATTACTCATCCTCTTACAAGTTAAACTTGCGCAAGAACCTGCCAACCTCATTCCAAGGAATGGCAAAACTCTCTTGTGATCAAACCACAAGGCCATGTGACGTTGCAACTTGTTGCACAAGTGTCGCATCTAATCCATGGGATCATTTCACCCATTGAATGGCGTTTTCGGGTCAAGGAATTATGTTTAGACAAGAAGCAGGGTTTAGGGTGTCTTCTTACCCAACCCAATCCTAATTGCACTAGGCCGACAACGTTTGGTCCTAGGGATTCCAAAGTCAACTTGTGTTTTAACATTAAGTCGGTCGATCCTTAGGGTAGAGACCCTAGATCGTTATTTGCATGAGCGTCCCATTGACCCAATATCCCGTGAATGTGGGTAGGACCTTTGGGTTTGAGGATTTCGACTTGGCAACAAGTGCAAAACTAGGCCCAATCCTTAACGTGCCATACCCTAGTTAGCACTTGGGGTATTTATCGTATCGACTGAACCATGCCTATATGAATCCCTTGCGGGTTAGGTGATTTAGATAATTTGATCTACTTGTCTTGCGACAAGGACGAGCCATTTATAGAGATGAGAAACTTGGTCTAAAAGAGAAAATTAGTTGCAACATGTCATAATACACGTAAATACGTGATTCATTGCTTCTACGTACCACTAGATTTGCAATAACCCTATCCTTTCTTGTTAAAATCAAAACGCAAGATAATTTGCAGAATAACTTTCATAGAACCTACTAGGACTTACATCAAAGAATCATGCCTACAACCCTTTTTCTAGGCTTTGGAATTTCATGCTTTAATAAATCATGCAACTTTCCCCTAAATGCAACTCTTGATGAATGAATTTTTCACATGACGAGCGTGCAACATGCAACCCTTTCCTAACTACAACGTAGTTAAATGAAGTTCATGCAAAGTGAATATTGTAGGACTAGTGTTGGCTTATTCCATCTTGCAAGCACATGCCACATGCAAATCCATAGATTCATTTTCGTACTCTGCAATTACTTTTCGGATAATATCCTATGGGTGTTAACGACTATTTCCCATGAACCATTACAATGAAGATTTTTCCTATGAACCATTACAATGACATACGCTTATTCTTTCCATGTCTAGTAAAAAGAGCACTTAATAATTTCAACCTTATAATGATAGGCAATAGGCGTTTTAGGCTCCTCAGTTTGAAATGCATGCCATCGTAGGCAGGATTATGGACTTTCGGTTTGCCTTTACCCTTACGCGATCGGTGAATTTCCTCCAGCCTTGGTAAGCACCCTCGAGATCTTGTCCTTCTCCCTCGTACACAGGAGACACCTTCACCGAAATGCGAATCTTTGAAAATACCAGGGCTTGTGGGATTTGGGCTTATGGAAGGGCTTGTGGGAATGGGGCTTTTACAAGGAGGTTTTTAAAAACCCGGGGTGGGCACGCGGAAATAGGCCTTAATAAGGAAGCCCCCTTATGGAAGCTTCCAAGGAAGCTTCTATGCTTCAAAATCTTACAAGGAAGAGGGAGGGAATTTGCAGATTAACCTCAAGGGGGGGGGGGGGGGGGAGAAATCTTATGATTGGTTTTGTCAGGGAAATGGTGGCGGCTTGACGGCCTATGGCGGCCCAAAGTGGTGGTATTGGCGGACTGGCCTGGGCGGCGACCTCCATGGATGGGGGCGATAGTTCATCGACCTCTCCTCCTCTCCTTGTCCATGTTAGGACATCCTCTTCCTCCTTTTGTGCAACACAGCCACGTTCGTCAGCTGGAAGACTATCGTCTGCTCCTCACGGACATGCGGCAGTTATTCCTCACAAGGCAACCTATCCTCTCTCTCACCTCCCCCTTCCCCCCCAAGGCTAAGGGGGGTTTATATAGGGCTTAAGGGGGAAGAGGGGAACCACCACGTGGCTATGCATGGCCCCCCCCTGGACACCACATCACCACCTTCTCCCATTCCCTTCCCTCCAACCATGCATTGACTGGGGGAATTAGTAAAAAAAATTGCCTTTTTTCCATCATTATCCATTTTCCCCCCTTCCAAAAGGGTGTTTCCCCGTGGTGTCGAAGGGTTTTCAAAAGCAAAGTCCCGACCACAGAGGACCTTAGCTAATTTCAGGATAGAAGATCAATCAATCGAGATCATATTTAATTACAACCCTGTTCAACATCAACAGCTTCAACTTCATAAAGGAAACAAATCTGATTTATAAACTGGCTATTCAAAAACTGAAGTTCTTCACGTCCCTTCTTGCTATTTCAAAAAGAGATAATCTACAAGTTGTCCGTTGATTAGTACTATATAAGAAGCACCAAGATAATCTGTATGCTAAAGACTAGACTCTTGCTATTTCAGAGAGGAACACTCTGTAGGTTGTTTGCTCACTGTTTTTCAGCCATGGAATACATATTTTCTTCCAACATTGTTTAGAGCCACACTTGATTCCTCTTCTGATCTGCTGCTATTTGTAGACAGCTATTAGTCACACTAGAGACAGCCTTCTTGTGCCCTGTTAATGTATGCTTCAGCTTTTGCCATATCTGCTATAAAATTCTTTTTCTTTTGCATAACCTCAAGCTCTCTATCCAGGGCCTTCTGGGTTTCTGTTTGTTTTAAGTTTTGTGTTAACATCTAAAGTCGTTGTTTCAAAATCTCAATCTCCTTTTTACGAATATTCTTCTCTTCTTACAAGTGCTTCTCATTCTCTGGTTGAATGTAGCTTCAGCTTATAAGGTTTATAAGCATTCCTAACACGTCAAAACTCAGGTAGGATAGCATTCCCATTCTGTAGCAACTGACATCAATTTTTCTATATGTTTGCAAGTAGCTCCAGAGTTCTACAAAAGATTCGTGGCTCCTAGTTCAGCGTCAATCCAGATAGGCATTGGGCCATTGATCCTTAGTCGATGGAGAAGTTCACAAAGAAGAGCTCGACGGATTCCTGAAAGCTCGCTGCCTTGCAATCCCTTGACCAGAAAGAAATTTTGCTTCAACCTCGGCTTCAGCATGCTTCACTTATAGGATTTTATATGCTTCTGCCTTTTCTTGTGTTGCCATTCTAAGCCTCAATTCTGCACCTCGGGTCCCAGAATCCCTGACCAATCGAAGGGAAAAGCCACAACCGATTCTCTGCTTTTTTCTCTTCAGGATCCTCCCACAATAGCCATCAGAAAAGCGGCCTTTTTCCCCCCCAGGCCAGAGTAAGGGCCACTTGCAGTAGATTTATCGAATGAACTGGTAGGCCCTTTATTTGCGTTTCTACCTCTTCCACCCAGAGAAATTAGACCACTTCTTCCACCTCCCTTTTTGTGCCTCTTCCCACAACTCGCCGCCCATAGAAAGAAACATAATCCTTTGCTTCTGAACCAATAGTATCACTAAGCCATTGTAATAAGGAGAATCTGCTTCTTGATATTGTACGATATTGCCAATGCATTATTGCCCTTACAGTGGCTACACCAGCATCATCCACACCACCCTGGAAACCCGACAGCAAAGGTATGACGACAATGACACGGAAACATTGTTTCTCCTTGTGAGCTCTTAGAACTCGGTTGAATACAGCTTGAAGAACACGATTGTGAATCAAATCATCATCATCAAATCCAGATATGAAAAATTGATTCTCAATTTACACAAAATGTTCAGCTTGGTCAATGAGGGTACAATAAGCTGCATGGATGTTGGTTTCCTCAGATTGATTGGTACCAGCTGACCAAAATCCCACACTCCTTAAAACTTGACAAGCACACTTCACCCGTGGACCAACTTGGCCAACTTCATCTTCAATAGAAACATGGCCCTCTCTTTCCTGAAATCGCCACCATTCTTGGTGAAATCCATTTGCAAATTCATTAAACTTCCCAGCTTGCCAAGGTTGACAGTTCATGTAAGACTCCACAAATATATATATACTTTCTGAGTATTACAAATATATATCCAATCATTCAAAGCTAATTATATATATGTGATTTCATGCCCTATATACATCCAATCATGCCCTATACAAATGTGATTGGATAGGGCATGATGATTGGATGTATATACGACATAATTATCAGAGAAGTGATTGATATATGCACATGTTGCATCTATTGTGCACTTAACCTAGCCATGGCTAAAACTTATAGATCAAAGGTTAACTTGTGCATTTGCAATATATATATATATAGAGAGAGAGAGAGAGAGAGAGAGAACTAATCAATACACTCACATGTCTCATTTTTTGTGCACTTAACCTAGCGATGCATAAACTTATAGATCAAAGCTTAATCGGTGATTCAAGGGAGTACCCTCACTTTTTAGGGTAGTCTCTTGATTCTCATTATTCATGATGAATATACATCACAATCAATACAATCAAAGCGAAAGCAAGACATGCATGCCAATTCATAGCATGAGTAGATTGATGTAAATTAGTTGGCTTGTGCATGTGCAAGCTATTCCAATCATGTCAAGGTGCACTTATAGCTCACATATAATTTTAGATAAGGTGGACCACATGTAGCCAATGTGCACATGTCCTCTTTTCATCATCTTTAGCCAGTGTGTCCACTTGTTGGTGACTAAAATAGATCACTGTAAGGATAATTTGCAATATCAGCAAGCCAACTACAAATCTCTTATCTATGAAATGTATAAGTAAATTAACTTGGTTAATTTGATGAGGTGAAGTTTTCCTTCCATGGATAGTGTGGTTGGCTATCTACTTCAAGGTTATGAGAACTTGCACAAGTCAATGGAGCATCCTAAAAATGACGATACTCTAATTACTATACATATGTGCCAATTGAATCGCCAATGTGTTATCTCTTATCCTCAAGCTTTGTTATATATGTCACCACATAGGTCAATTGATTTTCTAGTGTACCATCTCTTATCTCAAGATTTTCTATATATTTCACCAGTATTCTCAATCAAAAACATCATATCAAGCATATATTGCATTAATCAAGTAGATTGGCCAACCCAACATAAATGAAATTGTATGAATGGCAATATAGCTCAAGATCTTAGCTTAAATCAATGACACCTTTTTGCACAATATAAACTATTAGAGTTTAACTACAATATATAATGCTTGCAAATAAGAAAGAGGCTTGATTTGTTGGACCGTTATGCACATACAATCTATATATGTCATATTCCCTAAATGTATGCATTGATACTTACAATATGGAGGCAAACATTTTGATACTGAAAGACTAGGAAAGTCATGTCATGTTGATCCAAAAACGACCAAAAGCTAACATCTAATCAGTTTAATTGTTCCTGCGCGTCTGTCAGCACGTGTAATAGGTATTATCTGCGCATATACATGTGCAATTTGTAAAATACCGAATGCTACACGCATAAACCCCTTTTTTTAAAGTAGTGGGATGATAATATTGCATTGTGAAAAATTACCAGGATAGTGGCAATTTGTTTTTCCTTATTCCCCTCCCCAACCGACTGTTGTGCTGGAAGGGGAGGGGAATAGAATGCATGATAAAGCTCCTCGGTGGAGCTTGCTGCTACTAGTCGCCATGGCGCAGACATGTAGGGGAGGAAGGATTCCCTCCCCCTTACCTATAATTGCCAGTGGGGGGGAGAAAAAGGAGAGGAGACGGACACTCTGTAGCATCATGAGGGGAGAGAGAGATCAAGGATGGACTCCTACTGCTTCCGGGAGTGGAGATGGGCCGCTGATGTCCGCGGAAGGCCAGGACGGCGTCGCCTCTACTATCAGGCTGCGCCCATCCGTCAAACGCCGCCAATTCGAGGTTGTGATTTCCCCCTCCTACCACGTATCTTAAAGAAGCTGTAGAAGCTTCTGAGGAAAGCTTCTAAGGGGGCTTTATAAGTCCCCTCCGCCCCCCCCCCCCAAAGAACTCAGACCTTAAAGGTCTTATTACCCCCCCCCCCCACCCCCATGTTTAAACCCTTAAGCCCCCTTTTCCTTGGCTTTGGAATCACCGCCCCGTGTTTAAACCGTTAAGCCCCCTTTCCCTTGGGTTTTGGAATCCCCCTTCCCCCCCCCCCCCCCCCCCCCCCGTGTTTAAACCCTTAAGCCCCCTTTCCCTTGGGTTTGGAATCGCCCCCTCTGCTTAAACCCTTAAGCCCCCTTTCCCTTGGCTTTGGAATCACCCCCCATGTGTGAACCCTTAAGCCCCCTTCTTTTGGGCTTTGGAATCCCCCCCCCCCCCCCGTGTTTAAACCTTCTTAAGCCCTATTCCCTTGGGCTTTGAAGGTAACCCCCCTAAAATTCCCCCTTAGGCCTTTTTCTTACAGCCTTAAGTCCACCTCCCTGGAATTCCTCCTAAGGCCCCCCTTAACCCTCTTTCTTTCCCCTCCTCGAATTTCCCCTCCTTGAAACCCCGTAGCTCTTTTCCCCGTGTAAAAACGAGCCCTACTCGCGCGGAGGATTTCCACAATACCCCCTTTCCCTATTTTAGAACCCTTTCTGTGGTTCTTCCCTTTTCCACATATGCATCCCTTCAAAGAGTCTCCACGAAGGGAAGCAAAAGAAACTTGTAAAGGACGGTTAAACTTAAGAAGGAAATTTTCAAAGCAGCATCGACGACGGAAAATCTACAATTACGATGCCTCCTAAGAAATTCCAAGGTGCAACCGCGGGAGGGTCGTCTCCGGGCATCCACGTGGACATCTCACCCCAAGTCCAGGTTTTCCTTACTAATTCTTATTTGTTAATGTTTAAATTCAATCATGCAAGGTTAATTGTTGGATACAGGATATATTTTTGTCCTAGATATTCACGATGGAGGAACTTAGTCATTAATACTTTCAATAAAACATGTAAAATAAAGGAACCATAAATGCATTTCTAGCAAATAGCTTTATGCATTGAAATGAATTAAAAATTAGATTATTGTCCATTAAAATAGTATACTTCGTTTAGGCATAGAAGTATAAACTGCATATCGCACTATTAACCCATATCCTCTTCGCAATGAATCATCATGGAAAGTGCAAAGCATGAAATGATTCTTACGCTGCATGAAATGATTCTTACGCTGCATGACTCTAGGAAATTATCCTTTGTCAAATTATCAGGTAAAAGGTTGCTTGTTTAGCATGATTTTTGTTCGCAAAGTTATAGGAAGATTAGTTGGAATTAACTTAACTTATGCCTGACCTCAAATTGATAAGTTAGGGTTGAAAAATCAATTTACGCATAGACAACAAGTCATGTAGAAATGATCACATAATTATTCTCTAGAGTTAAACAATTTGGCATAAACCTAAAACACCTAAACCACGAAGTACTTGTTTAGAACGAGTTAAATTCCAAGAAATTCACTAGGAAATTAATACGTGACCTAGTCGTATGTATTGCTAAAACTGAAGCTCCTATACCTTAAATACTTGCCCACTTTCGCCGAAATGTAGGGATAGTGCAACATATTTGGAAGGTGAGCTAGGGTTTGTCCCTAAGAATCTTACAAGATGGAACTTGGAAACCCTAGGTCTAATGACGTCAGCCTAATGTTATCAGGAACAGATTGTTTCGTGACTCCATTCAATGTAACACTTGTGCAACAAGTGTGGAGTCATATGATCTTGTGATTGGATCACAAGGGAATGGCCAAATTCTCGCAACAAGGATGGCAAGTCCTTACGCAAGTTTTCTTGCAAGAGGATGAATAATCATCCCAAATTAGTATCTTTCTTGAAAAAAGAAGATTGATTGGAAGCTAAAGTCCATCCGATAAACTGAAATAACCTATGAACTTAAGGTTTGGCCAAGTTGGGTTAATAGGGTACGCCCTAACCCAGGATATAGGGGATCTTGCCAAGTTGTCTTGCCAAGTTGCAAGTCATCCCAGATCGAGTGCTGGACGCATTCAAAAGGAAGGATTCGTTCCTTAGCAGTTTGCCAACAAAAATGATCAATGGATATATTTGTGCTTGCTATAGATTTTAGAGCATTGTTTGGCTTTGCTTGATCAATGAATTAAAAGATAAATGGATATCTATACTTTAGGTTGAAGGCCTGAAAGGAGAGGCAGCTTCAGTTACCCTCGACTACCTGCCTAACCCTAACCAAGGGGGTTGTTGACCGCACCGGGAAAGTGGACCAAACCTGCCATGAGAGGTCTCTCCGTTGAGTGCTACTTGGAGCAGGAGGACGCTTGGGTGCCAGGGGCGGCTGTGGCCGTAAATCCCTCACGTTTCGGGCCCTGCACAAGAGGCTAACGTGACTCGGGATTGGATCTCAAGGCCCGCATACTAGTCTACGGGCGGAAACTTGGATTAGTGATCCCTGTGGATTGCTGGATAGCCTTCGGGCAGATTGTGGATAAGCCTATGGGCTGGACTGTTTGTATTTCAAAGATAAATATGATAACCTGTTAATAAGGAACTTGTCTGATATTGTTTTTCTATGTCAAGTGATAAGATTATGTGAAAGAACCAGTGCCTAACAGGTTAATTAAAAAAGCTGCTTGTTACATGTCCAACTAATGTGTTAGGTAATTAAATAACTAAAACAACCCAAGGAAAGTGCAGAGGATAGGCCATAGGTTTGTCCTACGGATGGGTGGTTCCGATTGGCCGTGAACTTTCTCAAATCACGATGCATAGTAGAAAGATCGTCAAAGAACACGAACAACAAAAGCATTGACCTAGAGTTATGATTGAATATGATTTACGTTGTTTTGGGGGAACAGAATGGGACTATGCCTTATGGCAGAGAGGTTGAGCTTTGCATCCCTCTCATGTCCCATTCTCCTTGAACCAAGTGCAACGTGAATCTACTTTGGACTCGGCATTTCTGCGTAAAGTAGTTCGCTTGGGGACCGACGCTAGTTGCCGTTAGGAAATGACCAATAAGGAAAACCCTAATTCAGGGAACGGCCAAAATACTTCCGCTACGTGGCAGACGCGGAAATCCCTAGATCGCAAACCCCATAACATTCCATGGGAGTGCCGGGCGGAGATTTCTAGACATCCTTTCTGATGGACTGCTAAGATGTGTCCTGAAGATACAAGTGGATACGTTACAGTTGGTATCAGAGCCGACCAACAATGGAATGGTTTTTATGAGATCTTAATAAGTTGAAGTAAAGCAAATGTTGCTGTTCCAAACATTTCCTTACTTCCAATGTTGCCTTGCAGAATTACAAAGCGTGGAACAAGTTCTTAGTATTTCGAATGATGTTTATGACTGCAATGCATTCTCCGCATTATCGACAAAGGGTTGAGATGATGAACATCCTAGAGCAAATCTATAATCCATCACCTTTGTATGGGTGCTTCAGGAATCTACTATATAGTCGCCCACCGGTTTGCTTACCCACAAACCAACCTAAAAAGGATCAAGTGGTTGGAAGACTTGAAAGTTGTGAAGCTGTTCATTTTTGTGGAAGCTCACGTAAACTCAACTTTACATATTCGAGGTCGGAGGGTTGAGATGAATTCATATGTATATGAGGGAGTAACCCATGTAATCCCCGCCGATAGGATTAAAGTGTTAGGGCGCCATGAAAAGAATGGGTTCCAAAGGAAAGGATACCCTGAACTTCCAATGATTTACCGATTCCTGAAGATCCACGACCCAGAACCATACTATTATACAATTCATGTAGATAAATGTAATACAACATTGTTCTCCCCAAACTAAATGTAACAGTTGGCTTATCATCGCAAGAAATGTTGTACTCCAAAAGGGCTATGCCCATATAAATACAAATAAGACTTCTTTTTATCAATGTTTGATTGTGCATTAGAATTGATAAAAAGTTAAGTGGTTAGATTGCCTGGGTGATAGCAGAATTGAAGATGTAATATAAATCAATAACGTTTATCGTATAATGACACTAAGAAATATTTATCCAGGCACAACCCCAGGTACATGTTCCCAATTTGCCTCCTACATCAAGTACTGCTGTAATCCAGGAGAAGAAGTTTCTTCTCAAGCAGATTAAGTCGCCCAAGTTTAACGGGAGAGGCAGGTTCGTCCAAGCAGATGCTGAAATTTGGATTGAATCCATGGAGGTTTAAATCTACCAGTAAATACCCGTCTTGAATCTAAGTGTCCATCAGATCTTTAGGACGCACTCATTTGAGCGGCGCCTATAATTCAGGAGGTACATCCAAGACCAAGGGGTAACAAAACTTGGTCTTATAATGACCCAAATAGAGGCGCATTCAGACCTCAAATGAAGAGAGTTCAAGGTCATAAATAGGGACAAAGAAAGAAAGCAAGGACTAACAATGTCAACAACTCTGTTCCTACTCAAAGCAATGGCCGAAACCTCCATTGTTTCCACTACAACAAACCCGGTCACTTCAAGAGGCAATGTCCCAAGCTTGGTGGAGGACATCGCCAAGCACCTTTCCAAGGAACGGGCCGTGGTCAAGGAGCCGCTACCCGAGGCAGAGGAAGAACTGCCTACGTTGCCAATAGGTAATTGTGCGAAGAAGAAGAAGAATAAGATTCGACCATGGAAGCAGAGTTTGAAAGGGCGACAATCCATGCCGCTCTACACAAGAAAGGCCCAAATTGCCAGTTCTCGATGATTCAGACACCGTCAGACTATCAAGGTAAAAGTTTCAAGACCTTGATTGATTGTGGCAGTACACATTCCTTTATCTCACCAGCATGTGCAAAAAGATTAGGAATAGCCATAGTAGAAGCACCTACCCTGCTTGTGGAATTGGCAAATGGTCGTGAGGTTACTTGTACCAGGAAAACTGCTAAGGTGGAATTCTTTCCAGGAGAAAAGAAGACTTCAGTAAAATTCAGAGTCATGAATCTAGGTATCCATGAGTGTCTACTCGGAATGGATTGGCTTAAGCCTAATGACGCCCACATTCATTGTGGAAAGGGTCAAGTTTCCTTTCAAAACTCTGAAAGGGAATTAGCCACAACTCAAGGTGAGGCTGGAGTGCCAAGAATCCAATTAGCCAAAGTATCTTAGATCATAAAAGGAGTTAGAAAAGGATTACCTATCTACTTGATCAAACTCAACAAGTTAGATCAGACACAAGAGTCTACTGAAGGACCTTCTTGGCTAAAGGAATACGCAGACGTATTCCCTGAAGAGTTGACATAATTGCCGCCTCAAAGAGAACTGGATCATGAGATTAAGTTAGTACCAGGAGCTGCGCCAATTGCAAAGAGACCTTATAGAATGTCCATACCAGAAGCAATTGAGCTGAAGGAACAACTCAAGCAACTGCTAGATCAGGGCTACATCCGGCCTAGCAGTTCACCATGGGGAGCTTTAGTACTATTCCAGAAAAAGAAAGATAGGACACTTCAACTATGTATTGATTACCGAGGGTTGAATCAATCAATGGTCAAGAACAAGTACCCTATTCCTAGAATAGATGAGCTTATTGATCGTCTTCAAGGTGCAAAGATCTTCCCCAAGATTGATCTTAGGTCAGGTTACTATCAGATAATGATCAAGGAAGAAGATATCCCCAAGACGGCGTTCAATACAAGATATGGGCACTTTGAGTTCCTAGTTATGTCATTCGGACTTACGAACGCATCTATCACCTTCAACAGGTTAATGCAGGATATCTTTAGGCCATATCTTGATGATTTTGTGCTTGTCTTCTTCGACGATATTTTAGTCTATTCCAAACGGGAAAAAGATCATGAACCCCAACTTCGGATTTTCCTTGAGACAATGAGGTCACATAAGCTATATGCTAAGATGCAGAAATGTGCATTCTTCAAACGCTAGATTAAATATATGGGATTCATAGTATCAATAGAAGAAATCTCAGTGGACCCATCCAAGGTCAGAGATGTGCTAGAATGGCCAATACCAACATCTGTCAAAGAGATACACAACTTTCTTGGATTGACAGGATGGTATAGGGTCTTTATAAAAAACTATGCTTTAATTGTAGCACCTCTGATGGACTTACTAAAGAAGCAAACAACCATTGCATGGTCAACTCCCGAACAAAATAGCTTCGACAGATTATAAAGAAAAGTTTGGTATCAGCACCTATTTTAAAACTTCCAGATCTCAATAAAGAGTTCGAGGTAGTAACTAATGCTAGCATGCTTGCCTTGGGGTATGTACTTATGCAAGAAGGTCATCCAGTAGCATACTCTTGAAGGAAATTGAAGAGTTATGAAAAGAATTATGCTACGCATGATCTGGAATTGCTAGATGTCATCCATGCTCTAAAGCTTTGGAGACACTACCTGTTAGGTAACAAGTTTACACTAGTAACTGACCATAAGAGACTCAAATGGATCTTTAGCCAGAATGACCTCAACATGAGGCAACGTCGGTGGATTGAAGTGTTGGAGGAGTATGACTTTGAAATCAAATACCAACCAAGAAAAGAGAATATAGTTGTTGATGCACTTAGTCGCGAGGCATTCCTTAATTCTCTAATCCTGCAGAATCCATCAACAACTAGATCTCTAGCTACAAAAGTATCTATGCCAAACAACCCTATACTTGAGTTAGCTAGAGAGGATGCATGCTATGATCCATCCTATCAAAAGATGCTAAGGGAAATATCTACCAAGGATCAGAACCAAAAGTTGCAGGCTAAGTATCATGAATTTTCTATTAATAGTGGACTTGTCTACTATAGAACAAGGCTGTGTATACCAGCAAGTCAGTCACTTAAGCAGAAGATTTTGTGGGAAGCTCATGATTCCCCTTTCTCAGAACATCCTGGCTATGCCAAGAACTCTTAATGCAGCTAGGAAGAGCTACTATTGGGAGAGTCTTAAAGGTGACGTTCTCAAATATGTCACCGAGTGTTTGTCTTGTCAACGTATCAAAGCCGAACATGTCAAGATGCCAGGAAAACTGCAACCGCTTAACATTCCCCAAATGAAATGGGAATTTATCAGTATGGATTTTGTTGTAGGCCTATCCCAAGTCTAGGGAGGATACAACTCCATCATGGTTGTGGTCGACATGCTTACTAAGGTTGCACACCTTATTCCAGTAAAGACAAACGATAAAGCCTCAGACATTGCAAGATTGTTTATCAAGGAGATATTCAAGCTACATGGTTTACCCAAAAGAATCATTAGTGATCGTGATTCTCTCTTCACGTCACACTTCTGGAGAGCTATCTTTGAAGGTATTGGGACTCAACTCTGTTTTAGCACTGCTTACCATCCCCAAACGGATGGCCAAATAGAGCGAGTAAATCCAGTCATTGAGGATATGCTTAGGGCATACTGCTGTCGGGAGCCGAAGAGGTGGATTCAATATTTAGCTTTGGTTGAATTTTCCTACAATGCTTCTTACCAACAAAGCATTCAGATGACCCCTTTCCAAGCATTGTATGGTCATGACTGTCGAAGTCCCCTAAACTTCTCAGATCCAACCTTAAGGGTTGAAGCTTCAAGGCAGATGTTGGAAGAGATGGATGACCAAATAAAGTCAATAAGACAGGACATCCAAGCTTCCAAGGATAGACATAAGGCATACGCGGATTTGAAACGTCAAGATAGAGTCTTCAAAGAAGGAGACATGGTCTTCATTTGCGTACGCCCAAAGAAGAGTTCCCTATCCTTAGGAGATTACAAGAAGCTAAGTCCAAGGTATTGTGGACCGTACAAGATCCTCAAATGCCTAGGACCTAATGCTTATAAACTGCAACTCCCTGAGAATCTAAAGGTTCACAATGTATTCTATATCAGCCTATTGAAGAAATATGTACCTAATCCTAACCATGTACTTGATGACCAACAAATTGTAATGCCTAGTCAAGGAGTCCATGAACTAAGGCCTGATAGGATCTTAGATGTTAGAGAGAGACAATTGAGATCCATAACCTTGAGAAAATGCCTCGTCCAGTGGAAAGATTATCCCGAAGAGGATGCCACTTGGATAGATGAAGGTACTCTCAACCATCAATATCCCCAGTTTATCTCGAGACGAGGACATCTCGATTCCTCTAAGGGGGAGAGAATGTAAAATACCGAACACTACACGCATGAACCCCCTTTTTTTTAAAGTAGTGGGATGATAATATTGCATTGTGATAAATTACCAGGATAATGGCAAATTTTTTTCCTTATTCCCCTCTCCAGCCGACTGTCATGTTGGAAGGGGAGGGGAATAGAATGCATGATAAAGCTCCTCGGTGGAGCTCGCTGCTACTAGTCGCCATGGCGCAGACACGTAGGGGAGGAAGGATTTCCTCCCCCTTATCTATATAAACTAGGGGGGGATCGC
This sequence comes from Lygodium microphyllum, assembly GCF_053477565.2. Lineage (NCBI taxonomy): Eukaryota > Viridiplantae > Streptophyta > Polypodiopsida > Schizaeales > Lygodiaceae > Lygodium > Lygodium microphyllum. The sequence goes on along the minus strand of NC_141150.1, from coordinate 8,248,863 downwards.
CAGTGGGGGAAAGAAAAAGGAGAGGAGACGGACACTCTGTAGCATCATGAGGGGAGAGAGAGATCGAGGATGGACTTGCTACTGCTTCCGGGAGTGGAGATGGGCCACTGATGTCCGCCGAAGGCCAGGACGGTGTCGCCATTACTGTCAGGCTGTGCCCAGCCGCCATCAAATGCCGCTAATTCGATGTTGTGATTTCCCCCTCCTGCCACGTGTCTTAAAGAAGCTGTAGAAGCTTATGAGGGAAAGCTTCTAAGGAGGCTTTATAAGCCCCCTTGCCCCCCCCAAAAGAACTTAGACCTTAAAGGTCTTATTACCCCCCCCACCCCTGTGTTTAAACCCTTAAGCCCCCTTTCCCTTGGCTTTGGAATCACCCCCCCGTGTTTAAACCCTTAAGCCCCCTTTCCTTTGGGCTTTGGAATCCCCCCCATGTTTAAACCCTTAAGCCCCCTTTCCCTTGGCTTTGGAATCACCCCCCGTGTTTAAATCCTTAAGCCCCCTTTCCCTTGGCTTTGGAATCACCCCCCGTGTGCAAACCCTTAAGCCCCCTTTCCTTGGGCTTTAAAATCCCCCCCCCCCCCCCCATTTTTAAACCTTCTTAAGCCCCCTTCCCTTGGGCTTTGAAGGTAACCCCCCTAAAATTCCCCCTTAGGCCTTTTTCTTACAACCTTAAGTCCAACCCCCTGGAATTCCTCCTAAGGCCCCCGTTAACCCTTTTTCTTTCCCCTCCTTGAATATCCCCCCCTTGAAACCCCCTAGCCCTTTTCCCCGTGTAAAAATGAGCCCTACTCGTCCGCGGAGGATTTCCACAATATCCCCTTTCCCGATTTTAGAACCCTTTCCGTGGTTCTTCCCTCTTCCACACACCCATCCCTTCAAAGAGTCTCCACGAAGGGAAGCAAAAGAAACTTGTAAAGGATGGCGAAACTTAAGAAGGAGATTCGCAAAGCAGCATCGACGACGGAAATTCTACAATTGCAATGCCCCCTAAGAAAGTCCAAGACGCAGTTGTAGGAGGGTCGTCTCTAGGTATCCACGTGGACATCTCACCCCAAGTCCAGGTTTTCCTTCCTAATTCTTATTTGGTAATGTTGAAATTCAATCATGGAAGGTTAATTGTTGGATATAGGATATATTTTGGTTCTAGATGTTCACGAGGGAGGAACTTAGTCATTAATACTTTCAATAAAACATGCTGTAATGTGTCCACTAGTATCATCCAAGATACGTCTTAGCAGTCCATCGGAAAGGATGTCTAGAAAGCTCCGCTCGGCACTCCCATGGAATGTTACGAGTTTTGCGATCTAGGTCTTCGCGGTCTGCCACGTAGCGGAAGTATCCTGGCCGTTCCCACTTAGGATCGACCGGAATTAGGGTTTTCCTAATGGGTCATTAGCTAACAGCAACTAGAGTTAGACCCGAGCGAACTACTTTACGCAGAAACGCCAGGTCCGAAGCGGATTCACACTGCACTTGGTTCAAGGAGAATGGGAAACGAGAGGGATGCAAAGCTCAACCTCTCTGCCATAAGGCATAGTCCCGTTCCGTTCCCCTAAAACAGCGTAAATCGGGTAAGACGTAACTTTAGGTCATCGTTCTCGTTATTCGTTTTGATGATGAGAATCATTCCGCTGTTCTTCGAGATTTTTGAGAAAAGTTCCCAGATAACCGGGACCACCCATCCGTAGGACGGACCCATGGCCCATCCTCCGCACTTTTCTCAGTTTGTTTTAGTTATGTAATTATCTAACACATTAATTTGACATATAGCAATCAGCTTCTTTAATTTACCCTGTTAAGCACTGGTTCCTTCACGTAATCTTATCACGCGACATAGAAAAAAAATATCAAGCAAGTTCTTTTAACATTTCATCATTTTTTTTTCTTTGAAATACAAGGAGCTCCGCCCGTAGGCTTGTCCATAACCTGCCCGAAGGCTATCCAGTAATCCCAGGGATTACTATTCCAAGCTTCCACCCGCCGTCAACTAGTATGCAAGCCTCAAGATCTAATCCCGAGTCACGTTAGCCTCTTGTGCACGACCCGGAAGGCGAGGGATTTACGGCCAGAGCCCCCTGGCACCCAAGCGTCCTCCTGCACCAAGTAGAACTCAACGGAGAGACCTCTCGCGGCGGGTTCAATCCACATTCCCGGCACGGTCAACAACCCCCTTGGTTAGGGTTAGGCAGGTAGTCGGGGGTAACTGAAACTGCCTCTTCCTTCAGGCCTTTAACCTGAAGTATAGGTACTCATTTAATTTGTAATTCATAATTCAAACAGAGCCCTAAAATATCTAGCAAGCACAAACATTTCCATTAAACAACCCAGTTGTTTGGCAAACTGCTAAGGAAGTGTTCTTTCCTTTTTTAGTGTATCAGCACTCGTTCCCAAGGTGTCTTGTAAATTGGCAAGATCTTTTACATTCTGGTGTAGGGCATACCCAACTTGGTTAACCCTAAAGTTCCTTAGATATGCTAGCTTTCGGTTTACAACTTTTATTAGTTAGAAGGATATCCAAAAATACGTCTTTTGCAAGATAACTTGCGTAGGGATCTGCCATCCTTGATGAGGGTTTTTACCCTTTCTCCTTGTGAATCAATCACAAGACTAAATGATTTCGTACTTGTTGCGCAAGTCCTGCGATGGAATAATCTGTTTAGATCCTTTAAGCTGACGTATGTTAGGCCTAGGGTTTCTTCTTTTAAGAACCTTAGGGACAAACCCTAGTTCCTTATCTTTACGAATTTATTGTCCCTACAGTAAGGAAAGTAGTCAAGTGTTTAGGGTATGAATGTTTCTATGTTTAGATTGGTTCAGTTATCTTTTGGAAGGTAATATTAATCGTCTTGTCACGGTTTTGCTATCCTTGTGACAATTTACTTTCTAGTCAATACAGTTGAATTTAGCTTCCGTTTTCCTTAAAGATGAACTCATGCCAAATAACAACAATTGCCTTGCTAAGATGTGCAACTAGCAAATATAACTCCCTAGTAATTTGAGCATCGAAAGAAACCTTTCCTGAATTTAACCATTTACAATGATTCGTTGCGAAAGGAATAAGACTAATGGTGCAAGATATAATTTCTACACCTTAGGATTTAACTAAAATATATTACTATAGTAAATGGATAATCTTGCTCGTAATTTTTAATGCTTGATGCAATTTGAAGAAAACTAAGTTCTATACATTGTCATTCATAAGCTAAACTCCTTCGTTACAAATAACTCGAACAAATATATCCTATCCTTAACAATTTTTCTTTGCATGACCGACTTAAAACCGAATTAAAGCCAAGAAGAAAAACCTGGTTTTGGGGTGAGATATCCACATGGATACCGGGAGATGACCCTCCCGCAGCTACACCTTGGACTTTCTTTGGCGGCATCGTAGTTCGAATGTGAGATAGCCTTTTTCTCTTTCTTTTGGAATTCCACCGTCTCTTTGGATCAAAAACGTTTATGGGTGAGTGTGGTTTTGCAACCACAGGAACCCTTGGAGGATTTTGACTTGGGGTAGAAGGAATAGAAAGCACTTATTCTCCTTCCTTCCCTTTCTTTTATCTTTTTCCCACTCTTCCTCCTTCACTCCTTCTTTTCACTCCCTCTACTTTCCCTCCCTATCTTTTATCTCACGGCTATTTCTCCCTTACAGGATTCCATCCGAGGCCATGATGATGATTTAGATTTTTAGGTTCAGGGGGGGTAGAATAATAAGGGTTATACGAGGGATTAAGAGGAAAGCTTAGGGAGTTGTGGGAAAAAAAAGGTTTTAGAGGGATAAAACCCGGGGGGGAGGGGGGGGGGACAAGGGGGCTTAGGGGGGAATTAAACCTGGGGGGGGGGGGTGGGGGAAACAAGGGGGCTTAGGGGGGGATTAAACCCGGGGGGGGGGGGGGGGGGGGAACAAGGGGCTTAAAGATCCCCCCTTAGATGCTTCCAAGAAGCTTCTGAACTATTATACGTGGCATGGGGAGGACGATGAATTTCTAACGGATCTTCGTGGACTGGACGGCGATGGCAGCAGTGACCTCAGGATGTAGGCGGTGGCTCCTCCGGTATGGCGACAGTTGGCGCACAGCACTTCGTCCTCCCTCTCTCAGACTAACAATGGCATCTCCTGGCAGCACAGCAGGCGGTAGCAGCCTTCCGTCCCTATCTTCCTCATCTCTGGCCCGTCATTAAATAGTGGAGGGGAGGGGGATCTTCCCTCCCCTGTGTGTCAACATGCATGTTCTCCCCCCCCCCCCCCCCTCAATCAAAGCTCCACCAAGGAGCTTAGTTGCTCCTTCTATTTCCCTCCCCCTCCAGCTCGTTAGTCGGGTGGAGGGATAGGGGGAAATAATTAAAAAAATTTCCATTTATCCAATTCAATTTTTACGCGGAATATTACATTCTCTCCCCCTTGGAGGAATCGAGATGTCCTCATCTCGAGATAAACTAGGGATATTGATGGTTGAGAGAGATTTCATCTATCCAAGTGGCATCCTCTTTGGGATAATCTTTCCACTGGACGAGGCATTCTCTCAGGGTTCTAGATCTTAACTGTCTTTCCCTAGCATCTAAGATCCTTTCCGGACTTAGTTCAAGGACTCCTTGACTAGGCATTACAATTTGTTGGTCATTAAGTACATGATTAGGGTTGGATACATATTTTTTCAATAGGCTGATATGGAATACATTGTGAATCTTTAGGTTCTCAGGGAGTTGCAATCTATAAGCATTGGGTCCTAGGCATTTGAGGATTTTGTACGGCCCACAATACCTTGGACTTAGCTTCTTGCATTCTCCTAGGGATAGAGAACTCTTTTTAGGGCGTACACGAATGAAGACCATGTCTCCTTCTTCGAAGACTCTATCTTGACATTTCAAATCTGCGTATGCCTTTTGCCTATCCTTGGCCGTTTGTATGTCTTGTCTTATTGACCTTATTTGATCATCCATGTCTTCCAACATTTGTCTTGAAGCTTCAACTCTTAGGGTTGGATTAGAAAAGTTTAGGGGACTTCGACAATCATGACCATACAATGCTTGGAAAGGGGTCATTTGAATGCTCTGCTGGTAAGAAGCATTGTAGGCAAATTCAACCAAAGGCAAGAATTGAATCCACCTCTTCGGCTCTCGACAGCACTATGCCCTAAGCATATCCTCGATGACTTGATTTACTCGCTCTGTTTGACCATCCGTTTGGGGATGGTAGGCGGTGCTAAAACAGAGTTGAGTCCCAATAGCTTCAAAGATAGCTCTCCAGAAGTGTGATGTGAAGAGAGAATCTCGATCACTAATGATTCTTCTAGGTAACCCATGTAGCTTGAATATCTCCTTGATAAACAATCTTGCAATGTCGGAGGCTTTATAATTTGTCTTTACTGGAATCAAGTGTGCAACCTTGGTAAGCATGTCAACCACAACCATAATGGAATTGTATCCTCCTTGGACTTGGGGTAAGCCCACAACAAAATCCATACTGATGAATTCCCATTTCATTTGGGGAATGTCAAGTGGTTGTAGTTTCCCTGGCATCATGACATGTTCGGCTTTGATACGTTGGAAAGATAAACACTCAGTGGCATACTTGAGAACGTCACCTTTAAGCCTCTCCCAATGGTAGCTTTTCCTAACTACATTAAGAGTTTTAGCATAGCCAGGATGTCCTGCAAAAGGAGAATCATGAGCTTCCCATAATATCTTCTGCTTAAGTGACTGGCTTGCTGGTATACACAGCCTTGTTTTCTAGTAGACAAGTCCATTATCAATGGAAAATTCCTGATACTTAGCTTGCAACTTCTGATTCTGCTCCTTGGTAGATATTTCCTTTATCATTGTTTGGTAGGCCAAATCATGGCATGCTTCCTCTCTAGCTAGTTCAAGTATATGGTTGTTTGGCATAGATACTTTTGTAGCCAGAGATCTGGCCGTTGATGGATACTGCAAGATTAGGGAATTTAGGAATGCCTTGTGAGACTGAGTGCATCGGCAACTACATTCTCCCTCCCTGGTCGGTACTTGATTTCAAAATCATATTCCTCCAATACTTCAATCCACCGACATTGCCTCATGTTGAGCTCGTTTTGGGTAAAAATCCATTTGAGACTCTTATGATCAGTTACTAGAGTAAACTTGTTACCCAATAGGTAGTGTCTCCAAAGCTTTAGAGCATGGATGACAGCTAGTAATTCCAGATCATGCGTGGCATAATTCTTTTCATGACTCTTCAATTTTCTTGAAGAGTATGCTACTGGATGACCTTCCTGCATAAGTACACATCCCAAGGCAAGAATGCTAGCATCAGTGACTACCTCGAACTCCTTATTAAGGTCAAGAAGTTTTAGAATAGGTGCTGATACCAAACTTTGCTTCAATTTGTCGAAGCTATTTTGTTCGAGAGTTGACCATGTAATGGAAGTCTGCTTCTTTAGTAAGTTTGTAAGAGGTGCTGCAATCAAAGCATAGTTTTTGATGAAGACCCCATACCATCCTGTCAATCCAAGAAAGCTACGTATCTCTTTGATGGATACTGGTATTGGCCATTCAAGTACATCTCTGACCTTGGCTGGGTCTACTGATATTCCTTCTGATGATACTATAAATCCCAGATATTCAATTTGACACTTGAAGAATGCACACTTCTTCATTTTTGCATACAGCTTATGAGACCTCATTGTCTCAAGGACAATCCAAAGTTGAGGTTCATGATCTTCTTCCTGTTTAGAATAGACTAAAGTGTCATTGAAGAAGACAAGCACGAAATCATCAAGATATGGCCTAAAGATATCTTGCATTAATCTGTTGAAGGTGGCAGGTGCATTTGTAAGCCCGAATGACATAACCAGGAATTCAAAGTGCCCATATCTTGTATTGAAAGTCGTCTTTGGAATATCTTCTTCCTTGATCCTTATCTGATAGTAACCTGACCTGAGATCAATCTTGCAGAAGATCTTTGCACCCTGAAGACGATCAAGAAGCTCATCTATTCTAGGAATAGGATACTTGTTCTTGACAGTTGATTGATTCAACCCTCGGTAATCAATACATAGTCGAAGTGTCCCATCTTTCTTTTTGTGGAATAGTACTGGAGCTCCCCATGGTGAGTTGCTAGGCCGGATGTAACCCTGATCTAACAGTTGCTTGAGTTGTTCCTTCAACTCAATTGCTTCTGGTATGGACATTCTATAAGGTCTCTTTGCAATTGGTGCAGCTCCAGGCACTAGCCTAATCTCATGATCTACTTCTCTTGGAGGCAGAAGTTCAATCAATTCCTCAGGGAATACGTCAGCGTATTCCTTTAGCCAAGGTCTTTCCTGAGACTCTTGCTTTTGATCTAACTTGTTGAGTTTGATCAGGTAAACAGGTAATCCTTTTCTAACTCCTTTTATGATCCGAGATACTTTGGCTAATTGGATTCTTGGCACTCCTGCCTCACCTTGAGTTGTGACAAACTCCCTTTCAGAGTTTCGAAAGGAAACTTGACCCTTTCCACAGTGGATGTGGGCGTCATTAGGCTTAAGCCAATCCATCCCGAGTAGACACTCATGGATACCTAAATTCATGACTCTGAATTTGACTGAGGTCTTCTTTCCTCCCAGAAAGAATTCCACCTTAGCAGTTTGCCTGGTACAAGTTACCTCACGACCGTTTGCCAATTCCACAAGTAGGGTAGGTGCTTCTACTGTGGCTATTCCTAATCTTTTTCCACATGCTGGTGAGATAAAGGAATATGTACTGCCACAATCAATCAAGGTTTTGAAACCTTTACCTTGATAGTCCGACGGTGTCTAAATCACCAAGAACTAGTGATTCGGCCCTTTCTTGTGTAAAGCGGCATGGACTGTCGCTCTTTCAAATTCTGCTTCCATAGTCGAATCTTCCTTATATTCTTCTTCGCATCTTTGCCTATTGGCAATGCAGGCAGTTCTTCCTCTTCCACGGGTGGTGGCTCCTTGACCGTGGCCTGCACCTTGGAAAGGCATTTGACGAAGTTCCCCGCTGAGCTTGGGACATTGCCTCTTGAAGTGACCGGGTTCGTTGCAATGGAAACATCGGAGGTTTCGGCCATTACTTTGAGTAGGAACAAAGTTGTTGACGTTATTTGTCCTTGCTTTCTTTCTTTGTCCCTGATTGTGACCTTGAACTCTCTTCACTTGAGGTCTGAATGCTCCTCTGTTTGGGTCACTATAGGACCAAGTTTTGTTACCCCTTGGTCTAGCTTGCACCTCCTGAATTATAGGCGCCGCTCAAATGAGTGCATCCTGAAGATCTGATGGACGCATAGATTCGAGACGGGTATTTACGGGTGGATTTAAGCCTGCGCAAAATTTGGATACCTGCTGTGTCATGTCCATCTGTGGCACATACTTTAAGAGTGAGACGAATTTAGAGTAGTATGCGTCAAGGGTGAGTCCTAGTTGTTTTAGCTCGTAGAACTCATTCATTTTCTGAGTACGATATGCAGGTGGTAAATATCTTCCCTGCATGGCTTTCTTCAACTTCTCCCAGGTAACGGACCCCTCTGAAGTCCCTTGATCCCTGCACCATTGCTTCCACCAAAGTCTGGCTTCGCCAGTGAGTTTTAACTTGGCAAGCATATTCTGATTGGTAGGTGTAGTACCAGCTACTTCAAAGTAATCCTCCATGGATTCAATCCAAATTTCAGCATCAGCCGGGACGAATCTGCCTCTCTCGTCGAACTCGGGTGGCTTTATCTGCTTGAGGAGGAACTTCTTCTCCTGGGTCACAGCAGTATTTGATGTAGGAGGCAAATTTGGAACCTGTACCTGGGGTTGTGCCTGGATAAAAGTTTTCTTAACGTTATTATATGATAATCGATGTTGGCTTATCTTTCATTTTTAGTTCAGCTATCTCGTAAATAATGAAGCTACTTAACTTTTTAACAACTCTTATGCACAGCGAGATATTGATAAAAATAAGTCTTTATTTGTATTTACATGGGCATAGCCTTATACAACGTTCCGTGTGATGATAATCCAATTATTACATTCAGTTTGGGGAGAACAACGTTGTATTGCATTTGTCTACAGGAACTGTGTAATAGTAGGGTTTTGGGTCATGGATTTTTAGGAATTGATAGTTCATTGGAAGTTCAGGATACCCTTTCCGTTGGAATCCATACTTCTCATGGCGGCCCAACACTTTAATCTTGTCGGCTGAGATTACACGGGTTACTTCCTCATATACATATGAGTTCATTTCAACCCTCCGACCTTGAATATGTAAAGTCAAATTTATGTGAGCTTCCACAAAAATGAACAGCTTCACGACTTTCAAATCTTCCAACCACTTGATCCTCTTTAGGTTAGTCTGTAGATAAGCAAACCGGTGGGCGGCTATATAGTAGATTCCTGAAGACCCCGTCCATCTTCGTTCTATGTATAAAGGTGATGGATTATAAATCTGCTCCAGGATGTTCATCATCCCAATTCTTTGTCTATAAAGGGGAAAATTCATTGCAGTCATAAACATGACCCGAAATACCAAAAACTTGTTCCACGCTTCATAGTTCTGCAAGACAGCATTTGAAGATGAGAAAATGTTTGGACAGCAACAATTTCTTTATTTCATTTTATTGAGATCTCATAAAAAAAATTCCGTTGTTGGTCGGCTCTGATACCGACTTGTAACGTGTCCACTAGTATCATCCAGGACACGTCTTAGCAGTCCATCGGAAAGGATGTCTAGAAAGCTTCGCGCGAAACTCCCATAGAATGTTACGGGTTTTGCAATCTAGGTCTTCCCGCATCTGCCACGTAGCGGAAGTATCCTGGCCGTTCCCACTTAGAATCGACCGGAATTAGGGTTTTCCTGATGGGTCATTAGCTAACAGCAACTAGTGTCAGACCTGAGCAAACTACTTTACACAGAAACGCCAGGTCCGAAGCAGATTCACGCTGCACTTGGTTCAAGGAGAATGGGGAATGAGAGGGATGCAAAGCTCAACCTCTCTGCCATAAGGCATAGTCCCATTCTGTTCCCCTAAAACAACGTAAATCCGGTGAGACGTAACTTTAGGTCGTCGTTCTCGTTATTCGTTTTGATAATGAGAATCATTCCGCTGTTCTTCGAGATTTTTGAGAAAAGTTCCCAGCTAACCGGGACCACCCATCCGTAGGATGGACCCATGGCCCATCCTCCGCACTCTCCTCGATTTGTTTTAGTTATGTAATTATCTAACATATTAATTTAACATATAACAATCAGCTTCTTTAATTTACCCTGTTAAGCACTGGTTCCTTCACGTAATCTTATCACGTGACATAGAAAAACAATATCAAGCAAGTTCTTTTAACATTTCATCATTTTTTTTTCTTTGAAATACAAGGAGTTCCACCCGTAGGCTTGTCCATAATCTGCCTGAAGGCTATCCAATAATCCCAGGGATTACTATTCCAAGCTTCCGCCCGTCAACTAGTATGCGGGCCTCAAGATCCAATCCCGAGTCATGTTAGCCTGTTGTGCAGGATCTGGAAGGCGAGGGATTTACGGCCAGAGCCCCCCTGGCACCCAAGCGTCCTCTTGCTCCAAGTAGAACTCAACGGAGAGACCTCTCATGGCGGGTTCGGTCCACATTCCCGGCGCGGTCAACAACCCCCTTGGTTAGGGTTAGGTAGGTAGTCGGGGGTAACTGAAACTGCCTCTTCCTTCAAGCCTTTAACCTGAAGTTCAGGTACTCATTTAATTTGTAATTCATAATTCAAACAGAGCCCTAAAATCTCTAGCAAGCACAAACATTTCCATTAAACAACCCAGTTGTTTGGCAAACTGCTAAGGAAGTGTTCTTTCATTTTTGAGTGTATCAGCACTCGTTCCCAAGGTGTCTTGTAAATTGGCAAGATCTTTTACATTCCGGTGTAGGGCATACCCAACTTGGTTAACCCTAAAGTTCCTTAGATATGCTAGTTTTTGGTTTACAACTTTCTTTATTTAGAAGGATATCCAAAAATATGTCTTTTTGCAAGATAACTTGCGTAGGGATCTGCCATCCTTGATGAGGGTTTTTACCCTTTCTCCTTGTGAATCAATCATAAGACTAAATGATTTCCTACTTGTTGTGCAAGTCATGCGATGGAATAATCTGTTTAGATCCTTTAAGATGACGTATGTCAGGCCTAGGGTTTCTTCTTTTAAGAACCTTAGGGACAGACCCTAGTTCCTTATCTTTACGAATTTATTGTCCCTACAGTAAGAAAAGTAGTCAAGTGTTTAGGATATGAATGTTTCTATGTTTAGATTGGTTCAGTTATCTTTTGGAAGGTAATATTAATCGTCTTGTCATGGTTTTGCTATCCTTGTGACAATTTACTTTCCAGTCAATACAGTTGAATTTAACTTCCGTTTTCCTTAAAGATGAACTCATGCCAAATAACAACAATTGCCTTGCTAAGATGTGCAACTAGCAAAGATAACTCCCTAGTAATTTGAGCATCGAAAGAAACCTTTCCTGAATTTAACCATTTACAATGATTCGTTGCGAAAGGAATAAGACTAATGGTGCAAGATATAATTTCTACACCTTAGGATTTAACTAAAATATATTACTATAGTAAATGGATAATCTTGCTCGTAATTTATAATGCTTGATGCAATTTGAAGAAAACTAAGTTCTATACATTGTCATTCATAAGCTAAACTCCTTCGTTACAAATAACTCGAACAAATATATCCTATCCTTAACAATTTTTCTTTGCATGACCGACATAAAACCGAATTAAAGCCAAAAAGAAAAACCTGGTTTTGGGGTGAGATATCCACATGGATACCGGGAGATGACCCTCCCGCAGCTACACCTTGGACTTTCTTCGGCGGCATCGTAGTTCGAATGTGAGATAGCCTTTTTCTCTTTCTTTTGGAATTCCACCGTCTCTTTGGATCAAAAAAGTTTATGGGTGAGTGTGGTTTTGCAACCACAGGAACCCTTGGAGGATTTTGACTTGGGGTAGAAGGAATAGAAAGCACTTATTCTCCTTCCTTCCCTTTCTTTTATCTTTTCCCCACTCTTCCTCCTTCACTCCTTCTTTTCACTCCCTCTGCTTTCCCTCCCTATCTTTTATCTCACGGTTATTTCTCCCTTACAGGATTCCATCCGAGGCCATGATGATGATTTGGATTTTTAGGTTCAGGGGGGGAAAAATAATAAGGGTTATACGGGGGATTAAGAGGAAAGCTTAGGGAGTTGTGGGAAAAAAAAGGCTTTAGAGGGATTAAACCCGGGGGGGGGGGGAAACAAGGGGGCTTAGGGGGGAATTAAACCCGGGGGGGGGGAAACAAGGGGGCTTAGGGGGGGGATTAAACCCAGGGGGGGTGGAACAAGGGGCTTAAAGATCGCCCCTTAGATGCTTCCACGAAGCTTCTTGGAAGCTTCTCAACTATTGTACGTGGCATGGGGAGGACGACGAATTTCTGACGCATCTTCGTGGACTGGACGACGATGGCAGCGGCGGCCTCAGGATGTAGGCAGTGGCTCCTCCCGTATGGCGACAGCTGGCGCATAGCACTTCGTCCTCCCTCTCTTAGACTAACAATGGCATCTCCTGGCGGCACAACAGGCGACAGTAGCCTTCCGTCCCTATCTTCCTCATCTCTGGCCCGTCATTAAATAGTGGAGGGGAGGGGATCTTCCCTCCCCTATGTGTCAACACGCATGTCCCCCCCCCCCCCCCCTCAATCAAAGCTCCACCAAGGAGCTTAGTTGCTCCTTCTATTTCCCTCCCCCTCCAGCTCGTCTGTCGGGTGGAGGGATAGGGGGAAATAATTTAAAAAAAATACATTTATCCAATTCGATTTTTACGCGGAATATTACACATGCAAAATAAAGGAAGCATAAATGCATTTCTATCAAATAGCTTTATGCATTGAAATGAATTAAAAATTAGATTATTGTCCATTAAAATAGTATACTTCGTTTAAGCCTAGAAGTATAAACTGCATATCGCACTATTAACCCATATCCTCTTTGCAATGAATCATCATGGAAAGTGCAAAGCATGGAATGATTCTTACGATGCATGACTCTAGGAAATTATCCTTTGTTAAATTATCAAGTAAAAGGTTGCTTGTTTAGCATGAATTTTTTTCGCAAAGTTATAGGAAGATTAGTTGGAATTAACTTAACCTATGCCTGACCTCAAATCTATAAGTTAGGGTTGAAAAAACAATTTACGCATAGACAACAAGTTATGTAGAAATGATCACATAATTATTCTCTGGAGTTAAGCAATTTGGCATAAATCTAAAATTCCTAAACTGTGGAGTACTCGTTTAGAACGAGTTCACTAAGAAATTAATACATGACCTAATCATACGTATTGCTAAAACTAAAACTCCTATACCTTAAATACTTGCCCACTTACGTCGAAATGTAGGGATAGTGCAACATATTTGGAAGGTGAGCTAGGGTTTGTCCCTAAGAATCTTACAAGATAAAACTTGGAAACCCTAGGTCTAATGACGTTAGCCTAATGTAATCAGGAACAGATTGTTTTGTGACTCCATTCAATGCGACACTCGTGCAGCAAGTGTGGAGTCATATGATCTTGTGATTGGATCACAAGGGAATGGCCAAATTCTCGCAACAAGGATGGCAAGTCCTTACGCAAGTTATCTTGCAAGAGTATGAATAATCATCCCAAATTAGTATCTTTCTTGAGTAAAGAAGATTGATTCGAAGCTAAAGACCAGCCGATAAATTGAAATAACCTATGAACTTAAGGTTTGGCCAAATCGGGTTAATAGGGTACCCCCTAACCTAGGATATAGGGGATCTTGCCAAGTTGCAAGTCATCCCACATCGAGTGCTGGATGCATTCGAAAGGAAGGATTCATTCCTTAGCAGTTTTCCAACAAAAACGATATATGGAAATGTTTGTGCTTGCTACAGATTCTAGAGCAGTATTTGGCTTTGTATGATCAATGAATCAAAAGATAAATGGATATCTATACTTCAGGTTGAAGGCCTAAAGGGAGAGGCAGCTTTAGTCACCCCTGACTGCCTACTTAACCCTAACCAAGGGGGTTGTTGACTGCGCCAGAAAAGTGGACCGAACCCGCTGCGAGAGGTCTCTCCGTTGAGCGCTACTTGGATCAGGAGGACGCTTGGGTGCCAGGGGGGCTCTGGCCATAAATCCCTTTCCTTCCGAGCCCTACACCAGAGGCTAACGTGACTCGGGATTGGATCTCGAGGCCTGCATATTAGTCTACGGGCGAAAACTTGGATTAGTGATCCCTATGGATTGCTGGATAGCCTTCGGGAAGATTGGGGATAAGCCTACGGGCTCGACTCTTTGTATTTCAAAGATAAATATGATAACCTATTAATAAGGAACGTGTCTGATATTATTTTTCTATGTCAAGTGATAAGATTATATGAAAGAACCAGTGCCTAACAGGTTAATTAAGGAAGCTGATTGTTACATGTCCAACTAATGTGTTAGGTAATTAAATAACTAAAACAACCCAAGGAAAGTGTGGAGGATGGGCCATAGGTCCGTCCTACAAATGGGTGGTCCCGGTTGGCCAGGAACGTTTTTGAAATCAGGATGGACAGCACGAAGATCGTCAAAGAACACGAACAATAAAAGCGTTGACCTAAAGTTATGATTGAAGTCGATTTAAGCTGTTTTAGGGAAACGCAACGGGACTATGCCTTATGGCAAAGAGGTTGAGCTTTGCATCCCTCTCATTTCCCATTCTCCTTAAGCCAAGTGCAGCATGAATCCGCTTCAGACTCGGCGTTTCTACGTAAAGTAGTTTGCTTGGGGTCCGATGCTAGTTGCCGTTAGAAAATGGCCAATATGAAAAACCCTAATTCAGGTCAATCCTAAGTGGGAACAGCCGGAATACTTCCGCTACATGGCAGACGCGGAAAGCCCTAGATCGCAAATCCCATAACATTCCATGGGAGTGCTAGGCGGAGCTTTCTAGACATCCTTTCCGATGGACTGCTAAGACGTGTCCTGAAGATACAAGTGGACACGTTACACAATTGCATGCACTTACAGACGCGCTACACAAATATTAAAAAATTTTAAAAAAAGTTGTGGCTTTCTATTCAAACTTGTGCTTTCCTGCGTTTTTTGCATGTTTTCTGCAGTTCGATCTCGATATCACTACTCATGTCTATCTATCACTTCATGAAGACAATGAGGCAAGGAAATAAGAGTAAAAAGAGGACAGGAGGAAAGAAGAGCCAAAGAGTAAAGAACAAGAGTCAAACAGCAAGGAAGAGAAGAAGATTCGAGCAACTTACCAAGGGAAGGGAGAAGGAGGACAAGAAGCTTGCAACCTAGCCGCCAGCCAATCGGAACAAGCAAAGAAGGTGAGTTCTTCTTCTCTCTCTCAATCTTGTTTGCTTTCTCTATCTGTTTGTCTCTCTCTCTCTCTCTTTGCGTGCTATAGTCTATCATCTATGGAGGTTTTTTTGCATGTTTTTTAACCAAGTTTGAAAAGAAATGGTCCAACTGTGCGCGTCTGTCAACGCGTCCAGATGACAGTGTAGACGCAGGTATAGACGCGGAAATAGACGCACTGACAGATGCATACAGAGACACAGATATAGACGAAGCATGTAATATCTTTTATCTGCATAGGGTAATATGATTTTTCTTGTGTAGATGTGGAATCCTGGATCCTCCAACACTGATCCTGAGTTGGAACGCATGAACAACACCTTAGCGGAGTTTTCAAGAGGTGTTAATAGCTTTTTTGGAGTTTTTCCAAACAAGGAGCAATTCATGGGGGAGATGACCAATTATCTTGATTGCCCTCCCACTAAAGAGGAGGTTTTCAATGTGATGTCTGGGACACCTATCACATCTTTGGCTAGCACTGCCGCACAAATACCAAACCTTGGCATACCTCTACTAACATGTACTTCACGCACTATGCATACACATAGATCAGTTAATGCACAGGGATCAGTTGAGGTACATGGATTGGCCAAATCACGTGCATCTGCAGAAGCAGGTACATCGAGTGAGGTAGAGGGTAGTCCTCGTCGAGGGAAGAGGGAGAGTCGTGCGGGAGGACGAGGAGGTCGAGGGATTTGTGGGGGTTGCCTAGGAGGTGGATCTTGATCACACTCACCGGGAAATGAGAGAGGTGAGCCTCCAAAAATGTACTACTCTTGATGTTGGTGGTATCTTGCATGACTCTGAGGGGAGGGAAGTGATAGCCTACTTGAGAAGTGTTGTGCATGCCACATACAAAGATTACATGATTCCCTTCAAGCACCAAAAAAATGGTTTGTGGCAAGAGGTGCTGTGGGCAGTACATAGAAGGTACCCTAATCCCGAGAATTCATGATTCTCAAATGATTGGGGACAGTCAAAGGTGAGAGACGCGCTTCATAATAAGAGGTCTCACCTTATGAAGCGCGCCAAGGAATCACTGCGGAGACAAGAGTAGGGGCGCCCTGGATATGGCCAACCATCCAATTGCCACCGCAGGGAGTGGAAAGAGGCCAAGAAGAGAGCAGCAGAGAAAATGACAAGTCGCCAGCATGCAGAGGCGCAACATATCCAGATGGCAACCATGGCATCGTCACATTATGGATCGGGTGGCAAGGAGTCATGGGAGGCTGAGTTTGTAAGTATTATTTGATTTATTTTTCTAAATTAAGAACTCATCATGTAAAAACGTTTCATCTATATACATGAAATTTCGTGTTCTACATACATTGTTTTGTTTTCAGTACAAAAATCTTCAAAATAATCTTTCTCTGTTTTCCCTAAGCATACAATTTGATGTTGATGGGGGAAAGCCACATGCTCTCTGGTTTTTTTTTCAAACCTCTATTTTGCACGTCTATCAACGCGTCTAAATTGCAGGATAAATGCACGTCTATTCTCGTCAAAAACTTTCAGAGTAAATGCTTTTTTAGACACATAGATACACACATGTATAGATGCACAATATGAATATATCCACTTTTTTATAAATATGATTATATATTTATGTAGCGCGTCAATACGAGCATCTATATGTGCATCTACATGGGCGTGTAACTCTGACCATAAGCGCGCTTTTAGACGCGAAATTGTAGACGCAGCAGTAGACGCAGTAATAAACGCGCCCAATATTTTTTATCACACTTCAAATATTGCATCTACAAGCGCGTCTATCAAGCCTTTTTGTTGTAGTGGCTAGAAGTTACAATGCAAGAGATAACCTTGCACAGGTTTTTATGCGACGTGTTTGGCAATATTTTCAAGCGAGAATATTACATGGACCCTATGTACTCTACGCTATAGAGCCTAGTCTAGCGATGATCTCATCAACTAACGTGACTCTACCACTCTCCTTAAATAGTGAAGACATATATGATGATTCATCTAAGCATGTTTGGTAGCCTACCCTACAAAGAAGCTATACACATTCTTCCATGAATGAATCCTCATATTAATCGCATTATTACTTGTTATTACTCAATATGGAATATCTATGTTCTATCTCATCTCGTTGCAAAAGTTGCAAATTTGTCCAAAATACTGATTAGTTGAAGTTGCAAGTAGTGTTACATCTATTTGTTTTCAATCTCCACAATATTCCATAGTGAATTTGTGAAGCTTCTCATATTTCATTTAAGTTGGGGAATCCATTCAAACAAAAATTACTTTTGTAGAATGGTGAGTATCTATTTGTAGCAAACCACTACACATAATATGCACAAACTTGAAGATCTCTAAGAGAGCTATTTTAATTAAAAGCCCATATATAGAAAACTATAATGTAGTGGACTATTCTTTCATAAACTAGTGATACATAGATCTAATGATAATACTATGTAATTGAAAGAATGCATCCCTCTTTAAAGACCTATCTACTCATAGTAGGACACAATTTTCCAAATGTACACATACACTAAATACAATAGATCATATGAGTGGCAAATCAAGTGGACACTTTCAAGGAGTAGTTTTGGCTTATGATAACTATGACAACTACACGAAAAGCAACCCCCCAACTGCAAATTGTCATTTCTATACCTTATAGGCAAGGAATAATCTTACCCAAAAATACGATAATTTTCCCAAGCTCTACATAAGTCACACACAGGATAACAACATGTCCAACATACCATTAGTTACTAGGTCTATTCTTACTCAAGTATGACAAAGAATTTTAATATCTAAAGATAATTCTCACAATTGGACTAAGTATTCAGGATCCAAGAAATGTACGTATCAAGGCCTAATGTTGCCAAATCAAGGACCAATATCTCAATCCATGTAATATTCAAGGTCACAACTATACTTTCCAAATATGTTGCTAGGTGGCACCTATACGAAGGGTGAGCACCTTCAATGTTTCTCCTTTGTGTGCATATTGATAGGATGAGTGCCTTGAATGGTTCTCTCTTACTGCTAGGCATGTTTCGAAGAGCTAATTACTTTTTGTCCTAGGTAAAAGCTTGATGAGGATGCCTATCCTTTTCGAGTGTGAGACTTGCATGTGTTAATGTGGGTGAAGCCGTACATGGGTGATACCACAATATTCATATGTCGAGCGCTAACATCTACATTATTTGATTATTTAATGAAATTCCAATGATTATTTGATTTATTATGGCTAGCTATATTTATTCAATTAACTATTTTTCTAACATGATTTTCTAAATCTTTGGCAGAGCTAATGTGAAGAGCAAGATGAATTGGATACACATAGCAACCACACTTTATTCTATAAACTTCTTCATTGTATTATACAAATAGTTGCATCGTTGTGTATAATAAGGAGTGCATATATCCTCTTTGTAAATATTTATTAATACATGAGATTTTAGAGATAGAATGAAGGTATTCTGGAAATATTTTACGGCTCTCAATAGTTGTGAGTTGTGCAATTGATTGCAATCATTTATTTAGTACAATCAAATTCTTTTATGAAAATAGTGATTATAAAGGGCCTATCTTCGGGCAAAGCAAGATTCATTTTAATATTATAAATATGGCATGGAGGAGATACCCACTCCATATAGGGGGAGATTGCACCCAATAGTGTGTTGCTCAATTTTTCTTTACTATTCTTTAAGTCTGTTTTGAGTTTTAGGAGTCATGCTTTCATTTTTATGAGTAAAAGAGTGTGAGGTAGAGCTTCTTCTGCTCGTTGTGTGCAATTCTTCCATCTGATGTGTGCAAGAGTGATATCAAAGCGCCTAGCCTACATCTAGGGCTTCCAATCGCCTATCCTCTTATGCAAAGGCAAGCTTGCTGGAACAATTGGCCTCTACGGTCTATCTCAACCCAAAACCGACTTCATGCTAGATTCCTAAGCCTCCAAAATCATCCCCAAACCCCCTATCTCTATCCAAAAATTTCTAAGTCTAGTCTAACATTAAAAAATCATATCTCCTTACCTTCCAAACTGAAGTCAACATATTGAATAAGGCCATCTCCCTAGTGCATGACGTCAAAAAGAAACAAACTAAAGATCAGTGAGTGACAAGTTTTAGCTTTCTTGGAAAATAATATGGGTAACAAAAACAGTCATTTTAAGTCTTTTCATGCTTCCAACATTCAATTTGGAAAGAATCATGCTGCTCACCAACCTTGGATAATAAATTTCTAGAATAATGTAGGTCACCCTAGTTGAAATTATAATCCCAAGAGTTCTACTTTGCTCTCTAATTTTCTTAAGTCATCTGAACCTAAAAATGCTAATCCAAGTGTCTCACATACCAATTCCAAGAATGCAATTTGTTACAAATGTAGTCGTATATGCTATGTCAAGGACCCATATAGCCCAATAATAGGGGATAAATGGACTAAGAAATATGACACTTCTATGTCCTTTCCTAAGGATAGTATACAAGGATGTATGAGTACTGGTATGTTTCCCAAAAGAGTCCCTAAAATTGACTCTCATTAATTTTATCAAATCATTGTTTTACTATATACTAGACACGTAAATTGTTTTGATGGTTCAAGCCAATATTCTTCTAGTGATTTTCCTTGAGGTTCAAATGACATAAGGCACACACACATACAAGCATTAATCATGTGAGAGAGAGAGAGAGAGAGAGAGAGAGAGAGAGAGAGAGAGAGAGAGAGAGAGAGAGAGAGAGAGAGAGAGAGAGAGAGAGAGAGAGAGAGAGAGAGAGAGAGAGAGAGAGAGAGAGAGTGTGTGTGTGTGTGTATCTAAGTGAGTGAGTGAAAAAGAGAGAGAGAGTAAACATAGAAGTGACAAAGTCACATAGTATTCCTGAATGGAATCTCTTCTATTTACGTGCCTTGCAACTAACACTTCCTCAATTACCTTGCATACTAGAGGTAACTGGAGGATAGTGCATGCCCAGGTTCCTACCAATATGTTCTCTAACAAAATCCCATGTAGCTTTGCAAGAGATGATGGGCTAGCCGTCTTACCCCATCCTTGAATGTCATTATATCTTCCTCCAAAGTGGACCCACTTTGATGCAAAACTTTGTAGATTCCTTTTTTGGCTAAGGAGTTTCCTCTTTTACCAAGTGTCAATGTGATTCAAGGACTAAACACCCATGAACGAAATACCTTTTAATTTTCCTTAATGGTAGTATCTTAGATGGTTGCTAAAACTCCTTAAAGAACATTCACTATGAGTTCCTTATTAGTGTCTTACTCTAGAGATCATTAGTACATTTGAAGATTCTGGAGCACTTTGCTATAATGGAAAATTGTCAAACTTGTAGCTGAATCACCTTTTAAAATGAAGTACATGTTCGCCTTATTTCATTTTTCCAAACTAAAGTCAACATGTTTAAACCCAACAAATTGGACAAGGCAATATCTTTGGTGTATGACATCCCAAAAAAAAAAACTAAAGATCAATGAGCAACAACTTTTAGCTTTCATGGAAAATAATATGGGTAACGACAACTGTCGTTTTAACTCTTTTCATGCTTCCAACTTTCAATTTGGAAAGAATCATCCTACTTGCAGACCTTGCATAAGAGATTTCTATAATAATGTAGACCTCCCTACATCAAATTCTAATCCCAAGAGTTCTACTTTGCTCTCTAATTTTCTTAACTCATCTGAACCTAAAAATGCTAATCCAAGTGTCTCAAATACCAATTCCAAGAATGTAATTTGTTATAAATGCAATCATGTATGCTATGTCAAGGACCCATATAGCCCAATAATAGGGGAAAATGGCCTAAGAAATACAACACTTCTATATCCTTTCCTAAGGATAGTATACAAAGGTGCCATTATTCTGCCTCCAAAGTGGGCCCACTTTGATGCGAAACTCTATAGATTCCTTTTTTGGCCAAGGAGTTTCCTCTTTTACCAAGTGTCAATGCAATTCAAGGACTAAACACCCATGACCGAATATCTTTTAATTTTCCTTAACGGTAGTATTCTAGATGGTTGCTAAACTCCTTAAAGGATCTTCACTCTGAGTCCTTTATTAGTGTCTTGTTTAACGCTAGTAATGGCACATTCTAAAGTTCAATGCAACCTTAGTACATACTTCTCTCTAGCTAAAAGGTCTTGGAACACCTGGTGAAGTATAAGGCTTTGTTCTACTTTTTTACAACGTTAACTTGACTTTGCACTAGCTCTTTAAAGATTGCATATGGTTCTGGTTTTATATTCCTACCTTACCCGACCACAATAGTCTCATAGATTAAAAGTCATAAAAGAGTGGGAGTGTTGAGATTTTCAAATTGAATATTTGCCCTCCCCCCAAGAGATTCATAGTAAACTCAATCTCAAAACTTCTAACATGGATAAATAGACAACTTCAATATCTTCGAACTCCAATATATTATAATTATAAGTATACCTTTAATTATAATGTATAATTAAGAAAGCTAATAATTATAGTATATTATTCACATGAGTTATAATTTTTGTAAATTATATTACTTTTTTAAATAATTTCATTAGTAACTTTCATAATTAATGTGTGACACAAATTAGCATAACATTCTCATGTGAATTTTCCTTTTGAGAATGCATTTAAATGAGTATCTCTTGGAAATTTTGTATACATTTGCAAATATAACATTCTCGTGTGAATTTTTGTTTTGAGAATACATTTAAATTAGTATCTATTTCTATAAAAAATAAAAAATTTATTGAAACTCAAAAATTATATTCTTAATTTCTTTGCAAATTTTGATCATCTTCTAGATAGTATACACAATTTATTTCTTATCATTAAGGTTTAATACAAAACCATACCCACAGTGCAAGGCTCTCTTCTCTTGCAATTTTTATGAGAAAAATAAGTTATTATAGTGCAAGGGTCTTATCTACCTTACTAACCCTCTTTTCTTCTTGCTCTTGAGACCAAGGCTAGGACGAGAAGAACAAACATACATCAAGGGCCTCTCAAGAGAAAACATCACAATGCTAATATTGGAACCCATGATGAAGATTAAGCTTGGTGCTAGAGATTGATATGCTTAATGTACCTCTATTACTAAAGTACTACAAACTATGGTTTTAATTGTAGCTCTATGGCTGAACTGGTATAGACTATGATATTAACTATGCAACTAAAATATGTTATTAACGTAAAATATATTATGGGTTAGATTCTTTTTTCAATCTTGAAGTTTTGTTTGTGCAGAAGCTCATAATTTCATCAACCTTGGATTGAAGATTGAAGATACTCAAGTAAGGGAGGTCTTCTTCTACAAGCTCATTAATAAAATGTATATGTGACTATAAGTGTACACATGGTATTGAAGGTTGGCAATTAGTGAATCCTAGTACTTATTTTAGACACGTTAAAAATAACATGCTTGGGATTATGCATTATTCTCTAGAAATATCCCATGCTAGTGAACCAAGCAACTCAAACGTGCAAGGAGATCATATTGAGAACTGAAGGCATAAATAATCATCTCCAGTGCATGGTGGAAATAACATAGATGATTTAAATAGACGATGTATGTGGCGTGATTGCATTGCATATTGTAATGGTGGGAGGAGTATTGGTCCACAAACTTTTCTTAGGCACCAAGAGTTGAATGCCAAATATGATGCACTAAGTATGCAAATTGGTCTTACTACTTCTAATGAAAGGCAACATGAACAAGGTAATAATCAAACTATTAATACTTTTGTAAGTCCCCCCTTCGGTCGTGACAACAACTCAATTAACCATGCTAAGTCTCCTCAAATAGACCCTTCTATAGACAATGGCATATCTATTATTGGGTGATCATTATATCAACAAACTATACAAATAATAATTGAGCTTCAAGCTCTTTAGGATGACAACCAAATATCAATTAGTCCACAAGAGAACATACTCTAATTATTTTTTGGAGGAATGGGCAATCCAAGGCCTAGGCCTCAAAGAGTTGAAGAATGCAAGCCAAGTTTAAGTAAGCTATAAGTGCAACTACCTGATACATGGGATGCAAACCTTGATGGAGTGAGAGTCCCAACATCTTGGGAGCAACTTGACTTTGTGTATCATGGTATTGGCATGGTCCAACCTGAACGCTATAGGTTTTGAGTGGGAAGTAAAAACAATGATCATGAAATTGAACTTATTACACCTAGTAAAGAAAATATCCGAATCTTTTTCAATAGAAAATATAGCATCAATGCTCTAAACCAAATTAGAGGGTGTATTTTGCACTCTTACCTTATAGGTGGTTCTATAAGCCCAAAGAGCCTCATACGGATGCTCATCCCAATCTTATTTATAAGAAGTGATTGTTTTAGTTAAAATCCCACAAATAATTTGATTAGTTACTTCTACTTGGCTATGAACTCTAGGGTAATAAATCATTGATTTGCGATGCTTAATCTTATACAGTTCTATTAATTTGCTAATTAGGCCATTCAAGACATGGGAACCTTGATCACCTACTAATTTGAGTGGGCAACCAAATGTGTTATAATGTTTTTATACATGAACTTAGCCACCTCAATAGCTTTATCTGTCTTACAAGCTTCTGTTTCCACCCACTTAGTAATATAATAAGTACAAACAAAGATATCTTGATTGGATTGATATCTTGTAGTCCGATCAATTGGACCCACAAAATCAATGCTTCATTTCTCAAAAGAGGATATATAATGCAAATATAGTTGTCAAAGGTATGGCAAAACTCTTAGAAGGTCAACCAATCCTATGATAAACGTCATATTTTTGGAAATAATAATACGCATCCTTAAATAAGCTAGGCCACCAATAACTAGATAATAGACCCTTCCTTGCTATTAATTTACCAACAAAATTTCCACCACAAGGTTCATCATGTAATAACTTTGAAACCACTTGAACTTCATCTTCCTATACACATCAATGATAAATGCCCTCTCTAGGGAAAATTTTATATAGCTAACCCCCTTATCATCCATATGAGCATTCTTGCATCAATATCCCTAACTTTCTTCATTTATCCGCACTAGGTGGATATCAAGCAGTACGAAGAAAATTAGGAATGTCTGCATCACTTAGATTATGGCTTGCATAATAAATTAGATTATCCCCCTTATTATTATTTTCTTGACATAAAAGAGCTCTGACAACATACATAGATTTATCTGATTGGAGTGAAATTCCTTCATACAATTGGAGGGTGCCAATACTAGTTCTTCAATCAACTTTTACTTCGAAAATTCAAATGCTTCCTACCAGACACTATCCCAATTAAAAGGAGTGTCCATTCATAGCAAGTTTCTTGATCCCGGATCGAATGCTGGATGCATTCGGAGAGAAGGATTCACTCCTTATCAGTTGGCCAAACAAACGACCACTAGATTGATTGTGCTTGTAACAGTTTAGGAGCACTATTTGCATTGTTTGCTCAATGAACTAAAAGATGAAAAGTTAATTAATGCTTCAGGTTGAAGGCCTAAAGGGAGAGGCAGCATCAATTACCCCCAACTGTCTACCTGACCCTTGTTGAGATATCGAGCTCCACTCGTGATACGCCAGGGTGACCGTTGTGTATTTATGTCACCGACTTGTCAGTTGCAGACGCGGTTGGTACACGGCCCATGAATAATAGCTACATGATAGCTATCCTTATCTACTCTAGTTCGTGGCTCAGTTAGTATGCCACCTTAGTTAGTTGAGTTTGGTTTGAGACCCATATATAGGGTTCTTCTATTTCTTTGTACTAGAGTTCTTTTGGCTTACACAACTAAGAAGAGGAGAACTGTTTTCAGCCTCCACCCTTGTGTGTCTTCCCCCATTGTGCAAGCAAGAAAGCTTCAAGCGAGACTCCTTCCTTCTCTCCCACAATCTTGACATGGTATCAGAGCCTTGTTCGTGGTAAGGAGCTCAAGAAAGCAAGCCAAGCTCGCGGTGGTCTGGTAAGAGGAGCAGTGTTGCTTTCATTTTCTATTTTGGGAGCAGATCTCTGCAGGTAGCACAGCCGGAAATTGCAGGAGTGCACTGTCTCAGGTTGAGACGCCCTTCGCGGTGAAGCAAGAGGGCAGTATATGCTACGGGCGAGGGCTTTAGCCCTCGGCGACCTTGTTTTTTTTAATTTGAGGCCATTTCGGGGCCTGTTTTGCAGACGGAAGTTTTCTGCACGCACTCAGGAAAAGGCTCAGTTTTATGCTGTGCAGCCACTGTTCTACAGGTCAGTGAAAAGTTACTGTAGAAATTGCATCGTATGCTTGTGCGCAGAGACATTGGGAGTTTCAGAATCATCCTTGGTTCCTGTTTATGCAAAATCGTCACTAGGAAGTGACTGTGTGGTCAAATACCACTTTCGCCAGTTTTGCAGATTTGCCCTTGTGAGGGTGAAGCTGTGTTTTTTTGCAGTAACAGAATTTCTTGCAGTATTCTGTAATGGCGTCTGATTCTCTTTCACAGATTGTCACTGAAAAGCTTGACAAGAACAACTTCCAGGCATGGAAGTTTAGAATGACGAATTTCCTTATGGGAAAAGGATATTGGGAATTTGTTGCAGGAAATGAAGAAGAACCAGTTCTTCCTGATGTTCCCAATCAACAGCAAATGCAGGCATTTAAAACATGGCATGAGAGAGCCAGGAAAGTTATGTATTGGCTGTCTATCAGCATTTCAGACTCTATGATTGTGCATATTCAGGATGCAAGTACGCCAAAGGAGGCATGGGATACTTTGTCAAAAATGTATAGCACAAATACGCAAGCCAGGAAAATGCAGCTCAAGCAAGAGTTGCACAATGTGCAAAGAGAAAATATGAGCATCAACGACTACCACATGAAGGTGAAGAAGATTGCAGATGCACTTGCTTCCATTGGGTCGCCAGTGGAAGATGATGATTTAGTTTCCGTGACCTTGAATGGTCTAGGAAAGGATTATGCACAGTTTCGAACATCCATTTCAGTTTGTGAAAGATTTCCTGATTTTGAGGAGTTGATTGCTCTTCTAATTTCTGAGGAGCAGAGAAATGGTGGTGCATCTTCTTCAGGAGGAACTTCAAAAGAAGCTGTCTTCTACTCAAATGCTGGAAGAGGTAGAGGCAGAGGTAGAGGAGGCCGATTTGGAGGCCGTGGTAGAAATCAGAATATGCAGCAAACTCAAGAAAACCAGTCCTATGGAGGAGGACGTGGTAACTCTAGAGACAGGGGGAGCCAAAGAGGTCGTGGTGGATGGCAAAGAGGTCAAAATGCAAACAGTAATGTTGAATGCTACTACTGTGGTAAAATGGGTCATATGGCTAAAGACTGCTATAAAAAGCAGAATGACATCATGAATGGAAAACTGCAACAAGGGAATTATGCATCTTCTAGTAGACAGGGTGATGACAGAAATGAGCATTTGTTCATGGTGCAGCACATGAACAATTCTGTGACAAGTGCAGAAGAAAGCAATGATGTATGGTATGTTGACTCAGGTGCATCAAACCACATGACAGGTCATGCAGAATGGATGGAGGATGCAAGGAAAATGGAAAAACCAGGATTTGTGGAGACTGGTGATGATACTGCACATCCTATTGTGCAGATTGGAAAAATTCCCTTGTCTATGCAGGATGGGAAAAAGAAATACTTGTCCGATGTATTTCATGTCCCGAATATCACCAAGAATCTGGTTTCTGTTGGTCAAATGGTTGAACAGGGCTTGCAGGTCAGATTTAATCCTCATGGATGCTTTGTTGAGGATATGAAAAATAAAGGTCGCTTGATAGCAAAAGGAAAGAAGAAGGGCAGAATGTTTACGTTGGATGCAGACATGTCTGAATTGAGTGCAGCAATGTTTGCACATGGGACCGGTGTAGTTGCAGATATTGATATCTCGCATAAACGCATTGGTCATGTTAATGTACAGCGACTTAAATCAATGCAGGCCCAAAATATTGTTGCAGGTTTGCCGAAATTCAAGGTTGCAGAAATGCATAAGGTATGTGAAGCCTGTCAGTTTGGAAAACAGGCAAGGAAACCATTTCCTAGACATGTTCAAGAGAGTGAGAAGCCATTGGAATTAATCCACTCTGATGTGTGGACTACTAAAGCTGCATCTCTTGGAGGCTGTCATTATTTTGTCACTTTTATTGATGACTATAGCAGAAAAGTTTGGGTGTATTTTATGAAAAAGAAAAGTGAAGTTTTTGGGCATTTCAAAACTCTTAAAGCTATGGCTGAAAAAGAAACAGGTCTGCAAATAAAATGCCTAAGGTCAGATGGAGGGGGAGAGTACCTCTCAAATGAGTTTGCAAGGTTCCTGTAGGAGCATGGCATAAAGCAGCAATATTCATGCAGTTATACCCCACAACAGAATGGAATTGCAGAAAGGAAAAACAGGCATATTGGAGAGGTATCTCGTGCCATGCTCAATGAAAAAGACTTGCCAGATTTTTATTGGGCTGAAGCAGTTGCTACAGCAGTCTACATAATGAACAGGACTCCCACTGCAGCAATACATGGAATGACTCCAGAGGAGAGGTATACTGGTAGGAAACCAGATATTTCTCATTTGAAAATTTTTGGTTGCATTGCCTATGTACATGTGCCAGATGAGCTGAGATCCAAGTTGGATCCAAAAGCTGATAAGTGCATCTTTATTGGTTACTCTCTGCAGCAAAAAGGGTATAGATGCTATAACCCTTCTACTCGTAAGTTTACAGTGAGCAGAGATGTTGTTTTTTATGAGATGAGTAGCTGGTATAAACCAGCAAATGTGATTGATGATGAAGATGCACAAAATGGTAATGCTGCACAGAATTCACAGCAGCAGTCACAAAATATTAGTGGACCTGGAGCGTCCTCTAGCAGTGGTTCACATTCTTCGCCATGGACAGGTAGATTGAGATCAGGAGAATCTTCTCAAAGCAATGCAGATAGTGGTATGCAGGTATCACGAAAAGGAAAAGATAAGGTTGATCAGCCCATGTTTGATGTGAATGCAGGTCACTCTTATGTGGATGGTGAATCCAGTGGCTCAGAACAGAGCATTGATGATGAGTTGGGTATTCCTTCTATTGTTACACCTGGAGTAAGGAAGACCAGGGATGTTTTGAGAGCACCTGGGAGTGAACCTACTTTGCACAGGTCTACGAGAGCTAGGTATCCTGTGGATAGGCTGAAATATGATGGATTTACAGCCATTCACTATGCATATATGGTCAAAGTGATACAGGAACCAGAACCCACATCTTTTGAGCAAGCCATGGGAAAAGAAAAATGGGAGAAAGCCATGGATGAAGAAATGGATGCCTTGGAAGCAAATGCTACATGGGAGTTAGTACCTTTGCCTAAAGGTAAGAATGCAATTGGCTGTAAGTGGGTTTATAAGGTGAAGCACAATGCTGATGGTTCTGTGAACAGATACAAGGCAAGATTAGTAGTCAAGGGGTATGCACAAACATATGGCATTGACTATGAAGAAACATTTAGTCCGGTTGCAAGGATGGCAACCGTAAGAGCAGTCATTGCTATGGCTGCATCAAAGGGATGGTCTTTACATCAGATGGATGTAAAGAATGCCTTCTTGCATGGTGATTTGCAAGAAGAGGTATATATGGAGCAGCCACCAGGTTATGTGCATGCTGTTCATCCTGAGTTTGTTTGCAGGTTGAAGAAAGCCTTGTATGGCTTGAAGCAGGCACCTAGAGCATGGTCTGACAAGATAGGACAGTATCTTGTCACTATTGGCTTTCAGATTTCCAAGGCAGATTTCTCACTTTATGTGAGAAAAACAGAGAAATGTATTATGCTACTTGTCATTTATGTTGATGATTTGATTATGACAGGTGACAGTGATGAAGATATCCTTCATGTGAAAATGCTATTGAAGCAGAAGTTTGAGATGAAGGATTTGGGAGAGCTGCGTTATTTCTTGGGCATTGAGGTGATTAGATCACCAAGTGGGATACAGCTCTTGCAGAGGCAATATGGATTGGACATGCTGTCCAAATATGGGATGACAGGCTGTAAGCCTATTTCAGTTCCTTTGGAGCAGAATGTGAAGCTGAGCACAGATGCAGGTGAGCTTCTAGAAGACCCTACTATGTACAGACGCATAGTAGGAAGTTTGATTTATATGACTATTACCAGGCCAGATTTGAGCTATGTTGTTGGATTGGTAAGTCAGTTTATGAAGGCTCCAAGGAAACCACATTTGGATGCGGCTAGACGCATACTCAGGTATGTGAAGTCCACATTGTAGTATGGACTATTTTATGAGACTGGGGTTCAGATACAGTTGCATGGATACACTGATGCTGATTGGGCTGGTAGTATTTCTGATAGACGATCTACCAGTGGATATGTGTTCTCTTTTGGGAGTGCTGCAGTCACTTGGAGCAGCAAGAAACAACCTACAGTTGCCTTGTCGAGCACAGAGGCTGAGTACAGGGGTGCAGCAATGGCTGCATGTGAGGTAGCTTGGTTGCATAAGCTACTTTATGATATGCATCAGTCTACAGATGGACCAGTTGTCATTTATTGTGACAACATGAGTAGTATACACTTGGCAAATAACCCAGTCTATCATGCTAGAACAAAGCACATTGAGGTGCATTATCACTATGTGCGAGAGAGGGTTTTACTAGGTCTTATTGATCTAGTTTATGTCAGCACAGAAGATCAGGTAGCTGACATATTCACGAAGGCATTGGGCGCAGAGAAGCTGCGCAAGTTCAGAGACCTGCTTGGTGTGCAGGAATTGGGATTGAGCTCGAGGGGGAGTGTTGAGATATCGAGCTCCACTCGTGATACGCCAGGGTGACCGTTGTGTATTTATGTCACCGACTTGTCAGTTGCAGACGCGGTTGGTACACTGCCCATGAATAATAGCTACATGATAGCTATCCTTATCTACTCTAGTTCGTGGCTCAGTTAGTATGCCACCTTAGTTAGTTGAGTTTGGTTTGAGACCCATATATAGGGTTCTTCTATTTCTTTGTACTAGAGTTCTTTTGGCTTACACAACTAAGAAGAGGAAAACTGTTTTCAGCCTCCACCCTTGTGTGTCTTCCCCCATTGTGCAAGCAAGAAAGCTTCAAGCGAGACTCCTTCCTTCTCTCCCACAATCTTGACAACCCTAACCAAGGGGGTTGTTAGCCGCATCAGAAACATGGACCGAACTTGTACGTGAGGTCTCTCTGTTGAGCGCTACTTGGAGCAGGAGGACGCTTGGGTGCCAGGGGGGCTCTGGCCGTAAATCCCTTGCGTTCCGGGCCCTGCACAAGAGGCCAATGTGACTCGGGATTGGATCTCGAGGCTTGCAACTAGTCTACGTGCGGAATCTTGGATTAGTAATCCGTGTGGATTGGTGGATAGCCTTCGGGCGGATTATGTATTGCCTTCGGGTGGATTATGGATTAGCCTGTGGGCTGGACTTTATGGATGTATTCTAAAGATAAATAAGATAACCTGTAGAAAAGGAACTTGTTTAGCATTGTTTTTCTATGTCAAGTGCTAAGATTACGTGAAGGAACCAATGTCTAACTGGCTAATTAAGGAAGCTGCTTAGTACATGTCCAACTAAATGTGGTAGGTAATTAGACAACTAAAGAAACCTTGAGGAAAGTGCGGTGGATGTGGCCATGGGTCCATCCTATGGATGGGTGGTCTCGGTTGGTCGAGAACTTTTCTCAATCGAAATGAACAGCAAGGACGCTGACCTAGAGTTTAGGTTACTAGAATTTTGATTTATGCTGTTTTAGGGAATCTGAATGGGACTATGCCTTATGGGTAGAGAGGTCGAGCTTTGCATCCCTCTCGTTTCCCATTCTTCTTGAACCAAGTGCAGCATGAATCCGCTTCAACCTTGATGTTTCTGCGTAATGTAGTTCGACGCTAGCTACCGTTTTAGAAATTGACCATTAGGGAAAACCCTAATTCAGGTTGGTCCTAAGTGGGAACGGTTGGAATACTTCCGCTACCTCGCAGACTTGGAAAGACCTAGATCGCAAACCCCGTAACATTCTATGGGAGTGCCAGGCGGAGCCTTCTAGACCCTCTTTCCGATGGGTTGCTAAGACGTGTCCTGTAAGGGAACAGATGGACATGTTACCATTGGTATCAAAGCGAACCAACGAAGGATCTCTCTTTATAAGAAAACTTAATAAGAAGAATTAAAGCAAATATTGTTGTTAAGAATATTTTCTTACTTACCGATGTTGTCTTGCAAAATTATGAAGCGTGGAACAGATTCTTAGTGTTCCAAGTCATGTTTATGACCGCGATGCATGCCTCAGATTATCGACGAAGGATCAATATGATGAACATCCTAGACCGCATTTACAATCCATTGCCTTTGTACGTGGAACAGAGATGGACGAGTGATTCAGGAATCTATTACATAGCTCCCCACCGGTTTGCTTACTTTCGAACCAACCTAAAGAGAATCAAGTGCTTGGAGGTCTTGAAGATCGTGAATCAAGTGCTTGGAGACATGAAGAAAATGTCAAATAAAATGCGTCGATTTGTAGCCTAAAATGTGTCGATTTGCAACCTAAAATGCGCCTATTTGCAGCCTTTGTGATGCTTGATAAGAAGCATATTGCCCCTGCTAATAAAATACCATATAATGAAGTATATAATTAGCAGTATCCAGGCTTGAATATACATAAGCATCTTCATCATTACCTTCAAAATCAACACTGTAGAGTGGGCCTATTCAAACAACGTGAGAATTGCATATGGCGCCTGAGTGACAGGCTGAATGCCTGGTTGAAATCTGGGTGTTGGATGACTATTGTGTGGTTTAATGCTTTGATAAAGCATCCTTGGAATGCTGTTGAAGACCCTGGAGCTCTAATGCTTGCATGGGAGCTTAGTTATGAATTGTGGGATAGTTGTACAAAACTGAAATAAGGTCATATCTACTGTCAATATTGACACACAACATATATTTGGACATCCTTGAAGCATTGAAGGTATATGACATGCATTCTTGGCTTCATTCAAGTATACCTAAATCCTAGAAGACATATGCGTAAATTTCATGCTTTTGAACTGAGATTTTGTAATCCAAATACTCAAATCTGGTCTTCAAATCTAGAAATGAATGCAATTGTAGATGTGCCCCAAACTTCTTTTCCTAATTTACAAAACACATCTGCAACCATCTTCCTTCTAGTGTGTGTTACATAGATACCAATGGAAATACAATTTGTAAGAGTGACACAACCAGAATCACAATCACAATCATCCAAACATTTCAAAGTAACTATCATTTCAAAGCATGCATTGGCGATAGAAAAAGGATTGTTGAGGAGAGTACCTGAAGCCTACCTACTTTACGGTGAAGCCTACCTACTTCACGGTCGAAAGATACATAGCATGCTAAGGCGAGTCTACTCTTTCGAGAGTGTTACTTTTTCTTCCCTTGTGTTACCAATGTGATGGTTACAGCGCCTGCATCCCGACGACAGCAAACCACCACAGGCTAAATGGTAACGTGGCGCTGCTGCATGCGTAAGCCTAGAGCCACCGACCTAGAGTAGGACGAAATAGCGATCATCCCTTTCGCTTAAGTCAAGAAGACCGGACCCCAGCCATAAAATGGAGGGCTAATCCTCTTTGAGCCGCAGCTGTCTGAATCCGCCGCATTGTCGTCATTTGCACCGCCCAGTTATTCTCAATGGGCGGCATTGATGCACGGTTTTAATCAATTTTCGCCAAGAGAGCTTGCCGCTGGGAGATATCTGTGACTGCACTGGCTGGCCCACAACAAGGAGCATAAATATATGGGGGATGGAGTAGCGTATTCGTGAAGAAAGCAGCGTATTACAGAGAGAGAGAGAGAGAGAGAGAGAGAGCGCAATGGACAAGAACCTGCCGCTGATGATCGCCGGTGGCGATGGAATTATGACTAATATTGGTCATGATGAGTTTCTGCAATACTGCCCCTTGGACCGTAGATGCCATCCCCTTCGGACGTCGCTGGAGGAGCAGAGCCGCGAGTGGACTACCGGCCTCTTTAAGGCCCATGGCCTCCCCCACGAGCAGCTGCAAAATCTTCTGGACATGAACTAATTAGCCAGCATGTCGTGTTTGATGTACGCCAGCGGCACCTCAAAGGCCCGCTCCTTCACCCGGGTGAAGCTCCTGCACTGGATATTCCTGCTAGATGACCTCTTCGATGACGGCGAGCACGTTCTCGGCCTCAACCTCGAGTGTGCTCGCGCCTTCTGCTCCCGCCAGCTCATGACGATGTTTGGGCCCGCTGCCGTGGCAGCGGCCGGCCTTACTGATGTGTTCCACAGATCCCTTACGAATGAGCCTAAAGGTATACCATTTCCATAACGAGGCTCAAGGAGGCTTCCATGGGGAGCTCGAATGATAGTTCCATGGAATGACCCATCTTCTTCATTTACGCTAGGAAAGATGTTTTTACCCCCCCCTTACTTTCATTCCGAGTGTTACAATATCAAAACTTAGCACTAACTTTAAAGAAATACGGGGAGTTTCTTTGATACAGGCGTCTCCAAAGACCAATCATCCCAACAAGAGTTGGTGATCGAGATGGGAGTGCAGTGGGCTGCTGATATACAAGCTCAAGGCATGTCCCCTAAGCACTACAAGCGTGTGCAGGAAGCAGTTGTGGACTATCTCACCCGTGTGATGCTTATTGTAGCATTGAGAGAGGAGAACAAGCTCCCTAGCCTCCAGCAATACATCCCCCTTCATCTTAAGGATGGGGCTGCTAGGATTTCCCTCGTTGCTTGTGAGTTTGACCTTAACATGGAGCTTGACGATGAGGCTTTATCACAACTACTCTTGGAAAACCTATATCAAGCCATGGCTGATCAAGTGCTTTGGATCAATGATGTTCTTTCGTTTAATGCTGAGTACTGTATAGGGGACTACATCAACCTAATCACAATATTGCACTATCAGAATGACCGAATGGTTTCTTGCCCAACTCACAAGATCATGGACTCCCAAGAAGCTCTCTCTCAAGCTTGTGCTATGATCAAGGACAGGGACAAGGATCGTATACAATTATCTCACGACATCATTACATGGAATCCATCCTTGCAAGGCTATGTTGAGGCTACTAACGACACCCTCTTTGCAATCATTACTTGGACCCTATGTACTCTACGCTATAGAGCTTACTCTAGCGATGATCTCATCAACTAACGTTATTCTACAACTCTTCTTAAATAGTGAAGACATATATGACGACTCATCTAAGCATGGTTGGTAGCCTACCCTACAAAGAAGCTGTACACATTCTTCCATGAATGAAGCCTCATATTAATCACATTATTACTTGTTATTACTCAATGTGGCATATCTATATTCTATCTCATCTCGTTGCAAAAGTTGCAAATTTATCCAAAATACTGATTAGTTGAAGTCGCAAGTAGTGTTACATCTACTTGTTGTCAATCTCCACAATATTCCATAGTGAATTTGTGAAGCTTCTCATATTTCATTTAAGTTGGGGAATCCATTCAAACAAAAATTACTTTTGTAGAATGGTGAGTATCTACTTGTAGCAAACCACTACACATAGTATGCACGAACTTGAAGATCTCTAAGAGAGCTATTTTAATTAAAAGCCCATATATAGAAAACTATAATGTAGTGGACTATTCTTTCATAAACTAGGGATACAGAGATCGAATGATAATACTATGTAATTGAAAGAATGCATCCCTCTTTAAAGACCTATCTACTCACAGTAGGACACAATTTTCCAAATGTACACATATACTAAATACAATAGATCATATGCATGAAAAACCAAGTGGACACTTTCAAGGAGTAGTTTTGGCTTATGATAACTATGACAACTACATGAAAATCAACCCCCCAACCGCAAATTTTCATTTCTATACCTTATAGGCAAGGAATAATCTTACCCAAAAATACGATAATTTTCCCAAGCTCTACATAAGTCACACACAGGATAACAACATATCAAACATATCATTAGTTACTAGGTCTATTCTTACTCAAAGTGTGACATGCTTTAACGGGATGCTTTGACTAGACATGGGAAGTATTAAAACCTTTCAACTTTTACAAGTTACACACACAATTTCTCATGCTCATGGCTTTACAATGTTAACCCATTAAATACCCTGGCAAATTACAAAGAATTTAACAATGATAGCACATATGAAAGGAAGTACAAATCCAAAATGCATGAATTTTTTTAAATAGAGACTACATATTTACCTTTTTTGTGCATAAACTTTAGGGCTATTAGGCAGGAGAGGGTGGAAACTGTAATTCACAGTTGTGGAAACTCTAAACCTAAAAGAACTACAATCTTTGAAATGCAAACAAGGTGCCACCATAAAGAAGTGTCCCACCCCTAACCCTAATTTTGGTCTAGATAAGGATGGGAGCTCTTAGTTGTATTTACCCTTGTGGTGCATCCATGCTGCCAAAGTTCTATAAGTGCAATGCTTGAGAACCATTATGTTATATTTTATCATCTTGTCTTCATTATTGACAGAGAGAGAGAGAGAGAGAGTGTGTGTGTGTGTGTGTGATTCATGTATTGGCCGCTCTATTTCATTTCCTTACTCTTCTTCTTCTTCTTTATTAGCTTTTTTGATTGGTGGTGTGCTTCTAGTAGATGCGAAGGAGCAAAAACATTGGATCGTTTTGTTTTGGTGGTGAAATCATGTTCAAGCACTCAAACTTTCGCAATATAACATGAGGAGGTAAGATGTTTGAGTTTACTACTCCTCCAAGCTAGTCTTCTATTCTTGCTATCTTAAAAGAGGGAGAAGGATGCAGGGTTAGTTAGACTTGAGTGTCCCAATTGATATCTCTTGAGAGTGATAGTTGTCAAGGATGTCATAGTAGGATGAAGAGGCAATGAGGTAGACAAACAATCAAGACTAGAAGAAGGGAGAGGACATATCTCTTTCGGGCCACCACCACCTCCTCAGAAAATTATTGCATATTATGATCTGAATGATGA
Source organism: Lygodium microphyllum (assembly GCF_053477565.2). NCBI lineage: Eukaryota > Viridiplantae > Streptophyta > Polypodiopsida > Schizaeales > Lygodiaceae > Lygodium > Lygodium microphyllum. The sequence goes on along the minus strand of NC_141150.1, from coordinate 8,212,566 downwards.
GGCTAGCATTGAGCAAGACATATATGCAATGGAGGTGCTAATTAGTTAGCTTTGTTCTATCAAGCATGCAAATTATAAAATTTGATTACTCTTCTTTAAAACGAAAAATCCAGGTGTCTTGTAGAAACCAAGGTTATGCATAAGGTATTCAATATTGTTGTTGAGGAAAGATTTATACTAACACAAGGAACTTTTAATCGATCCCCATATAGGAAAAAAAGAGAATTCCCCATGGAATTCCCTAGTTGAAAATACATATAAGTGGGAAAAGTAAAAACTAGGGAAAATGGGACATTTCCTGGTGAGAATAAGTAGGGAATCACATAAGACCTTCCCTTCCTAGGAAATATTTCCTACATAGGAAAATACAAAATTTTCTATGTAGGGAATAATTCCTATATAGGAAATATTTCATATATAGGAAAAATTTTCTAGAGGTGATTCCCTAGGTACTCTCACTAGGAAATCTCTCATTTTTCCTATTTTTTACATTCCCTACTTATATGTACTTTCAACTAGGGAATTCCGTGGAAATTTCTCTTTTTTCCTTATCACTTTATCTACTTTTCCCTTCCTCTTAGACATGCTAATATCAAACAAGAAATTGCACAATAAATTTTTAACTAGAAAATTATATAGAGAATGTCATCATTTCTAAGTAAGGATCAATAACATACATCTAATGATCAAAATAGATTAAACAAATTAAGACATCAACATCTACTTCTAGCAACCAAAAGAAAAATTAAAATAATTTTAAAGGAGCATAGAACTAAAAACTAATTAAGCAACATGTATGCCTTGATTTTTTTATCCCTTAAATCTCCAATATGTTGCAAAGTAATAAATGTTTGTCTACCCTCTTCTCTAAATTTCAACATGGGTGGCCGATAGATATCATCATATGATGGTATGCGTATCACTCCTATTGATACTCAAGTGATCAAATATCATTAGTTAGTATAACCATTTCAAAAAATGACTCATTATCAACATAAGAAGGCTGGTAATACCCGATTCTTGGCTTGAAGAAGTGTTAAGGCAAGCAATTTCAATGTCTTCCTTTCTTGCATTGTCTCTTGTGTCATCTTTAGTAACTTGTTTACCTATATATACATAGAGTTAACCAAAGCTCATGATAATATAAGGTTATGAAAAATTTCAATAACACAAAAGAAAGTAATTAGATATTTTGTATCAATTTGGGTCACCAAATTTGTACAAGTTTTTGATCCTTAAAGTTGGTACTTGTATCTTGACTTGAAGAAACATTATTGCAAGTAACCTTCTGATCTCCCTTTCTTACATTACCTCTTTTCCCACCTTTTTTTGTTCTTTAATCTATATTTATATATATACACACAATTACTCAATGTTTAAAAATATGAATAACTATGAACATTTTAAATTAGACAAAGAGACTAATTAAAGCTAGTTAATCTCAAAATGAATCACCTAATAAAGCAAGATGTAAAATATGTACAAATTTTAATTTTCAAAGTTTAGTAGAAATAAAGACATATACCTGTATCATGATTTGAAGAGACATTAGGGCCAATGACCTCCTTAGCTTTCATTGTTCCATTATCTCTTGTACCATCATTTGTGAGTTTGTTACCTTTATGTACACATAATAAACCAAAGTTTAGAAACATAAGAGACATTTGTAAAACATCAAAACACGCATTTGTAAAACATCAAAACATCAAAACACGCATACCTTTTTTGCCCTGTTCTTTACACCATCTGATAGTAAATTGAGTAGGTGAAAACAAGGAATTCATTGTTCATACTTTTATGGGCTCACCAACTTCTCCTTTTGGTTTGAAGCATCTTACAGACTTCCTGTTGAACAGTGCGCGAGGGAGACGAGGAATGGAGGAAGAAAGAAGAGAAGAGAGACACGGGACACCAGAAGTGGAACCCCAGAAGTGCATCAAGTGAGCACACATTAGCTGCAACATCAGCTCCTTAGCTAGAATAGATAAAACATCAAGTAGAATAAACATAAGCTTGAACAGACGAATCAACTGAAAATAGACAAACAACAACTGGAAACAATGAAACATCAGCTAGGACAACTCAATAGCTGGAATAATAATGAAACATCAGCTGGAACATTTCAACAGCTAGAATAAGAATGAAATGAAATATCATCCCATCAGCTCGAAACATTTCTCATAAAAAAATCGTGGAATAATTTCAACGCATTAGCTGTAATATAGATGAAATGATATGAAATGTAGCATGAAGGGCCAAAAATCAGCTGGAAGAAAGAAACATTTAGAATAATCAAATGATGAACAAAATACTGACAATCATCAGCAAGAGCTCATTAGTTTTCTTACTGCTGCTCAGAGTCCAAGCAAACATCTCAGCAATCTGCTCCTGGGACTCTAGGAACATCTTTGTACACTTGGCCTCCAGATCATCACAAAATCACTCAGACTCTCTCTGCATCTGCAGTTTCATCCCTTCTAATCTGAGAAAGCGCTCCCCCAAAGTGCGGATCACAGAGACCAATCTGAGAAAGCGCTTTCCCAAAGTGCTGTCAACTGGGGGCTGTTGATGCCGCAAGCTGGACTTTGAAGAAGTCCTATGGTTGAGGAATCTGTCCATCTTGAAAGCCTTCGTGGCCTCATAGTCTATACTACGGCTGCGCTTCTTGTGGAGAGATGTGTAAGAAGTATCATGGTCATCCAGAGACCGGTTGCGATACCAACATTATCACTTATGGGACCATATGCATCTATGGGTAGACAGGTGGCAATGGTACAAAGCATTCCAAGAGTTACAACTGTGATCCCGTACATGGCTGCCAGGGTCATCCAGAGACCGGTTGCGATACCAGCATTATCACTTATGGGACCATATGCATCTATGGGTAGACAGGTGGCAATGGTACAAAGTATTCCAAGAGCTACAACTGTGATCCCGTACATGACTGCTAGGGTATGGCTGGCATAGATGGCAATAGCAATAGCAAATATTGGAACAATTACAGACTTGTAGCCAAGTGCCAAACCAAAGATGACATTGGTAGCAGATCCTGTCCTGCAAGAATCAGCAACAACCTGGACTGGTCTGTATGTATTGCTGGTGAAATACTTTGTAACATAGCCAATTACCAACCCTGCTCAAAGCCCTACTTCAACATAAAAAAATAGTTGCCAGTTTTGAACCATCTTTGCACCACCGTTAGGATCATATATGTAAAACGTGGATGGTAGTGCCAACCAACAAACAAAAGCTGCACCGAATGTCATTAAGATGGTGGATATTAGTTCGGTGTAGATTCAATATCCCTTAGATTTGAGATCTCGAACACATCATTTGTGAACAAGGTTGTGATGAGCCACACCACAATGCCCATAGAGCTAATGAGTAGAGGGAAGCACATAGCAGTGCAGTCATGATTTCTGCCAAATGATGACATGGAAGCCACAACAAGAGTTGTGCAAGAAGCTTCAGCAAAGGAGCCAAACAATTCTGAACCCATTCCAGCAATATCTCCCACCACTACAACAGAAACGAGGCATATACGCGCAAAGTCGAGCGCATCTATCACAGTGTCTATATACACGTGTAAACATGCGTGTAAATAGACGCGCACTTTGCGTCTATATATCCGCACAAATAGACGCGCTTATACACGCAAAAATAGATGCTCACGTCAAAATTCAAATCATACTAAATCATTTCTTTTCAAATGCCTTTCCTTTCCTACGTTTTTTGCGGTTCTGAAGCTTGAGTTTAGCCGACATGCAGTCTCTTCATGCCTCACCTAGTCTTTTCATGCCTCACCTCCTCATGACTCACCTCTTCTTTCATTTCAAACACACAAGAAGGGAAAAAGGAAATCCAAGGAGAGGAAGAAAGAGAGAACAAGAGAGAGGAGAACAAGAAGAAGCAGCAAGCAAGCAAGCAAGCATCAAGGAAGGGTAACTTACCAAGGAGAGGAAGAAGGAGAAGGAAGAAGCGCCACCACCCGCCACACCAAACACCCAAGGTGAGTCTCTCCCTCTCTCTCTCTCTCTCTCTTTCTTTCTATCTTTCTCTCTCTGCTCTATTTGTGTATTTAGGATTTGTGATTCCATTATGTATTGCATTTTGTAAAAAATAATGGCGGTCGTCCGCTAAAATCAGCCGACCAAGCGCGTCTACATCTCAGTGTAGACGCAGATATAGACGCGGAAAACATTTCTCTGGGGTGCATCTTTGAGTGGGTGTGCGGGCATGTGTGCTCTGCAGTGTACACGCGAGGATACACGCGCTGACAGACGCCCACATAGACGCGGGTATAGACGCGCACAGAGACGTAGGTATAGACGCTGTATGTAATATAGACACTGTATATAATATGTTTTATCTACACAGGGTAATATGATTTTTCTTGTGTAGATGTGGAATCGTGGATCCTCCAGCACCCCATTCAACAAGGAGCAATTTATGGGGGAGATGACCAATTATCTTGGGCGCCCTCCCATTTGCAGATGAGGTTTTCAGTGTGATGTCTGGGACACCTATCACATATTTGCCTACACAGGGATTAGTTGAGGTACATGTATCGGTCGAAGCACGTACATCTGCAGAGGCACGTGTATCGAGTGAGGTAGAGGGTAGTGCACGTCGAGGGAGGAGGGAGAGTGGTGCCGGAGGACGAGGAGGTCGAGGGCTTTGTGGGGGTTGCCTAGGTGGTGGCTCTCGATCACCCTCACCGGAAAATGAGAGAGGTGAGCCTCCACAAATGTACTACTCTATCACTGATGTTGGTGGTATCTTGCATGACTTCGAGGGGAGGGAAGTGATAGCCCACTTGAGGAGTGTCGTGCATGCCACATACAAAGATTGCATGATTCCCTTCAAGCACCAAAAAAATGGTTTGTGGCAAGAGGTGCTACGGGCAGTACATAAAAGGTACCCTAATCCCAAGAATTCACGATTCTCAGATGATTGGGGACGGTCAAAGGTGAGAGACGCGCTTCATAACAAGAGGTCTCACCTTATGACGCGCGCCAAGGAGTCATTGCGGAGACAAGAGTAGGGGCGCCCTAGATATGGCCAACCACCCAATTGCCACCGCAAGGAGTGGAAAGAGGCCAAGAAGAGAGCAATGGAGAAAATGACAAGTCGCCAGCATGCAGAGGTGCGACGTATCCAGATGGCAACCATGGGATCATCGCAATATGGATCGGGTGGCAAGGAGTCATGGGAGGCTGAGTTTGTAAGTATTATTTGATTTCTTTTTTAAATTAAATTTTGTAATTTTTTTCACTTCATTATGTAGTGTGTTTTAATACGTTGTATGTTCAAATTGTTTTGTAGTTCCATATCGTTAGTAGGATGCCTGCTCCTAGAGAGGTAGGCTACCATCCAGGTCATAACCGGGCGTCCACTTGGCAGCATTTCTACGAGGAGGGACTCATCATAGAGGAGCAATATAATCGTGCCATGAGGATTCCACCACCAAAAGAGGTATATTTTATTTTTTACATGAAAAGTATAGATCGATATGATTTATTATTTGTAATGGTATTTATATACTTTAATCCTTTGTGTAGGCAAACCGTGATGCAGTTGAGGATAGCGAAGGGGGGACTAGTAGTAGCGGTGGCGGCAATGGCAGCGGCACAAGAAGCGGTGGTGATAGCGATGATGATGCCTCTTCTGAGGAGATATAGAGGCGCCCCATGCATGTATGTTTCCCCTTGCTTGTAATTTTCATTTTTGATATGTATTACTTTCAGCTGTGCTTGCGACCATGACCATGCTTGAGGTCACAAGCACTAGAACTCATAATGTAAAAACAGTTTCATCTATATATATGAAATTTCGTGTGCTACATACATTGTTTTGTTTTCAGTATCCAATCTTCGAAATAATCTTTCTCTGTTTTCCCTAAGTATACAATTGGTGCGTAGATCGGTCGTTGTATGCTCACGTAGTGAATCCCGGAAGGTCCCCAAGAACAATGAACTCTACTTTTTGCACAAGTTACAAGGTAAAAAGCATGAACGACAAGAGCAAGAGACCAATTGGATGCAATCTCCCCCCATGCCTTGTGTGAGCGCTTCACAAAGCATGTATTTTATGTATATTTCTTCTTCATGCTCAATAATAGCCCAATTTACAAAAATATGACAAGCTTTTAGCTTTTGAGTTTGCTTTTACAAAAATAGAAATAAAGCTAATGGACGGTGCCCATAGAATCTGGCACGCCCAATACAATGTCCAAATAGAAATAACATAACCGTGCGCATGGGCGCATACAAAATAATAATAAATAATCGATGCCTCAATAGACATGACAAAATATAGGCATGGTGCCTATCAATATATAATCCATAGATCGAATACTCGCTAGACTCCAATGCTTTCCTCCGCCACTACTGCTATCTCTACACATCAACTGAAGCATTCACAATCGTTAGTAAAATAATACAATTAAACCGACAAAAGTGAATACCTAGCAGTCTTGAGCTACATAAATAAATCAACTGGTTAGAAATAAATCCTAACCTTAATTTATTACGAGTGCGCACTCTAAACTCATAAACGTTTATTAATTTAATATGCATTTTGCAGAATCACCCGCTATGGAATCACCCATGTACACACTAAATTAATGAAACGCCCAAAAAGGACAGGCATCCCCATCAACTTCTCGCACAAAGAATCCACTTTGTGTATGAGCCCCGGTCATCAAAGTTTACGGAATCCACCGTAAAACCTCACGGAATCCACCGTGGCACGGAATCCACCGTGAAATATGCCTCCTGGCATCATACCCCCGGGGTGGGATAGCAATTGACCTCAATTCCTATTAGCTCAATGTGGAGCTAACAGAGTGGGGAAAGCATTTAAGTCTCTAGTGTGCATCCATTGTGCTTCCTCTACAGGATGGTTCTTAAATTTAACTAGATATCTAGAATACCTTCCGCCAGTTCTAGTGGTCATAAAGTCAATGTCTATGATAGCTTCTGGTTCAATTATTTCAGTCTCTTCCTCTAATAAAGGTGGGTTTTCATAAACAGGGTGTACAAGTAATTGGCCTCTAAATGGTCTCAATAAACTAATGTGAAATGTGTTGTGAATTTTCCAATGAGGTGGTAATTCTAACTTGAATGCATTGTCATTAATTTTATGAATGATCCTAAATGGTCCATAGAATCTAGGGGCTAATTTGATAACTGGATGTTTATCTACACTTTGCATTCTACGTTTTTCTACTCTCAGCCAAACATAATCAACTTTGAAATTCATGGCTTGTCTTTTCTTGTTGGCTTGTTTGGTATATGATTGCTGGGCTTTAGCAATCATATCTTTAACCTCATCAAAAATAGTATTATGCATACTAGCAATATCATCAGCACTTTGAATTCTATTTGATAAAGATACAACAGGTGTAGATAATCTATATCCATAAATCACTTCAAACGGTGCTTTCTTTGTAGATGTGTGCGGTGTATTGTTATATGCAAACTGTAATAAATGCAAATGTGTGTCCCATGTCTGTGGTTTAGAAATAGTATATGCACGTAAAAGATCTAAAATTGTGCTGTTAGTGGCTTCTGTTTGTCCATTAGTTTCTGGATGAAATGCAGATGAGAAATCAATCTTTGTGCCTAGATTAGCAAATAGAGTAATCCAAAAATTGTTACAAAATCTAGAATCACGATCTGAAATAATAACTTTTGGCAATCCATGGTTAGTAAAAACAGTTTTCAAAAACAATTGTGCTGCTTGTGATACTGTTAAAGTTTTCTTACATGGAATGAAATATGCTTGTTTACTAAATCTATCTACAACTATCCAAATCATATCATGGTTAGATTTAGTATTAGGTAAACCAGTAATGAAATCCATAGAAATTTGTTCCCAAGGTTTAGATGGAATAGAAAAAGGCATAAGTAATCCATACTGTTTACCATGATGTCTCTTAACTCTTTGACAAATCAAACATTCAGAAACAAAGTTAAATACATCAGCATCGATATGCGGCCAATAAAAATCTTCAAATAATGTACGTAAGGTAGATATGATACCTCTATGACCTTGATATGGGAACAATGAATTTCATTCAAAACAAAAGATCGGAATGGAATTGTAACACACAATCTCTTTTCATAAAACATAAATCCATCATTATATGACAATGAATCAATAGGAATGAAGTTATTTTAAACTAATTTATTCCAATCAGTATGGAAAGTAATATCCTAGTGATATGTATCTTTCATAGCAATCAAAGAATCAAAAGATATGACAGAAATATTATGAATGGCAGGTCTTCTACTCAATGCATCAGCCACTACATTTTCTTTTCCAGGTTGGTATTGAATGATAGGATGAAAACTTTGAATAAAGGAGGCCCATTTGATATGTCAGTCAGAGATTTGGGGTTGGCTAAGTAAATGTCTAATACTTTGCTGATCGGTCTTAATCATAAATTCTAAACCCATTAAGTAGTGTTTCCACTGTCTTAATGCTTGTACAACTGCTAATAGTTCTTTGTCATATGTGGAATATTTCAGCTCAGAGGGTTTCAACTTACAACTAAAATATGCTATAGGATGATTGTCTTGCATAAGTACAGCTCCTATTCTTGATCCACTAGCATCGATCACTACTAGAAAGAATGGTCTATTAAAGTCAGGTAACTGTAGAATAGGGGCATGGGTTAATGCATGTTTCAGTAAGTCAAAAGATTTATGTTGATTTTTGGTCCATTGATAAACAATTCCTTTCTTGAGAAGTTTGGTTAATGATAAAGCAAGTAATGAAAAATTACGTACAAACTTCCTATAGAAACTAGCAAGACCAAGGAATGAGCGTAACTCATGCACGTTTTTAGGTACAGGCCAATTCAATATTGCATCAATTTTCTTGGGATCAACTTTAATTCCATCAGATGATACAATATGACCTAAATACTCAATTTCTGTTTTAAAGAATTCACTCTTTTCAAGATTTGCATACAGTTGATTTTCTTTCAATAACTGCAAAACCAATGACAAATGCTCATAATGTTCTTTCTCATTTTGACTAAACACCAAAATATCATCAAAGAAGACAATTACACAATACTGATATTTCAAAAAGATACGGTTCATCATTCTACTAAAGGTAGCAGGTGCATTAGTCAATCCAAATGGCATGACTAAAAATTTGTAATGACCAAACTGTGTTCTAAATGCAGTCTTGAATATGTTTGACTTATCTAGTCTCACCTGATGATAACCAGACTTAAGGTCAATTTTACTAAATATTGCAGAGCCTTGCAGCTTGTCCATAAGGTCATCGACTCTAGGAATAGGATACCTATTCTTTACAGTGATCTTATTTAAAGCTCGATAGTCAATGCACATACGATAGGTATTATTCTTTTTCTTGACTAACAGAATAGGTGCACCGAATGGAGAACTGCTAGGTTGAATTAAACCTCTATTTAGTAATTCCTCAACTTGACTCTGGATTTCTTTTTGCTCTATCTAGTTATGCCTATATGGTGCTTTGCAAGGTGGTTGTGTGCCAGGGATAAAATCTATCTTATGGTCTTCTGGACGTGAAGGAGGTAAACCTGGTGGTAGGTCTTCTGCAAAACAGTCCTTAAAATATGCAAGAAATTCTTTATGCCTAGGGTGCATATGATTTTCTTTTACTTGCAGTTCATTCACCAAATGAGATAAGATTTACTACTCTTACGTAATGCACGTTTAGCTTGAGTATGCGAAAGGAGTGGAAAAACATTAGATGCATGCATACCATGTAATATAATTGGTTTTCCTTGAAAATTAATATTCATTGCGTGTGTGGAATAATCTATATCTGGGTTATGCTGGTGACGCCAAGGCATACCTAAAATAATGTCACTCGATTGTAATGGAACAACTAGAAAATTTTTTCTTTCAGTGTATTGACCAATTTGAATCTCTAAGTCTTGCACTTCATGTGTACCATTATACCTAGTGCCTAAAAATGCAGCTTTGATGCGATAATGCGTAGGTACAGTTTGTAACTTCAATTCCTTTACTAATTTTGCTGAAATAAAATCATGAGTACTACCGTCATCATGCAAAATAGTCTTTTCCTTTCCATGCAACAAACATTTCATAGTCAATAAAGAATGTGGAGTAGGCATACCTGGTAAAGTATCGGAAGTAGTAGTAGTGTCGTCCTCATCTTCAGTGAAGTCAGGCATATCTTCATGTTCATCTTCGTCCATTGCTCCAAGGTAGTTGATATGAGCTAGTGGCTTCTTTGAATGACAATTTGCTGCTAGATGTCTAGGTTGGTGGCATTTATAGCATACTATTGGCTTGGCTTTGGTTACATTGTTTGCAATGGCGGGAAGTCTAGGTACATTTGGATTTGGCTGTGGAATAGGCTTAGGGTTTTGATTGACATTGGATGGTAATGCAGGTGGTTTTGCTCAATTTTTGCGGAAAGATGATGAAGAGAAATGACCTGGATTAAATCTTCTAAAATTGGAATTGAATTGTTTAGATCCATAGTTACCATTGGCTTGGAATTGTTGTGGTCATTTGTCTCTTCCTCGTAGCTTATCTTCAGTGTCGTGAGCTAGTGAAATGGCAACTTCAAGAGTAGCAAGCTTGAACATGTTAACTTCAACGTAGTAATGCCCAAGGAGTCCAGACATATACTTGCGCTTATGTGTCACCTCTGGTACGTCTTCAAGCATGCGTAGCTGGAGGAGTGCATTCCAAAAACGCTATGTATACTGAGGTATAGGCTCATGATCGCGTTGTTGGAGAAGATCCCATTGCTTGATAGCTTTCTCATGAAATTGCGGTGGAAGGAAATTCTGCATGAACTTCTTCTTGAAATCTTCCCAAGTAGCAGGTCAATCTATGCTCTTGCGTACTACAGTCCACCAAAGTGATGCTCTGTCTACTAAATGATTAGTAACACACTTGATTTTATCTTTTTCTGCATAGGTTTCCTCATGGAAATAGTCATCAAACTGACTAATGAATGCTAGAACAGTCTTTCCTTCTCGTATGCCATTGAAAGTACGGAATTTGAAACTTCCTTTACTTATCTTGGATTCCTTGCGGATGGTTTGAGCTTCAAGAGTGGCGTCAATGGTATGTCGAATGAGATCTTCAGCTTGAGGTTCTTCTTTGTCGGTAGACGCTCTTTGTAATTTTTCCAGTTGCACTTGCAATGATTGCCTAGCCCTTCGTTCTTCTTCCAGTTGCATCATGATTAAGTCCAGCTTTTGCTCCATCGTAGGCTCAGGTAGGTCACCTTCAGCCACATAAGATCATCCATATGTGGTTTCGTCATCCTGTAAAACTCAAAAGACCTTTCTCACTCAAAATCAGGTTAGCGGGATGAGCGTAGCTCAAGTTCGGAAATACAAGGCTTATGTATTTTTGGGTATAACTTTCTCAAACTTCAGAAAATCTGCGATTTATCCTTCTTCGTATGCTGAAAATGCTTCAGCAAACCTGCGTATGGGTAGAGTACCTTCCAATGAACAACTTTGCAGTTCGGAGTTTCTGCGCAGGAACAGGCCTTCTAGGAGTTTTGAGCACAAGTCAGTTATGACTCCAGTTGACTAGTCTGACTTGCAGAGTTGCAGACCTATGTGACTTGCAGAGTTGCAGACTTGCAGAACTTAGTCGACTTACGAGACTTGTAGAACTTGATCAGAGATTACTTGCAGAACTTGACTTCTATAGTGTGTGGCCTGAAGTTTGATGACTTGCAGGATTGACTTGCTTAGGTAGCTAAGCTTAATGAATTAAGCTTAAAGCTTAATATTCAGTAAATCGGCAGATTTCGTGGGGGGGGCCGTTTTTTGCTGTCGCGAGATTTTCGGGCATCCTCTCACAGCTCGATGACGAATTTTGAAGCTTTTTAAGCTTCTTAAAGCTTTTAAGCTTCAACACTAAGCTTTTGAAAAGAATTAGATATGGAGGTTATGAGCTTAACTCTGTTTGTCCACGACTTGTTGAAGGAGATGTAGGAGTGGTCCTCTGCCTGTATAGCCCGATCCTTCTCGATCTAATGACAGAAATAGGGGTTCTTGATCGCCAGAAGTCTGCCTGTATCGACAGTTCACGACGAGATTGACCGAGAGCCCGATCGTTCCAGGAGCTCCGCCTTCGCACGAGATGGGTAGCGATTGGAAGCTCTTGATCTCAGCTCCGCTCTGATACCACTGGTGCGCAAATCGATCGCTGTATGCTCACGTAGTGAATCCCGGAAGGTCCCCAAGAACAATAACTCTACTTTTTGCACAAGTTACAAGGTAAAAAGCATGAACGACAAGAGCAAGAGACCAATTGGGTGCAATCTCCCCCCATGCCTTGTGTGAGCGCTTCACAAAGCATGTATTTTATGTATATTTCTTCTTCATGCTCAATAATAGCCCAATTTACAAAAATATGACAAGCTTTTAGATTTTGAGTTTGCTTTTACAAAAATAGGAATAAAGCTAATGGACGGTGCCCATAGAATCTGGCACGCCCAATACAATGTCCAAATAGAAATAACATAACCGTGCGCATGGGCGCATACAAAATAATAATAAATAATCGATGCCTCAATAGACATGACAAAATATAGGCGTGGCGCCTATCAAAATATAATCCATAGATCGAATACTCGCTAGACTCCAATGCTTTCCTCCGCCACTGCTGCTATCTCTACACATCAACTGAAGCATTCACAATTGTTAGTAAAATAATACAATTAAACCGACAAAAGTGAATACCTAGCAGTCTTCAGCTACATAAATAAATCAACTGGTTAGAAATAAATCCTAACCTTAATTTATTACGAGTGCGCACTCTAAACTCATAAACGTTTATTAATTTAATATGCATTTTGCGGAATCACCCGCTATGGAATCACCCATGTACACACTAAATTAATGAAACCCCCAAAAAGGACAGGCGTCCCCATCAACTTCTCGCACAAAGAATCCACTTTGTGTATGAGCCCTAGTCATCAAAGTTTACGGATCCACCGTAAAACCTCACGAAATCCACCATGGCATGGAATCCACCGTGAAATATGGCTCTTGGCATCAATAATTTGATGTTGATGGGGGGGAGAAAAACCAGAGAGCATGATGCAAAGCCACATGCTCTCTGGTTTTTTTTTCATACCTCTATTTTGCGCGTCTATCAGCGCGTCTAAATTCCAGGATAAATACGTGTCTATTCTCGTCAAAAACTTTTAGAGTAAACACGGTTTTAGATGCGTAGATACATGCATGTATAGACGCACAATATGAGTATATCCACTTTTTTATAGCGTGTTTATATCTGCGTCTATAGGCGCATCTAAGTGTGCGTCTCCTTCTGCCTATAAGCGCGCTTTTAGACGTGATTTTGTAGACACGAAAATAGAATCGTTAATAAACGTGGTCGACTTTTTTTTTCACAATTCAAATATTGCGTCTACAAGCGCGTCTATGGAGCCTTTTTGTTGTAGTGCACATTATCACCCACATTGTCAGCAATGATCACTGGATTTCGCGGATCGTCCTCTCGGATATTCCTTTCTACTTTTCCAACAAGATCTGCTCCAACATCCGCAGTTTTGGTATAGATTCCACCTCCAACCCTTTCAAATAGAGCCACGAATGAGCATCCAAGCCCATAGCCAGTGATCGCATCAAAAAGGCCCTCCCAATCGTCCTTGTAATAAAGCTGGAACAATTTCATAGTGATGTATAAAACTATGAGGCCATTAGCAGCAAGTAAGAAACCCATCGCCGAACCTGATTGGAAGGCGATTTTGAATACTTTGACTATCCCTTTTCTGGCTTCCAAAGTTGTGCGAGCATTCGCATATGTTGCGATCATCATGCCCAAAAATCCCGACACTATGGACGTCAAAGCTCCGTCAAAGCTCCCAATATAAATGCAACTGTAGTGAAAATTGTTGTAAAGAGAGTTGGGGCACATTCCTGCTTTGGATTGTATCTGCAAGGCTGGGGCTTAGTACTCAACCCCTTCATAGATCCCAGGAACAAGAAAATGACAGCAGCAAATATGCCCATGAAATAAACCAAATACTTGTACTCTGTCTCAGCAAAAATGATGTGGCTACTATGGATATGGCTTGCTAAATTTCAGCGCATTTCCTAATAGCTGTTGCATTTGATTCCTCATCCAATCTATCCTCCTCGTCACAGTCTAATGATCCATTGACGATGTTGTGACTGTGGGTGTCGTTGTTGTCGAGGAAGGTGTAGCCATTGCTGGCAGGCCTGGACTTGTGCTCGAAGGCCAAGAGGCTGGTTGCGATAGCGATCTAGTGGTGGTTGGTCAGAATCATGTGCATCTTCATTAGTTAACAAGTTAGTTATAGCATCTGCATTAGCAATTATTCCCCACAAGTTAGTTAACAAAATACTGCTAAGGCACAGAGTAAAACCGCTTCAGGAACTACACTACATTCTTGCAAAGTTAAGATGTTGAATTGGAAAGGTAAGCAAATGCATCATTAATCTCTGCCCATTCTAAGTACATATTCATGTCTCCCTGCATGTCAAATGCCACTATCACTGTCACTGTCTCACTGTCTCATTGTCTCACTATCACTGTCAATGTCACTGTCACTGTCTCCCTGCATTAGTACCAGGCTGCCACCACTGTCTCCCTGCATGTCAAATTCCTACTGGTTCTCACCCACAATCAGGAAATAAGTGAAAAAGCAATTTCCCTTCTCGTCATTGTACTCAAAGGCATATGCCATGATGCTTCCTTCTGTTAGCCTTGAGCTTCTGCCAACTTTTATTACCCTCCTCCCCATGATGCTATTGATGTTTGCTTGCAAGTCAATAGTTATAACATCTCCCATCTCACCTACCCCTTTGATAGTAGTTGTGACTTTGGAGACATCAAAACCGTCCCCAACTAGAATGAAAGCACTATCAGCTCGCACAAATGTCTCTGCCCCATGAGCAAACATCATCAAGTATCAATATTGTCATATCAAGAAATGGAAACCAGAATTCTTCTTTCAACTCACAGAGAAGTTTATAAAATGGACAATACAGAATGCCTTAACAGCAGATAGCTCAAAAACAAGTAGCAAAGAGGAAAACCTGGATTCACACTTGTAAAAATGCCATACCACCGCTCATCTGTAATAAAAGACATTGCCCTTTCCACTGGACCCAAATAAACACTAGGTCCAACATTTGGAGGTAGTGGATGGAACATCTTCTGGTTGGGGTAGTCCAAATCAACTGCAACATGTCGATTTGTCTAGTAATCACTCTATCTTAACTCATGCAAGAGCTTGATGGGAATAACATAACTGCAATTGTTGTGAGCACTTTGAAACACATGGCAGCCCATGATAGCTCATCCATGCACAAGCTTATAATCTGGACTTATGCAGGCTTATTGTAAGCTGTGGAACTCAACTAATCTACATGCTCTATCCCTCTCATGTCTTCACCTTCACAGGTACATGCATTTTCTTTTGCATCAGCTGAAGTATATACTTGGTCATCAGGTAAGATGGTTTCTTCATAGTCAGCTAATGTGTGTTTGATTCCATCAAGTAATGCAGCTTCTTTGCAATAAGCCACTGGTGATTCTCTTCCATCAGCATGATATTTTCCCTGGCAATAAGGTGGTCTGCAAGCAGCATCTGTAGAAGAGGGAGGAGACACAGACAATACTTGGTGGTTCTCTCTATCATCCTCCATCTTTGCTTTGGTCTTTAGGTCCAATGTTCTCAAAGCAAAAACTAGCTCAAAGGTTGCAAGTGTGCAATGGGCTGCCTGTACTGGGGTCAGCAGGTTTTGTAGCTCTTGGAGGGTATGCAGCCTAAGAGAGTTTGATCACTTTAACATCGAACTCAAAGTTTCAAGCTTTGACTCCATTAATTGTTGTCCTTGCACTATGTTGTGTGACATGATGAAAGAAGAGCTCCCAATCCCTATGGCTTCTTTCATGCTTTGATCTGCAATAAGCATCTGAAAGAACCCAAAGCAGTAGTCAGGCTCAGCAAACCTAGAAAAGCCATAATATTATGAATCACAAGTAGCTTTAGACACTTTCCCGTGTCACAGGGAAAAGGGGATCTTTTCCCTTGTTTTTCCTTATAGTATTCAACAGCATGAGCTTCTGTGAGGGAGGGACCACATACTTGATCGGGGGTAGGGAGCAACCACACCGAGCTAGGTATATGGTCCCTCCCTTGCAGAAGCTCATGATGTTGTCGTAATTCACGATGTGGGAAGTATAGTGAGAATTTATTGAAAAGTTCTTGTGCGCATCATGCCAAACCATGGCAGATAGCTTCAAAATGGCTTGGCAAAAACAGGATAAATTGCAACATAAAACTCAAGAAGCAAAGGTTCACCTGCATGGTTGCTAGTTGATTTGAAAGCTCCATCTCTGCCTGGTGCATGTAATGCTGCAAAGCATCCATTGAAGCTAACTGTGTCTTTGACAACATGCATGTCACATCATCATGACTTATGCAACCATTAAGCTTCTGCACATCAATACCCATTTTCGAGTACACGAGTGTTATAGTTGATGTGGGCCTCCAACCACCTATCCACATAAATGCTGCTTCAAGAGCAGAGGAATGATGCCCTGCAGGAAAAAACTTTAACCAATACTAGAAAACATGCCTCAACACAAAACTCTATTCAATTGGGGCAAGTAGAAAGAATCAGACACACTAAAGCCAAAGAATACTTGCATTCTCTTCTTGGCCACCCAAAAGTGGATTGAAATCTCACTCTATCACCTACACACGTATATACAATAGATTCTCTGAAATTTATCATTTTAGCTTGAATGTTTTACTTGCTAGACACAATATGTGTAAGCTAGGCTGTTAGTCAATACAATTTTCCTAATGAGAGTTTTGGAAAGAAGAGATATAATATGTGCTAAGAATAACTTTGAGAAACAAGCTAGAGTGTTTGAATGGTTTGAGCAATCCATAAGCCCATCTTGAGGCAATGAAAGTAAGCCATTGAGCGTGTTTAGATTAGTATTCTGTGCATGTTTGGATAGAATCACTACCAACTGTGTACTGAAAGTACTCTGTACATGGCTCCCTAATGCAATGAAGGTAAGTCATGCAGTATCCAATTCCAATAGAATATTATTAGTGCTTTTTTAATGCTAGCTTAGAGTACATTTGTGTCAAGCAATTCTCCTGGACAACCATCACTATATTTTATTATGTTCTCTTTCATAGGATGTGTTGTAGAAAAGTTCTAAGTTTTCATTTGTTGAAATGCGGGCCATGGGGACAAATGGAATTGTGAAGGAATGCTTCTTGTTGTATGGACTTATGGGAAAAATTGAATAATGAAGGAATTCTTCTTGTTGTATGGGCTTATGGACCTTAGAGTCTCGCAACAACACAATTCAATACAAGTTAATGCAATCCACAAGCAATGCAACAAATAAAAAGTGTGTGAACCCTGACCTGAAATAGTTGCAAGCAATCCATCAGTGCTGGGGGGAGGTTTGTGGGAGGCTTTGTAGATGCTCATGCAGTCCTTCACAAGCTGCCTGACATGGGAATCAGGGCTCTTGGAGACGAGGGCGAACCGGAGGGCCTACACCTTGGCCTTCCACTGCAGCCAGACTTGAGCCAGCTGCCATGAGTTCTGGGCTTCCATGGGATCGATTAATGCTCGATGCGACAGATTGCAATGCCGAGCGTTGGATGTTGGACGCATGTAGTAGCAGAGCCCCTGCCCCATTGTTAGCCCTCGATTATGCATAGTCTAAATGAGTACCCGCGCTCTTGCGAAAATCAAAAGAGAACTCTATTCTCTCTTTCCTTCTTTTAATGTGAAGGTTCGATCACAAAGTAATTTGAGGTTCATGGAAATTTATGCTATTGGGCTCCAAAAAGCCTTCCCACTGGCTTCAAAAATTTGTCTTTCTAAGGAGCTTGTACCCCCACTTTGAAGACATGCTCTCTCCTCCTCATCTTTCTACATGTTGCAAGCACTTCTCTTACAGTCTATCTAGATAGTAGATCATATTTGAGCATTCTTATTGGCCCAAATGGTGCTAATGTTAATGCCCAGATGGCATTCCATAGGTTTAATATGTCTTCATCCAATACACCTTTGTCCCCAAACAATGCCATCTTCATCATAACCTCTACATTAAGTCCTGCAATTGTAATCCACCCTGTCACGTTCTTTTAGACAAAGCCTGCTTGCAAGGCAATGCCAGAGAACATGGAGAATTGACTCCCAAGATTGATGGCACATGACACACCATGCATGGATTTTTATAAACTTATTGGGCCTCTCCTTCATGTTTAGCTTCTGCATATACACCTTACATAGAGGGGTGTTCAATTTGTTTATGGAGTACTAGACCACACTTTTCTAGTGCATTTCTGCCAGATCTTCCAATGTTCCCTAGGGAAGATGGATCTCCACTCCATCTACTGCTACTTGAGGAACACATCATTCTTCCTGAATTCCTAATGTTTCTTGTGCTTAGCTTGAATCACCTTTTTACCCCTAGCTATGACTTCCCCTTGAATTCCTCTTCGTATGAGTTTAAAATTTCTAACCATCTTCTCAAACTTTTCTTCTCCATCGCTTTGGAATTCTCTATCATCTTTTTTTGGGCCTACCCAATGCTCCTAATGATGATTTTTCCTTAGCATTTAAAATAAAGAAAATAGAGAATAAGGTATTTTGAATTTATTGTTTTGATCCTTTGTACCATTTGACTTCCTTTTCAAGTCTTATATTTCTTGAATATATCTTCTTTGAGTCTTAATATCAAGGTTCTCCTAATTTCCCATCAAGCAAAGTATGTTACAGATGCATGAGGGATGCATGAGGAATACACTCCCAAGTTGAGTCTAATATGCTTCTTGACATGAGAGTCTAGGGCATAGCTACTACTTAAGATGGATGCTTATTGAAACCCAAAACAACTTACTTGTACCAAGCTTCTCAAGAGGATTACCACACAACCTACTTGTACCAAGCTTCTAAAGAGGATAGGTTGAGGAGTGTACTAGATAGCCTGCATGAACCAAGCTCAAAGGACTATGCTAGGGGACTATGTTCAGAGGACAATGTGGTGAACAATGCATTACATGAATTTATGCAATGAGGCTAAGTCTCCTCCTAGTGATCTAGAATTGTACACATGCTTTAGTCATTTACTAGAATTTCTTCAAGCTATTTTGATAGAAAAAGATAATTGCATGTTAGGCTTTAGATTTGCAAGCATTAATCACTACATAAAGGGCGTCATTAAAATTTTTTAGTTGTTATCTTTAAGATAACACACAAATTCAGGTGTATCCACCTACAGGTGGTCTAGATCAACTCAAGCTGGCATTGACCATCCCTCTCGAATTGTTGGCCATTGCCCTAGTTACAATGTGGGAAACAAGAGTCCTACTTCACTTCTAGTGTCTTATACGATAATCTCATTGGATCTTCAATCTTCATTAATCTCATTGGATTCATGATGCCAAAATTAGGCCTTTCCTCTGCATGTATTTTTGGTCACTGTTGCATGTCACTTGGCTCACAGCATACATAATGTAGAAGATAATCAAATGAATTCCTCCATCATATGCTCAGTAATTAAGTCCCCAACCCAAACACATGCATGTTACTTGGCCTATGATAGATATGAACAATCGTAAAGGAGTGTTATAAACTTACTAGCATATATAGCCCCCAACCCAAACACATGCATGCTCTTTTGATAAAGGGCATGCCTAAGCACAAGTTGTTGACATTGGCAACTTTAAATCTCAACAAGTAACCTAACGATCCATTTTTGGTATGTTATTATAAAAGTGTAGTTAACACATCAATATTCAAGGACTCAAATAATATTCCTAATTATTATCCTGAACATATCTCTTTTAATTTTTTGCATAACATTGATGGCACTCCATCTTTTAATCTTTCCCTATTATTCATTTCAAGCTTTAAGTTTTTCCAACCTCACTTATGATTTGAAAAGTTTTATGAAAGTAATTTGGGTTTTATGAAAAGTTTTATGAAAGTAATTTCTTTGTTTCCATCTTGCTTTAACTTTGACATCTCTAGGATTTGGGTTCCTCCTTTTGAGGGTTGTTTGTTTTGTTTGGATTTACCCTTCTCAATCTATGAGATTTTTTCTTTTTACTTCTTTTGTGACTATGTTGCATGAAGTTCTTCCTTATCTTCACTCTTTTCTCCTTGGGTGCTTCTTAGCTCCATTCCTTTGCAAAGCACCCACGTTCTTTGCATATAAAGCATGTAACCAAGAAGAGACAGAATTCTACATTGACTAGCAACTCAATCACATTAGGATCATTGATGCCAGGAGGCATATTCCATGGTGAAACAAGAGTCCTACTTCACTTCTAGTGTCTTATATGATAATCTAGGCTATGGATCTTCAACCTTCATTAATCTCACTGGATTCATGATGCCAAAATTAGGCCTTTCCTGTGCATGTATTTTTTGTCACTGTTACATGTTACTTGACTCACAACATACATAATGTACAAGATAATCAAATAAATTCCTCCATCATATGCTTAGTAATTAAGGTCTGATGCTAAAAATCTTGAAAACACCCAAATTCTTTAGAATCAAGCAACTACAGCTCCAATTTTACTACTTGGAAGCCTAGATCCCTTAGCAACTTTGCTAACTCATTCAATCTTAGGTAAATAAGCTTGCTTTTGCTCACATTAGTCACAACCCTAGATAGCTCTAAGAAACTTTCATACACTTTCATCAAATACATCTACTAGTTGCCTCTCTACTTGCACAATATTGGTAAGTTATTGTTGGCAAAGAATTGGGAGACCAAGTGTCTTCTTAATGGTATAGGAAGCCCCTTTCTTACTCCATGTTGCACCTTCAAATCCAAATTCCTAAGCAAAGGGTTGGTGATTATGGTAGTGAAGAGTAATTGAAACCACTTGTCCACACTAGCACTCAACAAATTGAAACCACCACAAGCAAATTTTGCTGCACTGATTGAAGCTGAATTATCATCTCATGTCTCGATGACATCAAAGTTCCTAAATTCAAAAATCAAGTGTGCTCAAAGAAGTACTATATAAGACAAACTCTTCCATAGCATAAGACAAAAAATATATCTACCTCCAAAACATGAACTTTGAAAGTGAATTAAATGACCACCATGTTGACAAAGAAATGATAGACTATGAATGTACAAGTCACAATAGCTGCATAAATCCACAATGTCTAAGACATGCAAAAGCACAACTGAAGTTACAATGATCTTCATTTAATATTGGCCACTGGCACACCTTGAGCATGAAGATTGTAGCATTGTTTCTCAAAAGATACAACCAACCTATGCTGCCTTTGAATAGTCTGTTGTCAACAGGCTTATGGATGTATGGTACGTTCCAAAATTTGGATGAGGTTGCACAGCTCAGCAATTTGGAGGCGACAATCTAGAGGCAATCAACATATACAAGAGTAACTACATCCTTCTTGCTCTACAGCTTCGCACCATCTGGTTGCACATAAGAAGGTGAATGACCTTAGCACTTGGTTCAAAGAGAGTGAGAAGTGGAAGAGAATAAAATGTTGATCCCCTTGCCGATAAGGCATCATCTCACATTAGCCCCCCAAAAATGAAGTTGAGCCTCATATATATCCTACTGAATTTGGAGGATCATGTATTAATAACTCCATCTAATGTTTAGAAAAGCTACCCAAATTATTAGGTCCATCTACCCATAGATGATTGGTCATCAGGATTGAGGTATTCTCATGTTCCTTGATGGGATTTATTTTACTTATCTAATTAGCAAATGTACCATACTATTACAACATAAAAAAGCAGCTTCATTTTATTATCATGTTACATAGGGTCCATTAACACAACATCTAGCACATGACAAACACTTTGAAAAACAACATTCTATTGCACAAAAGATAATATATAAAAACACCATTCCATGAAGTAGTATAAAATCCATCTCCCTACAGAGAAAACAATTGTCTAGCCTAGGATATGAGCTTCCAACCCCATAAGATTGGGTTGTATGTGATTACACTACTTCTGTCAACAACACACAGTAGGGAACTTATTAACTTAGAGCTATGATAAGCTTCCCTCAGCATTAAAGGTATCCTATATAATAGGGTCACTTGGCCTTTTGCCTTCTCAAGCACTCATGTAATCAAAAACACCTATCTCCTAAAAGATCATGGGATCCCAACCCACTAGTGAGTATTTTGGCATCTTATAGGATGCTAAGGCATATTGGGATGGAAATGCCAATGGCTTGAACTACAATGATAAAAATTTTGTCAGATTGTTCCATGAAAAACAATAATTTTAGAGAATAATTTCAAAATATTTGTTATAATTAGACAAAATGATAATTTTCTAGAGTAATTTTAAAATATTCATAATAATATTTTTTGGGGCCATAAATATAGTCGTTGGGATATGATCTTCACAAGTATATATGAATGGTCTTGCTAAAAATTCATGTGTCTATTATTTCTAAGGGTAGAGAAGGGATATGATAGTGCTCATGAATTTTCTTGAGTTGTTCCAAGATTTTTGGGAGCTTGAATTACCTCTAAGGCTTGACTTATAGGAATAAGGGCTAGAGCAAGTTAGGAGGGATTAGAGGGTAGCATAAATAGACTTGTCATGGATGTTACACTTGATGTTTGTTATGACCACAAGATGATACTAGCCAAATAGGTGCCTATAGGAGAAGTTGCTACACAAGATTGCACACATCATAATTTTTGAATTGCCAAATGCATAGCATGATTGAAATCCTCATGGAGAGTACATTAAGATCCTCTAGGGGTTCAGCCTCTCATGTAGAGATTCAAACCTATGGTTTTTTACCCAACATGGAAGGTTTAAGATGTATAGGAGAGAATAGCCCAACATGCTTTCCTCCGCTCCTTGCTTTTTATAGTACTCTATTTTAATATTGGCCTTGTTGAGCATGTTCTTAGCACAAAAAGCATGCTTTTCTTTTAGCTCTCTTATTTTTTCTCAAAAGATAAATTCAAAAATTTTCCAATCTTAATTTGTTCTTATTTTCCTCTTGTGTTTTCCTTTTATTATGATGCACTTTCAATGTTCCATTTAGAATTTGCAAGAGTTTCTACATTGTTTGAATTATTTCACCTACCTTTGAGATTGGTGAGAATTTGATATGCTCCCATCGATACTTTTCTATGGAATTTCTCAACTTCAAACCCGAATGAAATGAGAATATCCAATGAGGATTTCTTTGTTTTGGAGCACTAGTTCTTTGTAAAGGTAATATACTTCCACCCTTGTAAGGCTATTTAGGTGTAGCCTTCTTGTTATTCAAGTCACCTCATAATGAACCTTAAAGTAGCTTCCTATCTATCATGTTGCAAGCTTCCACATAGAGCTAGCTACAATAGTTGGCAATCACTAGAATCCTTGGTACTTATATTTTTGTGTTAAGACATGAAGTTTATAAGTTTAGTGCTAGTTTGAAAGGTGATAATATTTCATCATACAACTAGCAATGTAGTTTGCTTTATTTTCTATAGCCACATGTTTTGGGCAATGCAATTTAGTTTTTTCTCAATATGGCTACGCGCTTTGCCTTGGTGGTTCTTTTTTTCCATGTGCACTTCCATGACCAGTATGGTCATGCACTTGGTAATGTGCTTTCCTTTTTAATATGGCTATCTAATTTTCATGATGGGGTATATATGATTGTGTGGTTTCCTTGCCATGCACTTTGAATGTTTGCTCTTGTTGCTCATTTGGACAGTACGGAATATGATGTTAGTATGTGGAGTTTCTATTTAATCCATTGGTGCAATATGCCTTTTTCTCACAAATATAATCATGAGCTTTGCAATAAGATGGATGTCATGGCCATGATATATGCTTGGTCAATGTGGCCATGTACTTTGCTCAACATTGTAAGTGTTATTGTTGCTAAATGCAATGACTCTATTGTTGGGGCCACACAGTTTGTGTTATTCATGTGTACTAAACATCTTTCTTTTAAATTTTTTTTTTCTTATTGTGATTTCCTTTCAACAATTGTGGTCTTGCTTTTGTGTCAATGTGAAAAGCTTAGCTGTGAGTAAGTATTATACAAATGTAAATGTGTAATCAATGAATATTTATTTACTAATTATACCTAGAAAAATCATGAGTTCCAAGTTAACTTGATAGAATATCTATGATTCCCTAGTTAGAGGATAGTACTTGCTAGTTATGACTAGTAAAAAGTAAATTTTTCTAATTAGGTTGATATTATTACTAGTTATACAATAACTTGCTAGATAATGTTGCTAGATAGGGCTTCAATTTTCTAGATACTATCTAGGAAAAGGATGTAGGGATTTTCAAAGGAATGTGGGGAATGCTCTATATTCCCTATTATAAGATGTAGGGAACGTAGGGATGTTCAAAGGAATGTAGGGAATGCTCTATATTCCCTATTATAAGATGTAGAGAATGCAATTTCCTAGTTATAGATGGGGAATACGTACTTGTCTACATAGGAAATATTGGAGAATTTCCTATATTTCACCAAATTTCCTATGTGGGGAACGATTGAAAGTTCCTTGTGTAATGAGCAACAAGTTATAAGGATCCATGTATCCTTGGCCAAAAGAGGTTCTTGCTAGTGACCCCATACCGTAGCCAAAAAGAGAAAACTAGAGTAAAAGATGATTTTGTTAAGTATCTAAGCTATGATTTATAAAGCCTAGGTCCTTTTATCTTCTTGAAATATTGTATTACATATACATTTGGTTGTTATTTTGCAAATGGATCTTATGGGTAGACTTTTCACTCCATCCCTTAAAGACTAAGTACCATTGTCGACACAATACACTACAACAAAAAGGCCTCATAGGCGCACTTTTAGACGCGATTTTTGAATATAGAGAAAATCTTGCGAGTGCGTCTATCCGCCCGTCTATTTGTGCGTCTACCATTTCGGGTCTATAATCGCATCTATGAACGATTTTACACGCAAAAATAGACGCGCAATAGACGCACATATACACGCACAAATACATGCGCATAATAAACCGAAATTGCTATTTATTTAATTCATTTTTCGCATCTATAAGCGCGTCTATTTGGCAATTAGATGGGCATATAGACACGCTTATAGACACACTTTTACAAGCACCCGTAGACGCGAATGGAAAACAAAAAATATCATTTTTTAAAAAAATATTTAATTTATTTTTTAAATTTTAATTATGGAGCTCGTGTATAAGCGTGTGTACTCTGCACTGTAGACGCGTGTATAAACGTGGATTTTCTGCAATTTAGATACGCGAATAGACGCGCAAAACAAAACTGGAAAAAAAAAAACCAGAGAGTATGTGGTTGCAACACATGCTCTTTGTTTTTTTTTTTCCCCTCCCATACATCAGATTGTGCATTTGGGAAAAAGACAATGTATCTTACGGGCACGAGAATTGAAAATAAAAGTCCATGTATTCATTTTAGATCAAAAGCATTTACATAAGAAGTTTAAGTGCTTGCGACCTAAAGCGTGGCCACAAGCAGTAGGCTCAAAGATGGATCATACATATACAAGAAAACAAGGCCTCATGAGGACGTATGGTGCTCCTCTACGAATCTAAAGAATAAACATCTTCGCTAGTACCACTGTGACTACTAGCGTCACTATCCCCCTTCTCGCTATGCTCCACATCCGGGTTCGCCTACACACACAAAAAATCAAGGTTGCGTACATAGATATGGTGGAGAAAAAGTTATAGTTAGCTATACTTTTAATAGGAAAGTAAGAAAAACATACCTCCTCTGGCTGTCGAATCCTCATGGCCTGGTTGTATTGGTCCTCAGTGATGAGACCCTCCTCATAGAAGTGATGCCATGTGGCTACACGGTTATGGCTTCGATGGTAACCTACCTCTCTAGGAGTAGGTATCCTACCAACGATAGTAATCTGCAAAACAATTATGATATATACAAACAATTATGAGTCACAATATATTAGAATAAATTATATAAAGAATTGAAAGAAATATAAATTTTAAAAAACTAAAAATCAAAATATACTTACAAACTCTACCTCCCACGACTCTCTGCCGCCCGATTCGTAATGCGACGATCCCATGGTTTCCATTTGGATCCATCGCGCCTCTGCGTGCTGGCGACTCTTCACTTTCTCTGTTGCTTTCTTCTTGGCTTTCTTCCACTCTATGCGGTGGCACATAGGTGGTTGGCTATAGGCTCCATGCCCCTCCTCCTGCCTCCGCAGTGAGTCCTTGGCCCGTGCCATGAGGTGGGATCTTTTGTTGTGAAGCATATCCCTCACTTTTGTGCATCCCCAATCATCCGAGAATTGCTGACCCTCAAGATTTGGGTACCTCCTATGGACTGCCCTCAACACCTCCTGCCTCAAGCCACTTTTCTGATTTTTGAAGGCAATGAAACAATCTTTATACATCACATGCACGACGCTCCTTATGTACGCCATTACATCCCTTCCTTCATCATCATGAAAGATGCCACCAACATCTGTAACTCTATAGTACTGGCGTACAACCTCCTCTACGTGATCTACTAGTGAGGGTGATTGCTCGCCACCTCCTAAGCAACCCCCACACAAGCCTCGTTCTCCCTCTCGACTCTCCCTCCTCCCTCTCTATCGACTACCCTCTGCCTCGCTGGACGCACATGCTTTTGTAGATGCACATGGTTCTGTAGATGCTTGTTCTTGAGCTAATGCAGGTACATGTGTTGTACATGGAGTACATGCATATGGAGTACCTGCATGTGGAGTACCTGCATGTGGATTTTGGGAAGTAGTGCCAGGCAAAGACGTCAAAGGCGTTCCAGACATGACACTGAACACCTCATTCGTTGTGGGAGAGCGGCCAAGGTGTCTGGTCATCTCTCTCATGAAGTCTTCCCTACTAGGAAAACCTCCAAAAAATGCATTGACCCCCTTGCCAAACGAGGCCAATGTATCATTCATGCGATCCAAATCCGGGTCATTGCTAGATGAACGAGGATACGACATCTGCAAAAAAAACACAAGAAAAAAGACAAATTTATTTGCATACAAAAAATCATATATTACCTACATTTTCAAAGATCTTTCTTTAGACATTGATCATAAAACTTAAGTGTTAATGCTTCTCATAAACAAGAAAATTGATAAACACAAACATGGGATTGGTCACATTCATCATTGCAAAAATATATTGTTTTTTATCAGAGCTGGGAGAGCTGGCGCATGTAAAACCGCGTCTAAATTGCAGGTTAGACGCGCTCCCAAAGTCAACCTTCTGTCCAGCGCGTCTATATTCACATCTAAGATGCAGCACAGACGCCCTGTCAGACGCAAATTCCAGGTCAATTTGTGCGTGTGTGTATCCTCGCGTGTAGATTGGCCTCCACATGTGCCAACACACGCGCTCTAAGAGGTGCCCTCAGACGTTATGAGAGGAAACATTTTTTCACGTCTATATCTGTGTCTACACTGAAATATAGACGCGCTATCAGACACGCTCGGTTGCCTGATTTTAGCCCGACGACCGCCATTGATGATTTACAAAATGCAATACAAATGGAATCAGAAATCCTAAATACACAGACAGAGCAGAGAGAGAAAGAGAGAAACAGAGAGAGAGAGAGAGAGAGAGAGAGAGAGAGAGAGTCACCTTGGGTGTTTGGTGTGGAGGGTGGTGGCGCTTCTTCCTTCTCCTTCTTCCTCTCCTTGGTAAGTTACCCTCCCTTGATGCTTACTTGCTTGCTTGCTGCTTCTTCTTGTTCTCCTCTCTCTTGTTCTCTCTTTCTTCCTCTCCTTCACTTTCCTTTTTCCCTTTTTGTGTGTTTGAAATGAAAGAAGAGGTGAGTCATGAGGAGGTGAGGCATGAAGAGACTAGGTGAGGCATGAAGAGACTGCATGTCGGCTAAACTCAAGCTTCAGAACCACAAAAAACGCACGAAAGGAAAGGTGCAGTTTGAAAAGAAATGATTTAAGTATGGTTTGAATTTTGACGTGTGCGTCTATTTTTGCGTGTATATGTGCGTCTATTGTTCAGATAGACGCGAGTAAGTAAACGCAGATATAGACGCACATTTAGGCTTTATCATAATTTTTTGTTTTTAAGATAAGTTTTAGTAGTGTCTTCTTATCATAAGTTTTAATGTATTTATGATGATTTTTGTGTATTTAAAATTGAGATCTTATGTAAACATATGAATGACAAATATTTTGATGTTGTCATGAATTAGGTTTAATCATATCGTCGTCATCACCTAGTGCGGTACATGCTAATGAGACAATGAGCACATCCTCAAGTGAGGATGAAACATTGCGTCTTCATAATCGAGATGCATGGCTACGACGAAAAATTAAATGCATGTGTGATCATTGTCGAGGGTGTATTTTTTAAGCACGTCGAATTGCAATGTCACACCTTAGCTTGTATGGAGAATGGGACCGAGAAAAATCACCGGTATTCATTGTTTTTTTTACCACTAAGATTGCTAGTCTATGTTACGGAAATTATATATCAACGTACATGAAACTCCCTTTTGTGGTTGAGCAGGATGCAGTGCCACATCCTCAGATGCTCCCTCCCAGGCATCGAGAGGCTTCAAAACGTCGACACGAGGAGGCAGAGTCTTCAAGAAGAGTAGAGACTGACGACCATGATAGTAGCCCTCATGAAATGCCCCATCAAGTCGTAGAGGATGAGATTTTGGACAACATGGTACACCATCTATTCGCAACCGGTTCAGGGAGAAGGTCACTCTACGAAGCTAGATGATCCACTATATGTAGCATCATCTACTCCATTGTATGAAGGTTGTACGTACTCTGTTCTTCATGCGTCCCTTGAGATACTTAACTTGCAAACAATTTATGGATGGAGTAATGTCAGTTTGGATGCGTTATTGAAGTAGGTATAAATCAGTTTGGATTATGAATCATAATATTAATTGTTCTATTTTGAAATCAGATAGAAATATATGTTGGTGGTTTTTTAACTCACTTTTAAAAATATATGTAGGTTATTATCACAAATGCTTCCAAAAGGAAACAAATTGCCAACTAAGAGAGAGCAAGAAAGACATTACTTGACATCTCTAGGAGGCCTCGATTATGTCAAGATCCATGCATGTGTCAATGATTGTGTCTTATTTCGTGGGATTCATGAGTTCGCACGAGAGTGTCCTGTTTGTGGCAAATCAAGATACGAAGTGGAGATGAAGTCAATGGATGTGCCTCGTAAGGTTTTGCGACATTTTCTGATTGTTCCACGAATAAAACTTATGTTCAAGTGTAAGTCTATTGGAAAGCTCATGTCATGGCATGCTAGTCATCGTTCAAGTGATGGAAAATGGAGGATCCCTGCAGACACACCGGCATGGCAACATATAGATAATTTGTGGCCCGTTTTCAAAGAAGAGCCAAGAAATTTGAGATTTGGTTTATGTATGGATGGAATCAATCCATTTGGCATCAAAAGCACATCATACAATGTATGGCCAGTGGTATTGGTGAACTATAATATTCCTCCATCCATGGCAATTAAAAAGGGACATGTAATGTTGTCCCTTCTGATTCCTTAAAAGCACAAGGTAAAAAACATGGACATTTACTTAGAGCCTTTGATTGAAGAGTTAGAAATATTATGGGAAGGTATTGAGGTGCAAGATACAAGTGCATCTACATCCTCTACAGATTTCACATTGAAGGTCATGTCTATATCCACGTTTACATACGCGTCTATATTGGCGTCTATTTCCGCGTCTATATTCATGTTTGTACTCGTGTCTATCTGAACAATAGATGCGCATATACACGCAAAAATCGACGCACACGTCAAAATTCAAACCACACTTAAATCATTTCTTTTCAAACTGCGCCTTTCCTTTCCTGCGTTTTTTGCAGTTTTGAAGCTTGAGTTTAGCCGACATGCAATCTCTTCATGCCTCACCTAGTCTCTTCAAGCCTCACCTCCTCATGACTCACCTCTTCTTTCATTTCAAACACACAAGGGGGGAAAAAGGAAAGCCAAGGAGAGGAAGAAAGAGAGAACAAGAAAGAGGAGAACAAGAAGAAGCAGCAAGCAAGCAAGCAAGCATCAAGGGAGGGTAACTTACCAAGGAGAGGAAGAAGGAGAAGGAAAAAGTGCAACCACCTGCCACACCAAACACCCAAGGTGAGTCTCTCTCTCTCTCTCTCTCTCTCTCTCTCTCTCTCTCTCTCTCTCTCTCTCTCTCTCTCTCTTTGTTTCTCTCTTCCTCTCTTTGCTTTGTCTTTGTATTTAGGATTTGTGATTCCATTATGTATTGCATTTTGTAATTCATCAATGGTGGTCTTCGGCCTAAAATCGGCCGACCGAGCGCATCTGATAGCGCGTCTACATCTCAGTGTAGACGCAGACATAGACGCGAAAAATGTTTCCTCTCAGAGTGTCTGAGAGTGCGTCTTAGTGTGTGTGTGCAGGCGCGTGTGCTCTGCAGTGTATACGCGATGATACACGTGCTACACAGAAGGTTGACCTGTAGTCTACACGTGATTATAGCCGCGCATTGACCTGGAATGCACGTCTGATAGTGCATCTGTGCTACATCTTAGATGCGTAGATAGACGCGCTGGACAGAAGGTTCACTCTGGGGCGCGTCTAATCTGCAATTTAGACGCGGGGATACACGCGCCAGGTCTCCCAGTTCTGACAATAAACAATATATTTTTGCAATGATGAATGTAACCAATCCCATGTTTGTGTTTATTAGTTTTCTTGTTTAAGAGAAGCATTAGCACTTAAGTGTTATGCTCAATGTCTAAAGAAAGCTCTTTGAAAGGGTAGGTAATATATGATTTTTTGTATGCAAATAAATTTGTCTTTTTTCTGTGTTTTCTTTGCAGATGTCTTGGTTCATCTAGCAATGACCCAGATGTGGATCGCATGAATGATACATTGGCCTCCTTTGGCAGGGGGTCAATGCATTTTTTGGAGGTTTTCCTAGTAGGAAAGACTTCATGGGAGAGATGACCAGACACCTTGGCCACTCTCCCATAGTGGACGAGGTGTTCAGTGTCATGTCTGGGACACCTTTGGCGTCTTTGCCTAGCACTACTTCCCAGACTCCACATGCAGGTACTCCATATGCAGGTACTCTACTTGCTCCACGTGCATTGGCTGAAGCACAAGCATCTGCATTGGCAGGCTTCTATAACTGCCTCACACTAGCAGGGACTCCTAGGACAACTGCCTAGCAAGCAAGAAGGGCATGTTCACCAGGACTACCCTCTATCATAAGTCTTTAATGCTTGACAATGTCTTAAGAAGAGGTAGACAACTACTCAAATCTCCCTTAGATATACCTAACCAAACCCTAGGATTTCATGCCTGAGGCTATGGATCTGGCAGAGGAGGCCAGCATAATGCATCCTATAGTAATAGCAATCAGCAGTCATCAAATGCAAGAAGTGGTGGAAACTTTCGAGGCAGGGGGAGATCTAACTCCCGTGGCAGAGGCTCATGGCAGCAACAGCGTCAGTCAGACAATCCAAATAAAGATAAGGATTGTCACTACTGTGAAAAGTATGGGCATATTGCAAAGGACTGCTAGAAGAAGCAGGGAAATCAGAAGGGCAAGCAGCATGGACATTA
This sequence comes from Lygodium microphyllum, assembly GCF_053477565.2. NCBI lineage: Eukaryota > Viridiplantae > Streptophyta > Polypodiopsida > Schizaeales > Lygodiaceae > Lygodium > Lygodium microphyllum. The sequence goes on along the minus strand of NC_141150.1, from coordinate 8,180,918 downwards.
TGCTACGTCCAGTCAGGCAGATGACTCTGGTGATAGACTATTTGCCATGCACCAGAACTAGCGGCTCCAACCAAACCTGCATTCAGGCTGTTGTTTACTGACTCCAAATTCATCACTTTTGTTGAGTTATCAACTTGAAGATGTCTAGCAGCAGAAGATACCCAATTGAAGTTATCCTGCGAATTCTGTTGATCATCATCACCAATCATACCTCTTGATATACCCGTGTTGGTGGGCTGCAATACATGCTTGACCAGTGTTAATGGGCTTGATCTGCTAAGTAGCGTGGATGTCCATGGCCAATTTAAGGTCATGCTAATCATACCATCTGACCCTACAATATTAGCTTGATTTGATTCATGATATGGCCGGACTGATCAGATGGATCAGAATCCTTTGTAGCCATGTTGGCCTTGATCTCGAGGAGGTAGCCCTTGTTGCATAAACAGACCTTGGTGAGGCCAGTTGTAGTGTCAGGCAGGCATGTGGAGTTCCCACCACACTAGCTATCAGATGAGCAGGGGGCTATCTACAAAACAGGCTCACCTGATCATGATTCATGTTACCTAGCTGCTGATGCCGATCGTACTCCTCAAAGTCGTCAAGAAATTGATCCCAGGACTACGGAACAGATGTCGAGGACAGTACGCTTTCTTCATCAATACCTTGGCTTGTATGCATGCAGTCGTGCATCAGTTGGAACTGATCATCCTTATCGGTCTTCAACGTCTGGACTACAAATGTACTATCATCATGTCGATCACCTGCGTTCGTGGTGCCACTGGATTTTTCTGCTATCAATTCAGACAGTGGTTCTTGTTGCTCTGCATGTCACCAGGGGAATATATTTATGCTACCAATTTCTGCAAACTGAGAGGGACAATGAGTACTCATGCAGGTACCACCTACATTTATAACCATATTATATTGCAGATAATCATCTGCTAGCAGTGGATCGACTCTGCTCACCGGCAAATGCTCATACATATACCGTTCTTGGTTAGTGCGTCCAACACCTGCTGGTGCTGTTCATATTTGTCGAATTTGTCCAGAATCTGGCCCCAGTACCCTTGAGAAACATCGATACTTGCATTCATCTGTGCATTATCCATTAATGGCAAAGTCATGTCGTGTATAAATTTCAGATCAATATTATATTTGCTTGTCTGCAAGGTATTCTGCACGGACACCTGATCCTGTTTATAAGTCATACGCAGCAACAGCTCTGCTGGTGCTGCTCGTACTCCTCAAAGTTGTCCAGAATGTGATCCCACGGCTGATAATTAACGGACGTCGACGATGACGGTACTGAAACATCATCGTGACTTGCGGTGTTCATGTGGTCAATGTGCATCTGCCATTGATCATCCTCAAAGTCGTTCAGAATCTGATTTCAATTTGTAGTATTCTAATCAGTATACAAATTAAAACCTGCAGGCGGGGGCTGTTTCTGATCCAGGTCCTGTGGTGGATATATGGGGCTCATTCAACTGGAGCTGGAGGCCAAAGTGCCAAGAGCTCGGCTAGGAGCCACGTGTATCCAATATCCTGGCGTACTGATGCTGATGATGGCTTTGAGGGGGCTCCAAATTAGGTGGAGTTACATGACTTTGAACAGGGGGCTCTATTCGATGGGGATGAGAGGGAGAGTCTGTGCTACCAGGGACATTGAATAGGAGCATGCTATTGTTTTGACTCTCCTGAGATTCATCCTGCACAATGTGTGTGGAAATTAGCTGGGTTGCGTCCTGTGCACTGGCCGTTTGGCCCTCATCTGGTAAGCAGGCTAGGGGTTTGTGCTCAGGTGTGCGGGTGAGGGTCTGGTTCTGTGCGCTACATGCCGTTAGAGCTTCGTGCGGTGTGCATGTTAAGGTTCTGTTCGGTGCAGCGAAAGCATGCAGGGCATTCTCTTGCTTGAAGGATGAGGATGGCATCTAATGAATGACACATAGACATGGGTTCTCCTTTGGTATCATCTTCAATTATAAAGTGGTATACATATATCCAAGACTCTAATGAAGGGAAACTATATGATGCACTTTTGTCACAAATATACAAATGCATTTTTATTGGTTTTTCAGAATTGCTCTCATGTTGTGCCTTACAATTCTTTGATGCAATACGAATGATTGATTACAGCTTGTTGATAATCCAAGTATTGCCACGAAAAGTGTCCTTCAATGCTTGATAACAAAACTTATACTGCGCAATTGATGACTACAACACATGCATGCATCCCAGGCAATCAAGGGGTGTGGTGAACAAGGATAAGATTGTGTGCATGCAAGAAGATGGACCTGGTTGTGCACAAGAGAATGGATGATGAGATTGTGTGAATGTGAGAAGCTGTGGGACTTGGTTGTGCATGAGAGAATGAACCTTTCTTGAATCAAATAAAATTTTTCTATTTCCTTGAATCTTGGAGGAATGCTTAGCTCCCATTTAAAAAAATGGCTATTTTTATTTGCATCTTTATTTTTCTTCTCTTACATTGCCCAAGGTTTAATGACCTTTTACATGTGTCTTACTACCTATGCCCAATGGGCATCCTAAGTACCTAATCCCTTGCTCCAATTCTGCTACTTGGAAGCTTGGCTCCCTTAGCAACTTTGCTGGCTCATTCAATCCTAAGTAAATATGCTTGCTTTTGCTCACATTAGTCACAACCCTAGATAGCTCTAGAAAACTTTCATACACTTTCATCAAATACATCTACTAGTTGCTTCTCTACTCGCACAATATTGGTAAGTTATTGTTGGCAAAGAATTGGGAGACCAAGTGTTTTCTGAATGGTATAGGAAGCCCCTTGCTTACTCCATGTTGCACCTTCAAATCCAAATTCCTAAGCAAAGTGTTGGTGATTATAGTGGCAAAGAGTAATGGGGCAATGGAACACCCTTTCACATCGACCTCTTTACCTCAAATGGACCTAAGCATAGACCATTTACAAACACATTCTAAAGAGATTGAAACATCCCTACAGAAATTCCACGATTCCTCCTCCATCATCTATCATAGTAGTGAAATCTTGTTGCTTCTTTTTCTTCATCAATTTGTAAAATTAATTGGTCGAAGCACTAGCTGCATAAGATACCATTTCCCTTAGACTAAATTTTGGCAACTTCACCTTTATGTTTTTGCAAATCCTCCATGTAATGCTCCACTTCTTTGAGAAGTTGATAAGACATCCCAATACTAGAACACTTAGCAAGAGTTGTAATAATATACTCCCTGCATTGCTAACTACTAACATGCAACCCTCTTTGAAGTCTATCCTGATCTTTGCCATACATCTTGGTAATCTCAATGATGATAGCTATGGATCTCATCTAATTCTACATTGGATTAGCCATTGGATTGTTGGTTTTTTTCCAAGCATCCTTCAACTATAGGTTGAATCCTTCCTTTTCTAGAAAAGGAGCTATTGAAAGAGAGGGGCTTCCATTTCTTTCTCCTACTAAACACATCCTTCTTGGATGGACTTCCTAGGCACCTCACATTACAAGAGATCATAGTGAGCTAGCTAATTAGCATTATATATTTGTTTGAACCTCTATAATCCAAAATAGCAAATAGCCTTGTCAACAAAACATTTGCAAGAAGCTTTTAAAGGGAAAGTTTTTATTTCTTACCTCCATTAGACTTCAAAGAATTTGGTAGTTGAATTTATTTGTTTCCATCCTGCTTTAAATTTGGCATCTCTAGGATCATGATTGATAATTAGGTTGCTCCTTAGGTTCCTCCTTCTGAGGCTTGTTTGTTTCCATGAATTTACCCTCCTCAATCTATGCTTTTTTCTTTTTACTTCTTTTGAAGTTCTTCCTTATCTCCACTATTTTCTCCTTGGGTTCTTCTTAGCTCAATTCCTTTTTGGGCATTCCTTTGCAAAGCACCCATATTCTTGACATTGACCAACAACTCAATCCCATTGAGATCAAAAAGCTAGAACATCTCAAGGATCTTCTTTCTCTTATCCCAAAGTACGAGAGGCCACTTGCTCCACTAGTTGATATTATTGTAAGAACATGGAACGCTCTAGCTAGCACTTCTACTAGCACATTAACTTCTCTATCTGGCAAAGTAGAAAGTTCATGAAAACTATCCCATATTGGACATTCAATTTGCAAGACCTCCTCAGGAATAAAATCAACATGCCATGGAAGCATGTAAACAACCCTCACTTTAAGCCAAACAACTGAACCCAAAACCCAATCTCTTTTTGCTTTAGATGAAAGCAAGACCCAAAAGATACCTCATGGCAAGCAAAACAATGTGAGTACCACTTTGACCCAGAGGTGAGCCAAAAAAATCTAGCAAACTCATCCTTAAGGGGGACCTTCCCTTAAAAATACATATACATGTTGCATAGAGAATACTTAGCATTGCTTTGCTGATGCATGGCAAAAAGATACCACTCATGCACATACCACTTGCTCCCCAAATTCTATTGTGACTCTCTTTTAATTCTCATTGAAATAATTTTGGTCACCCCACATCTTCTTCTCTAGCTCTTCCATGTTCATGCTAGCAATGACAATGTTAGCATAATCCATCTCCATCCCATTGCCTTGCTTCTATTGCTTTATGTTTGTGCTATGTGTTCCATCATCTCTTACTCCTTGTTCACCCCCTGAATATGATACATGCATGAAAGGGGGAGCATATACCACATGTTGGTAGGAAATGTTTCTTTTTTAATGAACTTAATACAGCTACCCTAGTCAATAGACCATGTACCATGACTGTCTATTGAGAGCTTCCCTCTTCAAGTTTCCACATACTCAAAAATATTTTATGTCATTCATTTAAGGAAAAGGCTATTACAATTTGAACTATTTCTATTTTGCTAATGCATGGATATGCTCCTAGTTTGTAAGGGTCTCAAATAACTTTCGATAACTATTTACGCTTATATGGATGCTAGGTATATCCCACACTTCAGGGGGAATTTAAGGGGAATTTCAAATTTTAAAGCCATGGCATTGAGTTGAATTGAATGAGATTATTCTTTGTTTTAATGTGACAAGGAAATATTTATATTGTTAAAAATAATATTTTATTTGTGGATATGTAAACTATTTGTGCCATGTGAGTAAGAATTAAAAGTTATCAAAATGCACAAATGTATCTTGTAGCACATGTACATTTTGGACGCATACAAACATATCAATTACAAATGTGTATCAACATTGTCTTATTTGAGATTGATTACATGGCTGATGGTTAGGCCTATCAATTGTAAGGTATATTGCTTAACATGACTATATAAGCATGAGTATGTTAGATGTTATATACAAATTTGTTTTGATTTACTGTGCATGCACATTATCCTATGATCAATAGCTTCATAATTTTATCCAATAAACATGGCTATATTGGGTGATATATAGAAATTCACCTTGCTTTACCATATAAACACTTATTTTACTAGTTATAGCTTCACATCTATCTAGTAAAACTAAAAACCTAGTTTCAAATTAAAAAATCCTAGTTACTAGTTAGAAAAAAATTTGCATTTACTAGATATAAGCCTATTTACCATCTAGTTTAGTGTCTAAAGTTCCTTGTGTCCTTCCTTTTTTTCAGCCTACGGCCCCCTGTTAAATAGGGGAGGGAGGGGATCCTCCCTCTCCCTTCGTGTCACGAGGCATGGCCATTGAGGCTAAGCAAGCTCCAGCGAGGAGCTTGCTGGCCTTTCTAAATCCCTCTCCCCCTCCAGCACGAACGGTCTCGCTAACAGTAAAAAATTTTCCATGAATATTTTAATATTTGATATATTACTGGATATTCCTGCTAGATGACCTCTTCGATGACGTCCAGCACGTCCTCGGCCTCAACCTCGAGTGTGCTCTCACCTTCTGCTCCCGCCAGCTCATGACGATGTTTGGGCCCGCTGCCGTGGCCACAGCCGGCCTTACTGACGTGTTCCACAGCTCCCTTACGAATGAGCCTAAAGGTATACCATTTCCATAACGAGGCTCAAGGAGGCTTCCATGGGGAGCTCGAATAAGGCTTCCATGGAATGACCCATCTTCTTCATTTACGCTAGGAAAGATGTTTTTACCCCCGCGTTACGTTCATTCCGAGTGTTACAATATCAAAACTTAGCACTAACTTTAAAGAAATACGGGGCGTTTCTTTGATACAAGCGCCTCCAAAGACCAATCATCCCAACAAGAGTTGGTGATCAAGATGGGAGTGCAGTGGGCTACTGATATGCAAGCTCAAGGCATGTCGTCTAAGCACTACAAGCGTGTGCAGGAAGCACTTGTGGACTATCTCACTAGTGTGATGCTTATTGTAGCATTGAGAGAGGAGAACAATCTTCCTAGCCTCTAGCAATACATCCTCCTTCGTCGTAAGGATGGGGCTGCTAGGATTTGCCTCATTGCTTGTGAGTTTGACCTTAACATGGAGCTTGAAGATGAGGCTTTATCACAACCACTCTTGGAAAACCTATATCAAGCCATGGCTGATCAAGTGCTTTGGATCAATGATGTTCTTTTGTTTAATGCTGAGTACTGTAAAGGGGATTACATCAACCTAATCACAATATTGCACTATCAGAATGACTGAATGGTTTCTTGCCCAGATCATGGACTTCCAAGAAGCTCTCTCTCAAGCTTGTGCTATGATCAAGGACAGGGACAAGGATCGTGTACAATTATCTCACGACATCATTACATGGAATCCATCCTTGCAAGGCTATGTTGAGGCTACTAACGACACCCTCTTTGCAATCATTACTTGGACCCTATGTAGTCTACGCTATAGAGCTTACTCTAGCGATGATCTCATCAACTAATGTGACTCTACAACTCTCCTTAAATAGCAAAGACATATATGACGACTCATCTAAGCATGGTTGGTAGCCTACCCTACAAAGAAGCTTTACACATTCTTCCATGAATGAAGCCTCATATTAATCACATTATTACTTGTTATTACTCAATGTGGAATATCTATGTTCTATGTCATCTCGTTGCAAAAGTTGTAAATTTGTCCAAAATACTAATTAGTTGAAGTTGCAAGTAGTGTTACATCTATTTGTTGTCAATCTCCACAATATTCCATAGTGAATTTGTGAAACTTCTCATATTTCATTTAAGTTGGGGAATCCATTCAAACAAAAATTACTTTTGTAGAATTGTGAGTATCTATTTGTAGCAAACCACTACACATAATATGCACAAACTTGAACATCTCTAAGAGATCACACACACACACACACACGCTCTCTCTCTCTCTCTCTCTCTCTCTCTCAATAATGAAGACAAGATGATAAAATATAACATAATGGTTCTCAAGCATTGCACTTATAGAACTTTGGCAGCATGGATGCACCAGAAGGGTAAATACAACTAAGATCTCCCATTCTTATCTAGACCAAAATTAGGGTTAGGGGTGGGACACTTCTTTATGGTGGCACCTAGTTTGCGTTGTCGTGTTGCTGCGCATCCGAGTCGTATACACCTCCATTTCTTTTGTTGTGCATTTGTGTTAATTTCTGCGTGTGATTCATTGTTTGTGTGATGCATTTTGATAATCCGCATCCAATGTATATATTCCCTTAGTGCATGCGTATGATTTTCTTTGGATGCATGATGTGTGTGTATTAGAAAAATATGAAAAAATGATGCCAAAGGACATTATCAAGCTTATTATTTCAATGATGATCTTTAAGAAATGATGCAGGACATGCATATGACGCCAAACAGGGTGACCTTTGAAATCGTCATTAATGGCTTTGCCAAAGCAAACAGAGTTAAAATGGTGCTGGAACTTCTGGATGAAATGAAGACTATGGTGGTGATGACAATTGCGAAGGCACTTGAGCAAGCAGATGTGCAGTGGAGTAGTTCTCTTGTATTAGGAATTTTAAGATTCCTCAAAAGCACAAAAGCTTCTTGGGTTTTTTTTACTGGTGGAAAGACACTGCTGGACTCATGCTAAAATTGATTTTCTAATCGCTGTTTTGGGACGGGACAGCCTGGTCTCAAAAGGGGCTTTTTTAAGAATTTTCGGAGCAGGCCTTCATGGGGTAACGTGGTAAGAGGAAGCTAAAAAGAGAAAACCAGAAAACTAAAAAAGAAAAAGATCTTTGGACTGATGAGCCTTTCAAAAAAGAGGATATCACCATACTACAAGATGGACACAGACTCGATGCGAAGCACGTCTTGATTAGAATTTTTAGAGCTCTTGTGAAGAGTCGATCTCTTCAGACACACCAAGTGCGCTGGGAAATTAGGGAAAACACACTTTTATTTCCCAATGTCTGCAGATTTGTCTGGACAGAATCACCATATCTATTACTAAAACGGTGGAGAGGGCCGTCTGTGAATCGGGAGGGGAATATGCAGGTTGAAGGTGGAGGATAGGTTATTTTCGGATGGTCCCAGAACGAAACGGGCCTTCTTCTCATGACTTCTGTCTTCACGAGGTGTGCTGGACATGGAGTTTAGGGGTCGAACCAACTCGTCAAACTCTTCAACTGATGCAAACGAGATCATGACATGCTAAAAACGGAAAAAGCCTTCATGGAATCCAATCTAAATGGAATGGATTTGATCTCAATGGACCATATCGACAGTGAGCAAGAAGGATTCCTGTTTCCTAAGGGCTAACTTGAAGACAAGATTGAATCTGTTCTGAACGGGAATGATGGTTCTGCATCTGTAGCAGAAACGGGATGCTAGGAAGGAAGAGACTTTGGACCAAAGTGGCAATACATTGAGTGTTCTCGCGAAAGCAGAGAGTGAAAAAGGTCCGATTAAACAAAATTGAAGTGGTGGACGCAGCAGCTGTTAACTTTCAGCTTGTCCATATCTTAGTGGAAAGCTCAATGTTCGTTCTACACAGTCTTTGAGCAGCCTAGACATGGAAGATAAATCGGTCGATAAAAATTGCTTTCTCTACCTTAAGAAAGACACCCTTGCTCTTCTCAAAAACAACAGTCTGCTTCAGATTTCCCTTCTCTAAGAAAAATCCTTCTCCACAGAGTTTATTTACTGCGATCAGACACAGACAGAGAGAAAAAGCACGTGCGCACCAATCATGCCTCATATGTCCTCATCAGTGACTCGGGGGTAAGCAATTCGAATTTTCTGTCTAGATTCTATCTGGAGTCTGAATCTACCATCGACATGGAGTTCACAATGCAAACAATGCAGTTTCTATGTTCATTATTCTGAAGTGCATCTGTCTGGATAATGTCACTACATGGAACATCATGAATGAAGCTTATGAATAGTAGGGCTGTGGTAAAGAGACATTGAGGCTTTTTGATAAAATGTTCTCGCTGAAAGCTCCAGATATTATAACATTTCTCAACATTCTTCCTGTAAGTTGCAGCAAGAAGGATCTTGCTGATGGTAATAATTTGCATGCCTACATTGTGAAGTATGGCCTTGACTTGGAACCTTGTAATCTCAACTACTTAGAGATCCAAACAGTCTTTCATGTTTGAATGGTATGAATGGTCTAAAGTACCCTTTAGACAGAAAACAGTAAAGCTGTTTATGATTAAGTCTTGAAACTGAGAGATTTATTTGGTGGCCTGAAACCAAGTTCATACACTTATTGTAAAACAAAGGACAGATTGACATGCTTTGTCATTTATTTTTGACTCTTCTTTTGTAATATACTTGACAAACAATATAATGATCTTGGCATCAAATATTGTGTTATTGAGATCTTCTTGTTAGTCTTTATTTCTTGCTGTACCTTGAACCCCATGTTCTGCAGCCCTTGCATGAACTTTACGACATTTCTGGTGAACCTGATGTGAAAGTGCTGCGTCACTTTTCAGCAAGATGGGAGACTCGCAAGAAGAGATGACAGATGATAATGTCATGAAGAACCTCTTTCAGTCATTTACCATGTATATGCAGCAGCAAGCTCATGCAAAACGTGACAGTGATGCTATGGATGCCTTGAAAGCTGTCCAACAAGAGATGAAGCAGTTTAATGGCCAGCAAGTGTCAACTTACCTACATTTGTATGAAGAAAAGATGAAGTTTTTTGGGGTTTCTCAAGATGTTTGGAGCCGCTACTTCTTGCGGATCGTGGTGCGCGCTCTTGAAGGTCGAATTGCAGAAATTCAAGAGGCACATGCAGGTTGGGTTGAATTTAAAAAGGCATTAAAAGATGAATATTTCCTGGAGGATACAGGTCTTATGAATCGCAGGAATTTTTTAGCATGGGTTTCTATGCCTAATAAGGGACTTTCTGTTACCGCTCTTCTGCGAGAGTTTGAAAGCCGTTATGATCAGTTGGATGGGACTGAACAGCAAGCTTTGGAGATGCAGAAAGTGGAGTTATTTTTGCAAGCTGCAGATGCTGATTTATAGGAAAAGTTGGATGATCTTTTGGAAGATCAAGCTACTGATTCAGGTTTAAAGACTGAGTGGAGACATGTCATTGATGCTGTGAATGCTCTTGTCAAGAAGCAGCGCAGGAGAGTCAGATTGCATCGAAATACAGGATCAGTTCCTGAGAAATCTTTGGAGACTTCTTCTTCTACCCCTGCTGCAACTTCTTTGCCTAAGCCTACTCCTCCTGTTGTGAATCCACTAGTTCCTGCTACTCCAGTGCCCTTATCTGTAGATGATGTTATTAAAGGCTTGGCGGATTTGACGATTGAAGCAGTCAAAGCTGAAGTTGGTAAGTTAAAGGAGCAACTTATGTCAGTACCTGCTGTAGCACCTGCTCCAGTGACTGCTTTTCCAGCTGGTCAAAGAAAAGGGCGACGATGTATTTGGTGTGATAGTACAGAGCACCAACACTGCAGAGATTGTGATGCTTTTCAGGAAGCACGTAAGAAGAATGTAGTGTTCTGGGGACAAGATGGAAAGATATGGCTGACAGAGACTGGCGCTCCTCTTGACACGAACTTTGGTAAGGGAGGTATGAAGAAGCTTGTTGATGATATGGCTGCGCGATCAGCTTATGTGAGTGTTAGAGGAGATGCTTCAGCTTTTGGAGTCCAGCTTGAGCAGAAATCTGATGGAGACTCTGCTTTATGGTCCTCTGCCTTGGAGATAGCGAGAAGAGGGAAAGTTCAGGCATCTACTATGACTTGTGTGGGCTCTAGCATCCGAGGAGAAATAGGATGGGATTCTCCTGTTGACAGGTATTCTGTTTTTGCTTATATGGCTAAAACACAAGGTTTAGATGCCATGGTTGAGGAAAAGAGAAGAAGAGATGAGGAGGGTCCTAGCTCCTCCAAAAAGACTAGAGCGGGTGACTTTGTTTCACCACCTGTTACAGCTCCACCTATGTCAAATTCTCCAGCTCAAACAGGTTCTGATCAACCAATGGGAGACAAGCAAAAAGAAAAGAGGCAACCAAGAAAAGAGCCAAGATTCAAGCTCTTGTCAGATCTTGAAATGCAAACGGATATGAGTAAGATTTTTCATGAAAGAATTTTGAATAGTGAAGTTACTTTTACTATTGGAGAAGCTCTTGGGATTGCTAGAAGAGAAATACAGGATCAGATGCAGGATCTTTTGCGGAGGAAACGGCATGCGATGGAAGGACCTGCTTTACAGGGATTGTGGCATGGAGCTCTTGGGGAAGAGCATGATGATGCAGTGATGGTTGAGAATGCTTCTGTTAATCCGCAATTGGAGAAAATAGTTTAGCCTATGCAGTATGAAGATGATGAGACCCCTATTCTCATTCCTCACAGCCATTTTTCACGAAGTCATTGGGCTAGAGCAACCACTGAGACAGTGGTAAGGATTGGAGAGAAACAAATTCCCTTGATCGCTTTAGTTGATCATGGTTCTGAGATTAATCTTATTGCTCGAGGTGTTTATGAGAGTGGCAAGTGGCCTATGGATGCAGAGCATGGCTGGCGCATGAGAGCCGCAAATAATACTTCTGGTGATATGTATGCTGCTTGTCCGAGTATCAGAATTTCTATTGGTAATGTTGAAGAGGATTATCATTGCTTTGTTCAGGATTCATGCTCTTATCCGATTATTCTTGGATATCCTTTCATTATAGAAGCAAGAATGGAAACAAAAGTGATGGATGACGGGTCAGCTTATGCGCGGATACGCAGTAAAGATGGTATGCGAGGTATTCAGTTTATGACTGTTGGGGTAAATCATCCGAGAAACAGGGACTCCTTGCGTGAGGCACCACTACCTGCGAAGGAGTTGGATTTTCATTAGGTACCGCTGTCTTGCGAGACGCCAGTGGTACGGAGCGGAGAAAAGAGGAGATCTCGCCTCCTGGCAGCCAGTCTTTCTCCAATAATTTTGTTGGTTTTTCTTCAGATAGTTCAGTGAGATATCAGAAAATTTCAGATTTGCCTAGAGCTGCCAGGCAGTACATTGGCCATAAGGAGAAAGAGTTGAAGAATGCAGGTATTTTGCAAGCAGAAGAGCATGTAGATGGATTGTATGAAGGGATGTCTTATGCAGATACATTGTTTGAGATGAGAGCAATGCTGAAAACTGATGTATGCAAGGGTTCAAAGATCATACCTGTGCAAACCTTGGATATGTTTCAGGAAATTTCTGGTTTTATGCTGCAAACAGAGTTAGAGGCTGAGAAAACTCAGCAAACTGAATTTATGGCTGATCTTGATCAGCTAACAGAATTGCAGAGGGCTGAATCCATTCAGCCAACAGAGTTGAATGCAGAAAAATTTCTGCATACAAAGTTTCAGGATGCATCTATGCAGTCCATAGAGCCGAGGGCTGAATTCATTCAGCCAACAGAGTTGAATGCAGAAAAATTTATGCATACCGAGTTTCAGCCTGCACCCATGCAGTCCATAGAGTTAAAGGCTGAAATTTTTCAGCCAACAGAGTTGAAAGATGCTGAAAATTTGCAGAAATTGCAGCAAAGAAAAGAGTGCTTGAATGATGCCAAGGTTGACACAAAATATAAAACAGTTGATAAGAAGGTTAAGCCGGTTGCAGGCCCGCTTCCTTCTGATAGTGATGAACAGATTGAAAAAGCTATGAAGCAGCCAATGTTGAGGGACCCTGCAAATATTGGACATAAGTTTACTGCTGAAACGCTTGCAGAATTGAAGATTGGAAATGATGATTTTTCACTTCCAGTGGAAAAAGAATGTTTTAGAGAGATGCTTGGACGTCATGGTAAGGCATTTGCTTTCTTTCCACATGAAATTGGCTGCATTAGTCCCGAATTGGTTGCACCTATGGTCATGTTCACTGTTCCTCATGTACCATGGAATATACGTCCTATACCTGTGCCTAAAGCACACTTGCCAAAGCTGATAGAGTTACTGAATGAAAAGATTAAAATGGGGATTTTGGAACCCTCTTCTGCACCCTACTCTAACAGGTGGTTTACTGTACCAAAGAAGAATGGTACTTTGAGATTTATTCAGGATATGCAGCCCGTGAACAAAGTGACAATCAGGAATGTGGGAACAGGTCCAGTTGTGGATGAATTTGCTGAGGCTTTTGCAGGTCGAGCCATCTATTCTCTAGGTGACTTGTATTCAGGTTATGATCAGTTTCAGCTTGCCTTAGAAAGCAGGGATATTACTACTATGCGGACACCTATTGGTCTTGTGAGGATGTGTACCTTACCTCAAGGTGCCACAAACTCAGTTGCTCATATGATGAATGCTATGCATAGAGTTCTACGAGACTATATTCCACAGTATACCATGCCTTTTCTAGATGATGTGCCTATTAAGGGATGTGCAGAGGAAGAAAAGAATGAAAGTCTTGATTTGCGTGAATGTAGACAGTTTGTGGCTAACCACTTGATTGCTTGTGAGCAAATATTGACACGATTAGAGGAGGTAAATTTGACACTTTCAGGGCTGAAATCTGTCTTTGGTGTTAATGAAGTCATCATAGTTGGGCATATGGTTGGATATTATGGCAGAAAGCCTTCTCTTGCAAAGGTGGATGCCATAAACAGGATTGCAGAGTATTGCTCGACTACTTCAGAGGTGCGGAGATTTGTGGGAGCTTGTGTATTTTACATGATTTGGATTCCTCATTTTGCTCATATAGTAGATGTTCTCTATCAGCTGCTTCGAAAGGGGGAAAATTTTCATTGGGATGAGAAGCATTCAAAAGCCATGCGTAAGCTCAAGAAGCTGTTGCAATCGGCTCCTACTCTCCGCAAGGCGGATTATCAGTGTGGACGGCCGATCATGTTGACAGTTGATACTAGCTCTATCGGCATAGGTTGGGCTGTTGGACAGGATGATGCTGATGGAAATAGGTATGCTATCCGCTTTGGAGCTAAAGTTCTTAATGAGCGACAGAGGAGATATCCGCAGATCAAAAGAGAGTTGTGGGGAGTAGTCACTGCACTGAAGTGTGACAAAGGGTATTTTATTGGAGCTTCAGTTGTTGTGGAAATAGATTGTTTGCCTTTGCTTGGCATGATTACTAGTTGCTCAACTCCAGATATAGCGATGCTTCGGTGGATTGCCTATATCAAATCATTGAATCCAGAATTTCGACACATAGCAGGAAAAGATAATCCAGTTGCAGACATGCTATCTAGAGCGAGATACGAGGATGAGGAGTCAATGCTTGCAGAAGATGATGAGACAGAGTTTGCTGCTTCTGTCCTTGTTCATGATTGTCATGTATCTACTGTTGAAGCCTTTATTGAAGAACTTTATGTTGGCGAGTGGCTGCAAATTGGACAATATCTAAGTTCATTGACTCGAAGAGCTGATTGGACAGATGATGAATTCAAGAAAATCAGAAGGAAGGCTTATGGGTATTTCTTGAAAGATGGTTTTCTTTGGAAGCATCCAAAGAAGAGAGGAGGCTTGCCCTTGAGAGTAGTTTGTGATGTAGCGATGCAAATACAGATTATGCGAGAGTTTCATGAGAGCTCATGGGCTGGACATAGAGGTGTGTGGGCTACCTATGAGAAAATCAAAGAAAGATACTGGTGGAAAGGGATGTATAAAGATGTTTCTCATTTTGTGGAGACTTGCAGGGACTGCCAGCTTTACTCTTTAGTGCGACATCGTGATGAGTTGCATCCGACTTATCCACTATGTATGCATTATAAGTGGGTGGTAGACTTGGTTACTTTGCCAGTGGGACTATTGTGTTTAAGGTATTCAATATTGTTGATGAAGAAAGATTTATACTACTGAGCAACAGGATATAAGGATCCATGTATCCTTGGCCAAAAGAGGTTCTTACTAGTGACCCCATACCGTTGGAATCCTAACCCTTTCAAATGTTATAGAGTGCCTTGCACAAACCAAAAGGCATTACTTTGTGAGTGAATGTGTCCCATTCAGTGGTAAAAGTAGCTTTATATTGCTCCTCACGATGAATTAATGCTTAATTATAAGCTAGTAAACCCATCCATAACAAATATAGTTCATGGCCAACAACTTTATCAAGTACGTGATCTATAAATGGCAAAGGAAAATGGTATTTTTGTCTCTTATTGTTAATCTCTCTATAATTAACAAAGATGTAGATTTTTTTGCTATTTCTCTCTGGTACTACCACGATAGGAAATACCCATTCGCTATAAGCAACAACTTATATGATTCGTGAATCTAGAAGCTTAGAAATCATAGCTTTGACCAATTCTACATACACAGGATTTATTATCCATTGACGTTGACAGACAATCTTTGTGCCTAGTTCTAAGTCCATATAATATTGATTCACAAAGTTAAGCTTTAATATTATTAAGGTTCTTATAAGACCAAGAAAATCCCTTAGCATGTGCCCATAATACTTCTTCAAATCTTTCTAAATCGTGAGGTTCTAATTGAGCCTCTAGATTTAAGTATTTTCTTCTATCAGTTCTATTTTTACCATCTCCAGTTTAGGCTCTTCAACATATCAAAAATCTATATTGCGAGGTTTTACTATAGGCACACCTTTAGATATTTCCATTGAAACACTTTCAAGTAAAACATGCCTTGCACTCGAATCTAGTGTTTCTTCCTCGACATTCACATAAAAAACCAAGGGTAAAGCCCTATAAATACAATAACTAAGTTATCCTAAGTATCATCTGTAGTTTCAATCTTATAGACATTAATTTGATACATCAGATAAGGTATTTCTAGTATTTCTTCCTTGCTTTTCACTCAAGCAATGAAAGGTAGTCTTCAAATCCCTATTTGTCATAAAACTGCGAGCATGATCTTAATAGAACCAATTATTTGGAAGATCTGCTCTTGATCACATGAAAATTGAGCAGAATAAAATCCACTACATGATAAAATCCCATCCCCATACATAATAAAATCCATTACGCTTTTCTTTGGATAGGGTAACACGACCTCGCACATCTTTTGCAATTGAGAATTGACTGATTTAAGTTGGCTTCTCATTGGCTTCTAAGATATCCACGAGCTGCCCCTCAGAATAACAATACATATTACGCTTTATTACCACTTGAGCACTTAAAGAAATGATATAACCAAGGAGTGATATTAGGATTTTTCACTCGCAATTTAATTCAAAAGATAGATATAGACTCGTCTTTGTTTCAATTTTTATTTATTTGCTCACATTCAACCAAGCATTCCTTGAAAATAGGTAAAATTTGTCCCATTTCTTGCAGATCACTATTTCTTTTATATTCTTACTCTTCTAACTATAGCTCTAGAAGCGAAATTATCTTCTAAATATCATCTCTTCCTAAATTTGAATTCTAACTTCTCTTTTGATAGCTCAAAATTTTTCTTTATCACTTCATTCACAACAATCAGTGTTGCTGCCTCATGCTCTATTTTTGATGTCTCATTTAATTCTCTAATTGTTTTTTATAAATGCCTTCACATCCATTAGAGGTCTACAAAAATCTTTTTAAGGCCAAAGATGGGTCATCCTTATCTTATTTCATGTCAACCATTGTAAGGGTTTGCAACCATCCTTATTTCTCTTATCTCTTTCCCTCTTTCTCGATCGACTATAATAAGATATTTTAGCAACAATTGGAAGTTGTTCAAACCCAAAAAGTAGAACATCTACCTCGTACTAAGGATATGTAGTAACAAAACTATCATTAGGTTCACCATAATCATCCTCAATAGTGCCAATTTCCTCATTAATTCATAAGAATCTGTCATCCTTTCATCCATGTCTTCCTCTTTTGACTCATTCTTGGAAATGCTTTTCGACTTGTTATATGCCAAAAATGCATCCCCATGGTCACCTTCCTTCTCATCTTTGTGAAATCCAAGACATGCTTCAACAAATGAATCATTCAAATAATTGAATTCATGGATTACATCATCATGATGTCTATAATCCTTTGTTGAGATCATTAAGTAATCAAGGGTTCTATCTTTGGACATTGATAACCAATGGGTAATATTGCTATCAAAGTCATTACCTAGTGAGAAATTAGTAGTATATTCACCAATCCTCACTTATTCTCCTTTTTTAGGCTATGTATAGTATTTACCTCTACTTTGATCATCCACACATAAAACTATATGGATAGGTTCTAGATTCTTCAACCCTAATTCTTGCATCGTATGCTCTGTCATTAAACTAACTTTTGAAACACCATCCAATCGTACTTCACTTAACAAAAGACCGCTGATGGTAGTATCAAAAACTGTACTCTTGGATCCACAGATAGATCTGCTATTTGTGCTTCTTATTTGTTTTCATTTTGGATGTATTTGTTCTTACCTTAGAATCATTAGTCCTCTCAATTCTTTTTCTTCTATGTCAAACTAGCTTATGATAGAGTTGTCTGTCACATGTAGGTTCTATTCCAAGCACCCTCTTGAGATTAATTGTTAAATATACTTTCTCTAGTACTTCCCCAAAAATCATAGCCTTGTTCACCTTTTCCGCTTGCTCTGTGCTTCCCTTCGTTGGAGGTACTAGTCTTTCACGAAAAGGAGCTACACCCACCTAAATTTTGAGATTTCCTAGTGGCATGGGCGATAACACCTTATCAGAATAGTGTTGAGGAGAGTCTCATTCACTTAGCTCTATATTAGGATCTACATCCTTAGAGTTATCCTTTGCAACTCCTTTTAATTGCAAAATTTCTTCCTCCGGACCTAGCTCCTCTTGTGCTCCAGTAATAACATCAATCATGGGGTCAATTGTAAAGGTCACCCTAGAAGGTAGAAATCTCATCCACCTTTTCTTCAAAATCAGATGACTCGCAATCCCACCTTTTCATATTTCTGATAAGTTTTTGTTTTACATGATTATTCTTAAACCTTAGAAAGGAGGCCTTTGAAAATATGGGAAGTATTAAAACCTTTCAACTTTTACAAGTTACACACACAATTTATCATGCTCATGGCTTTACAATGTTGACCCACTAAATACCCTAGCAAATCACAAAGAATTTAACAATGGTATCACATATTAAAGGAAGTACAAAGCCAAAATGCATGGATTTTTTAAATATAGAGACACACTTTACTTTTGTCTTGCATAAACTTTACGATTATGAGGCAGAGGGTGGAAAATATAATTCACAATTGTGGAAACTTTAAACCTAAAAGAACTACAATCTTTGAAATGCAAACAAGGTGCCACCATTAAGAAGTGACCCACCCCTAACCCTAATTTTGGTCTAGATAAGGGTGGGAGCTCTCAGTTGTATTTACCCTTCTTGTGCATCCATGCTGCCAAAGTTCTATAACTGCAATGCTTGAGAACCATTATGTTTTATTTTATCATATTTTCTTCATTTTTGAGAGAGGGAGAGAGTGTGTGTGTGTGCGTGTGTGATTCATGTATTGAGAAAGCTACTAACAAGCGAAGATGAAGCTCTTTGTCATTTCTCAAAACACGATATATGATGTGAATATAGTTATCAAAGGTATAGCAAAACTGTTAGAAGGTCAACCAATCTTATGACATACGTCACATTTTCCGAAATAATAATATGCATCTTTAAATAAGCTAGGCCACCAATAACTAGATAATAGAACCTTCCTTGCTCTATTAATTTACCAACAAAATGGCCACCATAAGGCTCATCATGCAATAACTTTGAAACCACTTGAACTTCATCTTCCTATACACATCAATGATAAATGCCCTCTCTAGGGAAGAATTTATATAGCTAACCCCCTTATCATCCATTATAGGAGCATTCTTGCATCAATATCTCTAGCTTTGTTTATTTATCTGCACCAGGTGGATACCGAGCGATACGAAGAAAATTAGCAATGCTTGCATGACTTAGATTATGGCTTGAACAAAAAATTAGATTATCCCCCTTATTGTTATTTTCTTGACATAAAATAGCTCTGACAACATACATACATTTATCTGATTGGAGTGAAATTCCTTCATACAATTGGAGGGTGCCAATACTAGTTCTTCAATCAACTTTTACTTCAGAAATTCAAATGCTTCCTAACAAACACTATCCCAGTTAAAAGGAGTGTCCTTTCATAGCAAGTTTTGTTAAGGATGATGTCACCTTTGTAACATAAAAAATAAACTATCGAAAATAATTTAAATGCCCCAAAAATCTGCATAGTTGTCTAAGATTTGTTGAACCAGGTGGTGGAAGTTTACAAACCTTAGCAATTTTAGTAAGATCCATGGCAATACCTTCCTTAGAAACAATTGTTCCTTTTGGAGCCCGAAAAATACATTTATGAGGTTTAATGAAATACCCACTTCATCACTACATTCAAATACTTGTGACAACAATTGAGCAATTTCTTTTTCCATCAATACAAAAGTTGTCTAGAAACACTTCCATCTACTATCAAAGATAATCTTACAAATGTTATGGGATGCCTTGCACAAACCAAAAGGCATTACTTTGTGAGTGAATGTGTCCCATTCAGTGCTAAAAATAGCTTTATAGTTATCCTCATGATGAATTAATACTTTATTATAGCCTAGTAAACCCATCCATAAAAAATATAGTTCACGACCAAAGACTTTATCAAGTACTTGATCTATAAATGGCAACGGAAAATGATATTTTCGTGTCTTATTGTTAAGCTCCCTATAATTAACAAAAATATAGATTTTTTTGCTATTTCTCTAGACTACCACGATAGGAAATACCCATTTGCTATAAGAAAAAGGATATGTGAATTGTGCATCTAGAAGCTTAGAAATTAGAGCTTTGACCAATTCTACATACACAGGATTTATTATCCATTGAGGTTTACAAACAATCTTTGTGGCTAGTTCTAAGGCGATATAATATTGACTGCCAAAGTTAAGCTTTAATATCATTAAGGTTCTTACAAGAACAAGAAAATCCCTTAACAATCTTTGTGCCTAGTTCTAAGTCGATATAATATTTACTGTCAAAGTTCAGATTTAATATCATTAAGGTTCTTACAAGAACAAGAAATTTCCTTAACATGTGCTCATAATACTTATTTAAATCTTTCTCAAACGTGGGGTTGTAATTGAGCCTCTAGATCTAAGTATTTTCCTTCTATCATTCCTCTTTTTACCATCTCCACTTTAGGCTCTTCAACATATCAAAAATCTATATCGCGAGGTTTTACTATAGGCACATCTTTAGATATTTTCATTGAAATGCTTTCAAGTAAAACATGCCTTGCACTCGAATCTGGTGATTCTTCCTCGACATTCACATAATAACCAAGGGTAAAGCCCTATAAATACAATAGCAAATTATCCTGAGTATTATACGTAGTTTATATCTTATAAACATTAATTTCATGCATCAAGTAAGGTATTTCTTGCATATCTTCCTTACTTTTTACTCAAGCAATGCAAGGTAGTCTTCAAATCCTTGTTACTCGTTACTACTGCGAGCATGATCTTAATAGAACCAATTATTTGGGAGATCTCCTCTTTATCACATTAAAATTGAGCATAATAAAATACATTACATAATAAAATCCTATCCCCATACATAATAAAATCCATTACACTTTCCTTTGGATGGGGTAACACGACCTCGCACATATTTTGCAATGGAGCATTGATTGATTTAAGTTGGCTTCTCGTTGGCTTCTAACGAGCCACCCCTCAGAATAACAATACATATTACACTTTATTTCCACTTGAACACTTAAAGAAATGATACAAGCAAGGAGAGATAGTAGGATTTTCACTCGCAATTTAATTCAAAATATAGATATAGACTTTTCTTTCTTTCAAATTTTATTTATTTGCTCACATTCAACCAACCATTCCTTGAAAATAGGTAAAATTTTGTCCCATTTCTTGCACATCACTATTTCTTTTATATTCTTGCTCTTCTAACTATAGCTCTAGAAGTGAAATTTCTTCTAAATATCGCCCCTCCCTAAATTGGAATTCTAACTTCTCTTTTGGTAGCTCAAATTTTTCTTTATCACTTCATTCACAACAATCAGTATTGCTTCCTCACGCTCTATTTCTGATGTCTCATTAAATTCTCTAATTCTTTTTAATAACTGCCTTGACATCCATTAGACGTCTACACAAATCTTTTTAAGTTCAAAGATGGGTCATCCTTATCTTAGTTCATGTCAACCATTCAAGGGTAATAAAGCATTGATTTGTGATGCTTAATCTTATATGGTTCTATTAATTTGCTAATTAGACCATTCAAGACATGGGAACCTTGATCACCTCTACTGATTTGAGTGGGCAACCAAATGTGTTATGATGTTTTTATACATGAACGTAGTCACCTCAATGCCTTTATTTGTCTTATAAGCTTCTGTTTCTACCCACATAGTAATATAATAAGTACAAACAAATATATCTTGATTGGATTGATATCTTGTAGTCTAATCTATTGGACCCACAAAATCAATGCTTTATTCTCAAAAGAGAATATATAATGCAAATATAGTTGTCAAAGGTATAGCGAAACTATTAGAAGGTCAACCAATCCTATGACATACGTCACATTTTCGAAAATAAGAATATGCATCCTTAAATAAGCTAGGCCACCAATAACTAAATAATAGAACCTTTCTTGGTACTAATTTACCAACAAAATTGCCACCACAAGGTTCATCATGCAATAACTTTGAAACCACTTGAACTTCATCTTCCTATACACATCAATGATAAATGCCCTCTCTAGGGAAGAATTTATATAGCTAACCCCTTTATCATCCATACCAACATTCTTGCATCAATATCTCTAGCTTTCTTCATTTATTTACACTAGGTGGATACCGAGCACTACGAAGAAAATTAGAAATGTCTGCATCACATAGATTATGGCTTGCATAAAAAATTAGATTATCCCCTTTATAGTTATTTTCTTCACATAAAATAGCTCTAACATCATACATAGATTTATCTGATTGGAGTGAAATTCCTTCATACAATTGGAGGGTGCCAATACTAGTTCTTCAATTAACTTTTACTTCAAAAATTCAAATGCTTCCTAACAGACACTATCCCAATTAAAAGAAGTGTCCTTTCATAGCAAGTTTTGTTAAGGATAATGTCACCTTTATAACATAAAAAATAAACTATCCAAAATAATTTAAATGCCCAAAAAATCTGCATAGTTGTCTAAGATTTCTTGGACTAGGTTGTGGAAATTTAGAAATCTTAGCAATTTTAGTAAGATCCATGGCAATACCTTCCTTAGAAACAATAATTCCTTTTGGAACTCAAAAAATACATTTATTAGGTTTAATGAAATATCCACTTCATCACTACATTCAAATACTTGTGACAACAATTGAGCAATTTCTTTTTACATCCATACAAAAGTTGTCCAAAAACATTTCCATCTACCATCAAAGATAATCTTGGTAGGTTGGAATCATAACCCTTTCAAATGCTATGGGGTGCCTTGCACAAACCAAAAGGCATTACTTTGTGAGTGAATGTATCCCATTTAGTGCTAAAAGTAGCTTTATAACTATCCTCATGATGAATTAATACTTTATTATAACCTAGTAAACCCATCCATAAAAAATATAGTTCATGGCCAAAGACTTTATCAAGTACTTGATCTATAAATGACAAAGGAAAATGATATTTTCGTGTCTTATTGTTAAGCTCCCTATAATTAACAAAAATATAGATTTTTTTGCTATTTCTCTTCTATACTACCATGATAGGAAATACCCATTCGCTATAAGAAAAAAGATATATGAATTGTGCATCTAGAAGCTTAGAAATTAGAGCTTTGACCAATTCTTCATACACAAGATTTATCATCCATTGAGGTTGACTAACAATCCTTATACCTAGTTCTAAGTCGATATAATATTGATTGACAAAGTTAAGCTTTAATATCACTAAGGTTCTTACAAAACCAAGAAAATCCCTTAACATGTGCTCATAATACTTCTTCAAATCTTTCTCAATCATGGGGTTCTAATTGAGCCCCTAGATGTAAGTATTTTCCTTCTTTCATTTCTCTTTTTACCATCTCCACTTTAGGCTCTTCAACATATCAAAAATCTATATTGCGAGGTTTTACTATAGGCACATCTCTAGATATTTTCATTGAAACACTTTCGAGTAAAACATGCCTTGCACTCGAATCTAGTGAGTTTTCCTTGACATTCACATAATAAACCAAGGGTAAGGCGCTATAAATACAATAGCTAAGTTATCCTAAGTATCGTGCGTAGTTTATATCTTATAGACATTAATTTTATACATCAAGTAATGTCTTTCTAGTATATCCTCCTTACTTTTTACTCAAGCAATGCAAGGTAGTCTTCAAATCCCTATTAGTCGTTATTACTGCAAGCATGATCTTAATAGAACCAATTATTTGGGAGATTAGCTCTCAATCACGTGAAAATTGAGCATAATAAAATCCATTACATAATAAAATCCCATCCCCATACATAATAAAATCCATTACACTTTCCTTTGGATGGGGTAACATGACCTCGCACATATTTTGCAATGGAGCATTTACTGATTTAAGTTGTTGGCTTCTAGGATATCCATGAGCCGCCCCTCTGAATAACAATACATATTACACTTTATTTCCACTTGAACACTTAGAGAAATGATACAAGCAAAGAGTGACAGTAGGATTTTTCACTCGCGAGGTTTTACTATAGGCACATCTCTAGATAGTTTCATTGAAACACTTTCAAGTAAAACATGCCTTGCACTTGAATCTAGTGATTTTTCCTCAACATTCACATAATAAACCAAGGGTAAGGCGCTATAAATACAATAGCTAAGTTATCCTGAGTATCGTACCTAGTTTATATCTTATAGACATTAATTTGATACATCAAGTAATGTCTTTCTAGTATATCGTCCTTGCTTTTTACTCAAGCAATGCAAGGTAGTCTTCAAATCCCTATGAGTTGTTATTATTGCGAGCATGATCTTAATAGAACCAATTGTTTGGGAGATCTCCTCTCGATCACATGAAAATTGAGCATAATAAAATCCATTACATAATAAAATCCCATCCCCATACATAATAAAATCCATTAAACTTTCCTTTGGATGGGGTAACACGACCTCGCACATATTTTGCAATGGAGCATTGACTGATTTAAGTTGGCTTCTCGTTGGCTTCTAGGATATCCACGAGCCGCCCCTCAGAATAACAATACATATTACACTTTATTTCCACTTGAACACTTAGAGAAATGATACAAGCAAGGAGCAACAGTAGGATTTCTCACTCGCAATTGAATTCAAAAGATAGATATAGACTTGTCTTTCTTTCAAATTTTATTTATTTGCTCACATCCAACCAAGCATTCCCTGAAAATAGGTAAAATTTGTCCCATCTCTTGCACATCACTATTTCTTTTATATTCTTGCTCTTCTAACTATAGCTCTAGAAGTGAAAATTCTTCTAAATATCATCTTTCCCTTAATTGCAATTATAACTTCTCTTTTGGTAGCTCAAAATTTTTCTTTATCGCTTCATTCGCAACAATCAGTGTTGCTGCCTCTCACACTCTATTTTTGATGTCTCATTCAATTCTTTAATTGTTTTTAATAACTGCCTTGACATCCATTGGACGTCTACACAAATCTTTGTAAGGCCAAAGATGGGTCATCCTTATCTTAGTCCATGTCAATGATTGTAAGGGTTTGCAAACATCCTTATTTCTCCTATCTCTTTTCCTCTTTCTTGATTGACTATAATAAGATATTTTAGTAACAATTGGAAGTTGTTCAAACCCAAAAAGTAGAACATCTACCTCATATTAACAACCGAAGATGAAGCTCTTTGTCATTTCTCAAAAGAGGATATATAATGCAAATATAGTTATCAAAGGTATAGCGAAACTCTTAGAACCAATCCTATGACATACGTCACATTTTCCAAAATAATAATACGCATCCTTAAATAAGCTAGGCCACCAATAACTAGATAATAGAACCTTCCTTGCTATTAATTTACCAACAAAATGGCCACCACAAGGTTCATTATGCAATAACTTTGAAACCACTTGAACTTCATCTTCCTATACACATCAATGATAAATGCCCTCTCTAGGGAAGAATTTATATAGGTAACCCCCTTATCATCTATTATAGGAGCATTCTTGCATCAATATCTCTAGCTATCTTCATTTATTTGCACTAGGTGGATATTGAGCGGTACGAAGAAAATTAGCAATATTTGCATCACTTAGATTATGGCTTGCACAAAAAATTAGATTGTCCCGCTTATTGTTATTTTCTTAACATAAAATATCTCTAACAACATACATAGATTTATCTAATTGGAGTGAAATTCCTTCATACAATTGGAGGGTGCCAATACTAGTTCTTCAATCAACTTTTACTTCAAAAATTCAAATGCTTCCTAACAAACACTATCCCAATTAAAAGGAGTGTCCTTTCATTGCAAGTTTTGTAAAGGATGACGTCACCTTTGTAACATAAAAAACAAACTATCAAAAATAATTTAAATGCCCCAAAAATATGTATACTTGTCTAAGATTAGTTGTACTAGGTCGTGGAAGTTTAGAAATCTTAGCAATTTTAGTAAGATCCATGGCAATACCTTCCTTAGAAACAATAGTTCCTTTTGGAACCCAAAAAATACATTTATCAGGTTTAATGAAATACCCACTTCATCACTTCATTCAAATACTTGTGACAACAATTGAGCAATTTCTTTTTCCATCCATACAAAAGTTGTCCAGAAACAGTTTCATCTACTATCAAAGATAATCTTGGTAGGTTGGAATCATAACCCTTTCAAATGTTATGGGGTGCCTTGCTCAAACCAAAATGCATTACTTTGTGAGTGAATGTGTCCCATTCAGTGCTAAAAGTAGCTTTATAGTTATCCTCATGATGATTTAATACTTTATTATAACCTAGTAAACCCATCCATAAAAAATATAGTTCATGGCCAAAGACTTTATCAAGTACTTGATCTATAAATGGCAAAGGAAAATGATATTTTCGTGTCTTATTGTTAACCTCCCTATAATTAACAAAAATATAGATTTTTTTCCTATTTGTCTTCTATACTACCACGATAGGAAATACCCATTTGCTATAAGAAAAAAGATATGTGAATCGTGCATCTAGAAGCTTAGAAATTAGAGCTTTGACCAATTCTGCATACACTGGATTTATTATCCATTGAGGTTGACTAAAAATCTTTGTGTCTAGTTCTAAGTTGATATAATATTGACTGACAAAGTTAAGCTTTAATATCATTAAGGCTCTAACAAGAACAAGAAAATCCCTTAACAATCTTTGTGCCTAGTTCTAAGTCGATATAATATTGACTGACAAAGTCGAGCTTTAATATCATTAAGGTTCTTACAAGAACAACAAAATCCCTTAACATGTGCTCATAACACTTCTTCAAATCTTTCTCAAACATGGGGTTGTAATTGAGCCTCTAGATCTAAGTATTTTCCTTCTATCATTCCTCTTTTTACCATCTCCACTTAAGGCTCTTCAACATATCAAGATTCTATATCGCGAGGGTTTTACTATAGGCACATCTTTAGATATTTTCATTGAAACACTTTCAAGTAAAACATGCCTTGCACTCGAATCTAGTGATTCTTCCTCGACATTCACATAATAAACCAAGGGTAAAGCCCTATAAATACAATAGCTAATTATCTTGAGTATCATATGTAATTTATATCTTATAGACATTAATTTCATCCATCAACTAAGGTCTCTCTAGTATATCTTCCTTGCTTTTTACTCAAGCAATGCAAGGCAGTCTTCAAATCCCTGTTACTCGTTATTACTGTGAGCATGATCTTAATAGAACCAATTATTTGGGAGATCTCCTCTCGATCACATGAAAATTGAGCATAATAAAATACATTACATAATGAAATCCTATCCCCATACATAATAAAATCCATTACACTTTCCTTTGGATGGGGTAAGACGACCTCGCACATATTTTGCAATGGAGCATTGACTGATTTAAGTTGGCTTCTCGTTGGCTTCTAGGATATCCACGAGCCGCCCCTCAGAATAACAATACATATTACACTTTATTTCCACTTGAACACTTAAAGAAATGATACAAGCAAGGAGAGATAGTAGGATTTTTCACTCGCAATTTAATTCAAAAGATAGATATAGACTTGTCTTTCTTTCAAATTTTATTTATTTGCTCACATTCAACCAACCATTCCTTGAAAATAGGTAAAATTTGTCCCATTTCTTGCACATCACTATTTAATTTATATTCTTGCTCTTCTAACTATAGCTCTAGAAGTGAAATTTCTTCTAGATATGGCCTCTCCCTAAATTGGAATTCTAACTTCTTTTTTGGTAGCTCAAAAATTTTATTTATTACTTCATTCACAACAATCAGTGTTGCTTCAATCAGTGTGGCTTCCTCACGCTCTATTTTTTCTGTCTCATTTAATTCTCTAATTCTTTTTAATAACTGCCTTGACATCCATTAAACGTCTACGCAAATCTTTTTAAGGCCAAAGATGGGTCATCCTTTTCTTAGTTCATGTTAACCATTGTAAGGGTTTGCAAACACCCTTATTTCTCCTATCTCTTTTCCTCTTTTTCGATTGACTATAATAAGATATTTTAGTAACAATTGGAAGTTGTTCAAAATCAAAAAGTAGAACATCCACCTCGTAGTAAGGATATGTAGTAACGAAACTATCATAAGGTTCACCATAATCATCCTCAATAGTGCCAATTTCCTCATTACTTCATAAGAATCTGTCATCCTTTCATCTATGTCTCCCTCTTTTGAGTCCTTCTTGGAAAAGCTTTTCGACCTATTATATGCCAAAAATGCATCCCCACCGTCACCTTCCTTCTCATCTTTATGAAATCCAAGACATGCTTCAAAAAGTGAATCATTCAAATAATTAAATTCATGGATTACATCATCAAGATGTCTATCCTCCTTTGTTGAGATCATTAAGTAATCTAGGGTTGTTTCTTTGGACATTGATAACCAATGGGTAATATTGCTATCAGAGTTATTATCTGGTGAGAAGTTATTAGGATATTCACCAATACTCACTTGTTCTCCTTTTTTAGGCTATGTATAGTATTTACCTCTACTTTGATCATCCACAGATAAAACTATCTGGATAGGTTCTAGATTCTTCAACCCTGATTCTTGCATGGTATGAACTCTCATTAAACTAAATTTTGAACCACCATCCAATTGTACTTCACTTAACAAATGAATGGTGATGGTAGTATCAATAGCTGGAACCCTTGGATCCACAGATAGATCTACTATTTTCACTTCTTAGTTGTTTTCTTTTTGGATGTATTTGTTCTTACCTTAGAAGCATTAGTCGTCTCAATTCTTTATCTTCTATGTTGAACTAGCTTATGAGAGAGTTGTCTCTGGCATGTAGTTTATATTCCAAGCACCCTCTTGAGATTAATTGTTAAATATACTTTCTCTAGTACTTCCCAAAAATCATAGCCTTTTTCCCAAAAATCATAGCCTTTTCTCTAGTACTTCCCAAAAATCATAGCCTTTTTCACATTTCCCGCTTGCTTTGTTCTTCTATCCATTGAAGGTACTAGTCTTTCAAGAAAAGGAGCTACACCCATCTGAATTTTGAGATTTTGTGGTGGCATGGGCGATAACACATGATCCAAACAGAGTTGAGGAGAGTCTGATTCACGTAGCTCTATATTAGGATCTACATCCTTAGTTATCCTTTGCAACTCCTTTTAATTGCAAAATTTTCTTCCTCCAGACCTTGCTTCTCTTGTGCTCCAGTAATGACACCAATCATGGGGTCAACTATAAAGGTCACCCTATGAGGTAGAAATCTCAACCATCTTTTCTTCAAAATCACATGATTCCCAATCCCACATTTTCATATTTCTTAGAAGCTTTTATTTTACATGATTATTCTTAAACCTTACAAAGGAGGCCTATGAAGATATGGGAAGTATTAAAGATTTCAACTTTTATGAGTTACATACACAATTTCTCATGCACATGGCTTTACAATGTTAACCCACTAAATACCCTAGCAAATTACAAAGAATTTAACAATGATAGCACATATTAAAGGAAGTACAAATCCAAAATGCATGGATTTTTTAAATATAGAGACTACATATTTACCTTTTTCTTGCATAAACTTTAGGGCTATTAGGTAGGAGAGGGTGGAAACTGTAATTCACAGTTGTGGAAACTCTAAACCTAAAAGAACTACAATCTTTGAAATGCAAACAAGGTGCCACCATAAAGAAGTGTCCCACCCCTAACCCTAATTTTGGTCTAGATCAGGATGGGAGCTCTTAGTTGTATTTACCCTTCTGGTGCATCCATGTTGCCAAAGTTCTATAAGTGCAATGCTTGAGAACCATTATGTTATATTTTATCATCTTGTCTTCATTATTGACACAGAGAGAGAGAGAGAGAGAGAGAGAGAGAGAGAGAGAGAGAGAGAGAGAGAGAGAGAGAGAGAGAGAGAGAGAGAGAGAGAGAGAGAGAGAGAGAGAGAGAGAGAGAGAGAGAGAGAGAGAGAGAGAGAGAGAGTGGGTGTGTGTGTGTGTGTGATTCATGTATTGGGCAAGAAACTGACCGAAGATGAAGCTCAATTTCATTTCCTTACTCTTCTTCTTCTTCTTTATTAGCTTTTTTGATTGGTGGTGTGCTTCTAGTAGATGTGAAGGAGCAACAACATTGGATCGTTTTGTTTTGGTGGTGAAATCATGTTCAAGCACTCAAGCTTTTGCAATATAACATGAGGAGGTAAGATGTTTGAGTTTACTAGAATAAGGGAGAGGACATAGCTCTTTCAGGCCACCACCACCACCTCACAAAATTATTGCATATTATGACTTGAATGATGAGGCTAGCATTGAGCAAGACATATATGCAATGGAGGTGCTAATTAGTTAGCTTTGTTCTATCACGCATGCAAATTATAAAATTTGATTACTCTGCTTTAAAATGAAAAACAGGTGTCTTGTAGAAACCAAGGTTATGCATAAGGTATTCAATATTGTTGATGAGCAAAGATTTATACTAATGAGCAACAAAATAAAAGGATCCATGTATCCTTGGCCAAAAGAGGTTCTTGCTAGTGACCCCATACCATAGCGAAAAAGAGAAGACTAGAGCAAAAGATGATTTTGTTAAGTATCTAAACTATGATTTATAAAGCCTAGGTCCTTTTATCTTCTTGAAATATTGTATTACATATACATTTGGTTGTTATTTTTCAAATGGATCTTATGGGTAGACTTTTCACTCCATCCCTTCAAGACTAGGTACCATTGTCGGCACAATAGGTGAGATATGTAGGAAAGCTTTTATAAAGAAGTACGAACAATAGCATACTTGCATTAGAGGAACATAGATACATGAAAAGATAAGACTCGTTTTTATAGCATTTATTATATTAAGCACTATTGTCTTGCTCCTGAGTTAATTTGTAGGATGTCCCATTTGGTAGTAAATATTGGTATAAGATTATATAATGTGAACCAATTTAAGTGTTTTCATAGTGCTCATATATAGGATGTCTCATCTGTGTAGGCCGAAAGAAATCAAGAGGTAAGGTCCAACAATACTATTGCATCTCATGATGATACTATTTCACAACATCAAGCCAAGAGTCCATTAGTGCAAGAGACACATTTTCTTAGGTTGCACTGCTTCTATATTGTAATGCATGCGAACGATTATTTATACTACAACAAAGAATATATTTTGGTAGGCTTTAGCTCTTCTATCTCATGGTGTAGGCTAAATTCTAGCCTCTAAATCTTTATATACACCTTTGTATATTTATGATGCAACAAAGGCAATTGCTTGATTCATTTTATTCGCATTTGATATTGTAATTATGCTCATTGTGTCCTACCAAGATATCCATTATTCCTTGGAGTCTTTTTTATGTTTGTTCTAGTATCTGATGTAATGTGTAGAATCTTTCTATTGAATATAATTATTCGCATGCACAAAAGAAAGGGAAGAAAGAATCCAAGGAGTTTTTGGTTGTAGTTCAATGGTTCCAATCCCAACCACGACTCTACAAAATGGGTAGCTCCTTGGATTTCCTTTAAATTTGCCATCATGTCCCTCATCTATATAGGTGTCTATGAGCACTATGACAGTCATGTGCAAATCTCAAGTTGCATGCTTATAAGAAAGTCCTTAGGCCTAGAAATGAATGCAATTGTTGATGTGCCCGAAACTTCTTTTCGTAATTCACAAAACACATTTGCAACCTTATTCCTTCTAGTGTGTGTTGCATATATACGAGTGGAAATAAATTTTGTAAGAGTGACACAACCAGAAGCACAATCATAGTCGTCCAAAAATTTCAAAGTAACTACCATTTCAAAGCATGCATTGGCAATAGAAAAATGATTGTTAAGGAGAGTAACTTAAGCCTACCTACCTTAGGGTCGAAAGGTACATAGCATGCTAAGGCGAGTCTACTCTTTCAAGAGTGTTACCTTTTCTTCCCTTCTGTTACCATGTGATGGTTACAATGCCTGCATCTCGACGATAGCAAACCACCACAGTGTAAATGGTAACGTGGCGCTGCTCCATGCGTAAGCCTAGAGCCACCGAACTAGAGTAGGAAGAAATACCGATCATCCCTTTCACCTTGCAACAGATGGATACTTCTCATTGGTCTGCTTCAATGGCAAACGAAAATGATATTTTCGTGTCTTCCATGGGGAGCTCGAATGATATTTTTGCGTGTAAATTCATTCATATATGCGATTATAGACTCAAAATGGTAGACGCGCAAATAGACGGGCGGATAGACGCACCCGTAAGATTTTCTCTATATTCAAAAATCGCGTCTAAAAGTGCGTCTATGAGGCCTTTTTGTTGTAGTGGGCTCTTCCTGTGGGATATCGGGTTGAGGTGGACTCGACATTCTTTGTTGCTCTTCCTCATCAGCTTGCTCGAAATTTGGACCCTCTTCGATATGTCGCTCAACCACAGATGGGATGACTGGCAGTGGTGGTGGCGGCTGTTCAGGCTCCTGAAAACCTAGCTCCTTGAGCTCAGCATTGGAAAGGCCCGTATAGCATAGGTAGCAGAAATGTTGCTCCTTCGTGATCCCTGTACTCGTTGGGAGCTCCCGCTCTTGAAGATCGTATCTTAGAGCTTGGGTGGTTAGCTCCAACTTTCTTTTCACCTTTTCCACTGGATCATCGCCCTCAGCTTGTGTGACATGGAGCACCGTGTTGAGGAATGCCTACCACTGTGTTTTAGTAGTTATTTTGGCAGCCTCAACCCTAGCTTCTGCAAGCATCCTTTTGCATTCTGCCCACTGCTAGGCATTCGGTCAAGTCCCTCACTCTGTCAAAATTTTTCATTTCCCAATCCATAGCTCTTTCCTCCATCTTTTTCCTTTCTTCCTCTAGTTGGCTCGCCAGGGTGGTTACTACCTGTTGTTGCTCATTTGTTAAAAACCATAACTGGTTCCTTTCTCATGCACCATGTTCATGAGCTGTGCTTTGTCGAGGGGAGGTGTGGGTTGTGCGGTGGTTGCCATCGTGGTTTCAGCCGTTGTAGGCACAAAAGAGAAAGGAAGTGGATGTAGTAGGGACTTGCCCTTGCCCATAGCCACTGGAGCTGCTTCCACACTTGCACTAGCTTTGGCTTTATGATGGGGGCTCACGGGTTTGAGCTCTCCACCCCCGTGGGTCTCTTCCACAGATCTTCATGTAGCCTCTACCAACTTAGCCAGTTCCTTCAGTCTTTGATGTTTAGCTTCTTCTTCCGCCCTTCTTTTCCTGTCCTCTTCTGCCTTCTTTGACTCTTCTCTTATCCTTGCAAGCTCCTCCTCCTCTTTCCTCCTTCTTTCTTCCTCAACCCTCCTAGATTCTCTTTGAGCCCTCTTGATGTTAGCTCGTTCTTCTTTGCTTAATTTCTCTTTCCTTTCCTTCTGTCTCTTGACCCTTTCTTTTGTTCTTCAGGTTTGCTTGCTCGTGTAGGTGGCACCTCCTGTTCTCCCTTGTCACTTATCATTCTTTCACTTGATTCTCCTCCTTCGTGGTGAGGTGGGCTTTGATGCAGTGGGCTTTGATGCGCAGCTCGCTCCTCCATGATGCCAGCATCCTTTATTGCTTCATCTATGATGGCTGTCAAAATACCATTGTGGCTGCCTTTGAGGCAGGTTTCTTCCTTGTGGAGCATGCGGTTGAGGCAGGGGATTCTCCTCCTGCTGGTGCTTCCGCTA
This sequence comes from Lygodium microphyllum, assembly GCF_053477565.2. Taxonomy (NCBI): domain Eukaryota; kingdom Viridiplantae; phylum Streptophyta; class Polypodiopsida; order Schizaeales; family Lygodiaceae; genus Lygodium; species Lygodium microphyllum. The sequence goes on along the minus strand of NC_141150.1, from coordinate 8,147,386 downwards.
GAGTGAGAAGGGTAGCTCAACTTTGAATGGTTTTCTACACGAACCCATTCCAGTCTACCTCCTTAGGGACTCTTGCTGCGATGCTTTCTAACAGTAGGACCCCGATCCTGTTCATCAATGCATTGTACCTTTGGCCTGAGAAGAGTGTGTGGATCATCTTCGCTTGCAATTTCACTGCTAGATCTGGGATGTTAGCCAAGCTGATTCCATCCACTGTGTGCACCTCTTCTTTCTTTACCCCCAGCATGAAGTAAACATCCCTCTTGACTGCCTCTCTTTCTTAGGTATGAGCACCAAGGCCTTCTCTACAATTGCCACATGAAGGGGCACTTCAATTCTTCTTTCTTGCTCCCCTATCCTCACTATGATAGTGCCATAGTTCCTACCCTTGTCGAAGTTCCTCAGAAAGTCCGCACACATGCCGTAATCCACGGCTTGCCCCACCTTTTCCACATACTTGTGGAAGTGGCATATGTCCACCAAGTCTTTGATCGCAGGTTCCTCCATGATGGCCTCATCCAGATTCAGCATGTGTGCTTGAAGGTGAATTGACTAAATCCTCGTGTCTCGATGCTGATGCCGAACTTGGTCATCTCTTCTTCACAAAATGGGAGTTTGCCCCCTTTGTCTTGTCCCACCATGGTGGTTACCTTTCAACACACCATGCCAACATTATTGCTTAAAAATCGGCTTATTTCTAATCAAAACTCAATTTTGAGAGAAAAATGTATGTGTCCAAAATTGGTATACTTGCTTAGAGGCTTGAATTTTAGAGACAGGCCCACAACAGCAATTGCTATTGTTTTCCCTTGCACTATTATTCTATTGAAACTTAATTAATCATAACATTCTGCTAGATAGCATGACTCTCATTTTTCTCTACTCTTGCTCACATTGCTCCCTCCCCCGTCTTGGATCTTTTCAAGGAATCCTTCCTAGGATTAGCACGGGAAGGACGAGGCAAACGTTGTTTCTCGTGGGTTGACTTACTTAGCTAATAACCAATCATAGAAGCTTGGATTGTATTCGAGTTGGGCATGACAATCAAGAGCAGATGGTTGGATGGAGACTTGGGATATGTAGGTCAAGTCATCGTGAAAGAGATCTCCAGTATTAAGGCGGCTGGCAACATGTAATTCCTCTTTTGTGAGGAATTGGTCAATGTAGGGGTGAGCAAGCACCTAGTCGTCTAAATGCTGGTTGCGGATGATGGCCAAAACCCTAAACGAGATAGGTGCCACATAAGTAGGGTCATATGCGATGGTTTTAACTGGCATGCGTTGCTCAACATTGGTCATTATCCGGCAACCTTTTTTCTCCCATTGGATTCTCAGAGCAAACCACTGCTGCAAGAATATGGAAGGCGAGCTTGCCATCCGCGTGAGCTCTTGCAAATCGTGTTCAAGAATAGAACGAGGAGGCTTACGATATGAAGTGATTAGTCTTCTGAGGGTAGCTTGCTCCTTTGAGATTTCATCATTTTCTCTATCAGTTCGACAACAATTTTGGGGAATTTAGTGGTCATAAGTTCGTATTCTTCCCAAGTGCATGGTAATGCACGAACATCTGAAGAAAGTGTCTTGTCAAGAAGACCTAGGTCTAGCCTCTCATAACTTCTAGCGAATGTAGTGAAAGTTTTGTCTAACATCTTGATGCAGGTTATTAAGTCATCCCTAGAAGTCACTGCAAGGTCTTTAGCCAAGGAAAGGAAAGGTTGTACCGTGTAGGAAGGTTTAAGACCTACTAGTGGGAATGGTGCAAATGGACTAGATAGTGGTGACTCCATCATTGGTGTCACAAGTGTGGCTTTGCACTCCGAAGCACCTTTAGGTGCTGTAGGAAGCTTTGGGGGCGTGGGAGTTGTGTTGGGTTTTGAGTGAGCAGTCATGGGGGTATTTAAGTTCTCTGGATTAGGTAAGTCTAAGGCTTGTGGCATTTGCTTTGGTCGATAGATGAGGTGGGGCTTACTAGCCACAGCTGGCAATGGTGTGCTAACTATGTTCTAGGCGCTATGTGTGCAAGCCTCCCTCACTGGGGTGAGCTTGCTTGTAGATGAGCTTTTTAGCTGGCCATTTTTAGGCACCCAAATCCAGGGGTTGCCGTCATAGTATCCTTGTGCTCGCAAGAGATCTTTGGGGAGCCATTGCGGCGTGGTTGTGTGTCTACGTCGATAACATCTAGACTATTTCTTAGGCCGTGATGGATGATTATTTTGGCGTTTAGAATCACGTTTGGGTGGTTTACCCGGATGTGGTCTTTGCCATTTTGGCACCCATATAAGCGTGGACTCCTTGGCCTTGTGAGCACTCTTGGTGGGTTTGGGCCTAGGGTCAAGAGCCTGGAATGAGGCCTTAGTTTTCTGCTGTTTAGACTTGGGCTGAAGCGTAGTCGTAGGGGTTTTTACCGGTGGCTTCGTAATGGTGGAGGAGTCAAGACATCCCTTGCTGAAAGTGGTCACTATACGCACATTGCCTATAGCAAGATGAATGGGACTTAGGTTGTAATCCGCATTACAGTTCATTTGCTTCTTGAAAATGCGACCCAATAGTGACACATTACCGGCTCCTTTAGTGTCAGGCAACACAGGGAAGAAATATGGTAAACTTTCAGGACTCGATAGAAATGACTACCTTGCACTTCCCTAGGAGTGGATAAGCATTACCCCCAAACGGGGTGAGTTTGGCATTAGTGGGCTGTAGTTTCGGTTGACCAATGCGTGTCCAATGGTCATGAGTCAAGACGTTGTAGTCGGCACTTTCATCAATCAAGGCATCGAAAGAATACGTCCCTCCTGATATGACTGTGATTCGTAGATATGCCAGTGCCACTGCTTCTTTGTCCTGATGTGTAAGGTCGGTTACAGTAGCCATGTAGACGTTTATTGAGGGTTCTAGCATGGGTGGCTCATGTAATGGATGGAAAGGAGGATAATACTTCTTTATGCGGCTGCCATTAAAAAAGCCTATTCCTTTGCCTTCAAGTGTCTCTAACTCAACATTCCCTGTTCTACCAATCATGCGTACTCTGAAAGGCCCTAGCCCCCGAAACTTCATCTTCTATTTATGTCCTTTTACAGAGTATAGCAGAACAAGGTCCCCTTGTTCAAAGTCTCGTTGTTTGGCATGCTTGTCAAACCACATCTTTCGTCGAGCCTTCTCACAAATCAAAGAGTGAGTGGTGAGGAGTTGGGTCTCTGTTAGGTGCTCTAGCTCCACTAAGCGATTGGTCCAAGCCTCTCTTCCCTCCCAACGCTCCTGGACTACTAGCCTTAAGCTAGGAATGAAGAATTCTAAGGGCAAAATGGCTTCAGTTCCGTACGTCAGCCTAAAAGGCGTATGTCCTACCGCCGTTTTATAAGTTGTGCGATAGGCCCACAAGGCCGCCATTAGCTTGTTGTCCCAGTCACTTCTTGAAGTAGACACGACCTTTGTAAGCACATTGACTAGGATTTTATTTGTGGATTCTGCTTGGCTGTTAGCCTGAGGGTAATAGGGAGAGGACTTTCAATGCATTATTAGGAAGGTAGAGAGCAGGTGGGCAATCACCTCATTAATGAAGTGTATGCCTTGGTCGCTTACAAGTTCGATTGGACAGCCAAACCGTGAAGAACCTTGCAGTGGTCCTAGCATCATTCTTCCTCGTGGCTCGTGCCTCTGCCCACTTCGTTAGATAGTCAGTTTCCACTATGATGTAGCGAGCTTGGAAATATTGTGCCGTAGGATTGATCAGTCCAATAAAATCGATGCCCCAATTTTCAAAGGGTTGTCGGGCTATGACAGGGGTCAAGTCCATCTTGTCTTTCCGCATGGGCACTTTGGTCCGTTGGCACTCATTGCAGTGTTTTACGAATTTAGTTGCATCGCAAAAGAGGGTGGGCCACCATAGTTGGGATTGTAGCACCTTTCGGGCTGTTGTCTCCCCGCTAAAGTGTCCTCCGGCGATTCCGCCCATGTGCTTCGTTCAATGCATCGTGCATCTCGTGCTCATACACACACCTGCATAATAAATCGTCTTGTCCCAACTTGTAGAGTTGGCCGGCTATCAAGTGGTATGGCTGAATTTTCAAGATAAGTCTTCTCAGCCTGGCCTTATAAATGGGTCGCTCAGGTAGTCCGTTTTCTAGCACTTGCACTATGTCATAGGCCCAATACGGCGTCAAATCAGCTTTAAATAATTATCTCTCGCTAGACAGGTTAAAGAGATGAGCATCCGGCAAATCGTCAGGTATGCCTTGTCCAGCAGCTTCTCCTGTGGGTATGCGGGACATGTGGTCAGCCATGTAATGCTGCTTTCCCTTGCGTACAACCACAGAGAAGTCAAACTCCAATAGAAGGAGTAACCATCTAGCTATGCATCCCATAGCGCAAGGCTTGTTCACAAGATACAGCAAGGCTTGATGGTCAACAAAGAAGACAAAGGGAGTGGCCAACAAGTAATGCCTAAATTTCTTTACCGCAAATACCATGGCCAACCCCTCCCTTTCTGTCGTGGAATAGTTCATATCGGTCTCTGCGAGCTGCCTGCTGGCAAAATTCACTGGGTAATCCAAGTTATGTTGACCAAGCTGGCATAGCACGGCTCCAATAGCGAACTTAGAGGCGTCTATGTGTACATGGAATGTTATGTTCCAGTCTGGGGCTCGTAAGATTGGTGCAGTCGTAAGAGCCTTTTTCAACTCCTCATATGAGCGCTAGCATTCCTCCATCCACTTGAACAGTATCAGCAGCTTGTACAATGGTCTAGCAATTAGTGTGTAATTTAGTACAAAGCATCGATAATATCCAGTGTGTCCTAAGAAGCACTGAACTCCCTTGTAGTTATCGGGTGGCGGTAAGTCAACAATGACTTTGACTTTGGAAAAGTCAATGACAACGCCGTTTCTTGACACTACGTGCCCTAAGATGCATCCGTGTTTCACCCAGAACTGGCACTTTAAGGGGTTCAACGAGAGGTGGTACAACCTACACCTTTCAAAGAAAGCTCTCAATTTTTCCAAGTGTTCGGCCCAACTAGAGTGTAAGCATAAGTCGTCTACAAACACTTCCAGTTCGTGCCTAAGCATGTCCTTAAAGATAGTGCACATTAGGCGTTGAAAAGTTGCACGTGCATTCATTAGCCCAAAAGGCATGACAATGTAGGCAAACACACCCCATTCCGTGGCAAAGGCAGAGTCGTCGAGGTGCACTTGCACTTGATTATAGCCCGAGAAACCATCCAGAGAATTGTAGGATTCTTTACCTGTTACCCTCTCAAGCATGTGCTCGGTGTAGGGTAAAGGGTAGTTATCCCTCTTCGTAGCAGCATTCACTTTCTTGTAGTTCAGGCACACTCGGATTTTTCCATTTTTCTTCATGACAATCACGATAGGTGATACCCAGTCCGTGTGCTCGATCTCATATATGAATCCTACCGTCATGAGTTTATCAATCTCCTCTTTTACTGCATGGGCGTGCTTGGGATTCATGGGGTAAGGTCGTTGTTTTGTTGGCACTACATCCGGGACCATTGGGATATTATGAGTCACGACCCTAGGGTTGACTCCCTTAAGTTTGTCCAATGTCCAGGCAAATACGTCAATGTACTCTTGCAAGAGCGCAATCAGTTTGGTCTCCTCATCCTCCGCCAAGTCATCTGCAATGAACACCGGTCTTGGCTTTTCACCTTCCCCAACCAAGTTAACCTCCTCGACTTTGGCGGGTCCCTCGATCAGTTCACTAATCTGACCTTGTCTTTTTGCACCTAGCAAAATCACCACTCTGTCACCCCTTTTAAATTTTGTAAACCGTTTGGGTAGATCCTGCGGTTTCTTTTCCCTTTCTGCCTCTGAGTCCCTTGCTTGCTTCCTGGCCTCCTCTTTTAGCCTCCTGCGCCTCAGGTGGACTGGCAAGTCTCCCTTGGTGCGTTTGACCTTAGAGGGTTGCGGTATCTTCGGATCACTCTCAATGGTGACTTCCGACTCTGAGTTAAACTCACAACCCTCACTGGAGGAAGGTGTTTCCCCAGGGGGTTGTAGTTCAGTGGGTGCATCCGTCTTGAGCACTGGGATTACCCATGGTCATGCCACTCCGACTTGCTTGTAGTCCATGGCTCCTATGCGTTCTAGCCAAGATCTGTCACATTCCATCCTCATGACTCCTTTTTCGTTCTGACTGGTCCTTCCTTTCCTAGGTCTCGAGTCTTCCCTGATTTGTTCTATCGCTTTTCCTTCCGTGTCGTACTCTGTTGTATCTATCTCTTCTTCATTCTCTTCTCCCGTAGAGCAGCAGTCCTCATACTCCTCATCATTCGAGTCATGTCCTTCTGACTTCTCATCATCCCCTAAGCTTTCCACTCCAGTCTCCATGTCATCAGTAACTAAAGCCCAGTTATATGACAAATTCAGGTCCTGGACCTTGGTCCATTCCCATTCTGGCTTAGCTAAAAGATCACATAGAGGTTTTAAGTTAGCAGCCAAATTGCCTTCCAATTTATTGGTCAGATACTCTACGATTTCTTGAAGCTCTAGTTCGTTGTTGGGGATGTGGAATGAGGCTGGTTTTCCCGGGTTGAGTGAGCTCCCTGCAATCATGCAAAGTGGCACAACTGGCTCCTCAGTTGGCATGGTTGTGGCTTTAGCAGCCTGCCGATATGGTTCTTCCTCATCCAAGAATGGTAGGTCAATGGTTGCCAAAACATGCATCCAATCCCTCTCATCCTCAGGGCAAGGAATATATTTATTGAGTGATCCATAGGGTTTGGTTGTTTGAGTATCACCTTTCAGCATAGCCGAGATGGCAGCTAGATCAACAGGGGTCGTCTTCCAAGTGTCCATCTCTACCCTTACTGCACTAGTTCTGTTCCCTAGGAAAATCAACCCATTGCCCCAGTCCTCTATGACACGCACATTCCTCATTCAAGGTCGGCCTAATAGTATGTCATAATCCACTCCCTTCATGACAATGAAGTTTACCAAAAATTGCACACTGGCAATCTTTACTAGCCAATTCTTTAAGACCCTGAATGGTCTTACCTTCATTCCATTTGCTAATGTGAAGTTAAACCTAGCAGTCTCTACAGGAGGGTTTCCCCATGCCTCTAAGACTGCATGGTTCAGTACGCTAACACCTACGCCTGTGTCTACAATTCCTTTTCACGTTATATCTCCTAAGGCTAGGACGGGAAAAACTGCGTGCATTTTAGTGCCTTCCCAGAAAGCATTGATGTGCAAAGACTTAGGATTTGAGTGTAGATTTAGACTTGGGATCTATGTAACTACATCATGATCTTGCAGATCAGCACCCGCAAGTCCTGTGTGTCCCTCGATCAAGTCTTTTAACTCCTGCCACAAGGAATGATTTTGCCTAAGCAGATCTTCCAAGCTTAGAGTTACTAGGGTAGACAACAAGGTTGTTAGGAGGTTACTCGGCTCTTGTCTTCCCCTGAGGCTGGCATTTCTAGGCCATGCATCATGTCTCCCCTGGCAATTTTCCCCCTAGCCTTGCTGCTGAGTCACTCCTAGTGGTGAAGGTATGCTCGCAACTTGTGGTTTTGAAGGTGAGACTGTGTGCTTACACTGGAGAAGTCATCCATAGGATCTTCTAATATGGGTTCAGCATCCTCGAGGTGCTTTTGGGCATCCTTGACCCACTCCTTAACCTTGGCTATAGCCTTGAGTTGCCGTTTGGGGTGGGCATATTCCCCTACCTTAGCACTCCCTAGCTCAGTTGTCTTAGGATCCGAGGTCTCTGCCTCTGCGTTTGTGACCTTCTTTTCTGTTACTAACGTAGTCGTTTCCTCGGTTTTAAGGTTTATCTTTGCATCGGTTCTTTTTTTCCACCTCCTCCAGCTTTTCTTCCCTATTGAGGTTGCGTCAAGGCTACTTGGCCCTAGCAAGGAGATGCCTGCTTGTTTTGTTTGAGCTCGCTTCATGGCATGTAGTGGAATGGGCGTATCCTCACTACCAAAGGTTTCCACTCCAAAGAGCCCCAAAGGCACCGATGGCATGTTGACAGAGCTAGTTGATGGCTTCCACCTAGGACAATCAGGGAATAGATATGTGATTCCACACTCTGTGCATCGGAGATTCGCTTTGTCCTTGTTAGCTTGTTCTCGTTCTGGGTAGCGTGATGAAATGTGGCTTGGGTGGCCGCAAGTCCAGCACGTGACTGGATCCTAGCTGGGCCCTCCAAAGCCTCTACCTCTTCCTCTTCCTAAAGCCATCAACGGCAATGGCCGATAGTCCATCAAGACTGGGTTTCCCTCCTCGTCATAGGATATGTACGGGTTGACATATGTCTCTTCCTCATTAGGCTCCTCCACAAAGTGAACAAGAGCATCGCTAGATAGGTGGGTTACAAAAGGCCCTGGTGGCCTGGGTATACTAGTTGGGTTCATCTCCAACCTAGGCACGGTAGGTCTTGAGTCAGTCGGTGCTGGAAGAGCTAACTGGGATCCCCTCCCAAAGAAATTAGGTGACCTATTACCTAAGTATAGAGGGTTGTACTGCTGCGCGTATGGGAATCTCCTCGGCATTCTGCAATGCACTGTATCATGCCCGAATCTACCACAATTTGAGCACGGCCGAGATCTAGGATCTTGGCACTTGACTGGGAGGTGGTTGCCACCACAGTATATACATTGCACATGCGACCTCATAGGCTTCCTCAGGAGCTCTTGCAATCGTGCAATCTCCATTCTCATTTCTGCCATCCCCTGGTCATGGTCTACACTCTTTCCCTTATCCTGCACACTAGCAATTTCTTTTTCCCCTAAAGTAGTTGACCTCTAGGGTCCCTTTGGCTTGCACTTTCTCGATTGGCAGTCCTCATGCTACGTTCCCTAAGTTGATCATCTACGCGTATTGCCTCCTCGAAAACTCTGGCTAGCACATCTCCTTGCAAGGTGGAGTTACTGGCCAAAGCCTTTTAGTTCTCCTCACTCCGAATCCCGTTCATGAACACTGTAGACATTGCTCTCTCGGTAGGTCGCTCGTTGGCAGGGATTCACTTGTAGAGGCTGCGCACTTGAGGTGACGTAATCTCTAACATCCTCCTTCTCCCTTTGACTGATATTCATCAACCTAACAATGAGGTTATCTGAATATCCTGTCTCCGAAAACCTCTTGATGAACAGGCCCTTAAGGCGAGCAAAGTTTGTACGTTCTGCGTCATCCAAACTAGAATACCAGGTCCTCTCCTTATCGCCCAAGCATAGGCAGAAATCTTGAGCTCTCTGTGCAGGGTCAGTAAGACCATTTGCCTCACATACTTGCTTGAACTGCTCCATGAAGCTGTACGGGTCACTGTTAGGTTCGTATCTAGCTAGTTATTTTGCTACAATGGGGATTCTAGCCTGCACTTTAGCCCCTTGCGTGACTCCCAATCCCGATAGTAGAGCGGTGGCTAGGGTAATAGCGCTCTGTTCAACGGACGTGTTGTCCAAGAGTTGCTTTGCTACCAGTTCGCTCAATGTCATGTCAGCCTCTGCTGCCCATTCCCTCTCCACATTCGGCGAATTTGACCGCCCCGGCTAGGTCTAGCACTCACCTAGCCTCGTACATATCTACGTCTTGCTGCAGCCTTCTAGCCCTTTGCTCATGGTTGTAGGAAATTATGCCTTCTAGCGCTCTCTTGATAGCTCTTCTCTCTTCTTCCAGGTTAGTTACCACTTCCTCTACTGGTCTGCCTTGGATCACGGTCCTGATGAGTAGATCGTAGTCGTGGACCAGTTCCTGGACTGAGGTTGGAAATTCTCCTAAGTATAATTGGTCCTCTCCTCATTCGCCTCTTGCTCCCGACATTGTTTCTGCTTCCAGCTCTAGAAGGTTGTCGATAAATCCAAGCAGCTCTGGTAGCGTCCAATCCTCTATATTGCTTTTTCCCGTGTCTCCGTGTCTTCTCCAGGTCCTACTAGTAGGGCACTCAGGCACTTGTCTAAGTCTTGGGGTCTTCTCCTACTAGTGGGCTCCTTAATGTTATTAGATATCCTGATGTGTTCCTTGTTATTTGAAAGCAGCTGCAATCCTTATTCACACGTTATGCTTAGTGCTTTTGTGGTGATTGGTGCGAAAATAGGATTTTCTCTTTTCTTGCAGTGCAGACTTAGGGGAACACAAGAGTGAAGTGCCGATGTAGAAAGCGTTTAATGCGAACTCCACCTTGTTTCCCTCCACATTCCCAGCCTAATTTGAGTTCTAAGCTCGGTTCCCGGCTATTCTATGGTCTTTCTGCAGGTATGTGCTGTGTTTTCTATTTTGCTCTAAGTTCGATTGGTCTCTGAGATTCTAATGGTCAAACTAGGTCTTGGGGGTGTTCAGGGTTGTGTCCTGGGGGTCAGGTCTGTGGCAAGGTCAACTAAGGATCAGTTTTTTTTTTTGGCAGGATGGTCCGATTCTAGGAATTGAATTGGGATGGTCCGATTCTAGGAATCCGAATGGGATGGTCCGAGTCTAACAGTCAAACGGGATGGTCCGAGTCTAGCAGTCGGACGGGATGGTCTGAGTCTTAAAATTGTTTGGTCCGATCCGAATGTTGGATAGTCCGACTCTAGTGGGCAGTCCGAGTGCCACGTGGCACGTCCGATCGGACTGTCCGATTCTGGGAATCGGACAAGGCTGGTCGGACTCCCTCAATCGGACAGTCCGATTCTGGGAATCGGACAGTCCGATTCTGGGAATCGGACGGTCGACTCCACGACTCAGGTGGTCCGATTGTGGGAATCGGACCACTACAACCTGGTTCGACCGACTGCGTCTGTGGCTGGCGCGATTTCAACACGTTTGGATCCCTATTGATGCCTGCTACACACAATCACAATAGATTTTCCATATCTGATTAGAGCACTATTAAGAAACACCAGACTCACCTGGAGCAGCACAAATCGATGGCACCCAGAAATCGTGATAGCGCTCCCTCTTCCTGTAACATAGAAGCTCTCTCTCTATCTCTCTCTCTCTCACAAAGCTAACTAGTGAAATGAGGTTTGTCCTGGCCTCCCAAGCTTAAGGTCCTTTCCTAACACTGCAAAACCTTATAGCCAGTTCCCTTTCCCTATTTCACCCAGGAACTTGAATCTGGTCCCCTGTTTCCATGTTTCCAGCAGCAACCAAAGCTTCTGTCTTCTCTTTTCTTAACCTAATCTAACCTTAATCTAGTGCAGCCAAAATACAAAACAGAGATGCAGAATGGTAGTCCTAAACTAATGCTTCCAACAAACCCAAATACTTACTTGTTTCACAGATTAAAACCTCCTAAATCTCCTAGCTATCTCGAGCACCAGTTCAGGCTGCAAGCCCTACTTCTATGCTCGATTTGATGTGCGCAGTGCTCAAGGCTCAATTCCGTCTGTCCCGAAAACGAAACCAAAATGGAGGGGAGCTTCAAGCTCTACCTGTTGAGTGTTGAAATGACTTGTTTTTTGGCTGATTTTTGTTGTTTTTGAGAGCTGAATGGTTGATTTTATGGGATGATTGGTTGATTTAGAAGTGGATTGAGAGTGTTTTGAATGGTAATGATTGTGTTTTGGAAGTTCATGATGTTTGTTGATGGTTTTGTGATGTTCTGATAGGTTCTGATTGGTTCTGTATACCTTCTGTTTTGTTCTGTTTTGGTCTGTTTTGTTCTGATTGTCTTCTGTAAGGAGGGATGAAGTATTGATTGATGAAGAATGAGATATTGTGAAAGTTTATTGAATGGTTTGTGAGAGTTTGGAATGATTTGAGAGTGAGTTATGAGGTTTTGATGACCTTCTGTAACCTTTTGTAGACCTTCTGTAGAGCTTCTGCTTCTGTTCTGTTATGTTATGTAGCTGTTCTGGTACTGTTCTGTATGCTTCTGTAAGTATTCTGTGGAATGTATGTGTGACTTTGGGAAAGTTTTCTAGCCTTGGAAAGAGGTGAATACAAGAAGCAGCTACTGAAGACTCAAGAGAAGACTAGAGTGAAGTGACAGTAGTGAGATGTGAAGAGACGCTGTAGTGGCTCTGGTGACTCTTCATATCAGACATACCTCTTGGGAGGGGTATCCACGACCTAAGAGTTATTATTGAGAGTAATTTTGAGAGATTGTAGTGAGGAGATGATGTATGATTGATGGAGTGAGAGTGAGAGAGTCAGAGATAGCCAATTCTACTCAAACAAAGTGATTGTATATGAGAATTGAGAGAGAAGACTATGAAGATATTGAAGATGAATACTATGTGATGTATTTCCATTCTAAGATGGTGTATTCCTTTGATTTCTTTGTTCCATTGATGGATTTTGTGAAGATGTTGAAGAATATGGTTGATTCTATTAAAATCCGTGGGAGATTTACATGATGCTGCATGAAGATTTGTTGTGCCTGGTGTTCTTTTCTTCATTGTGATCATATGAAACATGATAAACAAGCTTGTTGATGTTACAAGATAGATTTTCTTGCAAGAGAATTCCCTTTTCCTTGGTGTTCCTCTCAGGGCTCCATGTTTTTGGTGCGCAGTCGGGGAATCTTGCCATCAACAAGCACCAGAAGAGGCTGAAAATGAAGGAAATGGCATTGCCAAGAAGAGAAGAATTCAATGGATGTTTGTAAAGTTCCTTCTTCCACTGAAGAGTTGGAATTCCTCATAATCAAAGCCACTTTTCACAAGAAGTTCATCCCACAATGGCGGAAACACATCACCATCATGATGCATGCTCTATGTGGTGGACAGTTTCCTCTTCCTGTTGAAGCAGCAGAAACTTGCATCTTGGTGGCAAACTGTTTGGGAACAAACTGAAGAGCAGAAACAGAGAGAATGAACATCCATGGAAGATTTGGCATTCATTGAGAAGTTTCCAGACAACATCAAGTGGGAGATTGTGAAGAAGCTTTAGGAGTCTTGGTCTGTAGAGGTTCACAAAGACAAGAAGGAAAAGAGTTGGAATTTGTTCGTGGATGCTCAACAGCAAGATACATGGGATGCTTGGTGTACTGATAATCTTCTGTTTGTTCAATTAGCAACCCACTGGAAGCTGGTAGACAGAGTGTTTTTCACAACATACACTGTTGAAACCATCAGAAGCTGGCATTACTATGATGATGGCACCACCACAATGCTCAGACGTATGCATTTTGACACCTTCAGAACCGAATACCTTCCCCTGTGTAGTGGCATGAAAGCAGAATTCAGGGACGTTGAAAAGAAAGAAGTAGAAGAAATGTTGGCAAGAGAGTCCTACAGAGACTGAGGCCTTCTGTTAACCCTCTGTGGAGCACTAACAACATAGTGGAGCCAACCCCCTAATGAATGACGCAATAAAAAGGCAAGCGTTGGAACGAGTCCAGAGGTACGTGAGAAGAGAGAAAGCAAGAATCAGAGCCGAGAGCGAGCTCGCAGCAGAAGCTACCTTTGACGCCCTTGCGGAACTCTTTACAGAAGTCCCAATGGCACATCAAGCCCTTCCTCCTCCTGCTGGAGGTCCACTTCCAAGCCAGATCCGTCCTGGAAATATTGATGACAGGCCAGCGAATGTAGTTCCATTGCCAGTTTTTAAGGGAGAGTACAATGAAGACCCCGATCTTCATGTAGCAGAGTTTATGGTAGCGTGTGTGGCTAACAATGCCAGAACCCCTGAGCATTGGTTAGCAATATTCCCCGCCACTTTCAAGGGCGCGGCGTTTCAGTGGTATGAGAGACAAGCAGCAGGAACTTTTGGCACATGGGACGACCTGAAGTTGGCCTTTCTCACTAAATTCAGGCGTGAAGGTTTTGAAGAGCAGATGAGAGAGGAATTTATGAACCTAAGTTAGTCCTCTGGAGAAAGAGTGGAAGCCTATGTCTCACGAATGGAATCCATCCTGAAGAGATGGACTAACCATAATCTAGATGATGGCATTCAGAAGGGGGTGTTTCTCAGAGGATTACAACCAGAAGTCCGTAAGTTTGTGGAGCTGCAAAGACCAGCCACACTACAAGCTGCAACAGAAGGACCAAGACTGTACGATGAAGTGGAAGCTAGATTGGCGATGAATACAGGAAGAGGAGTCCTACCTCCTCTGATGCCAGGAATGATGTACCCACCAAATGCAATTCCAGGGACTGTTCCCTACCCTTACCAACAGATGCCCCCGGTATCACAGTACAGTGCATCAAATCCACAATGGCCACAATCCATGCCTCAAATGGTGGTTCCACCACAACAACAATGGTCCCAACCAATTTCCTCAATGACAAATCAGCAGCAACAGTGGAATCCTACCAACTGGGGTCAACAGCCAACAGTTCAAACAGGAGCACTGAATCAGAACCAGAACAGAGACCCCTCTGTACCAGCCCAACCAGTTTATGCAGTGATTACAGAAACTCCTCAAAACCCTGCTGCCAGTACGTCCGGAGGAGAAAGCTTGAAGGATTATTTATCCAACTCAGTTGCAAACATCAAAAAGGAGTTGATGGATGTGATTACAGAGCAACTACAGACGTTGAAAGTGAATACCGCTAGCATATCCAACGTTGCAGGAGCAGGAAGAGATTTGATGCGGTCAAATACTTGGTGTGGTAAGTGTCATCAAGCAGGCCATTTAGCCACTGAATGCACACGGAAACCAACCATCCCTGGAGCCTTCTGTTCCTACTGTTTGCGGAAGAATCATACAGAGGACATTTGCTCCCTGAAGGAGATGCATGATAGGAGAAGAAAGAAAGAAGACGCAAGATTTAACTTGCTGGAATCCAAAATGACATCTCACCAAATTGTCCAAATCCTCGAAGGTCAGTGGATTACAAGCCCTTATGAAGTCGATGCAAAGGAGAAGGCCACACTGCAAAAGACTGTCCAAGCCCAGCCCCAGTGAAAAACAGTGCTACTGATAGTCCGTCCAAGGCCCAAGCGCCTACCTCCAATTTGGTAGAATTGGAAGTTGCTGCCATCACGCGTGCAAAGCAGAAGGAACCACCTATCCAGAAAGAAAATAACCCCCCTGCCAGAACAGTGAAGTTCAATCTTCCACCAGAAGAACAGAACAGAACAGAGCCTAACAGTGCCGTACAGAGCCCTACAGTGCCACAGAGACAGTTACAGAGACAGGACCAGGGGTCCAGGATACAGAAGAGGAGGAAGTGCCACAAGTGGCAGAAGAAGCTCCTGTAATTCCTCTGATGGAAGAAAGAGGGAAAATGAAAATGGGTGTTGCCCCATTCCCTAACCGATTAGAGAAGCCAGTGGATCCTATTAAGGAATACGATCTGGTTAGAGATCTAGATACCTTTAGACCAAACCTCACATTCCGACAATTATTGTTGTTGTCTCCCAGTTGCCGGAAAAGATTCAAAAGTATACTGACAAAAAGACGTGGTTTAAGGATTGCTCCCTCAACAGTGACAAAGTCCAACAAGGCTCCAGAGCCTGTAAAAGAAGTGGATGTGGCTAATGCTTTCCTAGATCCGGGTACTCCAGAGACTGGCGTATGGATAGAAGGTTGCTTCATCGCAAATGCACTGATTGATGGTGGTTCATCAGTGAACATTATGACGGATGTGACAATGAAGGATTTAGGCCTACAAGGTGTGCAACCCACCCAATGGCTCATCAGACTGGCGGATGAGAGTAGAATCAAGCCTTTGGGCATTCTTCCATATGTGAAGACTACAGTGGCTGGAAAAGATTATTGGCTGACCTATTTGGTGGTGAAGCCAAACTCTTATGGTACATCCTATCCTCTGTTACTGGGCAGACCATGGCTTTTTGAAGCCCGAGCAAGGACGGATTGGTTTAAAGGAACTTTGACCTTGGGTAGAGGACCCAATAAAGTGGTGCTGAAACTGTATGGTTCTCAAAAAGGACATGGATCCACCTCCTTGGAATTATCTTCTGACTCCCCTAATGAGGTTGCGGATGGAACATCAGCAGACGAAGATGCTGTCAAACAGATCCTTCCCAAGAAAACAGTGGCACATTCCTTAACAGTGGATACTGTAAGCCGACTTCCAAAAGATGCAAAGCCATTATCAATGGGTGAATACTTCCTGCCTGAACCAGAAATGACTTCGAAAATCACTTCTGACAGTGAGATAGAAGCATGGATGTACTGCTCTCCCTGTTACATGGTCACAGCAGAAGCAGAAGCAGAGACAGAGGCAGGAGAGGAAACAAAGAATCTGTTCTTCTGTTACAGAGCTCCTACAGAAGCAAAAGCAGAAGCAGAGACAAAAGCAGAGACAGAAGCAGAAGCAGAAGCAGAGACAGAAGCAGACGCAGAGACAGAGACAGAGACAGAAGAGGATGAATATGATATGGACGAAGAAGGTGATGAAAGTGAGCCAGAAGATTCTATCCCACCTGAAGAGGATACATTTGAGGAAGAAGTTCCAGAAGCATCAGAAGCCGATGAGCTCATGCTGTGGGATAGAATGGCGATGGTACCATTTGGTCTGGTAAATGGATCTTCTCATATGCAAAACCTTTATAAGAAATGGATTAAGAAGAGCAAGCCGTCTTTTAAGTGTGGCTCTTGCCGTCCTAACCCATCCTTGTCAAAGAAAGATGATGATGATGCACCGTGCCAACAAGCACCAGTCCCACCAACCCAACAGGCATCAGAGGGTCCCTGTTATGTGACGTTCCTGGATGTGTCATCATCAGAAGATGAGTCTTCAAGCCACGAGGTAATTAATTTTGAAACCAAACCCGAAACGGTGCTTATCCCATTCCAACGTCTTAAGGAGCAACCTAAGTCTCCACCAAAAGAAGAAGTTGGTTCTAGTGGGACATCCGAAGAGGACACAACTCCCTTGAAGGAGTCGGATCTCTACCCAGAAGTAGTCCGCGGGACCTTTATCCATGAAGTAGAAGGTGAAAGGCAGTTAACCTTTGTGGATGCAGAAGGCACTGAACGCCACTTGAAGGTGGGTAGCAGTCTCCCAGAAAAGGAGTTGTCAACTTTGTACAACTTGTTGAAAGAAAATTTGGACGTGTTTGCATGGTCTTACAAAGACCTAAAGGGGATTGATCCCACAATATGTCAACATCATATTGACTTGGAGCCTGATGCCAAGCCAGTACGGCAACGACATAGGCGAATGAACCCGAATTATTCCACATTGGTGAAAGCGGAGCTGTTGAAGCTTCTGGAAGCTGAGTTCATCTATCCAGTGGCAAACAGTGAATGGGTTTCACCCATCGTGGTTGTACCCAAGAAGAATGGAAAATTGCGAATATGTGTGGATTTTCGAAAGCTTAATTCCAAGACAAAGAAGGATCACTTTCCAATCCCTTTCATAGACCAACTGTTGGACACAGTGGCAGGACATGAACTTTATTCTCTTCTGGATGGATTCAGCGGATACAACCAAGTCCAAATCGCAGAAGAAGACCAATCCAAAACGACCTTCACCATAGAATGGGGGACCTACGCTTACCGAGTGATGCCATTTGGGCTCTGCAATGCCCCTGCTACTTTCCAACGAGTCATGATGGCTGCATTTCAAAATCATCTGCACGACTTTATTGAGGTATATTTGGATGACTTCTGTGTCTATAGTTTGATCAGTGAACATTGGGGACATTTGGAACAATGCTTTGACCGATGCCGGGAGTATGGGATTTCCCTCAACCCCGACAAATGCATCTTTGGGGTCTCTTCTGGAGTTCTATTGGGCCACATTGTCTCTGCACAAGGGATATCAACAGACCCTGCAAAGATTGAAAAGATCGCAGCTCTGGCAGCACCCACCAACCTCAAACAGTTGAGGGGATTCTTAGGCCATGTGGGTTACTACAGAAGGTTCATAGCCCATTTTGCAACAAAGGCAACTTCCTTGCACAAGCTTCTGAGGAAAGATGCTGAGTTTACTTGGACGGAGGAATGTGACAAAGCATTTCACATTCTGAAGCAGTGTCTGATTGAGGCACCCATTCTGCAACCTCCTGATTGGACGAAAGAGTTCCATGTACACACTGATGCATCAATTGAAGGCTTAGGTGCTGTCCTCTGCCAAAAGGGCTCCTCAAAGTAGGATCAACCGATCTATTATGCAAGCCGAAAAGTCACTGATAGGGAACGAAACTATACAGTGACAGAGCTGGAGTGCTTGGCAATGGTGTTTGCCCTGGAGAAGTTTCGCCATTACCTCCTATCCACCCACTTTAAATTTTATGTGGATCATGAGGCCCTGTCCTTCTTGATGAACAAAGCAGATGTGAGAGGACGAATGATGAGATGGCTCCTTTTATTCCAGGAGTTCGACTTTGAGGTGATTACTAAGCCTGGTCGTTCCCATGTTCTGGCTGATCATCTGTCGCGTATCCCACAAACTGCAGACGAGGAGCAGGATGATCCAGACCTCCCTGATGCTTCCCTATTCTTGGTAGAAACTGTAACTCCCTGGTATGCAGACATTGCCAATCTGCTGGCAAGCCAGCAATATCCTCCTGGTATTTCTAGTCGGGAAAGGAAGAAGCTCATGCTAGAATCAGCCCCCTACACCCTGCTCGGCGGTGCACTGTACAAGAAAGGCAAAGATGAAGTACTCAGAAGATGTGTTGCAGGAGATGAGATTGGGATTGTTCTGAAGGCTTGCCACGACGAGCCATGTGGAGGTCACTTTGCAGGAGAAGCTACGGCCAGGAAGGCTCTGCTAGCAGGTTATTGGTGGCCTGCAATTCACAAAGATTCCTATGATTACTGTAAAAGATGTGATGCTTGTCAAAGAATGGGGAAACCCACGAAGACAAGTGCCATGCCACTGCAACCTATCCTTCCTTTGAAGCCGTTTGAGAAGTGGGGCATTGACTTCGTAGGTCCGATCGACCCTCCCACCAGAAGGAAACAGAACCGATACATCCTCGTATGTACGGATTATGTTACAAAGAAGCTAAAGCCCTAAAGCGGGACGATGGTAACAGCGTAGCCCTGTTCATGTACGAGAATATCATCACCCGTTTTGGCAGTCCCTTAGAGCTGGTAAGTGACAGAGGCACTCATTTCCTTAACAAAGTCATGGAAGAGTTGACAGAGTTGTATAAGATCCGCCATCTCAAGTCCACTCCTTATTACCCCAGAGCCAACGGCCAAGTCGAAGTCACGAATCGCATCCTCTGCTCGATTCTGACAAGAACAATTGCTGCACATCGTCGTGATTGGGACGATCGACTTACAGAGGCCCTCTGGGCGTACAGAACCTCCGATAAAGCAGCAACGGGACAGACACCTTTCCAGTTGGTGTATGGTACAGAAGCTGTTTTTCCTGTTGAACTGGAACTACCCTCTTTAAGAGTGGCTATCAAAGAGCATTTGGGGGATGATGATTCACTGCAACGCCGTCTCCTGCACTTGGAATCTTTGGACGAAATTCGTCGGATGGCTCTACAGTGCATGGAAGCCACGCAAGCTCGACGTAAGGCTTACCATGACAGTTTCATCAAGCACAAGGAGTTCAAAGAAGGTGATTTGGTCCTAGCCTATGATTCACGCTTTGGCAAGTTTCCTGGCAAGCTCCAGCAGCGGTGGATGGGCCCCTATAAAGTACTTGCAGTCAACCCTAATGGCTCTGTCCAAGTACAAACCGTTGATGCCTCTGATGATCCCTTTCTGATTAATGGATATCGCTTGAAGAAGTATTTCCCTCCTTGGGGATCTTGACAATTACGGACACTTGATCCTTTCCCTCATTGGCGCGGCACTGTACTTCTTATGATGATACTTCTGTTAGTCGTTCTTCGATCACTCCTGATGAAGTGGACGCAACCCTCTATCTCCTCAAACCCCCCTTCTAGCCTTGATCTCTTATCCTCTATTTTCCACTAGCGACAGTGGCGAGGTGGGTTCTGACACATGGTCTTTCCACCATTCCCTTGTTCAATTTGAAGAAAAGAAAAAAAACAAAACAAAACAAAACATATCGGTCATGGGAGAAAAGGACTTAGGTCCCTGTCATGCCGACCTCTTCTTCGAGAAAAGGTGGAAACACCCTCGAGAATAGGGGAAAATAAGAAAAAAAAAACCAACGGAAAAAAAAAAACAAACAAGAAAAACAAATCTGTTATGAGAGAAAAGGAAGAAATTCCCTGACATAGCAAGCCTCGTTCCAAGAAAAGGTGGTAAACACCCTTGGGCGAGAAGCTGGCTGTGGAAAAGGTGGTAACACCCAGCAGTCCAGAAAGTGGATTCATTAATTGATATCCCTAGGATCCAATTCCGACGCTGCCTCCCTTGGTACGCTGTGTCATGGGTCTCTTTGCAAAGTGACTAACTGTCCTCTAGCAGACGACATGTTCCTATCCAACACAATGTTCGATTTGATGGCTACCTCCTTGGGTACGCCTCTTCAACAACTGATGACGCGATCTTCATCGACAAACAATCGAGTGATGTGAGCTTTCATCCTAACCGGATGGAGAAGTGAGTATGGGTTGCCCTCTGTAATTATCAACAGAGAGTGAGACAGAGGGTGGGGCGAGAGACCAGTCTTTTTCCTTCAAATCGAATGAGAGGTGAGAAGTGTGAATGAAGTGTTGCACGCACGGGATGGGCCTCTCAATGCACAAAGCGCAATTTGTTTCTGTGCACTACACCATAAGGCTCCCTTGCCTTCCTTCTTGCACTGTATGCCGGCACAGGGCGGGATGCACTGTTGCACCATCAACTGTGCACAAGGCATACACCCTTTGCACAAGTGCTTGTGAGGATTACATCAATGGGTTTCAGGAAAAGGCTGCCCTCCTGTATCTATCCACAGAGCGTGAGACAGAGGGTGGGTTGAGTGTGACTGGAGTTTCTTCAATCATTTACCGAGAGGTGAGATTGAGGGACGTTACGACACTTGGAGTCAGGTATGTTCCCGTTTCCCTGTGCACCCACGGGATGGGTCTTTACCGTCAACACAAAACACATCACCCTGTTCTGTACACTGCACTGTAAGGCTCCCTTGCCTTCCTCCTTGCACTTATGCCAGACGGGTTGGACGCACTAATGCACCATCAACCGTGCACCCTGGCATACTCTTTTTGCACCAATTCCCCTTTGATGATTCCTCAACCGGGTATAAGATATGGGTTTTAATCATTCTTCCTCGAGTGATATTAGTCATGGGGCGAGTGACTATTCTTTCATCTCGTTTGAGTGATTGTGAGTTGAGTGTAGTATCCCTCATCATCGACGAATTTCCTGCGATTCCTTCCATCAGCTACCTCCCTGGGTGCTGCCGCGTGGTCCCTGCCATGACGAATGTGTGCCGAGAAGATGCCTTGGTTCCTCCAGCGCCGACAACCACCGTGGACGTGCCATCGACACTCAACCTTGATTCTTGACGAAACGGGCCAAGTTTTTCTAACCCTACAACTTCTGGTTCTTAGTGATGGTCATGTTTTAAGTGTGGGGATGTTAGTGGATGGTCTATGGCATGGTCCTAGGTCCCTGTTGCTCGGTTAACCCTATCCGTTAAGGTCTTAAGTGTGGGGACGCGTCCCTGCGCGTCTCCCGTGCATACTTTTCTGCATTTGCCTTACCCTGCTCATGCATGTATACCTTGCCTTGCTTTTACCCTAATGGGATTCCTTCCCACCCATCCGGTTATGTTTCACCCACCCTTGGGGCCGTTTCCTTGCAGTTTTCCTTCATTCCCTGATTTTGAGGTTTTTTCCATGTGAATGTACCCTACGTTCACCAAAATCCAAATCCAACCTTATAGCCCTGTTCCTCCCATTAAACTGATCATTTTTCCTTTTTACCTACCCCTATTCCGGTGCACGGTTTTTGAGTTATTAATTTTTGAAGCATTTTACGCAATTTAGACGGTTTTCCATGTGAACACGCTTTTCTTGCTTCCGAATCATGCTCTGACGTCCTAGCCCTGCCAACCACTTTTCCCCTGACATTTTTCCTTTTTATTCCGCATCATTTCGATACATGGTTTGTCCGTTATTAATTTTCCGGGTTTTCACGACTTTTTCATGCGTATTTTTAACATTTTTCCATGTGAACCTGCCCTATTTGCATCGGAATTCCAATTTGATTTGACAGTCGTGTCCCCTGTGCCTTCCCCTACCTTTTTCCTTTTTCCTCCACCCTCTTTTGACTTCCGGATTTTTACTTATTAAATTTTAAATGAGTTTTCGGGCGTATTTTTGGAGTTTTTCACATGTGAACCCCTCCTATTTCCGCCGGAACTGCGTTTTAACATGATAACCCTGTGCCACCCCTTCCTGCAGACATTTTTCCTTCTTACTGCATGACATTCCGGTGAATGGTTTGTTCGATATTAATTTCTGATCCCATTTTCGGGTTTATTTTTTGGGTTTTTCCCATGTGAACGCGTCTTCTCTCAGTCGGGATTATGTTTTGACGTGATAGCATTGTCGGGCACATCTTTCTGCACAGTTTTCCTTTTTTCTGCACCTCATTCCGATGCACGAATCTTTCGATATTAATTTTTAAATTGCGTTTTTTGGTTCGTTTTTTGTGTTTTTGCATGTGACTGCCCTTTACCCCTCCCGGAACCCTCGTCCCGTATTTTCCTTGTTTTCCCCCTGTCGTCCTGCCCACTTTTTGTTTTTACACTATTTCGTTTTGACGTCCGGATTGGGAGTTATTAATTTTTCTTTATTTTTACGTTTTTTCTCGCGCCCGTTTTGCGTATGAACGCGCCCTTTTTTGATTTTACGCGTCTTCACGCGCCATGATTGCCTCCACGTTCCCCGTCGCGACGTTCCGGCTCCCATTCAATTCTGTCACGGCAAATTTTTTTTACCCTCGCCCCAGGCACGCGCGCGGGACGAGGGGGTACGCCCCTTGCATGGGCCCCTGCCCATTCACCTTTCCCCTTTCCCCTTGGGCACCCCCAACCCCTACCCCGTCCATTCCCATAACCCCTACCCCGCCCATTCCCATAACCCCTACCTTGCCCATGCCCATGCCCATGCCCATGAACCCTACCCCTATCCACCCCATGATCCCCTTCCCCCTGCCCATACCCCGGGCACCACCCCATTCCTAGGCACCCTCCCCTTTCCACCCCCCTACCCACCCCACCACACCCTTTCACCCCTCCCCAACCTTCTCTCTCCCCGACCCCCCCTTCCCCTCCAACTGTCTCCCTCCCTCTCTCTCCTCTCCCTCTTCCTGCGTCCCACCCTCCCTCTCCTTCTCTCTACCTCCTTCTCTCCTCCCTTCTCTCCTCCTCCCGCCTGCCCTACTCTTCTCCTCTTCTCCTTCCTCCCTCCCACGACGTCCCGTGGGCACCCTGTGGCCGTCCTCCACGGCACCACCTGCGCCCGCGCCCTGTACCCGTGGAGCCCTCTGCCACCGTGCTACCCTGCACCAGGCCGCTACGCCCTCGACTGGCCCTGTTGCCCTCTGGCGGCCCTGCCTTGGCCGCCTGCCCAACGAACTCCCTGCCAGCCGTTGGCGACGACTTGCTCACCGTGGACCTCCTCGCTGGCGTGCCGCCGAGTGCCGTTGTCCTGCGCCCAGCACCTCTGACGTGGCGCCTCCAGCACCGCATTGCCATCGTGCCGCCGCCCTCCTGACGGCTGCGTCCGTCCTTGCTGGCCCGCGCCCACCGCCCTGCGTACCTCGCCCGTGCCCACGCCAGTCGCCTAGCCGCTGCACCTCGCCCTCGCCGCCTGCGTCAGCCGCTGCACCTCGCTCCTCGTCGCCTTCTGGCCGCCTGCCAGCCACGTGGCCCTACACCCATCAAACCAACCCCCCCACCAACCCCCCTTCCCACCCCTCCTAAACCCAACCCCCATTAACCCCCCACTAATCCCCTTTCCCACCTCCCACCCCTTCCTTCCCACCCCTACACACACACCTCCCAACCCCCATTACACACCTAACCCCCCTCCTATTACCCTCTGCAGGCCCCCTTTCCCCCATTCCCCACCGAACCCTCCCCTTGCCTACCCAAGAATACCCACCCAACCACACACTCCTCTACCAAGCCCCCATTCCCCCCACTGCAACCCACTAAACCCACCCCCATCTAACCCCCCATTCCCACCACCCACTCCCTTTCCCCCTTTTCCACCCTCATTCCCCCCCATTACCCACGTGCACCCTAACACACACTACCCTACCCAAGCCCCCCGTCCTACCCTGCAGACCCGCAGCAGCTCACCACACCCCCTCCATGAACCCCAGTCCCACCTGCAACCACCCTTGAGCTGTCGACACGCGTGCGGGTGTGTAAGCGCTTGTGGTTGATCGTGCGGTTGTTGTACGCGACTGTCGGATTTTGATCATTGGTTGCTGACCACGCAGCTGCCACGCAGCCTGTTGCTGGGTATTTTTCCCACATTTTTAATTAACACACCCGTAAATTTTTTTCTTTCCATTTAAATAACAACTAAAAAACACACAAAAACATTGACAAATATAAATAAATCATTAAAAAACCACTTTATATTCTGCAAAATTACAGAAAATCTAGAAACCTTTCCTTTTATTTTTGCAATCCATGGCCCTCTTTTTCTCAACCTTTAAATTTCCGCAAAAAATATTTTTGCCTATTTTCAAATTCCAAAATCTTTCAATATACCCAAAAATATGATTAAAAATCATTAAAAATACTAAAAAATTTCAAATTAATTTTTGAAAAATTCCTAACACTTCCCTTCACATTTTTGTTTATTTTTTGTATCTTTTTCTTAGCTATCATAATATTTAATTTCCCCCCTAAATTCCTTAAAAATACAATACCATAATCAGTCAAACCTTTTTCCTTCAACACACCAACTAACCGTCTAGAGCAACAAACATCCAGATATTTTTGGATAGCGGAGACGCACATTCTTTGCATTTTCATACACCCACTACCAGGTATTTCCCTTTTTATTCGTTTTAAAAAAAAACAAAATAAAATATATACACAAGCTCTCCCAAAACCCACAATTAATATAAAACTAAAGAAAAACAAAACCACCAGAAACAAACACACAAACCAACAAACCAATATTTAACCTAAATCAAACCTAACTATCACTATGGCACGCGCATTCGCGCTAAACACACATACTTTTTAAAATTAAAATCAACCAGTCGTTCACTTAGCACGCGCTACGTGCGCTAAAGAGGCACTTTAATTTTTAATTAAAATGAACCAGCCGTCACATGAGCACGCGCTGGCAAAAAAGCGCTCCACATCACCTTAAATTTATAATCAATAAATCGCATTTAGAGACCTAGTCGGGAATCGAAGTCCGGGAATCGCATAACTGCACCGTTTTAACCTAATAATTGGTAATTTAATTTATAATAAGGAACCGCCGTTTTCTTATTAAGGTTTATCACCTAATAAAAATTCACCCATTTTTAATAATTGATTAAAATCAACCCTTCATTAAATTAATTCCCCCCTCACTGCACTTAATTCCCCTTTTTAATGAAGCGTTTCGTGGGATGGGTATACGCAGACATTAGTGTTATTTTCCATGGTCCAGTCTTGGTTTATCACAGATGTCGTATTGATATGTGTCGGATATGGTATGGTTTTGGTTTCCTGTCTTAGTTACGGTTACGGGTACGGTATGCAGTTTTTTTTCTTTTGTTGCCTGATACGGGGTTCAGGGTGTTTGTCTGATGCATCGCATGAAGCTTTCGGTCGCATTTGTCTCAAGGTCATGTCAAATTTTTTCTAGAATGTGGTTTGCTTGGGGTTAGTAGGTCGTGTCACGTCTTATTTGGCAATTCTCTTATCCTTGGTTTTTTGTCTGTTGCTTTGCAGGCATTCTCCTTGATTGTCTGTGTTTGTGGTGTGTGTGTAACCATCTAAATGGCGCCTTCTCATGCTCCTCCCCCTATCTAGTACGTCCCATTAGTTAGTAGGGATTACTCGTCCCTACTTACTTTTGAGCCCCTCACGAAGGCAGGACTTGCTGCTTTTGTGGCCACTCCTTTTCCATTACTTCCAGAGGATCCGTCCGTATGTGATGAGTTCCTGGCCTCTTACAGCAAGAAGACAGGCATAGTCCAAGGAATGTCTATGACATTGACGTCTCGAGGCTTAGGGAAGGCTCTATCTTTACCCTCCAAAGGAGAACCTTTTGTGACCACTCGTCAGCTCTTCTCTAATGAAGAGATTCTCAAGCTGTTGCAGAAGCAGACAAGGGAAGTCCTTGATGTTAAGAAGGTGATAAACTCTTCAGGAGTTTCGTTTTCTATGATCACTGATCCCGTATGGAAGACGATGTGCCAGTTCCTTCAGGACAGGTTCATGCCTGCCAAAACGCCATCCCACTATTTGTCCAAAGAGCTTTTTACAGCTTCCAAGATGGTGCTAAAAGGAGTTGCTATTGATTGGGGCACATACCTCCTTACTAAAATGGATCAGCATTTTGTTAAAGTCACAAGGGGTAATGTTACCAATGTTACCTATGGATCATATTTGTCTGCCTTCTTGACCTATTCAGGTTTACAGAAGACTGTGCCTCCACCTCCTCCATCCGATCCAGTACCTCCTCCTCCACCTTCAGAAGAGTCAGCCCCTATTGACATTGAGGATGATGATTCTCCGCCTCCCCTGGTCATACAACGCAAACGCTTGAAGAGGGTAGCGGATAAAGCCCCTGCTGTACTTCCCTCAGTGCCTATCCCTGCTACTTCTGGCAGTGAACTCCCTGGGTATCTCACTTGCAATAACCTGTTCCGAGCACATAGAGAAGGATCCTTGGAGATCTCAGTTCCTTCCCTGAACAGTCTCGTTTCAGGAGATGCCATTCCTTTCCTCTGCAAGGATATTCAAAGTTCCATTGAGTTGTCAGTGACAGCCTGTGTTCAACAGCTGTACGCATCTTTCTATGAGGAGCTCATGCAGTCCAAAGACCAGTTGCATAAGGCAACATCTGAGTTAGCTTCTGCTAAGGATACCCTAGCAGATCTATTTAAGCAAATGGAACAGCAAACCCAACTGGTTGCCACTCAAAGCGATGAGATTTCTTCATTGAAGACCCAGTTATTCGAGGCTCAGTCACAGGTTACTAGCCTTTCAGCAGAGAAGGAGAGGATGTCCAGCGAAGCGAAAGAATTCCAAGTTCTCTTAGATGACAAGCTTTCAGCTTTACAGATGGCTAATGACACAGTGGCCAACCAAGCCTCCCAAATCCAGCAGTTGCAAGATCAGCTTGCAAAGTCCCGCTCTGTTCCTCCAAGCCCTCCTGTTCCATTGATTCCTTCTCTTTCACAGCAGGACTTGGCTGCCCTACAGAGACAGGCTACTTTGTGCCCTCTATTCCAAGACAAAGTGGAAAGATTGCAGTCCAGAATGGACTTGTTATGGTCTACCTTTAAGCAGTTTCAGGAATATGTCTTACCAGACCATTCTTTCTCTGTCCACTACCACTTACAGAAGTTGGTCTTCTATATGAAGCTTTCCACGATGGATTTACCTTTTCCAGAGGATGGCTGGAGTGGGGCTTGGTCTGCTGAGTTGTTGACAGAGGTAGTCAGAATGGTCTTTGAAGATTCTGTCATGCCAGACACCATGTTGATGTCATATATGTATCTCCGAGGAGACTTGTTAATTCCAGATGAGGTAGATATGGCATGGTATGTGGGGGATGTGGTCTTACAGGCTGTTCTATATGTCAATCATTTGGAGTTGCGCATAGCTGATATGTTTCAGAGTTATTCCTCCAAAGTAGCTGATTGTCAGGATAGTTCGTGGCATCCCATGATTGATTCGGTGGTCCTAAATCAAAGACAAAACACAGCTCCTACCTTTACCCAGAGTACTAACCAACTGAGGATGGATCTCTTAACCTATCTTTCCAAACATAATCCATTTGATGCTACCTTCTTTGATGCCTATCATAGACGATCTCTCTTAGGACCGTCTGTTCCTACCCTCCTCTATTACCAACAATTGGCTCACCGCTATGCTATATATTTTTCCCTTTGTCAAACTAATTCCACAGTAATTTTACCACTTCTTTTCCAACCTTCAAATTTCCCTCAAATTCCTATTTTCACTTAATGTTCCTTTATTGAGGATAGGGTATTTTCCCCTTCTCCACCCTGTCCTTCACCCCTCATAAATGTACCCTCCACATTTCCTATTTATCAGTTAACACCGTTCCTTAGTGATTCCTTACAAATTTCTGACACTCCTTCTTTAACCTTTTCTTCCTTTTATGATTTTTCCTATCCTTCCCTACATCCACTTTCCCTTATTCCACTACCCTCTCCTAACACTTCCATATCTCAACCACCTCAGTTGGTTAGTGACTGTGACGGTTTTGATACTCAGATTTCCAAAAGAAGGGGATGGAGTTCGGATGATTGCCTTACAGGACCGCAGATTAATTGGCCCGTAATTCCGGGAGAATGGACAGCTTCTAGTCAAGCTTATCAAAACTATGTTCATTTTGCCCAACAATATTCACAATCTGCAGATCCCTCAGTGAGATTAACTGCTCACTTTGCTTGGTACCTAGCGTATATGCATAGGCACTCTCATACTGATTCAAAGCCTATTCCAAAGTTGTGCATGAATGTCAATGTTAGCATTGATTCCCAACAGCTGGAGATACTGTATTTTCATGCCCTTTGTCTACCTAGTAGATACTTGGTCCTGTTGGAAAGGATGTGCTGTCTCCAATTTTTCCAAAATCCTCCTAAAAACTTTGTAGATGAATCCTTATCTATGGATCGATTCCGACAACATCAATCTTTTAAGAGGGATCATCTTCATTGATACCTTTCCAATGTATGGTGGAAGCTTTTTAATGAACAACTCTCTTTTTGAAGAAGTCATTCAGATGGTTGTGTTGTGTATTAGTGTTTGTGTTGTGAGTTCATTTATGTCATACGAACGTGGTGGTTTCCTATGGAATTTCGTGTACGAGCTATGTTTTGGAGATTTGTAGAGTTGGGGTCGTGGATGGAGAGTTGAAGCAGATGCTGAAGAAGAAGAAGAAAACTTTTATATCCTTTACAAATTTGTGGTGATTTTTAGTTTGATAAGAGGTGTTAATTTCAAAAGAGTTTTCCTTTCTTTGTATTTTTATATCAGAAACAGGTTATAAGTTGGGGTCGTGGTGGATGGATTCTTTTTTAAAAGATATTGAAGATCAAAGTTGAGCTTTTCCATGAACTTGTATTCCCTTTTTCCTGGGTCACGAGGACGCTTCCTTATTAAGTGTGGGGATATGTTGAGTGTTGAAATGACTTGTTTTTTGGCTGATTTTTGTTGTTTTTGAGAGCTGAATGGTTGATTTTATGGGATGATTGGTTGATTTAGAAGTGGATTGAGAGTGTTTTGAATGGTAATGATTGTGTTTTGGAAGTTCATGATGTTTGTTGATGGTTTTGTGATGTTCTGATAGGTTCTGATTGGTTCTGTTTACCTTCTGTTTTGTTCTGTTTTGGTCTGTTTTGTTCTGATTGTCTTCTGTAAGGAGGGATGAAGTATTGATTGATGAAGAATGAGATATTGTGAAAGTTTATTGAATGGTTTGTGAGAGTTTGGAATGATTTGAGAGTGAGTTATGAGGTTTTGATGACCTTCTGTAACCTTCTGTAGACCTTCTGTAGAGCTTCTGCTTCTGTTTTGTTCTGTTCTGTAGCTGTTCTGGTACTGTTCTATAGACTGTTCTGTATGCTTCTGTAAGTGTTCTGTGGAATGTATGTGTGACTTTGGGAAAGTTTTCTTGCCTTGGAAAGAGGTGAATACAAGTGCAAAAGAGCTGAAAGAAATGGAAGAAGCAGCTGCTGAAGACTCAAGAGAAGACTAGAGTGAAGTGACAGTAGTGAGCTGTGAAGAGACACTGTAGTGGCTCTGGTGACTCTTCATATCAGACGTACCTCTTGGGAGGGGTATCCATGACCTAAGAGTGATTATTGAGAGTAATTTTGAGAGATTGTAGTGAGGAGATGATGTATGATTGATGGAGTGAGAGAGAGAGAGAGTCAGAGATAGCCAATTCTACTCAAACAAAGTGATTGTATATGAGAGATTGAGAGAGAAGACTATGAAGATATTGAAGATGAATACTATGTGATGTATTTCCATTCTAAGATGGTGTATTCCTTTGATTTCTTTGTTCCATTGATGGATTTTATGAAGATGTTGAAGAATATGGTTGATTCTATTAAAATCCGTGGGAGATTTACATAATGCTGCATGAAGATTTGTTGTGCCTGGTGTTCTTTTCTTCATTGTGATCATATGAAACATGATAAACAAGCTTGTTGATGTTACAAGATAGATTTTCTTGCAAGAGAATTCCCTTTTCCTTGGTGTTCCTCTCGGGGCTCCACTACCCCAAGACCTACGGACCACTTATTGCTCAAGTGTTTTGAATCGAGCGGCCATGGCTACCTCTCACATAGCCGACGTGCAATGCCTACCTTACGGGTGTAGTGAGCTTACCTTGATGCTCGATCGAGTGCCCTCCTCTTCTTTGCACACTGGTAGCTCCACAATCCTTGAGGCAAGCTCAAGCAACCTCAATCTCTCTCCTAAGAGCTTCATCCTCCATAGCCATGCGCGAGACAAGAGAAGAGAAGAGAGGAAGGGAAGATGAAGAGAGAAGATGGAGAGCTTCTTCTCCAAGATCCCTCACTCTCACGCAATCACTCCCTCACTCCCTCACACTCTCTCAATCCCTCTCTCAAGTACAAGCAAGGAGGCAAGAAACAAGAGAAGAAGAAGAAGAAGAAGAAGAAGAAGAAGAAGAAGAAGCTTTGGCCACACACAAGAATGAGCTTCTCATTCACTTTTCAACTTTATATACATGCCCTCCTTTTCATGGGCGATCATCCCATTTTTTACATGGCCGGCCATTAGCCTAGGCTCATTTCTCATTTCCCACCATTCTAGTCTATCCTATTCCCAACTAATGCATACAATTTGTACAGGAGTAAGCCTGGCGCTCTCTTACAAGGACTTGGGAGCGTTTTTACACTTAATGGTGCGCTTTTTACTCTTTTACTCTCCTTGGGTGACTCTAAGACTTCCTGAGGGTCGTGCCCGTGCTTTTAATTTTTTCCAGGGTCTGGTTATCGGTTAAGGTGAATTTTTATTCTTTTTGTCCTGCGCCTTTTGCTATTTCATTTTTTCCATTTCCCGCTCCTCTGTGCTACAGTAAACATCAACGACCTCCATGGCAGGGGGTGGTAGTTCACCATCCTCTCCTTCTCCTTGTTCGTGTCACGGAAGCCGCTTCCTCCTTTTGTGTAGCACGGCCACGTTCGTCAGCTGGCAAACTATCGTTTGCTCCTCACGCACAGGCAGCGGATATTCCTTGCACGGCAACCTATCCTCTCTCTCACCTCCCCCTTCCCCCCCAAGGCTAAGGGGGGTTTATATAGGGCTTAAGGGGGGAAGAGGGGAACCACCACGTGGCTATGCATGGCTCCCCCCCCTCGACACCACTTCACCACATCACCACCTTCTCCCATTCCCTTCCCTCCAGCCATGCATCGGTTGGGGGAATTAGTAAAAAATTTTGCCTTTTTTTCCATCATTATCCATTTTTCCCCCTTCGAAAAGGGTATTTCCCCATGCTTATGCAATCCTGAACCCCCGGGCTCGATTTCACAATGTAGAGGCCTCGTTTATGCGTGTGTGGGCTACGGATTAAATTGTCAAAAATTACAATGCGGGAGATAACCTTGCACAGGTTTTTACGTGGCGTGTGGGGAGTCAAGTTTGGTAATATTTTTGAGTGGGAATATTACATTCTCTCCCACCTGGAGGAATTGAGATATCCTCATCTCGAGAAGAACTAGGGGTATTGTTGGTTGAGAGTGCTTTCATCCATCCAAGTGGCATCCTCCTCGGGATTATCTTTCCACTGGACAAGGCATTCTCTCAAGATTCTGGATCTCAATTGTCTGTCCCTAGCATCTAAGATCCTGTCAGGCCATAGCTGAAGGAGTCCTTGGCTAGGTATTACAACTTGTTGATCATCAAGTACATGGCTAGGATTAGGTGCATACTTCTTCAATAGGCTAATGTGGAATACATTATGAACCTTTAGGTTCTCAGGGAGTTGCAGTCTATAAGCATTGGGTCCTAGGCACTTGAGGATCTTGTATGGTCCACAATACCTTGGACTTAGCTTCTTGCAATCTCCTAAGGATAGGGAACTCTTCTTTGAGCATACGCGAATGAAGACCATGTCTCCTTCCTCAAAGGTTCTATCCTTGGAGGCTTGGATGTCCTTGGCGGCTTGGATGTCCTGTCTTATTGACTTCATTTGGTCATCCATATCTTCTAGCATTTGCCTTGAATCTTCAACCCTTAGGGTTGGATTCGAGAAGTTTAAAGGACTTCAACAATCATGCCTATACAATGCTTGAAAAGAGGTCATCTGAATACTTTGTTGGTAAGAAGCATTGTAGGCAAACTCAACTAGTGGCAAGTATTGAATCCACCTTTTTGGTTCACGACAATAGTGTGCCCTTAGCATATCCTCGATGACTTGGTTGACTCGCTCTGTTTGACCATCGGTTTGGGGATGGTAAGCTGTACTAAAATAGAGTTGAGTCCCAATGGCTTCAAAGATAGCTCTCCAGAAGTGTGATGTGAAGAGAAAATCACGATCACTAATGATTCTTCTGGGCAACCCATGTAGCTTGAATATCTCCTTGATGAACAACCTTGCAATATCAAAGGCTTTATATTTTGTCTTAACAGGAATAAGATGTGCAACCTTAGTGAGCATATGAACCATGACCAGGATGGAGTTGTATCCTCCCTCAACTTAGGGTAGGCCAATAACAAAGTCCATACTTATGAATTTTCATTTCATTTGGAGAATGTCAAGTGGTTGCAACTTTCCTGGGATTTTGACATGTTTGGCTTTAATACATTGACAAGACAAACACTCAGTGACATATTTGAGAATGTCACCTTTAAGTCTCTCCCAATAGTAGCTCTTTCTGACTACATTGAGGGTCTTGGCATAGCCAGGATGTCCTGAGAAAGGGGAATCATGAGCTTCCCAAAGTATCTTCTGCTTGAGTGACTGGCTTGCCAGTATACATAATCTCGTTCTATAGTAGACAAGACCACTATCGATAGAGAATTCATGATACTTAGCCTGTATCTTTTGGTCCTGATCCTTGATAGGGATCTCCCTTAGCATCTTTTGATAGGTTGGATCATGGCAAGCTTCTTCTCTAGATAGCTCAAGTATTGGGTTGTTTGGCATGGATACCTTTGTGGCTAGAGATCTAGCTGTTGATGGATTTTGCAAGATTAGAGAATTAAGGAATGCCTTGAGACTAAGTGCATCGGCAACTACATTCTCCTTTCCTGGCTGGTATTTGATTTCAAAATCATACTCCTCCAGCACTTCAATCCATCAACGTTGCCTCATGTTGAGTTCGTTCTAGGTAAAGATCCACTTGAGACTTTTATGATCCGTCACTAGGGTAAACTTGTTACCTAGTAGGTAGTGTCTCCAAAGCTTGAGAGCATGGATGACAGCTAACAGCTCTAGGTCATGGGTAGCATAATTCTTCTCATGGCTCTTTAGTTTCCTTGAAGAGTATGCTACAGGATGACCTTCTTGCATAAGCACACATCCTAAGGCAGGTGTACTAGCATCAGTTACTACTTCAAACTCCTTTACCGAGGTCTGAAAGTTTCAAGGTAGGTGCTAATATCAAACTTTGCTTTGATCTATCAAAGCTAGATTGTTCACTAGCAGGTGACCATGCAATCGATGTTTGCTTCTTCAGTAAATCCATCAGAGATGGTGCAATCAAAACATAGTTTTGGATAAAGACCCTGTACCATCCTGTCAATCCAAGAAAACTGCGTATTTCTTTGATAGTTGTTGGTACTGGCCATTTTAGAACATCTTTGACTTTGACCGCGGATCCACTGAGATTCCTTTCACTGACACGATGAATCCCAGATATTCAATCTGACATTTGAAGAATGCACACTTCTTTATCTTGGCATAAAGCTTGTGTGCCCTCGTAGTCTAAAGGGCAATGCAAAGCTGGGGTTCATGATCTTCTTCCTGTTTGAAATAGACTAAGGTATTGTCAAAGAAGATGAGTACAAAGTTGTCAAGATATGGCCTAATGATATCCTGCATTAACCTGTTGAAGGTGGCAGGTGTATTCGTAAGCCCAAATGACATGACTAGGAACTCAAAGTGTCCATATCTTGTGTTGAAGGCCGTCTTCGGGATATCTTCTTCCTTGATCCTTATTTGATAGTATCTAGACCTGAGATCAATCTTGGAGAAGATCTTCGCACCTTGAAGACGGTCAAGAAGTTCATATATTCTAGGAATAGGATACTTGTTCTTAATGGTTGATTGATTCAACCCTCTGTAATCAATACACAGCTGAAGCGTTCCATCCTTCTTCTTTTGGAATAGCACTGGAGCTCCCCATGGTGAGCTGCTAGGATGGATGTAGCCCTGATCTAATAGTTGCTTAAGTTGCTCCTTCAGCTCAATAGCTTTTGGGATGGACATTCTATAAGGCCTCTTTGCAATGGGTGCAGCTCCTGGCACTAGCTTGATCTCATGATCAACTTCCCTTTGAGGCGGAAGTTTTGTTAGCTCTTTAGGAAATACGTCCCCGTACTCCTTTAGTCATAAAGGTACTTCACTAGACTCCTACTTCTAATCTAGCTTATTAAGCTTAATCAAGTAGACATGTAGTCGCTTCCTAACTCCCTTTATAATCTGAGATGCCTTGGCCAATTGAATTTTCAGCTTTCCAGCCTCTCCTTGAGTTCTGACCAATTCCTCTTCAGAGTCTCGAAAGGAAACTTGGCCCTTTCCACAATGAATAAGGGCGTCATTAGGTTTAAGCCAATCCATTCCAAGCAAACTCTCATGGATACCTAGGTTCATGACACTGAATCTGACCGATGTCGACTTTCCTCCTAGAAAGAATTCCACCTTAGCAGTTTGCCTGGTACAAGTGACCTCACGACCATTTGCTAATTCCACAAGCAAGGTAGGTGCTTCTATTGTGGCTATTCCTAATCTTCTTGCACAAGCTGGTGAAATAAAGGAATGCATACTGCCACAATCAATCAAGGTTTTGAAGCCTTTACCTTGATAGTCTGATGGTATTTGAATCACTGAAAACTGGCAATTCAGGCCTTTCTTGTGAAGGGCAGCATGGACTGTTGCCCTCTCAAACTCTGCTTCCATGGTCGGGTCTTCTTCTTTGCACATTTCCCTGTTGGCAACACAAGATTTTCTTTCTCTACCTCGGTAAGTATCTTTCCTGCACAGCTTTTTTCAACTTTTCCTAGGTAACAGACCCTTCTGCGATACCTTGGTCTCTGCACCATTGCTTCCACCAAAGTCTGGCTTCACCCGATGAGCTTTAGCTTAGCGAGCATTGCCTGGTTGGCAGGTGCGGTACCGGCCACTTCAAAGTAATCTTCCATGGACTCTATCCAAATCTCATTATCAGCTTGGACAGTCCATCCTTTCCTGTCAAATTCTGGCAGCTTGATCTACTTGAGAAGAAACTTCTTCTCCTGAATCATGTCTGTACTTGGTGTAGGGTTTGGACTAGGAACCTGTACGTGGGGTTGTGCCTAGGTAAAGGATTCTTAACGTTAAAAACTCACTTATCGTTACTATTATATTTCATACCCAATTCAGCTTTTAGCCAAGAAACCTCACTTAACTTTTTATCAATACCCATGGACAAGACAATCATCGATAAAAAGAAGTCTTATTTCATTCGTATGGGCATAGCCCTTTCGGAGTACAATATTTCTTGGGATGGTAGAGCAAGTTGATACATTAATTTGGGGTGTAACATGTCCACCTATTATCTTCAAGACACTCTCAATAGTCCATTGGAAAGGATGTCTAGAAAGCTCCGCCCGGCGCTGTCGTAGATTTCGTGTAAGGGCTGCTGAACACGGAGTTCAAGTTGCAACAAGTGAAGAGACTAACAAGAAGAAATCGAATTTTTGATGCCAAAGTTCACTATATTCCTTGTCAAATGAGTTACAAGAAGTTCATGTTCAGAATAATCAGAAGTTCCTCATAAACTGTTTACATGCAGGTTTTTGAAGACAGTTATGTCTTTAGCATTTAGGCTTGCATTCAGAATTCAGCAAGTCTGTGTGGAGGAAGGATTCAGTTGTCTTTGTAATGTCAAAACTTAGAATAATCAGAACAAACAGCTAAGAGTTTGTCATCTTTCTCATCCTGTTTTATCATTGGCAAAAGACCAATTTCTCTTGTTCGAAGGAAACAACCTGGAACAACAGGTTTTTGCATAAGGACTAGCACATTCATGGAATCATTATCCTCACAAAGAGTTAAGTGAGTAAAGCCATAGTTTTGAGGGTTCACCACTGATGAATACACCATTCAATCAACCTTGATGAGCCCTGTTTTCTTATCTAGCTCATACTTCACTTTTCTCCCCCTTCACTTGACATCCTCAAAGTCAACATAGACTGCTGGAACTGTTATCTGATCATGCATCTTTTTATCATCTGAAGACTGAATGAACACATCTGAATCAGCGCCCAGAAAAGGTGATTCAGAGTAGCTTCCAAGAATATCTGTACTGTTTATCAGTTCAGTTGTGATATTTAACAGAGTAAAACTATGAGGAAATGTCTCAAAAAGTCCCAGTGATTATCTGCCTCCAGGTGCATCTACATCTGTGTCGATCTGAAATCCCTTCATGCTACTTCCTCTGCTTGACCGTCTTCACACGATGGTATTGTTGCCACTCAGCGTTGAAGCTAGACAAGGTTGTGTATCGAATTTCCGGTGTTGATAGGACCTTAAGGAGGGGTTCAGGTGTAACAATAGCTACGAAGTTGAAGATGTTGGTGATGGCTCAGAACTCCATCCTAGATTCCAACAATACACTAGTGAGCTAACGGAAGCAGCATAGATAGCACTCGACGGAGATGCAATCAACGGTGGAGTTGACAACGGAGTTGATCTATCTACATCTTCACGACAGCTTTGTCAATGCTCCTTCGACTCTCTGGTCGTCACAGCAAGTTCTTTTCAGCTTAATAACTTCAATGTTTCTTTAGTCGTCTTCACGTACCACCAGACATGTTTGTTCATCGGCTCTCTACCTTCATCATAGTCGTCTTCACAATCTTGCAGTCGATGCGAACCTGGGGAGTTTAATCATCAAAAGCATCAATACATGATTAGGAAGGGGTTTTGCTATTCTCTGCGCGTCATCTTCTTTCCATCTTTCAGCTTCAAGTCTTCTCTTGTGGCTACAATCATCTTCTGCCATTCGATGGTGCTTTTCCGTTTCGTCATCGTTTTTTTTTCTCACGTCATCTTCATCTTCATCTTCTGTTCCATCTTCTGAAGTGCCACCACATCATTCTCTTCATTTTGGCTCCATCCTCTCCTTCTACGTGTCGCCGTTCTGGCTTGTCTTGCTAAGCTCGCCAAAAGCTCCCCCCCCTTTCTGTCTTCGCCATGATGATCAGCAGGTTTTCAGTCGAGCACCATTCATGGATTCTCGTCCCCTGTCTTTAGATTCCCTGGTTTAGTTCAGAACAATAGCTTTTAAAAGCCAGCATTTTCCCTCCCGCACACAACTCTGGCCCCTTTCTGGATTTTAGCCAGTTGATGCATCCAAAAACATGTCACAGTGTCTGTTGATCCCATCTTGTACATAGAAGCTCCCAGCAGTCGTCTCCATGAAAACCCCCAATCTTCCCGTTCGTGTCTTTTCCTTTTGTAGCTAGCAATGATGCCGAGCGATCCCTCTCAAGATTCGTTTATGAAAACTTAGTAGAAGATGAAGGAATGAAGCAGCCTTAGCTATAGAGAGGCAAGGCTTCCCAAAGTTTGACGCATCACTCATCCTTTGCAAATTCTGTTGTGTGGACAGAAAACAGTATAACGGCGAAAACAGAGAATTCCCTGAGCAGTGTTCTGGATCACTAAAGAAGCTTTTCCTCCTTTGAGTCCAGCTGATCGAGATAGTGAAGAAGATTATGCTGGCTGTGATGTTGGTCACCCTGTTACTTCGCTCCATGCCTCTGAATTGCTTGCTTTCATGTTTTTCCACTCTCTGCACTTACTCTGCCTAGTGCCCTCTTCACTCTCTCTCCCCTTGTTCGTAACTTCCTCTCGCTTTTTCTCTCCTTTCTCCCCCAATTAGCATTGCCCCCTTCCTTCCTTTTCGTCACACGCTCCTCTTTTCCCTCCCTTCTTAGCTTTTTAAATCCCTCATTAGCGACACTTTCGTCTAGTCTCTTTGCCAATAATGGCATGAAAATCTCTCACCAGCTTTGGATAAGGATGAGATCCAATTACGGACCTTAAAATATAATGTGTAGTCTCTTCATTTATAACCAAGTATCTTATTGCTTCTGATGCCACATCTTTCAACGTACCTGTACCAAACTGGACAGCACGTACGTCAACTCCAAAAAGTCTCATTCTGAATACTTTAAGAGCCTGTCGTTCCATATCTTTGGTGCCCATGTAAACAACACATTGTAACCCAAAACAAGCACACACTATAACAGTGATAACTCCATGCTTCTCATAGCACATTT
The DNA here is from genome assembly GCF_053477565.2 of Lygodium microphyllum. Lineage (NCBI taxonomy): Eukaryota > Viridiplantae > Streptophyta > Polypodiopsida > Schizaeales > Lygodiaceae > Lygodium > Lygodium microphyllum. Next base: position 8,108,959 of record NC_141150.1, on the reverse strand, counting down.
CAATGCTTAGCCTCCTTCTTTCCAACTCCTGGATGTGGTTATCATTAGGTATTTTTGATGTAGCTGGAGAAGGAGAAGACAAAGTCCTAACATGTTCACCAGCATCAGTTGTGCTTTCCACTCAATCTTGCTCAACATAGGCTGAAAGCATCTCATCATATTCGCCACTTTTGTCTCCAACTCCTCCCCACTATACTTATACGCATAAAATAAATGTTATCACAACAACTAAGTATGTACAAAGTACCAAATCCCATGCACAACTTTTGGGTGGTTTACACACTTCGAATGCGCAGCAATATGACATCCACCCCCTCTAAACCTGCGCATCCTCCGGATGTGCCATCTATCCAGGATCATTCAACTCCACAAACAGGTCAAGTCCATCTTCTGATTCTAGTAAACCTGTTTCTCCATCAGCTTCATCATCCCAATGAAATTTCTGCCCCTTTCGAAACAGCTGATAGAGAACATCTGCAATATGAGCAAAATGAGGAATCCAAATCATGTAAAATACACAAGCTCCCACAAATCTCCGCACCTCTGAAGTAGTCGAGTAATACTCTACAATCCTGTTTATGGCATCCACCTTTGCAGGAGAAGGCTTTCTGCCATAATATCCAACCATATGCCCAACTATGATGACTTCATTAACAGCAAAGACAGATTTCAGCCCTGAAAGTGTCAAATTTACCTCCTCTAATCGTGTCAAAATTTGCTCACAAGCAATCAAGTGATCAGCCACAAACTGTCTACATCCACGCAAATCAAGACTTTCATTCTTTTCTTCTTCTGCACAACCCTTAATAGGCACATCATCTAGAAAAGGCATGGTATACTGAGGAATATAGTCTCGAAGAACTCTATGCATAGCATTCATCATATGAGCAACTGAGTTTGTAGCACCTTGTGGCAAGGTACACATCCTCACAAGACCAATAGGTGTCCGCATAGTAGTAATATCCCTGCTTTCCAAGGCAAGCTGAAACTGATCATAACCTGAATACAAGTCTCCTAGAGAATAGATGGCTCGTCCTGCAAAAGCCTCAGCAAATTCATCCACAACTGGACCTGTTCCCACATTCCTGATTGTCACTTTGTTCACGGGCTGCATATCTTGAATAAATCTCAAAGTACCATTCTTCTTTGGTACAATAAACCACCTATTAGAATAGGGTGCAGAAGAGGATTCCAAAATCCCCATTTTAATCTTCTCATTCAGCAACTCTATCAGCTTTGGCAAGTGTGCTTTAGGCACAGGTATAGGACGTATATTCCATGGTACATGAGGAACAGTGAAGATGACCATAGGTGCAACCAATTCGGGACTAATGCAGCCAATTTCATGTGGAAAGAAAGCAAATGCCTTACCATGACGTCCAAGCATCTCTCTAAAACATTCTTTTTCCACTGGAAGCAAAAAAATCATCATTTCCAATCTTTAATTCTGCAAGAGTTTCAGCTGTAAACTTATGTCCAATATTTGCAGGATCCCTCAACATAGGCTGCTTCATAGCTTTTTCAATCTGTTCATCACTATCAGAAGGAAGCGGGCCTGCAACCGGCTTAACCTTCTTATCAACTGTTTTATATTTTTTGTCAACCTTGGCATCATTCAAGCACTCTTTCGTTTGCTGCAATTTCTGCAAATTTTCAGCATCTTTCAACTCTGTTGGCTGAAAAATTTCAGCCTTTAGCTCTATGGACTGCATGGGTGCAGTCTGAAACTCTGTATGCAGAAATTTTTCTGCATTCAACTCTGTTGGCTGAATGAATTCAGCCCTCGGCTCTATGGACTGCATAGATGCATCCTGAAACTCTGTATGCAGAAATTTTTCTGTATTCAACTCTGTTGGCTGAATGGATTCAGCCCTCTGCAGTTCTATTACCTGATCAAGATCAGCCATAAATTCAGTTTGCTGAGTTTTCTCAGCCTCTAACTCTGTTTGCAGCATAAAACCAGAAATTTCCTGAAACATATCCAAGGTTTGCACAGGTATGATCTTTGAACCCTTACATACATCAGTTTTCAGCATTGCTCTCATCTCAAACAATGTATCTGCATAAGACGTCCCTTCATACAATCCATCCACATGCTCTTCTGCTTGCAAAATACCTACTTTCTTCAACTCTTTCTCCTTACGACCAATGTACTGCCTGGCAGCTCTAGGCAAATCTGAAATTTTCTGATAACTCACTGAACTATCTGAAGTAAACCCAACAAAGTTATTGGAGAAAGACTGGCTACCAGGAGGCGAGATCTCCTCTTTTCTCCGCTCCGTACCACTGGCGTCTCGCAAGACAGCGGTACCTAATGAAAATCCAACTCCTTTGCAGGTAGTGGTGCCTCACGCAAGGAGTCCCTGTTTCTCGGATGATTTACCCCAACAGTCATAAACTGAACAGCTTGCATACCATCTTTACTGCGTATCCGCGCATAAGCTGATCCATCATCCATCACTTTTGTTTCCATTCTTGCTTCTGTAATGAAAGGCTGTCCAAGAATAATCGGATAAGAGCATGAATCCTAAACAAAGCAATGATAATCCTCTTCAACATTACCAATAGAAATTCTGATACTCGGACAAGCAGCATACATATCACCAGAAGTATTATTGGCGGCTCTCATGCGCCAGCCATGCTCTGCATCCATAGGCCACTTGCCACTCTCATAAACACCTCGAGCAATAAGATTAATTTCAAAACCATGATCAACTAAAGCAATCAAGGGAATTTGTTTCTCTCCAATCCTTACCACTGTCTCAGTGGTTGCTCTAGCCCAATGACTTCGTGAAAAATGGCTGCGAGGAATGAGAATAGGGGTCTCATCATCTTCATACTGCATAGGCTGCACTATTTTCTCCAATTGCGGATTAACATAAGCATTCTCAACCATCACTGTATCATCATGCTCTTCTCCAAGAGCTCCATGCCACAATCCCTGTAAAGCAGGTCCTTCCATCGCATGTCGTTTCCTCCGCAAAAGATCCTGCATCTGATCCTGTATTTCTCTTCTAGCAATCCCAAGAGCCTCTCCAACAGTAAAAGTGACTTCACTATTCAATATTCTTTCATGAAAAATCTTACTCATATCCGTTTGCATATCAAGGTCTGACAAGAGCTTGAATCCTGGCTCTTTTCTTGGTTGCCTCTTTTCTTTCTGCTTATCTCCCATTGGTTGATCAGAACCTGTTTGAGTTGGAGAATTTGACATAGGTGGAGCTGTAACAGGTGGTGAAACAAAGTCACCCCCTCTAGTCTTTTTGGAGGAGCTAGGACCCTCCTCATCTCTTCTTCTCTTTTCCTCAACCATGGCATCTAAACCCTGCGTTTTAGCCATATAAGCAAAAATAGAATACCTGTCAACAGGAGAATCCCATCCTGTTTCTCCTCGAATGCTAGAGCCCACACAAGTCATAGTAGAAGTTTGAACATTCCCTCTTCTCGCTATCTCCAAGGCAGAAGACCATAAAGCAGAGTCTCCATTAGATTTCTGCTCTAGCTAGACTCCAAAAGCTGAAGCATCTCCTCTAACACTCACATAAGCTGATCGCGCAGCCATATCATCAACAAGCTTCTTCATACCTCCCTTACCAAAGTTCGTGTCAAGAGGAGCGCCAGTCTCTATCAGCCATATCTTCCCATCTTGTCCCCAGAACACTACATTCTTCTTACGTGTTTCCTGAAAAGCATCACAATCTCTGCAGTGTTGGTGCTCTGTACTATCACACCAAATACATCGTCGCCCTTTTCTTTGACCAGCTGGAAAAGTAGTCACTGGAGCAGGTGCTATAGCAGGTACTGACATAAGTTGCTCCTTTAACTTACCAACTTCAGCTTTGACTGCTTCAATTGTCAAATCCGCCAAGCCTTTAATAACATCATCTACTTCAAACTCCTTTACCGAGGTCTGAAAGTTTCAGGGTAGGTGCTAATATCAAACTTTGCTTTGATCTATCAAAGCTAGATTGTTCAGTAGCAGGTGACCATGCAATCGATGTTTGCTTCTTCAGTAAATCCGTCAGAGATGGTGCAATCAAAACATAGTTTTGGATAAAGACCCTGTACCATCCTGTCAATCCAAGAAAACTGCGTATTTCTTTGACAGTTGTTGGTACTGGCCATTTTAGAACATCTTTGACTTTGGCCGCGGATCCACTGAGATTCCTTTCACTGACACGATGAATCCCAGATATTAAATCTGACATTTGAAGAATGCACAATTCTTCATCTTGGCATAAAGCTTGTGTGCCCTCGTAGTCTAAAGGGCAATGCAAAGCTGGGATTCATGATCTTCTTCCTGTTTGAAATAGACTAAGGTATTGTCAAAGAAGACGAGTACAAAGTTGTCAAGATATGGCCTAAAGATATCCTGCATTAACCTGTTGAAGGTGGCAGGTGTATTCGTAAGCCCAAATGACATGACTAGGAACTCAAAGTGTCCATATCTTGTGTTGAAGGCCGTCTTCGGGATATCTTCTTCCTTGATCCTTATTTGATAGTATCTAGACCTGAGATCAATCTTGGAGAAGATCTTCGCACCTTGAAGACGGTCAAGAAGTTCATATATTCTAGGAATAGGATACTTGTTCTTAATGGTTGATTGATTCAACCCTCTGTAATCAATACACAGCTGAAGCGTTCCATCCTTCTTCTTTTGGAATAGCACTGGAGCTCCCCATGGTGAACTGCTAGGATGGATGTAGCCCTGATCTAATAGTTGCTTAAGTTGCTCCTTCAGCTCAATAGCTTTTGGGATGGACATTCTGTAAGGCCTCTTTGCAATGGGTGCAGCTCCTGGCACTAGCTTGATCTCATGATCAACTTCCCTTTGAGGCGGAAGTTTTGTTAGCTCTTTAGGAAATACGTCCCCGTACTCCTTTAGTCATAAAGGTACTTCACTAGACTCCTACTTCTAATCTAGCTTATTAAGCTTAATCAAGTAGACATGTAGTCGCTTCCTAACTCCCTTTATAATCTGAGATGCCTTGGCCAATTGAATTTTCAGCTTTCCAGCCTCTCCTTGAGTTCTGACCAATTCCTCTTCAGAGTCTCGAAAGGAAACTTGGCCCTTTCCACAATGAATAAGGGCGTCATTAGGTTTAAGCCAATCCATTCCAAGCAAACTCTCATGGATACCTAGGTTCATGACACTGAATCTGACCGATGTCGACTTTCCTCCTAGAAAGAATTCCACCTTAGCAGTTTGCCTGGTACAAGTGACCTCACGACCATTTGCTAATTCCACAAGCAAGGTAGGTGCTTCTATTGTGGCTATTCCTAATCTTCTTGCACAAGCTGGTGAAATAAAGGAATGCATACTGCCACAATCAATCAAGGTTTTGAAGCCTTTACCTTGATAGTCTGATGGTATTTGAATCACTGAAAACTGGCAATTCAGGCCTTTCTTGTGAAGGGCAGCATGGACTGTTGCCCTCTCAAACTCTGCTTCCATGGTCGGGTCTTCTTCTTTGCACATTTCCCTGTTGGCAACACAAGATTTTCTTTCTCTACCTCGGTAAGTATCTTTCCTGCACAGCTTTTTTCAACTTTTCCTAGGTAACAGACCCTTCTGCGATACCTTGGTCTCTGCACCATTGCTTCCACCAAAGTCTGGCTTCACCCGATGAGCTTTAGCTTAGCGAGCATTGCCTGGTTGGCAGGTGCGGTACCGGCCACTTCAAAGTAATCTTCCATGGACTCTATCCAAATCTCATTATCAGCTTGGACAGTCCATCCTTTCCTGTCAAATTCTGGCAGCTTGATCTACTTGAGAAGAAACTTCTTCTCCTGAATCATGTCTGTACTTGGTGTAGGGTTTGGACTAGGAACCTGTACGTGGGGTTGTGCCTAGGTAAAGGATTCTTAACGTTAAAAACTCACTTATCGTTACTATTATATTTCATACCCAATTCAGCTTTTAGCCAAGAAACCTCACTTAACTTTTTATCAATACCCATGGACAAGACAATCATCGATAAAAAGAAGTCTTATTTCATTCGTATGGGCATAGCCCTTTCGGAGTACAATATTTCTTGGGATGGTAGAGCAAGTTGATACATTAATTTGGGGTGTAACATGTCCACCTATTATCTTCAAGACACTCTCAATAGTCCATTGGAAAGGATGTCTAGAAAGCTCCGCCCGGCGCTGTCGTAGATTTCGTGTAAGGGCTGCTGAACACGGAGTTCAAGTTGCAACAAGTGAAGAGACTAACAAGAAGAAATCGAATTTTTGATGCCAAAGTTCACTATATTCCTTGTCAAATGAGTTACAAGAAGTTCATGTTCAGAATAATCAGAAGTTCCTCATAAACTGTTTACATGCAGGTTTTTGAAGACAGTTATGTCTTTAGCATTTAGGCTTGCATTCAGAATTCAGCAAGTCTGTGTGGAGGAAGGATTCAGTTGTCTTTGTAATGTCAAAACTTAGAATAATCAGAACAAACAGCTAAGAGTTTGTCATCTTTCTCATCCTGTTTTATCATTGGCAAAAGACCAATTTCTCTTGTTCGAAGGAAACAACCTGGAACAACAGGTTTTTGCATAAGGACTAGCACATTCATGGAATCATTATCCTCACAAAGAGTTAAGTGAGTAAAGCCATAGTTTTGAGGGTTCACCACTGATGAATACACCATTCAATCAACCTTGATGAGCCCTGTTTTCTTATCTAGCTCATACTTCACTTTGCTCCCCCTTCACTTGACATCCTCAAAGTCAACATAGACTGCTGGAACTGTTATCTGATCATGCATCTTTTTATCATCTGAAGACTGAATGAACACATCTGAATCAGCGCCCAGAAAAGGTGATTTAGAGTAGCTTCCAAGAATATCTGTACTGTTTATCAGTTCAGTTGTGATATTTAACAGAGTAAAACTATGAGGAAATGTCTCAAAAAGTCCCAGTGATTATCTGCCTCCAGGTGCATCTACATCTGTGTCGATCTGAAATCCCTTCATGCTACTTCCTCTGCTTGACCGTCTTCACACGATGGTATTGTTGCCACTCAGCGTTGAAGCTAGACAAGGTTGTGTATCGAATTTCCGGTGTTGATAGGACCTTAAGGAGGGGTTCAGGTGTAACAATAGCTACGAAGTTGAAGATGTTGGTGATGGCTCAGAACTCCATCCTAGATTCCAACAATACACTAGTGAGCTAACGGAAGCAGCATAGATAGCACTCGACGGAGATGCAATCAACGGTGGAGTTGACAACGGAGTTGATCTATCTACATCTTCACGACAGCTTTGTCAATGCTCCTTCGACTCTCTGGTCGTCACAGCAAGTTCTTTTCAGCTTAATAACTTCAATGTTTCTTTAGTCGTCTTCACGTACCACCAGACATGTTTGTTCATCGGCTCTCTACCTTCATCATAGTCGTCTTCACAATCTTGTAGTCGATGCGAACTTGGGGAGTTTAATCATCAAAAGCATCAATACATGATTAGGAAGGGGTTTTGCTATTCTCTGCGCGTCATCTTCTTTCCATCTTTCAGCTTCAAGTCTTCTCTTGTGGCTACAATCATCTTCTGCCATTCGATGGTGCTTTTCCGTTTCGTCATCGTTTTTTTTTCTCACGTCATCTTCATCTTCATCTTCTGTTCCATCTTCTGAAGTGCCACCACATCATTCTCTTCATTTTGGCTCCATCCTCTCCTTCTACGTGTCGTCGTTCTGGCTTGTCTTGCTAAGCTCGCCAAAAGCTCCCCCCCCTTTCTGTCTTCGCCATGATGATCAGCAGGTTTTCAGTCGAGCACCATTCATGGATTCTCGTCCCCTGTCTTTAGATTCCCTGGTTTAGTTCAGAACAATAGCTTTTAAAAGCCAGCATTTTCCCTCCCACACACAACTCTGGCCCCTTTCTGGATTTTAGCCAGTTGATGCATCCAAAAACATGTCACAGTGTCTGTTGATCCCATCTTGTACATAGAAGCTCCCAGCAGTCGTCTCCATGAAAACCCCCAATCTTCCCGTTCGTGTCTTTTCCTTTTGTAGCTAGCAATGATGCCGAGCGATCCCTCTCAAGATTCGTTTATGAAAACTTAGTAGAAGATGAAGGTATGAAGCAGCCCCAGCTATAGAGAGGCAAGGCTTCCCAGAGTTTGACGCATCACTCATCCTTTGCAAATTCTGTTGTGTGGACAGAAAACAGTATAACGGCGAAAACAGAGAATTCCCTGAGCAGTGTTCTGGATCACTAAAGAAGCTTTTCCTCCTTTGAGTCCAGCTGATTGAGATAGTGAAGAAGATTATGCTGGCTGTGATGCTGGTCACCCTGTTACTTCGCTCCATGCCTCTGAATTGCTTGCTTTCATGTTTTTCCACTCTCTGCACTTACTCTGCCTAGTGCCCTCTTCACTCTCTCTCCCCTTGTTCGTAACTTCCTCTCGCTTTTTCTCTCCTTTCTCCCCCAATTAGCATTGCCCCCTTCCTTCCTTTTCGTCACACACTCCTCTTTTCCCTCCCTTCTTAGCTTTTTAAATCCCTCATTAGCGACACTTTCGTCTAGTCTCTTTGCCAATAATGGCATGAAAATCTCTCACCAGCTTTGGATAAGGATGAGATCCAATTACGGACCTTAAAATATAATGTGTAGTCTCTTCATTTATAACCAAGTATCTTATTAGTTCTGATGCCACATCTTTCAACGTACCTGTACCAAACTGGACAGCACGTACGTCAACTCCAAAAAGTCTCATTCTGAATACTTTAAGAGCCTGTCGTTCCATATCTTTGGCGCCCATGTAAACAACACATTGTAACCCAAAACAAGCACACACTGTAACAGTGATAACTCCATGCTTCTCATAGCACATTTCAATGCTTAGCCTCCTTCTTTCCAACTCCTGGATGTGGTTATCATTAGGTATTTTTGATGTAGCTGGAGAAGGAGAAGACAAAGTCCTAACATGTTCACCAGCATCAGTTGTGCTTTCCACTCAACCTTGCTCAACATAGGCTGAAAGCATCTCATCATATTCGCCACTTTTGTCTCCAACTCCTCCCCACTATACTTATACGCATAAAATAAATGTTATCACAACAACTAAGTATGTACAAAGTACCAAATCCCATGCACAACTTTTGGGTGGTTTACACACTTCGAATGCGCAGCAATACGACAGCGCTCCCATGGAATGTTACGGGGTTTGCGATCTAGGACTTTTTGGTCTGCCACAAAGCAGAAGTATTCCGGCCGTTCCCACTTAGAACTGACATAAATTAGGGTTTTTCCTATTGTCATTTCCTAACGGCAACTAGCATCGAACCTGAGCTAACTACTTTATGCAGAAACGCCAGGTCCGAAGCGGATTCACGCTGCACTTGGTTCAAGGAGAATGGGAAACGAGAGGGATGTGAAGCTCAACCTCTTTGGCATAAGGCATAGTCCCATTCCGTTCCCCTAAAATAGCGTAAATCGGGATCATTTATAACTTAGAATCTAGGTGAGCGCCCTTTTTCTGTTCGTATCCCTTTGAAACGATCTTCTTGCTATCCATCATGATTGAGAAAAGTTCCCGACCAACCGGGATCACCCATCCGTAGGACGGACCTATGGCCACATCCTCTGCACTTTCCTCAGGAGGTTGTAGTTATTTAATTACCTAACACATTTAGTTGGACATGTATCAATCAGCTTCCTTAATTAGCCCGTTAGGCAACACTGGTTCCTTTATGTAATCATAGCACTTGACATAGAAAAGCAATGTCAAACAAGTTCCTTTTCAACAGGTTATCATATTTATCTTTGAAATACATGAGTCCAGCCGTAGGCTTATCCATAATCTGCCCGAAGGCTATCCAGAAATCCACAAGAATTAGTAATCCAAGATTCCGCTCGTAGTCTAGTATGCGAGCCTCGAGATCCAATCCCGAGTCATGTTGGCCTGTTGCGCAGGGCCCGGAAGGTGAGGGATTTACGGCCAGAGCCCCCCTGGCACCCAAGCATCCTCCTGCTCTAAGTAGCACTCAACAGAAAGATCTCTCGCGGGTCCAGTCCTTCTTCCCGGCGTGGTTAACAACCCCCTTGGTTAGGGTTAGGTAGGCAATCGGGGGTAACTGAAGTTGCCTCTCCCTTTAGGCCTTCAACCTGAAGCATTAGATATCCATTTATCCTTTAATTCTTTGAGAAAACAAAGCAAAACAATGCTCTTAAAATTGTTACAAACACAATCATTACCATTGGTCGTTATTTTTAGCCAATTGCTAAGGAGCAAATCCTTCTTTCCGAATGCATCAAGCACTCGTTTTGGGATCAATTGCGACTTGGCAAGATCCCCAAGGGTTTATTTGTTAACCCTATATCCTGGGTTTGGGCCGTACCCTATCGACCCAACTTAATCAATACCTTAAGTTCATATGTTATTCCAATTTATTGATTGGTCTTTTGCTTCCAAGCAATTATCTTTACCCAAGAAAGGTACTATATCATGATAATTATTCATCCTCTTGCAAGATAAACTTGCGTAAGAATCTGCCAATCTCATTTAGAGGAATTGGCCATTCCCTTGTGATAAAATCACAAGATCATGCAACTCTTCATCTTGTTGCACTAGTGTCGCATCAAACTATGGGACTATTCCACCCATCAAGGTGTCTTCTAATCACGATATCATGATTAGATATAACAATCTGTTCCTGATTGTATTAGGCCGACATTGTCGGTCCTAGGGTTTCGAGTTTCATCTTTTTAGCGAGAGATCCTTAGGGTAAAAACCCTAGATCTTTTCTCGCAAGTATGCCCTACTATCCCTACATTCCGTGAATGTGGGCAAGTCTTTAGGGTATAGGAGTTTCAGCTTTGGCAATACGAGCGACTAGGTAAATGTCCTCAACGTGCTAACCCTAGTTAGCTCTTTGGGATATGTTGCATTGAATTAACCCTTCCTAAACGAGTACCTCGTGGTTTTAGGTGTTTAGGTTTAAACCAATTTAACCTGTCTATTCTTGAGGATAATTACGCTACCATTTCCGTAACCACATGATTCATTGTCTACGTGTAAGTTGATTTACAAACCCTAACTTTTCGGTTTAAGGTCAAGCATAGGTTAAGTTATAGCCTAATTCCAATTGATCATCCTATAACATGCAAACAAGATTCATGCTAAAACATGCAACCTTTTTCTACTTTCATTTTCAAATGAATTTGTTGTATGCAAAACTTACACCACCTTTCGTTGATTTTGAGTTTTTAGGTCACTTGCCTAGAGTTAAATCTTCTTCATGCAGTCCTAGCAATTTGCTATGGTTGCTAATAGCTTTCTTTAAGAATCCTTTTGAAAAAGATTTTCAATAATGCGATATGTAGTTTATTCCTTCCATGCTGAAGTGTACTATCATAATTCCGTTTAGTAAAGATGCTCATTAATTAATCTAATTAATGCATAAAACCCACTTGCTAGACATGCATAGAAATCTTATGCTTGCTTTATTTTGTTTGTTTTATTGAAAAATACTAATGACTGAATTCTTCCATCGTGAGCTATCTCTTTTAAATTAGTCAAAGTATTTAAAATAAAAAATGCATCCTATCTCCAAAAATGATCCATGCACGATTGGATTATAACGACGTAAATCAAAAATTAGGAAGAAAAAACCTGGACTTGTGGTGAAATGTCCACATGGATTTTAGGAGACGATCCTCTTGCGGTTGTGCCTTGTGCTTTCTTAGGAGCCATCATAAGTGCGGCCTTTTTGTCTTGGAATAAATGGGCTTTTAAACCCACTAGAGAGACAATAACAAAGCCCCACAGAAAGGGTTTTCGTCTCGAGCTAGTGAATGCTTGTGGAGAACCCCAAAAAGGGGGGAAAATCCTTAACTCCCGGGTTAAGTGAGCTCTTCAAAGGCCCTTTGGTAAAATGGAAATGGGGAGAAAAAAGGTGTCTTGTGAAGGCCATGAGAAAGGGGTTCTAAGGTACCCCAAGGTTTGAAATGATCCTTGAGTAAGAACATGAGGGGGGGGAAAGAAAGGCTAAATGGCTTTTTTTAAAACTTGGAGAGGGTCCACGGGAAAGGGGGTTTTTTGGATCCCGGGGGTGGGTGGCTTAAAATTACTCTTGGTGGAAAGGAAAGGGGGGGGGGAGTGTGAAAGATCTTAGAAAGGGGATTTTTATGTGGGGGAAAAAAGGGGCTTAAAGAGCCACATGAAGGGGGGATTCTTAGGAGGCTTGAGAAGCTTCCTAAGAAGCTTGTGAAGCTTCTAGGAGCTTGCCTTGGAGCCCCACGTGGTGAGAGAGAAGGTGATGACTTCTGATGGGGCAGCTGCTGTGGACAGCGCTGGGCGGCGAGAAGCAGCAGTTTGATAGCGGCAGGGTGAGCTGAATGGAAGTGGCAGCTAGCGTCAACTCCCTCCCTCTCACACGGCTTCCTCCACGGCTCCTCAGCGGTGTACGGCTCCTCCTCAGTGGCGTACGGCTCCTCCCTCCACTCCCGACCAGAAGAGCGGTTCCTCCTTTCTCTCCTTCACGACCACCCTCTTTCTCCTTCACGGCTACACAGCAGAGTCTCGACTCTTCCCTTTCTTTCCAAAGCTCCCATAGCCATGGGTTTTATAGGGAGAGGGAGAGGTATCTCCCTTCCCCACGCAGCATCGGGCATGCCTTCATCCGTCCCATGGCATCCAGCAAGCAACTTGGTGGCCATTACTATTTCCTTCTCCTCCAGCATGATAGTCGGTTGGAGGAGAGAGGAATAACTAATTAAAAAAATTTGCCATTATCCTAACCTTTTAGCCTCCTAAGAGGAGATTCATATAAGTATGCATGTTTTAGATTCATGAATGTTACATGGGGAGAATAATGTTGTGTTACATTCAGCTACGGGAACTGGGTAGTAGTATATGGATTTGGGTCATGGATCGATAAGTCATCGAAAGATTAGGGTATCCTTTCCTTTGGTACCCATTCTTCTCGTAGTGTCCCAACACCTTGATCCTATCGATGGGGATTATGCGGGTCACTTTCTCGTACACATACGTGTTCAACTTGACCTTCCAACCTTCAACATGTAAGATTGCATTTACGTGAGCCTCAACAAAAATGAACAGCTTCACGATCTTCAAGACCTCCAACCACTTGATTCTCTTTAGGTTGGTTCGAAGGTAAGTAAACCGGTGGGCAGCTATATAATAGATTCCTGAATCACCCATCCATCTCTATTCCACGTACAGAGGTGATGGATTGTAAATGCGGTCTAGGATGTTCATCATATCCATCCTTCGTCAATAATCTAAGGCATGCATCGTGGTCATAAACATAACTTGGAACACTAAGAATCTGTTTCATGCTTCATAATTCTGCAAGAGAGCATCGGTAAGTAAGAAAATGTTCTTAACAACAACATTTTCTTTACTTCTTCTTATTAAGTTTTCTTATAAAGAGAGATCCTTCGTTGGTTCGCTCTGATACCAATTGTAATGTGTCCACCTGTTCCCTTACAGGACACGTCTTAGCAGCCCATCGGAAAGAGGGTCTAGAAGGCTCTGCCTGGCACTCCCATGGAATGTTACAGGGTTTGCGATCTAGGTCTTTCCGAGTCTACCACATAGCGAAAGTATTTTGACTGTTCCCACTTGGGACCGACCTGAAGTAGGGTTTCCCCTAATGGTCAATTTCCTAAAATGGCAACTGGCATCAAACCCTAAGCGAACTACTTTACACAGGAACGCCATGGTTAAAGCAGATTCATGCTGCACTTGGTTCAAGGAGAATGGGAAACGAGAGGGATGCAAAGCTCGACCTCTTTGCCCATAAGGCATAGTCCCATTCCGTTCCCCTAAAATAGCATAAATCGGAATTCTAGTAACCTAAACTCTAGGTCACCGCCCTTGCTGCTCATTTCCTTTGAGAAGAGCTCCTTGCTGTCCATTTTGATTGAGAAAAGTTCTCGGCCAACCGGGACCACCCATCCGTAGGACGGACCCATGGCCACATCCACCGCACTTTCCTCAAGGTTTCTTTAGTTGTCTAATTACGGAGAGGATAGAGGAGGCCGTCAGACTGTCAAACTGCCGTAGAGGAGGAGAAGGCTGTGAGAGAGGAAGCGCTGAAGGCCACACTTGCTGCCGTGAAGGAGGGCTATGTGGCTATTGTGAGGAGGGAGAGGTCATGAGGATTCAGCACGGCCGTTGCTGTTGAAGGGGAGGACAGAGTCGTAGTTGCCAGAGCAGCACCGCCATCACAAGGGAGCACGCCATCTGCCACCTTTTCCATCCTCCATGTGGAGGCTCCACGGCAACTCCCAGAAGCTTTAGAAGCTTCTAAAGCCTCCTAGGAAGCCCCCCTTCATGTGTTCTCCTTAAAGCCTTCCTTTAGAAGGTCTTTTTCACCCCTTGCTTTCCCCCTTTTTCCCGTGGGGTCCCAACCGATCTTGTAAAAGGCCATTAAGCCCCCTTCCCATGGATTTATTAAACCTTACTTTCGAAAAGTTCCTATAACTACTTTTCCCCTCCCTGGGATTTAAAACCCTCCCCGTGGGTTCTCCCCACCCACGGAATTCAAAGGCCCCTTAATCCTTTCTTGTTGCCTCCTTCAAATCCCCTTTTCTGTGTTATTCCATCCAAGATTTTATAAGCCCATTAAGTCCCCCCCCCTCGCATTCTTACACAAGGGTTCATCTGAACCTCGGGGTCCCTTAGAATCCCTTTTCTATTGGCCTTCACAAACACCCTTTTCCCCCTTAGGTTCCCCGCAAGTTCCCCTTTAGCCAAATTTAAGGAGGAAAAACCTATAAGGCCTTCTAAAGCCGACTATGAAAGATGGTGAAATCAGCACAAAGGGAGTTTTACGTGCAAAGGAGACGGCCAACATCATAAATCTGCATCCAAGACGGAAAGGCCGCATTCGTGATAGCTCCTAAGAAAGCACAAGGCGCAACCGCAGGAGGATCGTCTCCTAACATCCATGTGGACATTTCACCACAAGTCTAGGTTTTTTCTTCCTAATTTTGATTTACGTCGTTATAATTCAATCATGCATGGATCATTTTTGGAGATAGGATGCATCTTTTGATTTAAATAATTTGACTAATTTAAAGAAAAGAGCTCACGATAAAAGAATTCGGTCGTTAGTATCTTTCAATAAACGAACAAAATAAGTGAGCATAAGATTTCTATGCATTTCTAGCAAGTGGCTTTATGGATTAATTAGATTAATTAATGCCCATCTTTACAAAACGGAATTATGATAGTACACTTTGATTAAGCATGGAAGGAATAAACTATATATTGCATTATTGAACATCTTTTTTGAAATGATTCTTAAAGAAAGTTGCTAGCAACCATAGGAAATTGCTAGGGTTGCATGAAGAAGATTTAACTCTAGGCAGGTGGCCTAAAAAAATTCAAATCAACAAAAGGTTGTGTAAGATCAGCTTACGACAAATTCATTCGAAAAAGAAAGTAGAAAAATGTTGCATGCTTAAACATAAAATCCTAAAGCTTACTAGCATGAATCTTGGTTGCATGCTATAGGATGATAAATTATAATTATGCTATAACTTAACCTAGGCTTTGACCTTAACTCAAAAAGTAAGGGCTTGTAAATCAACTTATACGTAGGTAATGAATTATGTGGTTATGAAAATGATAGCATAATTATCTTCAAGAATAGACAAGTTAAATTGGTTTAAACCTAAACACCTAAAACCACGAGGTACTCGTTTAGGAAGGGTTAATTCAATGCAATGTATCCCAAAGAGCCAACTAGGACTTAACATGTTGAGGACATTACCTAGTCGCTCGTATTACCAAAGATGAAACTCCTATACCCTAAAGACTTGCCCACATTCACGGAATGTAGGGACATTAGAACATACTTACGAGAAGTGATCTAGGGTTTTCCTAAGAATCTCTCGCTAAAAAGATGAAACTCGGAACCCTAAGACCGACAATGTTGGCCTAATGCAATCAAGAATGGATTGTTATATCTAATCATGATACCGTGATTAGAAGACACCATTGATGGGTAGAATAGTCCCATAGTTGATACGACACTTGTGCAACAAGTTTTAGAGTCGCATGATCTTGTGATTTGATCACAAGGGAATGGCCAATTCCTCGGGATGAGATTGGCAGATTCTTACGCAAGTTTATCTTGCAAGAGGATGAATAATTATCCTGATATAGTACCTTTCGTGGGTAAAGTGACCAAGATACGGGGATTAGATATTTTCTTGGAAGCAAAAGACCAATCAATAAATTTGAATAATATATGAACTTAAGGTATTGACTGAGTTGGCTTAATAGGGTATGGCCCTAAGCCAGGATATAGGGTTAACAAATAAACCCTTGGGGATCTTGCCAAGTTGCAATTGATCCCGGATTGAGTACTGGATGTATTCGAAAAGAAGGATTCACTCCTTAGCAGTTGGCCAAATAACGACCAATGGAAATGATTGTGCTTGTTACAGTTTTAAGAGCACTATTTTTCATTGTTTGCTCAAAGAATTAAAGGAAGAAAAGATATCTAATGCTTCAGGTTGAAGGCCTAAAGGGAGAGGCAGTTTTAGTTACCCCCGACTACCTGCCTGACCCTAACCAAGGGGGTTGTTAACCGAGCTAGGAAGGTGGACTGAACCTGCCACGAGAGGTGTCTTCATTGAGCGCTACTTGGAGTAGGAGGACGCTTGGGTGCCACGGGGGCTCTGGCCGCATAAATCCCTTGCCTTCTAGGCCCTGCACAAGAGGCCAACGTGACTCAGGATTGGATCTCAAGGCCCGCATACTAGTCTACAGGTGGAATCTTGGATTAGTAATCCCTGTGGATTGCTAGATAGCCTTCCGGAGAACTATGGATAAGCCTACGGGCTGGACTTTATATATTTGAAATATAAATATGATAACCTGTTGAAAAGGAACTTGTTTGACATTGCTTTTCTATGACAAGTGCTATGATTACGTGAAGGAACCAGTGCCTAACGCGCTAATTAAGGAAGCTAATTGATACATGTCTAACTAAATGTGTTAGGTAATTAAATAACTAAAACAACCTGCGGAAAGTGCGATGGATGTGGCCATAGGTTTGTCCTACGGATGGGTAGTCTCGATTGGCCGGAAACTGTTCTCAATCATGATGGACAGTAAGAAGATCATTCAAAGAACATGAACAGCAAGAGCATTGACCAAAAATCTAAGTTACAATAATCCCAATTTACATTGTTTTAGGGGAACGGAATGGGACTATGCCTTATGGCAGAGAGGTCGAGCCTTGCATCCCTCTCGTTTCCCATTCTCCTTGAACCAAGTGCAGCGTGAATCCACTTCGGACCTGGAGTTTCTGCGTAAAGTAGTTTGCTTGGGCTCGACGCTAGTTGCCCTTAGGAAATTACCAATAGGGAAAACCCTAATTCAGGTTCGTCCTAAGTGGGAACGGCCGGAATACTTCCGCTACATGACAGACGCGGAAAGTCCTAGATCGCAAACTCTGTAATATTCCATGGGAGTGTCGGGCAGAGCTTTCTAGACATTCAAGAAAGGCAAAGATGAAGTGCTCAAAAGATGTGTTGCAGGAGATGAGATTGGGATTGTTCTGAAGGCTTGCCATGACGAGCCATGTGGAGGTCACTTTGCAGGAGAAGCTACAGCTTGGAAGGCTCTGCTAGCAGGTTACTGGTGGCCTACCATTCATAAGGATGCCTATGATTACTGTAAAAGATGTGATGCTTGTCAGAGAATGGGGAAACCCACAAAGACAAGTGCCGTGCCACTGCAACCTATCCTTCCCTTAAAGCCGTTTGAGAAGTGGGGCATCGACTTCGTAGGCCCAATCGATCCTCCCACCAGAAGGAAACAGAACTGATACATCCTCGTATGTACGGATTATGTCACAAAGTGGTGTGAAGCTAGATCCCTAAAGCGGCACGATGGTAACAGCGTGGCCCTGTTCATGTACGAGAATATCATCACCCATTTTGGCAGTCCCTTAGAGCTGGTAAGTGACAGAGGCACTCATTTCATTAACAAAGTCATGGAAGAGTTGACAGAGCTGTATAAGATCCGCCATCGCAAGTCCACTCCTTATTACCCCAGAGCCAACGGCCAAGTCGAAGTCACCAATTGCATTCTCTGCTCGATTCTGACAAGAATAATTGCCGCACATCGTCGTGATTGGGATGATCAACTTACAGAGGCCCTCTGGGCATACAGAACCTCCCATAAAGCCGCAACAGTACAGACACCATTCCAACTGGTGTATGGTACAGAAGTTATTTTTCCTGTTGAATTGGAACTACCCTCTTTGAGAGTGGCTATCAAAGAGCGTTTGGGGGACGATGATTCACTGCAACACCGTCTCCTACACCTGGAATGTTTGGATGAAATTCGTAGGATAGCTGTACAGTGCATGGAAGCCACGCAAGCTCGACATAAGGCTTACCATGACAGCTTCATCAAGCACAAGGAGTTCAAAGAAGGTGATTTGGTCCTAGCCTATGATTCACGATTTGGCAAGTTTCCTGGCAAGCTCCAACAACGGTGGATGGGCCCATATAAGGTACTTGCCGTCAACCCTAATGGCTCTGTCCAAGTGCAAACCGTTGATGCCTCTGATGATCCCTTTCTGATCAATGGATATCGCCTGAAGAAGTACTTCCCTCCTTGGGGATCTTGACAATCACGGTCACTTGATCCTTTCCCTTGTTGGCGCGGCACTGTACTTCTTATGATGCTACTTCTGATAGTCGTTCTTCAGTCACTCCTGATGAGATGGATGCAACCCTCTGTCCCCTCAACTCCACCTTCCAGCCTTGATATCTTATCCTCTATTTTCCACCAGCGACAGTGGCAAGGTTGGTTCTGATACATGGTCTTTCTACCATTCCCTTGCTTATTTCGAAGAAAAAAAAGAGAAAAAATACATATCGGTCATGGGAGAAAAGGACTTAGGTCCCTGTCATGCCGACCTATTCTTTGAGAAAAGGTGGAAACACCCTCGGGAATAGGGGAAAACAAGAAAAAAAAAGAGAACAAAAAAAAAGAAAAACACTACTGTTATGAGAGAAAAGGAAGAAATTCCTTGTCATAGCAGGCCTCGTTCCAAGAAAAGGTGGTAAACACCCTTGGGCGAGAAGCTGGCTGTGGAAAAGGTGGAAACACCCAGCAGTCCAAAAAGTGGATTCCTCACTTGAAATTTCCAGGATCCAGTTCCGAAGCTGCCTCCCTTGGTACGCTGTGTCGTGGGTCTCTCTGCAACGCATCTAACTGTCCTCTAGCAGACGCCATGTCCTATCTAACACAACGTTCGATTTGATGGCTACCTCCCTGGGTACGCCTTTTCAACAATTGACGACGCGATCTTCATCGACACACAATCGAGTGATGTGAGCTTTCATCCTAACCAGATGGAGACGTGAGTATGGGTTGCCCTTTGTAACTAGCAACAACGAGTGAGATAGAGGGTGGGGCGAGTGACTAGTCTTTTCCCTTCAAATCAAATGAGAGGTGAGAAGTGTGAATGAAGTGTTGCACGCACGATATGGGCCTCTCAATGCATAAAGCACAATTTGTTTCTGTGCACTGCACCATAAGGCTCCCTGGCCTTCCTTCTCGCACCGTATGCCGGCACAGGGCGGGATGCACAGTTGCACCATCAAATGCACACAAGGCATACAACCTTTGCATAAGTGACTGTGAGGATTACATCAATGGGTTTCAAGAAAAGGCTGCCCTCTTGTATCTATCAACAGAGCGTGAGACAGAGGGTGGGCTGAGTGTGACTGGAGTTTCTTCAACCAATTATCGAGAGGTGAGATTGAGGGACGTTACGACATTTGGAGTCAGGTATGTTCCCGTTTCCCTATGCACCCACGGGATGGGTCTCTACCGTCATCACAAGACACATCACCCTGTTCTGTACACTGCACTGTAAGGCTCCCTTGCCTTCCTCCTTGCACTTATGCCAAACGGGTTGGACGCACTAATGCACCATCAACTGTGCACCCTGGCATACTTCCTCTGCATCATTCCCTTGTCGATTTCTCAACCGGGTATGAGATATGGGTTTTAATCATTTTTCCTCGAGTGATATTAGTCATGGGGCGAGTGATAATTCTTTCATTCCATTTGAGTGACTGTGAGTTGAGTGCAATATCCCTCATCATCGATAAATTTCCTGCGATTCCTTCCATCATCTACCTCCCTGGGTGCTGCCGCGTGGTCCCTGCCATGACGAACGTGTGCGGTGAAGATGCCTTGGTACCTCCAGCAGCCGACAACAACATAGGACGTGCCATCGACAATCAACCTTGATTCCCGACCACATGGGCCCAGTTTTTCTAACCCTACAACTTCTGTTTCTCAAGTGACATTCATGTTTTAAGTGTGGGGAAGTTAGTGGATGGTCTATGGCATGGTCCTAGGTCCCTGTTATTCGGTTAACCCTATCGGTTAAGGTCTTAAGTGTGGCGACCCGTCCCTGCGCGTCTATATTGCCTACCCCTCTACATATGCCTTAACCTACTAATGCCATGCCTTGCTGTTACCCTGATGGGGTCCCTTCCCACCCAACAGTTCATGTTCCACCCACCCTTGGGGCTGTTCCCTTGCAGTTTTCCTTCATTCCCTACTTTTGAGGTCTTGCCATGTGAATGCACCCTACGTTCACTGAAGTCCAAATCCAACCTTATAACCATGTTTCTCCTTTTGAACTAACCATTTTTCCTTTTTACCTACCCCTGTTCTGGTGCACGGTTTTTGAGTTATTAATTTTTGAAGTATTTTACGTAAATTCGTCGGTTTTCCATATGAATGTGCTTTTCTTATTTCGGAACCGTCATCTGACCTCATAGCCCTACCAACCACTTTTCCCCTAACATTTTTCCTTTTTACTCCAAGTCATTTCGATACACGGTTTGTCCAATATTAATTTTCCGGTTTTTTTACGACTTTTTCATGCGTCTTTTTGACATTTTTTCATGTGAGCCTGCCCTGTTTGCATCGAAATTTCAATTTGATTTGACAGTCGTGTCTCCTGTGCCTTCCCTCACCTTTTTCCTTTTTCCTCCACCCTCTTTCACCTTCTGGATTTATTATTATTAATTTTTAAATGAGTTTTCGGGTGTATTTTTGGTTTTTTTGCATATGAACCCCTCCTACTTCCACCGGAATTGCGGTTTAACATGACAACCCTGTGCCACCCCTTCTTACGGAGATTTTTCCTGCTTACTGCATGTCATTCTGGCGAACGGTTCGTCCAATATTAATTTTCGATCCCATTTTTGGGTTTGTTTTTTGGGTTTTTCCCACGTGAACGCGTCTTATCTCAGTCGGAACTATGTTTTGATGTGATAGGATTGTCGGGCACGTCTTTTTGCACAGTTTTCCTTTTTTCTACAACTCCTTTCGATGCACGGATCTTCCGATATTAATTATTAATTGTGTTTTTTGATACGTTTTTTGTGTTTTTTGCACGTGACCGCCCTTTACCCCTCTCGGCACCTCCGTCGCATACTTTCCTTGTCTTCCCCCTGCCGTCCTGCCTACTTTTTGTTTTACGCCCTTTCATTTTGACGTCCGGATTGGGATTTATTAAATTTTCTTTATTTTTATGAGTTTTTACGCGCCCCGTCCCGCGCGTGAACGCGTTTGTTTTCGATTTTACGCATCTTAATGCGCCCCGGTCGCGTCCACGTGGCCCGTATCACCCTCTCGGTGCTATTCCGATTCCGTCACTGCAAATTTTTTTTACCCCGCCCCACGCACGCGCACGGGACGGGGGTACGCCTTTCTCTTGCTTGGGCCCCCGTCCATTTTCTCCCTTGGGCACCCCCCTATGGACTCCTACCCCTGCCCCATCCCTTGGGCCCCCTAACCCATGGGCGTACCCCCCCCACCCTTTCTACCCCTCCCCCCCCCCCCCCAACACTCCGACCCTTCCTCCCCCAACCGTTTCTCTCTTCCCTCTCCCTCTGCGTGTTCCTCTCCTTCGTCCCTCTCCACCTCCATCTCCCTCACGCCTCCCCTCCTCTCCTCCCACGCTCCCTCTCAAGAACCCTAGTACAGGCCCCCGGCCATGCACCACCTGAAGCGCCTCCTGGAGGGCCATGTCTCCTGCTCAGACATCTTCTTCCAGCCCACAATGGCCGTCGTCCTCTAGGGCAGTTGGGTCTTCGTCGAGGGCTTCTCCACCGGCTCCGCCCCCAACACCAACTCCCCATGGCTCCACCTCTGGACGTCCGCCCTGGACGCCTCCGCCTCCAGCCGCCGGCTGCCTGCCCACAGACACCTGCTCCCCGCCCTACTTCAGCTCCCTCGCCAGTCGTTGGTCGCCTCCTTGTCGCAGAGCGGCTGCCTTGTGGCCTGTGGCGGCCTGTTGCAGACCCGCGCCAGGTCGCCTTCGCCCGCCCATGTCGCCCCCAGCCTGGCCGCTAGTCGCCTTCCCGCCGTCCCCTCATCGCCTGCGTTCGCTGCCCACGTCGCCCCCAGCCCGACCGCTTGTCGCCTTCGGGCCGCCCCCTCGTCGCCCTGGCCCGCCGCCTCCACGTGGCCCCTGCCCATCTTTCCATGCGGCCCTACCACGCCCAGGCCACGTAAGCTCCAGCCTCCCGCCTTCCTGCCATTCAAAACCACCCCCCATTAACCCTCCCACTAGCCCCCCTTCCTACCCATCATACCCCACCCCCCATTCCTAAAACCACCTCCCCCCTAAACCCCCATTCCCACCACCCCCATACCCTACCCCCACTACTCCCTATTCCCACCATAAACCCACCCCCTACACTAATCCATGTTCTTGCCCACCGCATCCACGACTTACCTTACTTTCCATTAGCCCCTCTTCACACCCTATACCCACGCCCACCCCCCACCATTAACCAGGCCCTCTTTTTTCCCCCTTTTGCACACACCCACCTCCGCCGTATCCCTTCTCTAACCTGTGTTCCCACGCAGCTACCCTTTTCCGTCCGTCGACACGAGTGCGGGTGTGTACGTGCTTGTGGTTGATCGTGCGGTTGTTCGTACGCGGGAGCGGACCTTTGTTCGTTGTTAGCGGACATGCAGCCTCTTGCTGGGTATTTTCCCACTTTTTTAATTCACACACCCGCAAACCCTTTTACAATTTACAACACAAAAAAAAACAAACACAACAAACAAAAACATTGAAAAATACAAACAAATCATTAATAAACCACTTTAAAATTCTGCAAAAATTCCAGCAAAATCTAGAAAAAATTCCTTTTATTTTTGCAACCCATGGCCATATTTTTTCAAACTTGTCAATTTCAAAATAAAATAAAATAAAATATTTCTGCCCATTTTAAAATTCCAAAATCTTTCAAAATACCCAAAAAATATGATAAAAATTCATTAAAAATGCTTAAAAATTCCAAATTAATTTCTAAAAAATTCCTAACATTTTCTTATATATATATATATATATATATATATATATATATATATATATATATATATATATATATATATATATATAAAATCTTTGGCATATTTTTTTCAGCTCTCATAATCTTTCCTTTCACACCTAACTTTCTTGACAATTAAAGAAATAAAAATAAAAATTTCATCCACACGCCCACTACACGTCTAGCAAAAAATCCAGATATTTTTGGATTGAGGAGAGCGTATTCTTTGCATTTCCATACATCCACTACCAGGTATTTTCCTTTTTATTTGTTATTTTTTCAGCTACCCCAAAACCCACGGTTAATATATAAAATAAAATAAAACCACAGAAAAAAAAACCCAAAAAAAAAAACAACCTAACCAATATTTAACATACATGAAACCTAAATCCCACCATGGCACGCGCATTCGCGCTAAACACACCATATTTTCTAATTAAAATAAACCCGTCGTTCACTTAGTACGCGCTAAGTGCGCTACAGAGACACTTTAATTTTTAATTAAAATGAACCAACTGTCACAAGAGCACGTGCTGGCAAAAAAGCGCTCCACATCACCTTAATTTGTAATCAATGACCTTGCATTCAGAGACCCAGTCTGGGTGTTGCAGTTCGGGATTTGAATTAAAGCACCGTTTTCACCTAATAATTGGTAATTTCAATTTATAAGAAAGAACCGCCGTTTTCTTGCTAAGGCTTATTACTTAATAGAAATTCACCCATTCTTAATAATTTATTAAAATAAACCCTTCATTAAATTAATTTCCCCCTCACTGCACTTAATTCCCATTTTTAACGAACCGGTTTCGTGGGATGGGTATGCGCAGTTATTAGCGTTATTTCCATGGTCACACACTGGTTTATCCACGATGTAGTCTTGATATGTGTCGGATGTGGTGATGTTTTGGTTTACTGTCTTTGATACGGTTAAGGGTATGGTGTGTAGTTTTTTCTTTTATTGCCTGATACGGGGTTCTGGGTGTTTTTTTGATGCATAGCATGAAGCTTTTGGTCGCATATATCTCAAGGTCATGTCGAATTTTTTCTAGGTTGTGGTTTGCTTGGGGTTAGTTGGTCGAGTCACGTTTTATTGTTTTGGTTGTTCTCTTATCCTTGGTTTTTTGTCTGTTGCTTTGTAGGCATTCTCCTTGATTGTCTGTGTTTGTGGTGTGTGTGTAACCATCTGAATGGCGCCTTCTCATGCTCCTCCCCCTATCCAGTACGTCCCATTAGTTAGTAGGGATTACTCTTCCCTACTCACTTTTGAGCCTCTCACGAAGGTGGGACTCGCTGCTTTTGTGGCTACTTCCTTTCCATTGCTTCCCGAGGATCCGTCGTTATGTGATGAGTTTCTGGCCTCCTACAGCAAGAAGACAGGACTAGTCCAGGGAATTTCTATGACTTTGACACCTCGAGGCTTAGGGAAGGCTCTATCTCTTCCCTCCAAAGGTGAACCTTTTGTTACCACTCATCAGCTTTTCTCTAATGAAGAGATTCTGAAGCTGTTGCAAAAGCAGACAAGGGAAATGCTGGATGTTAAGAAGGCGATCAACTCTTCAGGAGTTTCCTTTTCCATGATCACTGATCCCGTATGGAAGATGGTCTGTCAGTTTCTCCAGGACAGGTTTATGCCTGCCAAAATGCCATCCCAGTACTTGTTCAAAGAGCTTTTCACAGCTTCTAGGATGGTGTTGAAAGGAGTTGCTATTGATTGGAGCACTTACCTCCTCACTAAATGGATCAATATTTCGTCAAAGTCACTAGGGGTAATGTTACCAATGTCACATATGGATCATATTTGTCTGCCTTCTTGACCTATTCAGGTTTACAGAAGACTGTGCCTCCACCTCCTCCATCAGATCTAGTACCTCCTCCTCCACCTTCAGATGAGTCAGAACCTATTGCATAGAGGATGATGATTCTCCACCTCCCCTGGTCATACAGCGCAAACGCTTGAAGCGGGTAGCAGATAAAGCTCCTTTAGTACTTCCTTCAGTACCCATCCCTGCTACTTTCTTTATCCACTACCACTTACAGAAGTTGGTTTTCTACATGAAGCTTTCCACGATGGATTTACCTCTTCCAGAGGATAGATGGAGTGGGGCTTGGTCTGCTGAGTTGTTGATGGAGGTAGTAAGGATGGTGTTTGAAGATTCTGTCACGCCAGATACCATGTTGATGTCATACATGTATCTACGAGGAGACTTGTTAATTCTAGATGAGGTGGATATGGCATGGTATGTGGGGGATGTGGTCCTACAGGCTGTTTTGTATGTCAACCATTTGGAGTTGCGCATAGCTGACATGTTTCAGAGTTACTCCTCCAAAGTGGCTGATTGTCATGATAATTCCTGGCATCCCATGATTGATTCTGTGGTCTTGAATTAAAGACAAAACACAGCTCCTCTCTCTACCCAGAGTACTAATCAAATGAGGATGGATCTCTTAGCCTATCTTTCAAAATATAATCCGTTTGATGCTACCTTCTTTTATGCCTATCATAGACGATCTCTATTAGGACCTTCTGTTCCTACTCTTCTCTATTACCAACAAATGGCTCACCGATATGATATATATATTTCCCTTTGTCAATCTAATTCCACAATTATTTTACCCCTTCTTTTCCAACCTTCATCTTTCCCTCAAATTCCCATTTTCACATACTGTTCCTTTATTGAGGATAGGGTATTTTCCCCTTCTCCACCCTATCCTTCTCCATCCATTCATGTACCTTCCACATTTCCTCTTTATCAGTAACACCCTTCCTTAGTGATTCCCTCCAAATTTCTGCCACTCCTTCTTTAACTCATTCTTCCTTTTATGATTTTTCCTATCCCTCACTTCATCCACTTTTCCTTATTCCACTACCCTCTCCTAACACTTCTATATCTCAACCACCTCAGTTGGTTAGTGACTGTGACGGGTTTGATAATCAGATTTCCAGAAGAAGGGGATGGAGTTCGGATGATTCCCTTATAGGACCTCAGATCAATTGGCCAGTCATTCCAGGAGAATGGACAGCTGCCAGTCAAGCTTATCAGAACTATGTTCATTTTGCTTAGCAGTATTCACAGTCTGCAGATCCTTTAGTGAGATTAACTGCTCACTTTGCTTGGTACTTGGCGTATATGCATAGGCACTCTCATAATGATTCCAAGCCTATTCCAAAGTTGTGCATGAATGTCAATGTGAGCATTGATTCCCAGCAGTTGGATATATTGTATTTTCATGCCCTTTGTTTGCCTAGCAAATACCTTGTCCTGTTGGAAAGGATGTGCTGTCTTCAATTTTTTCAAAATCCTCCCAAAACCTTTGTAGATGAATCCTTATCTATGGATCGTTTTCGACAACATCAATCTTTCAAGAGGGATCATCTTCATTGATACCTTTCCAATGTATGGTGGATGATTTTTAGTGAAAATCTCTCTTTTTGGAGGAGTCATTCAGATGGTTGTGATGTATTAGTGTTTGTGTTGTGAGTTCATTTATGTAAAACGAACGTGGTGGTTTCCTATTGGATTGGATTTCGTGTGTGAGCTACATTTTGGAAAATTGTGGTGATGGGGTCGTGGTTGCAGAGTTGAAGTTGATGTTGCTGAAGAAGAAACCTCTTATATCCTTTACAAATTTGTTGTGATTTTTAGTTTGATAAGAAGTGTTAATGTATAAAGGATTTTCCTTTCTTTGTATTTTTATATCAGATACAGGTTATAAGTTGGGGTCGTGGTGGATGGATTCTTTTTGAAAAGATATTGAAGATTAAAGTTGAGTTTTTTAAAAATGCACTTGTATTCCCTTTTTCCTGGGTCGCGAGGACGCTTCCTTATTAAGTGTAGGGATATGTTGAGTGTTGAAATGACTTGTTTTTTTGCTGATTTTTGTTGTTTTTAAGAGCTGAATGGTTGATTTTATGAGATAATTGATTGGTTTGGAAGTTGTTTGAGAGTGTTTTGGATGATATTGATTGTGTTTTGGAAGTTCATGATGTTTATCAGTGAAGATATGAGGTTCTGTGATGTTCTGAGAGGTTCTGATTGGTTCTGAATACCTTCTGTTTTGTTCTGTTTTGTTCTGATTGTCTTCTGTAAGGAGAGATGGAGTATTGATTGATGAAGATTGAGATATTGTGAAAGCTTATTGAATGGTTTGCGAGAGTATGGAATGGTTTGAGTATGAGTTATGTGGTTTTGATGACCTTTTGTAACCTTCTGTAGGTCTTCTGTAGAGCCTCTGTTTCTGTTCTGTTCTGTACTGTAGCTGTTCTAGTACTGTTCTGTGATTGTTCTGTAAGCTTCTATATGTGTTCTGATGGATGAGAGTGTAGCTTGGGAAAGTTTTCTAGCCTTGGAAAGAGGTGAATACAAGTGCAAAAGAGCTGAAAGAAGTGAAAGAAGTAGCTGCTGAAGACTCAAGTGAAGACTGGAGTGAAGTGACAGTAGTGAGCTATGAAAGGACACTGTAGTGGCTCTGGTGACTCTTCATATCAGACATACATCTTGGGAGGGGTATCCACGACCTAAGAGGGATTATTGAGAGTGATTTTGAGAGATTGTAGTGAGGATATGATGTATTATTGATGGAGAGAGAGAGAGAGAGTCAGAGATAGCCAATTCTATAAAAATAGAGTGATTGTATGTGAGAGATTGAGAGAGAAGACTATGAAGATATTGAAGATGAATGCTATGTGATGTATTTCCATTCAAAAATGGTGTATTCTTTTGCTTTCTTTGTTCTATTGATGGATTTTATGAAGATATTGAAGAATATGGTTGATTCTATCAAATCCGTGGGAGATCTACATGATGCTGCATGAAGATTTGTTGTGCCTGGTGTTCTTTTCTTCATTGTGATCATATAAAACATGATAAACAAGCTTGTTGATGTTACAAGATAGATTTTCTTGCAAGAGAATTCCCTTTTCCTTGGTGTTCCTCTTGGGGCTCCACGCCATCTCTACTATGCTCAAGGGGAACACCCAGGTCAAGAAGCCCTATGGGTCCTTGACCAAGTATATCCCGTGCCCAGAGGATGAGCGGGATTGGATGCACGTTCTTGCCACAATCGACCTGCCATTCTTAGACCATGAGGCATATGAGCAAGTCCTCAAAACGATCGGCAAGACCAACGAAGCACTCTCTACACCAGTTTGCATGATGGCAGCAAGCCTTCATGGAAAGCCTAAGCCCGTCACCTTCCACGTACCTTCTAACAAAAAGGAACTCCAAGAGATACTGGAATACCTAATGAACCGGCTAGCTGGCAGCCTAGCTACAAATTTCAAACCACTCCAGGATCTCTTAGAGGAATCCAAGTGGCAATGGACCAGGGTGCACGATTTGAACCTCACATATAACTGGGCCCTAGTTCCTGACCAACAACACGAGTCATACCAAGCCCTAGGAGACGATGAGTAGTCGGATGACAAAGATTCTAGCGACAAGTACGAAGATTGCCAACCCTTCAGTGATGAGAGCGAGGGTGAAGTAGATACCATAAAATACGACATTGAAGGACGAGAAACTGAGCAGATACAAGCAGACACCAAGCCGTAGGGAAGGCAGACCCTTAGAATAGGGCGAGAAGTCATGCGCATGGAATGTGATCATGCTTGGTTGGAATGCATAGGAGCCATAGACCTTGAGCAAGCAGGCCTAGCCCCACTAGGAACGACATCAATACTTAGAACTGAATCGCCATCCAAACTGCGGCCACCAAGGAGACTACCTCTTCTAGCGAAGATGGAGGGTTTGACTCTGAATCGGAAGTTACTTTGGATAGTGACCCAGAGATCCCTAGGCTGCCCATAACCAGACGCACCAAGGGGGACTTACCCGTCCACTTGAGGCGTAGATGGTTAAGGCAGGATAGGGCAAAGCACCCCAGGGATACACGATCAGAAGAACAACGAAAGCCGCAGGACCTCCCTAAATGCTTCACGAAATTCAAAAAAGGGGATAGGGTGGTAGTTCTGTTAGGTGCCAAATGTCAAGGGCAGATGAACGAACCAACCAGCCAAGGTCAAAGAGGTAGACCTAGCCCTAGAAAGGGGAACACCCCGACGAGTGTTCATTGCCGATGACTTGACTGGTAAAGAAGAATTGAGTCTTGTCGCTCTCTTGCGGGAGTACATAGATGTATTTACATGGTCCTTAGAAGAGCTACAGGGGGTAGATCCGAGTGTTGTGACTCACAACATACCCATGATGTCGGATGCAAGGCCGGTCAAGTAGCGACCGTTCCCTATGAATCCAAAACACACTCATGCTGTCAAAGAGGAAATTGACAAGCTGATGCGAGCTCGATTCATTTACAAAATTGAGCACACAGACTAGGTATCACCCATAGTCATTGTGATGAAGAAGAACGGCAAAATCCGAGTGTGCGTCAATTACAAGAAGGTGAAGACTGCTACGAAGAGAGACAGCTATCCCTTGCCGTACACCGAGCACATGCTTGAGAGGGTGGCAAGCAAGGAAGCCTATAGTTTTCTGGATGGCTTCTCAAGGTTCAACCAGGTGCAAGTGCATCTTGCAGACATGCATAAGACTGCCTTTGCCACGGAGTGGGGTGTCTTTGCATACATAGTCATGCCCTTTGGGTTGACCAATGCCCCCTCCACCTTTCAACATCTCATGTGCACCATCTTTAAGGACATGCTTCACAAGGAGTTAGAGGTCTTTGTCGACAATCTGTGTGTCCATTAGACCTGGATCGAACACCTAGAAAAACTCCATGCAGTCTTTTAACGGTGCCACTTATATCGTCTCTCCTTGAACCCCTTGAAGTGTCAATTTTGGGTAAAGCACGGATGCATCTTAGGACATGTGGTGTCGAAGAACGGCATTGCCACTGACTTCTCGAAGGTCAGGGTTATTGTTGACCTTCCACCTCCAATTAATTACAAGGGAGTTCAATGCTTTTTAGGCCATACAGGATACTATCAGCAATTTGTACTAAAGTACGCGCTGATCGCCAGGCCATTGTACAAGCTGCTGATTGTCTTTGAGTGGACCGAGGCATGCCAACAGGCATACGAAGAATTGAAAAAGACTCTAACAACAACACCAATTCTACGAGCCCCAGATTGGACCATTACCTTCCACGTGCACATCGATGCGTCTAAGTTTGCCATGGGGGTAGTGTTGTGCCAACCTATTGAGCATGACTTAGATTACCCATTTGAGCTTTGCTAGCATACAACTCATTGAGACGGAGATGAATTGCTAGACAATAGAAAGGGAGGGATTAGCCATGGTGTTCGCTGTGAAGAAATTCTGGCATTATCTATTGGCCACACCCTTCACCTTCTTTGTGGACCATCAAGCCCTGCTCTATTTAGTAAACAAACCTTGTACTATAGGACACATAGCTCGATGGCTCCTTCTGCTCCTAGATTTCGATTTCTCTATGGTAGTACAAAAGGGAAAACAACATTACATGGCTGATCACATGTTATGCATCCCCACACGAGAAGTCGCTGGACAAGGCATCGTTGACGAGTTACCTGATGCCCACTTATTCCACCTGTCCAGCGAGAGAGACTTATTTAAGACTGATCTAATGCCATACTGGGCGGACGACATAGTCCAAGTGCTCAAGCACGGACTACCTGAGCGACCAATAGAATAGGCCCGACTTAGTCACTTGATCCTGAAGATCCAGCCCTACCAGCTGATTGCAGGCCAACTCTATAGGCTAGGGCCAGACGAATTGCTGCATAGGTGCATGTGTGAGCCTGAGATGCACGATGTGCTCTCGAAGGCACACAACGGCATTGCGGGAGGACACTTTAGCAGAGACACGATAGCACGAAAGGTGTTGCACTCTCAACTATGGTGGCCCACACTTTTCCACGACGCCACACGATTCATCAAGCATTGTGACGAGTGCCAACGGACAAAAGTCTCGATTTGTAAATATCAAATGGAGTTGACCCCAATCATTACTCGCCAACCCTTCGAAAAATGGTGAATTGACTTCATAGGACCCATCAGTCCTGCGGCGCAGTACTCACAAGCCAAATACATTGTACTGGCCCCCACCGATTACCTCACGAAATGGGCAGAGGCAAGAGCCGCACGAAAAAACGACGCTAGGACGACCGCCAAGTTCTTATGGGAGCAAGTGATCGTGCGCTTTGGTTGCCCATCGAACTGGTTAGCGACCAAGGCACACACTTCATCAATGAAGTGATAGCACATCTCCTATCCACCTTTCTCATCATCCATCGCAAATCTTCACCATACTACCCTCAGGCTAATGGCTAGGCAGAATCAACTAACAAGATTATTATCAACATCCTGACTAAAGTAGTCTCAACCTCACGAAGTGACTAGGACAACAAGTTGATGGCAGCCTTGTGGGCCTACCGCACAGCTTATAAAATGGTTGTCGGCCAAACCCCCTTTAGGCTGACCTATGGGACTGAGGCAATTCTACCATTAGAATTCTTCGTTCCTAGCCTAAGAATAACACTTCAAGAACAATGGGAAGGGCAAGAGGCATGGACGCAACGCCTGGTCGATCTTGAACGTCTATCAAAAACTTGTCTTCTAGCCACCCACACACTTATCTGCGAGAAAGCCCGACGCAAGAGATGGTTTGACAAGCATGTCAAGCAGTGTGAGTTTGAACAAGGTGACTTAGTGCTCCTCTACTCAGTTAAAGGACATAAGAAAAAGATGAAATTCAGAGGTCTCGGACCCTTCAAGGTTCGGGCAATCAGCTAAACCGCACTTTTGGGCAAGTGCAGAGTCATCGTTTCTATTGAGTCTGAGACTGTCCCAATGCTTTTTTACGTGTTGCCAAGTGCCACAGATGCAGGCACGAATTCACTGCTGGAGCGAACCTTCAAAAAGTAGACTCACTGTAATATTGATTATGAGTTGCAGCGCATCCACCTGGCAATAGGCAACGTGCATATTGTCACAGCTTTCAGCAAGGGCTGCGCGACACTATCACTGCCCGCAAAGCCACCCATCGAAACATCCGTAGGCAAAAATAAGGAGGGGGGTAATACGCGGCTGTCGCTCCCTGACTTCCATAAACCGCAGCCCGCAGCGACCAAAGCAAGGGCCCAATAGCCTCGCCTCCAATGGGTGCCTAAACAGTCGCGAGAACCTCCTAGGACTAGACGCGCCTATCCTCATAAGACCCAGCACTCTAAACCTAGGAGGCCAAGATGCAATCACAGGAAGAGCCGCGTAATTAAGCAAAGAGGGGTCCCTAAAGCCCTCTTGCATGCGCAAGCCTACTATGAGGGAAATACCTCACTGTGGATCCCGAAGGCCCCCATGGCCAAAGGCACTAGTTGTACGCCACCCTCAGGCCTGATCAGCCCATGTCCCTTAGCAGCGCGAAACCATAGGCCACAGTGCTCTCAAAAACCCCAACCATCTAACTCATTTACGCTTCGGTCCAAGGGAGTCGCACAAACCTATCGGGCCAAGCAACAACCACACTATCATAGGAGGCATCACCCGACCAAGTCAATCCCACTCCCCAAAGCAAAGCTGAATGTACCAGTCCATCCATTAAGGCTGACCCTAATCCACCCATGTCCCAAATAGCCCAACCGCAAGCTCAAGGAAACTCCCAACCACAACTATGTATTGTCAATGCCTCTAGTTCTAGCGAACCTCGACCGCCCGTCGGCCTTACGCTCCTATGAATGAAAATCATTTCTAGCACTAGCCACTGACCTTGTCGAGGACACTGAAAATGATGTGGTGGACTGCATCAAACGACTCGATGCCACCTTTGTATCGCTCGCCCTCAGCTATGACCGCTTGGACTTGGGTCTATTAGCACAACCCTTTGCAACGGAAGTGCGCAATATGTCTTGCTCTTGGGAGACTTTTGAATTCGCCTTTGCAAAGGCTTCTCGCTTTGCTTCTGAGTTGCTCAGTAGCGAAGTCTCCAAAGAGCAAGCCATTAAGCAACGTCTCATCATGTCATACGATCCATGGACCACTTTTGCTATCACTAACCAAGATATTGCAAGGTTATCCCACCTTGCTGACACTCGATCACCTTTCTTGAGACACTGGTACGCTCTTAGGTTGCAATGGGAGGTTGACGGATGCCGCATAATGACCAATGCCGAGCCATCAAAATGGCAGAGTATGATCCCACTTGCGTTGCGCCTACCTCGTATAGAGTGTTAACCATTCTTCGGGGCCGACCCATGGACGAGCATATTAAGGGGCATCCCTATCTTGACCACCTCTTAACAGAGAAAGATCTCCACATCGCGAGTCAGGTTGACTCTGGTGACTTCCTCACAGATCTCCTCACATATGTCACACATGTAGGAATTCGACCCTTTGATCTGGACCGCGCCGCTCAACTGGAATACAATCCAAGTTTCTATACTGGGCTCCTTCACAAGTAATTCCTACCCCAACAAGCCGAAAGCCCCTAACCTTTTGACCCCCAATCCTAGGAAGGATTCTTTTCAAGATGGAAGGGGAGGGGGTATGGTGAAGGTGAAAGGAATCAGATGGGAAATGAATCAAAAGGGATATAGTAAAGTAAAGGTAGTGAAAAGCATAAGCATATAGTATGAAAAAATGGCTTCCTAAGAAATTCATTCAAGAGTTTTTATTCTACCCCAACCAGCAATGTGATATGTAGAAAATACTAATGAAAGTTACGAATTATGGAAGGAGCATAAAATGTCGTAGCAAGACTGCGCCCATCGACTCCCGTTCATAGACGAGGAAAGGGAGTAGTATCGCATCCATCTAGAGAACTGCGCCTTTGGCTAGCTCAAGTTCCGAACCATCCACAACATAGAAGTCATGGTGGCCAAGGAGAAAGCAGCCAGGAGGGTGGTGGAACAATGCAACCTCACAAAGTATATTGAAAAATTCTCGCAGGAGCCAGACCACATAAAGTACGTGGAATTCCTCAGAACATACAACCCAGACCAAGAAAGTGGTATTGTAACAGTGGGCAGAGAAGAGGGTGCAAAAGCAGGTACAAGCCCGGTTGGATCCATCCTTGGTGGAGAAGGCCTTGGGATTGGTACCAAAGACAGAAAGGAAACAAAAAAGGGATGTTTATGCCATGCTAAAAATGAGGAAGGAAGAGGTGCTCACAAATTACGGCATAAGCATCCAAGACATCCCTGACGCAGAAGCGAGGTTGCAGGCCAAGTTGGTACATGGGCTCTTCTCCAGCCAGTGTTACAATTCCTTGATGCATCGAATTAGTGTACCTATGCTAGAGAATGTAGCATCCCACACCCTAGACGAAGTAGATTGGAATGGGTACGTGCAGAAAATGATTGATCAAGCAGCCAAGGCGCTAACCCTAGGAAGTGCTCCAACAGGAGGAGAATCTCCGACTTCTAAAGTTACGGAAAGGAAGAAAGCCTCCTCCAAAGCCTCCTTCATTGGGTATGGAGGAGTCTTGACTGCACTCATCCAAGAGGCAGTAAAGGAAGTGCAGGAGGCGGAAGAGGGAGAAGGAGAAACGCTAGAGAGGTCGCCTCCTCGCTAGAACAAAGATAGGTCCA
This sequence comes from Lygodium microphyllum, assembly GCF_053477565.2. NCBI lineage: Eukaryota > Viridiplantae > Streptophyta > Polypodiopsida > Schizaeales > Lygodiaceae > Lygodium > Lygodium microphyllum. The sequence goes on along the minus strand of NC_141150.1, from coordinate 8,074,080 downwards.
CCGACAGAACTGAAATAGAAGAAGAAGGGGAGGGACAGACTAGCAAAAAGACAATCAAGAAAACCAAGAAGAAGATGACGCAGAGGAAGAAGAAGGATGACGAAGGCAGAAAGAAGGAGAGAGAAGACTTGGAAAGGGCGAAGAAAGAATCCCTAAAAGAAGCAAAGGAGAGAGAGAGGACAAAGAGATAGGAGGAGGAGAAGGAAAAAGAGGAGTTACAGAAAGCAAAGGAGGCGTTGAAACAAGAAGCAAAAGAGAAGAAAAGGAGGGAAAAAGAACAAAAAGGAAAAAAAAAAGGAAGAGCAGAGAAAAGCGGAGGAGGAAAGGCAGAGAAAAGCGGATGAGGAAGAGGAAGAGCTACAAAGGAAGGAGGAAGAGGACCTGGCGAAAGCCGCCCACTGGTCCATTGAACAACAAAGCCGAGCAAATGAACTGAGGAGCCTGAGCTCCCATAGAGAAGAGGGGCTAGGGTCTAGCACGCAGGTGCCAGAGTATGTGCCACCTCCAGTCCTTGAGGGCAAGGGCAAGGCCCAGCTCCATCTGATCCCTACCCTCTTGGTGCCTTCCGCTGAACTCACCACCATCACCCCCATCATCCCAACCATTGCAGACGTGTCAAACTTCGTGGCGTGGATGCAGTATTTCATCAACAAAGAGATGGGCCAGGGACAGAGCACAGAGACCATGGCCACAGGACAGAAGAGGCCCGCTACGGATGCAGAGTCCAGGCAAGAGCCCAAAAAGCAAAAAGTTGAAGCCTCAACCTTGCCCATCCCCACAACAATGATGCCATCGACTAATTACGACGAATACGTTGCCGAACTGCTCTCCCAATTGGAGAAAGCTAAGGAGGAACGCAAGATAGCCATGGCTGAGTTGGCAGCTGAGAAGAAATCAGTGGCTGCCTTCCAGCTGGATAAAACAAGAACGATAGCCTTGCAACAGAGGGAGATTGCAGGTCTCATACAAGAAATGAAGGCTAGGAATGAGAGGGAGGAGCACTGGAGGAAGCTGCTAAAAAACGAGACACAGGAGCTAGTAAAAATGCAAAGAGAGCACAAGCTCCTAATAGTGCAATACCAAGAGCTTGCTACGAAATCTGCTCAGATTGATGCACTCGGGCTGAGTTGAAGGCCAGGGACGAAGAAAGGAAATGAGGCATGGAGAAACAACAGGAGAAACTCAAGCGCCTGACAGACCAACTAACCTCTGAAAGAGAAGAACAAGAGAGGCTAGTCAGGGAATTGGAAGACTAGGAGCAAAAACTTATGATGCTAACCCTAAAACAGGGAGAGGGCTTGGAAGTGATGAACAAAAGAGCAAAGGAGTGGGCTGCACACAACGAAAAGAGGGTGAAGACACTGGCGCGGCACCTTGCTCTAGCGAAAAAGGAGAAAATCATCGCAGAGAGCAAGGCAAAGGCAGCCCAAGTGGCCTTCAGCACTCAACAGAAGGCCTTCCTCGACACCATCCTGGATGCAACCCACACAGTGCAAGGAGAGCCATTGGAGGTGATGCAAAGAAAGCTTGGCATGGCACGAAAAGGCCTACACACTGGAATGCAGATGCCACCATTACCTGCCGCGAGGTTAGGCTGAGCTTGGATGAGAAACGAAAATACCTAATGCTAGCCGGCCTAACCCCCAGGAGATCCACGCCCTTGGATTCTAGGAAGAAGCAGCACACGCAGAACGGCAGGGGGAAGAAGCAAAACTGGAGATTGATATGAATCGATTCAGGGAGGATGTAGTCCCACAACCCCCGTCGCCACAGTCTCAAGAGCCGCCACAAGAGGACCCATCCGCGGAAAGAAGAGCCGCCTCTAGGGAAAGATGCAAAAAGCTGGTGGAGGAAGCCAGAAAAAAAATTGAGAGCCAAGCCAGCCGTGCTACCTTCCGCACCTCTCCTACTGTGCCCTGATGATCTTCTTGTAGGATTCCACGCAGAAGTGGTGTTGTGGGAGATATAGGAACTAGGAAAGGATCCATTCCCCTTTAGTTTCCTCCTACCCAACAGTCTGTGGAGGGTCCTGCCACTCAAGATGATGGACGAGGTAATGGAGGTCGGTGGCCGGTTGGGGCAAAAATGGCTGGAAGAGCAAGAAAAGACCCCGACCTCTTGGGACACAGAAGCAGCCGACTACTGGCAAAATAAAGTTTTTGAAGTCCCACACTCTGTACAGGGCTACAAAAGCCAACCCCTGTGGAGGAGACGAGTATGCGACATCAGCATGCTCACCTGGATGGCGTTTTGTAACACTCTGCCATTCGAGTGGAACAACCCTATCTACATGGCGTACCCTCAAAGGGTAGGGATATATTTTGATGCCACCCTCCACGGGCGGTATGACTTTCCCATTATTTATAACTCCACTATAGTATCCTTTGAGCATGCCCTTCTTTTTACCGCCGAAAGCCTAGATGAGTCTATGATGCACTTTCTTGTGGATTTCTCCTCATGTCCTGACCCCGCTTTTGTAACAACTTGTAATTATCTTAGGTTACTTAGGCTACTTCTTAAGCAGGAACCGACTCCACAAGAGCGCGACCTACCTCCCCTATTCTTTGATCCTAATGGTATAGAAAACTGCGCCATGGCCCGTCTCATGATGAGGGCTAGTCTCCTTCCTTCTTTTTGCCTAGCCCTGCTAGAAGATATGAACGATAGCCAATTCACTAGGTGCAATCACCCCTTCCTCTCCACCACTTTTCTTCATGTCCGCATGAATCTGAAAAATTACATGCAAGTCGCTAGTTTTTGAGAAAATCTATCTGACCCCCTTCTCCTCCTCATTCTGAAGAAGACAATTAGGCCTATCTATCACTTTTAATTAAAAAAAACAGTCACCACACCTAGGGTTCTCCCTAGCCCCCTCCCCACTTCACACTTAGGCCACATCAAGGGAAGGACTTTCAGACCTACCACCCTAAGACTTGCACCGCACCTCCAACGACTCACGAATTGGGTCCTCAAGTGTGGGATGTTACCAAGGGCTTGCCCAAGGTTAGACCCATCTCCGAGTTCCACTGCCATGGGCACCACACACTACACGGCGAAACAGACACACCCCTTAGGGAGTGCACAACTTTTCTTGCAGGTTATGTTCGAGTTTCAAGAACTGGCTACTCCGTGGAAGAGGATCACCCACGGCTTCGTTTAACGACCAAAACTTCTTTCCATGTGCCGGCATCCAGCCATCTGCCTACTGATGGCTACCATGATTGAACCAAGTTAAGATAGATCTGCCATTGGCATAGATCTTGGAACCTCAACTTCCAAAGATGCATGCCCAACGCCCCAAGATCTACAGATCGCTTATTGATTCCATCGGCCTGAAGAGTTTCAATGCAGGGTTGAAGATCTTCAATGCCATGCTAAAGACTTTCAACTAAAAAACAAAGACCTTCAACTCAAAGACAAAGACCTTCAAATCAACGACATAGATTTTCAATACAAGGACAAACTATATCTTTGTCAAAACAGAGTTCGGGGGGGGCTTCTCCAAGATAAATCCCTCCAATACCATCCTCCTAAGGGATTGCTTATTGCTTCAAGCGTTTCTGATGCTCCACGATCGACCGGCTACAGACGCCACAACTGTGTGAAAGATGCTGAGCATCTTCATGGAGCCTAAAGCACACCGGAACCTCCCCTGGTCATCATCACTAAACTCTATCAACTCTCATTCACACAACCACCTTGGAAGAGGTGTCATCCACCCACCAGTTTTGCCTCGCAGCAACCTTAACTAGCCACTACTTCCCCTCGCAGTGCCATGGGACTGGCACTTGGCTAGGAGGGGGGTAATGTTACCATGTTTCCCGCAGCACAGAGGAGCGGAAAACGGAAAAAAGGAAAATAGCGAAAAAGGCGCCTTGATCGGTAAGCAAACCCTGAAAAATTTAAAGGTTCAGGCACAACCCTCAGAAAGTCTCAGTGTCGCCCGAGGCAACAAAAGAGTAAAAGGCGCACCATTAAATATGGAAGCGCTCCCAAATCCTTGTAAAAGAGCACCAAGCTCACTCCTGTGAAAAGTGTACGCGTTAGTTGGGAACTAGATAAATTAGAATGATGGGAAATGGGAAAAAGGGCCTAGGCTATGGCCGGCCATGTAAAAAAAGGGAAAAGGGGATGATTGCCCAAAAAGGATTTAGGGCTTTGTATATAAAGTTGAAAAGTGAATGAGAAGCTCATTCTTTGGTGTGTGGCAAAAAGAGTCTTCTTCTTCCTCTCTTCTTCTCTCCTTCTTGCTTGTGTGTGCTCTTGAGAGAGGGAGTGTGAGAGTGTGAGGGAGTGTGTGTGTGTGGGAGTGAGGGATCAAGAGGGTGAAGCTCTTCACCATCTCCTCTCCTCTTCTCCTCTTCTCTTCTCTTCTCTTCTCTTGCACGCGCGGCTATGGAGGATGGATCTTGGAGATGGAGGAGGCTTGAGGATGCTTGAGCTAGCATCACCCTCTTGAGATTAATTGTTAAATATACTTTCTCTAGTACTTCCCCAAAAACATAGCCTTGTTCACCTTTCCCTCTTGCTCCGTTCTTCCCTCCATTGAAGGTACTATTCTTTCAAGAAAAGGAGCTACACCCATTTGAATTTTGAGATTTTGTGGTGGCATGGGCGATAAGAGATGATCCGAACAAAGTTTAGGAGAGTCTGATTCACGTAGCTCTATATTAGGATCTACATCCTTAGATTTATCCTTTGCAACTCCTTTTAATTGCAAATTTTCTTCCTTAAGACCTTGCTTCTCTTGTGCTCTAGTAATGACACCAATCATGGGGTCAACTACTATAAAGGTCACCCTATGAGGTAGAAATCTCAACCACCTTTTCTTCAAAATCACATGATTCCCAATCCCACATTTTCATATTTCTTAGAAGCTTTTGTTTTACATGATTGTTCTTAAACCTTACAAAAGAGGCCTATGAGGATATGGGAAGTATTTAAACCTTTCAACTTTTACAAGTTACACACACAATTTCTCATGCTCATTACTTTACAATGTTAACCCACTAAATACCCTAGAAAATGACAAAGAATTTAACAATGATAGCACATATTAAAGGAAGTGCAAATCCAAAATGCATGCATTTTTTTAAAATAGAGACTACATATTTTATATTTTTCTTGCATAAACTTTAGGGCTAGTAGACAAGAGAGGGTGGAAACTGTAATTCACAGTTAAGAAAACTCTAAACCTAAAATAACTACAATCTTTGAAACGTTGTCGTAAAGTTCATGCAAGGGCTGCAGAACACGGGGTTCAAGGTACAGCAAGAAATAAAGACTAACAAGAAGATCTCAATAACACAATATTTGATGCCAAGATCATTATATTGTTTGTCAAGTATATTACAAAAGAAGAGTCAAAAATAAATGACAAAGCATGTCAATCTGTACTCTGTTTTACAATAAGTGTATGAACTTGGTTTCAGGGCACCAAATAAATCTCTCAGTTTCAAGACTTAATCATAAACAACTTTATTGTTTTCTGTCTAAAGGGTACTTTAGACCATTCATACCATTCAAACATGAAAGACTGTTTGGATCTCTAAGTAGTTGAGATTACAAGGTTCCAAGTCAAGGCCATACTTCACAATGTAGGCATGCAAATTATTACCATTAGCAAGATCCTTCTTGCTGCAACTTACAGGAAGAATGTTGAGAAATGTTATAATATCTGGAGCTTTCAGCGAGAAATTTTTTTCAAAAAGCCTCAATGTCTCTTTACCACAGCCCTGCTATTCATAAGCTTCATTCATGATGTTCCATGTAGTGACATTATCCAGACAGATGCACTTCAGAATAATGAACATAGAAACTGCATTGTTTGCATTGTGAACTCCATGTCGATGGTAGATTCAGACTCCAGATAGAATCTAGACAGAAAATTCGAATTGCCTACCCCCGAGTCACTGATGAGGACATATGAGGCATGACTGGTGCGCACGTGCTTTTTCTCTCTGTCTGTGTCTGATCGCAGTAAATAAACTCTGTGGAGAAGGATTTTTCTTAGAGAAGGGAAATCTGAAGCAGACTGTTGTTTTTGAGAAGAGCAAGGGTGTCTTTCTTCAGGTAGAGAAAGCAATTTTTATCGACCGGTTTATCTTCCATGTCTAGGCTGCTCAAAGACTGTGTAGAACGAATGTTGAGCTTTCCACTAAGATATGGACAAGCTGAAAGTTAACAGCTGCTACGTCCACCACTTCAATTTTGTTTAATCGGACCTTTTTCACTCTCTGCTTCCGCGAGAACACTCAATGTATTGCCACTTTGGTCCAAAGTCTCTCCCTTCCCAGCATCCCGTTTCTGCTACAGATGCAGAACCATCATTCCCGTTCAGAACAGATTCAATCTTGTCTTCAAGTTAGCCCTTAGGAAACATGAATCCTTCTTGCTCACTGTCGATATGGTCCATTGAGATCAAATCCATTCCATTTAGATTGGATTCCATGAAGGCTTTTTCCGTTTTCAGCATGTCATGATCTCGTTTGCATCAGTTGAAGAGTTTGACGAGTTGGTTCGACCCCTAAACTCCATGTCCAGCACACCTCGTGAAGACAAAAGTCATGAGAAGAAGGCCCGTTTCGTTCTGGGACCATCCAAAAATAACCTATCCTCCACCTTCAACCTGCATATTCCCCTCCCGATTCACAGACGGCCCTCTCCACCGTTTTAGTAATAGATATGGTGATTCTGTCCAGACGAATCTGTAGACATTGGGAAATAAAAGTGTGTTCTCCCCAATTTCCCAGCGCACTCGGTGTGTCTGAAGAGATCGACTCTTCACAAGAGCTCTAAAAATTCTAATCAAGACGTGCTTCGCATCGAGTCTGTGTCCATCGTGTAGTATGGTGATATCCTCTTTTCTGAAAGGCTCATCAGTCCAAAGATCTTTTTCTTTTTTAGTTTTCTGGTTTTCTCTTTTTAGCTTCCTCTTACCACGTTACCCCATGAAGGCCTGCTCCGAAAATTCCAAAAAAAAACCCCTTTTGAGACCAGGCTGTCCCGTCCCAAAACAGCGATTAGAAAACCAATTTTAGCATGAGTCCAGCAGTGTCTTTCCACCAGTAAAAAAAACCCAAGAATCTTTTGTGCTTTTGAGGAATCTTAAAATTCCTAATACAAGAGAACTACTCCACTGCACATCTGCTTGCTCAAGTGCCTTCGCAATTGTCATCACCACCATAGTCTTCATTTCATCCAGAAGTTCCAGCACCATTTTAACTCTATTTGCTTTGGCAAAGCCATTAATGACGATTTCAAAGGTCACCCTGTTTGGCGTCATATGCATGTCCTGCATCATTTCTTAAAGATCATCATTGAAATAATCAGCTTGATAATGTCCTTTGGCATCAGTTTTTCATATTTTTCTAATACACACACATCATGCATCCAAACAAAATCATACGCATGCACTAAGGGAATATATACATTGGATGCGGATTATCAAAATGCATCACACAAACAATGAATCACACGCAAAAATTAACACAAATGCACAACAAAAGAAATGGAGGTGTATACGACTCGGATGCGCAGCAACACGACATCCACCCCCTCTAAACCTGCGCATCCTCCGTACGTGCCAACTATCCAGGATCATTCAACTCCACAAACAGGTCAAGTCCATCTTCTGTTTCTAGTAGATCTGTTTCTCCATCAGCTTCATCATCTATGTTCTCTGTCTCTTCTGCTTGTCTTCCTTCTACCTGCTCTTCTTCTGTCAATGCTTCAAGTGCATATTCTTCATCTTCTCTTCTCTTGAAAATCTTGACTCGTTTTCCAGCAATAGGCACCCTCAGTACTGTTTCATCTAATTCAGCCAGCTCATAGGTACCATTGTCAAAAACCTGCCTTACTTCATACGGTCCAAACCATCTTTGAACCATTTTTCTGAGCTATTTTAATTAAAATCCCATATATAGAAAACTATAATGTAGTGTACTTTTCTTTCATAAACTAGGGATACAGAGATCTAATGATAATACTATGTAATTGAAAGAATGCATCCCTCTTTAAAGACCTATCTACTCACAGTAGGACACAATTTTCCAAATGTACACATACACTAAATACAATAGATCATATGTATGGAAAACCAAGTTAACACTTTCAAGGAGTAGTTTTGGCTTATGATAACTACACAAAAAGCAACCCCCCAACCGCAAATTTTCATTTCGATACCTTATAGGCAAGGAATAGGCTTACCCAAAAATACGATAATTTTCCCAAGCTCTATATAAGTCACACACAGGATAACAACAAGTCAAACATATCATTAGTTACTAGGTCTATTCTTACTCAAAGTGTGACAACAAATTTTAATATCTAAAGATAATTCTCACAATTGGACTAATTATTCAGGATCTAAGAAATGTAACGTATCAAGGCCTAATGTTGCCAATCAAGGACCAATATCTCAATCCATGTAATATACAAGGTCACAACCATACTTTCCAAATATGTTGCTAGGTGTCACCTATACGAGGGGTGAGCACCTTCAATGTTTCTCCTTTGTGTGCACATTGACAAGATGAGTGCCTTGAATGGTTCTCTCTTACCGCTATGCATGTTTCCAAGAGCTAATTACTTTTTGTCTTGGGCATTTTTGTCTTGGGCAGAAGCATGATGAGGATGCCTATCCTTTTTGAGTGAGACTTGCATGTGTTAATGTGGGTGAAGCCGTACATGGGTGATATCACAATATTTATATGTCAAGCGTTAACATCCATATGATTTGATTATCTAATGAAATTCCAATGATTATTTGATTTATTATGGCTAGCTATATTTATTCAATTAATTATTTTTCTAACATGATTTTCTAAATCTTTGGCAGAGCTAATGTGTAGAGCAAGATGAATTGGATGCACATAGCAACCACACTTTATTCTATAAACTTCTTCGTTGTATTATACAAATAGTTGCATCGTTGTGTACAATAAGGAGTGCATATACCCTCTTTGTACATATTTATTAATACATGAGATTTTAGAGATATATTGAAGGTATTCTGGAAATATTTTACCACTCTCAATAGTTGTGAGTTGTGCAATTGATTGCAATCATTTATTTAGTAAAATCAAATTCTTTTATAAAAATAGTGATTATAAAATGCCTATCTTCGAGCAAAGCAAGATTCATTTTAATATTATAAATATGGTATGGAGGAGATACCCACTCTGTGTAGGGGGAAGATTGCACCCAATAGTGTGTTGCTCAATTTTTCCTTACTATTCTTTAAGTCTGTTTTGAGTTTTATGAGTCATGCTTTCATTTTTATGAGTAAAAGAGTGTGAGGTAGAGCTTCTTCTGCTCGTTTTGTGCAATTCTTCCATCTGTGTGTGGAATAGTGATATCAGAGCCCAGCCTACATCTAGGGCTTCCAATCGCTTATCCTCTTATGGGAAGGCAAGCTTGCTGGAACAATTGGCCTCTACGGTCTATCTCAACCCAAAACCGACTTCATGCTAGATTCCCAAGGCTCAAAAATCCTCCCCAAACCTTCTATCGCTATCCAAAATTTTCTAAGTCTAGTCCAACATTAAAAAATCATATCTCCTTATTACCATGCTTCCATCATTCAAGAGCTTTTGTGGCCAAAGAAGATTAAGAGATATTAATTAATCTGTATTGTCTTAAGCTTAGCTTAAGCTTTGAGAAGTTTAAAGCTTCTTTTGAATTTTGTGGGGGGTCGTTTTTTGTTATCGTCAACTACACACTTCATTGATCTGCCTAAATGACAATTGACTTACATTTCTCACGAGAGAGGAGATTCTTGTGCAGTCACTCCAAGATTGCAAAACTTCATCAAAATACTATTAAAAATTTTTGTCTTTCTTGCCTATTCCTTCTCCTAATTTTGTCAAGAAGCTGCTCTTTATTTTGATACCTACACACCAAAATTTTCTTACCATGAGCAAAGCGACTCTTTAATTACAAGGCATCTCTATTATTTGGATCATTTCACCAAGTTTTAAGCAATCACCATGTCTTAGGAAGGACTATCCAACACTACAAATTTAGACTCCACATCACCACTTCCTAAACCAACCATGGAGCAATACATAGATTCATTGACCATGCAACTAGAAGAAGAGCATCAACATTGAGCCCAACTCGAGCAAGAGCTACGATATCCTAAGTTTTATACATCCCAAATTTATTTTGTCGATGATGCTATGGTCTCCAAGATCAATGCCACCCTTGAAATGAATCCATCCGCGAAGATAAGCAAACGTATCTTTAAATTTAATACTAACAATAATATTAAAGATGTTGTAAGGTTATCTCTTTGCTAAGTCAATTCAACTCATATTTTGATAATAAAAGTTATACTGAAAATGATAAAATCAAGTGTGCTTCACATAATTTTATCAACAAAGCTTCTTTATGGTGGTATGTTATATGCAAGATCACTGATCATCCTCTTATGTGGACGGCATTCCGTAAGAAGGTTCTCACTTATTTCCTTCTTGCCAATTTTAGTTTCACATGCAATAACAATGGAATATCCTTATGCAACCAAAGCAAGAGATCCTCATCAATACATCGAATGATTCTAGAGAACTTTGCTATAATGGCAAATGGTCAAACCTATAGTCAAACTACCTTTTAAAAGAAAGTATATATTCAAACTTCTTTCATTTTTCCAAACTAAAGTCAACATGTTTAAACCCAACATATTTGAACAAGGCCGTCTCCCTAGTGCATGATGTCGAAAAGAAACAAACTAAAGATTAGTGTGAGTGACAAGTTTCAGCTTTCTTGGAAAATAATATGGGTAACAACAACTGTCATTTTTAGTCTTTTCATGCTTTCAACATTCAATTTGGAAAGAATATGTTGCTCACCAACCTTGGATAATAAATTTCTATAATAATGTAGGCCACCCTAGTTGAAATTATAATCCCAAGAGTTCTACTTTACTCTCTAATTTTCTTAAGTCATTTGAACCTAAAAATGCTAATCGAAGTGTCTCAAATACCAATTCCAAGAATGTAATTTGTTACAAATGCAATCGTATATGCTATGTCAGGGACCCATATAGCCCAATAATAGGGGACAAATGGCCTAAGAAATATGACACTTGTATGTCCTTTCCTAAGGATAGTATACAAGGATGTATGAGTAGTGGTATGTGTTGCCAAAATTCTTGATCTTCATCGTCATGGTCTTGTGCAAGGTATGGATCTTAAATCTCATCCACATATGGGAATATGTGAGTACTGTGCACTTGGAAAACACCATCGTTCGCCTTTCCACACTTCTACTTCATCACATTCCTGTGCTCTCTTGGATTTGGTTCATACCGATATTTGCCGTCCTTTTCCTGCCTCAAAGTCTTAATATCGATATTTTATAACTTTCATTGAAGATTTCTCACGGTACACACATGCCTATCTTCCTCGACATAAGTCTGAGGCTTTATCTATATTTAAACAATACAAGATAAGTGTGGAGCTTGAAACTGGATTCTCTAAAAAGACTCTTCACAGTGACAATGGCGGTGAATATGTATCCAATCTATTTGATGTCTTCTGTAAGGATCAAGGTATTCATCATGAGTTTACAGTTCCTTATTCTTCTCAACAAAATGGTCTTGCTTGTAACGTGTCCACTAGTATCATCCAGGACACGTCTTAGCAATCCATCAAAAAGGATGTCTAGAAAGCTCCGCCTGGCACTCCCATGGAATATTACGGGTCTTGCGATCTAGGTCTTCCCGCATCTGCCACGTAGCGGAAGTATCCTGGCCATTCCCACTTAGGACCAGAATTAGGTTTTTTCTGATTGATCATTACCTAACAGCAACTAGCGTCGGACCCAAGCGAACTACTTTACGCAGAAACGCTAGGTCCGAAGCGGATTCACGCTGCACTTGGTTCAAGGAGAATGGGAAACGAGAGGGATGCAAAGCTCAACCTCTCTGCCATAAGGCATAGTCCCATTCCGTTCCCCTAAAACAACGTAAATCGGGTAAGACATAACTCTAGGTCATCGCTTTCGTTGTTCATGTCCTTTGACGATTATCCCGCTGTTCCTCAAGATTTGAGAAAAGTTCCCGGCTAACCGGGACCACCCAACCGTAGGATGGACCCACGGCCCATCCTCCGCACTTTCCTCGGTTTGTTTTAGTTATGTAATTATCTAACACTTTTTTTTGACATGTAACAATTAGCTTCTTTAATTAAACTGTTAAGCACTAGTTTCTTCACGTAATCTTATCACGTGACATAGAAAAACAATATCAAACAAGTTCTTTATTAACATATCATCATATTTATTTTTTGAAATACAAGGAGTTTCGCCCATAGGCTTGTCCATAATCCGCCCAAAGGCTATCCAGTAATCCACAGGGATCACTATTCCAAGCTTCCGCTCGTATACTAGTATGCGGGCCTCGAGATCCAATCCCGAGTCACATTAGCCTCTTAAGAAGGACCCGGAAAGCAAGGGATTTACGGCCAGAGCCCCCCTGGCACCCAAGCGTCCTCCTACTCCAAGTAGAGCTCAACGGAGAGACCTCTCGTGGCGGGTTCGGTCCACGTTTCCAGCGCGGTCAACAACCCCCTTGGTTAGGGGCAGGCAAGCAGTCGCGGGTAACTAAAGCTGCCTCTCCCTTCAGGCCTTCATCCTGAAGTATAGATATTCATTTAATTTTTAATTCGTAAATTAAACAGTGCTCTAAAATCTCTAGCAAGCACAAACACTTCCATTAACCGATCTTGTTGTTGGCAAACTGCTAAGGAATGATTCTTTCCTTTCCAATGCATCAGCACTCATTCCAGGGTTTCTTGTAACTTGGAAAGATCCCTTATATTGTGGGTTAGGGCGTACCATATTAACCCAACTTGGTCAACCCTAAAGTTCATTGGATACTTTAGTTTCCGATTTTTAACCTTCCTTATTTAGAAAGATATCAAAGAATACATCCTTTTGCAAGATAACTTGCGTAAGGATCCGCCATCCTTGTTGAGGGTATTTAACCTTCCTTCTTGTGAATCAATCACAAGACCATATGACTTCGTACTTGCCACGCAAGTCCTGGATCGTAATATACGATGAAACAATCCGTTTTAGTTTCTTTAAGCTGACGTTTGTCAGACCTAGGATCTCTTTTTAAGAACCTCAAGGACAAACCCTTGTTCTCTTTTAATTACGATTTATTGACCCTACAATCAGGGAAGATAGGAAAGTATTTAAGGTATAAGCGTTTCTTGGGTTTTAAATCATTCCCAAGACATATTTCGCAGCATAGGTATTTCTAAGTTTACATTAATTCGGTTAACTTTTAGAAGGTAATATTGAGATCACCTCGACACGATTTGTTATCTTTGTGACAATTGATTTTTCAGTCCTAAAATTTATTGCTTTGAGGTTAGGTAAATTCAATTAATCTTCCTTTTTCCTTGCGAACGAAACTCATGCCAAATAACAATCTTTTCCTTGCTAAGATATTCAGTTAGCAATGATAACTTCCTAGAGTTCAAGCAACGTAAGAAACCTTTCATGAATTTCATCTTCTATGATGATTGGTTGTAAAAAAAAAAGAATAGGGGTTAATGGTGCAAGATGCAGTTTTTATACCTTCAAGATTTAACCGAAATATGCTACTATAGTAGGTAGATAATCTTGTTCGTAATTCGTTTCAATGCATGATGCTATTTGAAGGAAACTATGTTTTATACATTATCATTTTTGCATGTTCAATTAAACTAAAATCCTTCATCGTAAATAACTAGGACAAAATATATCTTATCCCTAACAATTCATCTTGCATGATTGAATTAAATCCGATATAAAACCAAGAAGGAAAAACCTGGTTTTGGGGTGAGATATCCACATGGATACCGGGAGATGACCCTCCCGCAGCTACTCCTTGGACTTTCTTAGGCGGCATCGCAGTTGTAATCCTTCGAACGTGGAGGCAGCTTTTACTCTCCTTTCCAGATTTCCACCACCGCTTCAATACTCTTCTTCTTTGTGGAACTTAGGAGGGAATGGGTGCTTAAAAATGGGGTGGGAGTATAAACCCACTTGGAGAAGGCTTGTGGAAGCCTACAAGGAAGGATTTAAGGGCTTGCAATATGAAAAGGGCTTATAGGACCCTAGGGTATTTCATGGGGAAAAACCACAGGGAGGATTTTTAAATCCCGAGGAGGGTGAAAAAAATAGGTTATAAAACCCTTCAAGAGGAAGGCCTATTAAAACCACGGAGAGGCTTAATGGGTTTTGAGGCTAAGGGGAGAGGGGCTTAAACACGGGTTGGGGTTTAGTGGCTCTACGGAAAGGGTTTAAGGGTTCAAAAAAACCCGGGGGGGTTGAGGGGGGGGGAAGAATAATGGGGATACGGGGGAAATAAAAAGTGGCTTAGGGGGTGTGTTAAAAGGAGTATGGGGGTGAAAGGGAAAAAGGATTATGAGGGGGGTGAAAGGGAAAAAGGAATATGAGTATAGGAAGGGGGGCTTAGAGGAGCCCCCCTAGAAGCTTCAAGAAGCTTCTTGAAGCTTCTATAGGAACACAAGAGCCACGTGGGGGGGGGGATAATTTGACACGACGACGGGGGAGGGGGGGAGGGTGAAAGTCTGCAGGCGGCAGATCACGGCAGATGGACGTCACGCAGCAGCAGCGTCTTCCCCGTCCTCTCACCATACCGTAGCACCCTCCCTTCTTCTCACAACTCTCCCTTATTTATATAGGGGAGGGGAGGGAACCCTCCCCCCCTTGACGTGTCCATCGGCATGCCCTGTGGAGCCGAGCAAGCTCCAGCGGAGCTTGCTGGCTCCTCTATCCCCCCTCTACCCTTCCAGCTCGATGCGCTGCCACGTGAGAAGGAGAAATTCAAAAATATATATTTGATATATTACATTATCTCCCCCTTAGAGGAATCGAGATGTCCTCATCTCAAGATAAACTGTGGATATTGATGGTTGAGAGTGTCTTCATCTACCCAAGTGGCATCCTCTTCGGGATAATCTTTCCGCTAGAGGAGGCATTCTCTCAAGGTTCTGGATCTTAACTATCTCTCCCTAATATCTAAGATCCTATCGGGCCTTAGTTCAAGGACTCCTTGACTAGGCATTACAATTTTTTGGTCATCAAGTACATGGTTGGGGTTGGGTATATATTTTTTCAATAGGTTGATATGGAATTTATTGTGAACCTTTAGGTTCTTAGGGAGTTGCAATCTATAAGCATTGGGTCCTAGGCATTTGAGGATTTTGTACGGCCCACAATACCTTGGATTTAGCTTCTTGCAATATCCTAGGGATAGAGAACTCTTTTTAGGGCGTACACGAATGAAGAACATGTCTCCTTCTTCGAAGACTCTTTCTTGACGCTTCAAATCCGCGTATGCCTTCTGTCTATCCTTGGCTGCTTGTATGTCTTGTCTTATTGTCTTTATTTGATCTTCCATCTCTTCCAACATCTGCCTTGACACTTCAACCCTTAGGGTTGGATCAGAAAAGTTTAGGGGACTTCGACAGTCATGACCATACAATGCTTGGAAAGGGGGTCATCTGAATGCTTTGCTGGTAAGAAGCATTGCATGCAAATTCTACCAAAGGCAAGTATTGAATCCACTTCTTCGGCTCTCGACAGCAGTATGCCCTAAGCATATCCTCGATGACTTGATTTACTCGCTCTTTTTGGCCATCCATTTGGGGATGGTAGGCGGTGCTAAAATAGAGTTGAGTCCCAATAGCTTCAAAGATAGCTCTCCAGAAGTGTGATGTGAAGAGAGAATCTCGATCACTAATGATTCTTCTAGGTAAACCATGTAGTTTGAATATCTCCTTGATAAACAATCTTGCAATGTTGGAGGCTTTATAGTTTGTCTTTACTGGAATTAGGTGTGCAACCTTGGTAAGCATGTCAACCACAACCATGATGGATGTTAACCACAACCATGATGGAGTTGTATCCTCCTTGGACTTGGGGTAAGCCTACTACAAAATCCATACTGATGAATTCCCATTTCATTTGGGGAATGTCAAGCGGTTGCAATTTCCCTGGCATCATGACATGTTCGGCTTTGATACGTTGGCAAGACAAACACTCAGTGACATATTTGAGAACGTCACCTTTGAGCCTCTCCCAATGGTAGCTCTTCCTAACTGCATTAAGAGTTTTAGCAGAGCCAGGATGTCCTACGAAAGGGGAATCATGAGCTTCCCACATTATCTTCTGCTCAAGTGACTGACTTGCTGGTATACACAACCTTTTTCTATAGTAGACTAGTCAATTATCAATGGAAAATTCCTGATATTTAGCTTGCAACTTTTGATTCTGCTCCTTAGTAGAGATCTCATTTAGCATTGTTTTGTAGGCCAAATCATGGCATGCTTCCTCTCTAGCTAACTCAAGTATAGGATTGTTTGGCATAGATACTTTTGTAGCTAGAGATCTGGCCATTGATGGATTCTGCAAGATTAGGAAATTTAGGAATGCCTTGCGACTAAGTGCATCGGCAACTACATTCTCTTTCCCTAGTCGGTACTTGATTTCAAAATCATATTCCTCCAACACTTCAATCCACCGACGTTGCCTCATGTTGAGCTCGTTCTGGGTAAAGATCCATTTTAGACTCTTATGGTCGGTTACTAGAGTAAACTTGTTACCCAACAGGTAGTGTCTCTAAAGCTTTAGGGCATGGATGACAGCTAGTAATTCCAGATCATGCGTAGTATAATTATTTTCATGGTTCTTTAGTTTCCTTGAAGAGTATGATACTGAATGACCTTCCTGCATAAGTACACACCCCAAGGCAAGAATGCTAGCATCACTTAGTACCTCGAACTCCTTATTGAGGTCTGGAAGTTTTAAAATAGGTTCTGATACGAAACTTTGCTTCAATCTATCAAAGCTATTTTGTTCGGGAGTTGACCATGTAATGGAAGTCCGATTCTTTAGTAAGTCCGTCAGAGGTGCTGCCATCAAAGCATAGTTTTTTATGAAGACCCTATACCATCCTGTCAATCCAAGAAAGCTGTGTATTTCTTTGACAGATACTAGTGTTGGCCATTCAAGCACATCTTTGACCTTGGCTGGGTCTACTGATATTCCTTCTGATGATACTATGAATCCTAGATATTCAATCTGACGCTTGAAGAATGCACACTTTTTCATTTTTGCATACAGCTTATGTGACCTCATTGTCTCAAGGACAATCCGCAGTTGAGGTTCATGATCTTCTTCCTGTTTAGAAGAGACTAAAGTGTCATCGAAGAAGACAAGCATGAAATCATCAAGATATGGCCTAAAGATGTCTTGCATTAATCTATTGAAGGTAGCAGGTGCATTCATAAGCCCGAATGACATAACCAGGAACTCAAAGTGCCCATATCTTGTATTGAAGGCCGTCTTTGGGATATCTTCTTCCTTGATCCTTATTTGATAGCAACCCGACCTGAGATCAATCTTGGAGAATATCTTTGCACCCTTAAGACGATCAAGAAGCTTATCTATTCTAGGAATAGGATACTTGTTCTTGACTGTTGATTGATTCAACCCTCGGTAATCAATACATAGTCGAAGTGTCCCATCTTTCTTTTTTTGAAATAGTACTGGAGTTCCCCATGGTGAATTGCTAGGCCGGATGTAGCCTTGATCTAAGAGTTGCTTGAGTCGTTCCTTCAACTCAATTGCTTTTGGTATGGACATTCTATAAGGTCTCTTGGCAATTGGCGCAGCTCCAGGTACTAACCTTATCTCATGATCCACTTCTCTTCGAGGTGGAAGTTTGGTCAATTCTTCAAGGAATACGTCCGCGTATTCCTTTAGCCAAGAAGGTCCTTCATGAGACTCTTGATTTTGATCTAACTTGTTGAGTTTGATCAAGTAAACAGGTAATCCTTTTCTGACTCCTTTTATGATCCGAGATACTTTGGCCAATTGGATTTTCGGCACTCCTGCCTCACCTTGAGTTGTGACAAATTCCCTTTCAGAGTTTCGAAAGGAAACTTGACCCTTTCCATAGTGAATGTGGACATCATTGGGCTTAAGCCAATCCATTCCGAGTAGACACTCATGGATACCTAAATTCATGACTCTGAATTTAACTGAAGTCTTCTTTTCTCCCAGAAAGAATTCCACCTTAATACTTTGCCTGGTACAATTTACCTCACGACCATTTGCCAATTCCACAAGCAGGGTAGGTGCTTCTACTGTGGCTATTCCTAGACTTTTTGCACATGCTGGTGAGATAAAGGAATGTGTACCGCCACAATCAATCAAGGTTTTGAAACCTTTACCTTGATAGTCCGACGGTGTCTGAATCACCGAGAACTGGTGATTCGGCCCTTTCTTGTGTAAAGTGGCATGGACTATCGCTCTTTCGAATTCTGCTTCCATGGTCGGATCTTTCTCTTCTTCTTCTTCATCTCTTTGCCTATTGGCAATGCAGGCGGTTCTTCCTCTTCCTCGGGTAGTGGCTCCTTGGCCACGGCCTGCTCCTTGGAAAGGCACTTGGCGATGTCCTCTGCTGAGCTTGGGACATTGCCTCTTGAAGTGAATGGGTTCCTTGCAGTGGAAACAACGGAGGTTTCGGCCATTACTTTGAGCAGGAACAAAGTTGTTGATGTTATTCGTCCTAGGTTTCTTTCTTTGTCCCTGATTATGACCTTGAACTCTCTTCATTTGAGGTGTGAATGCTCCTCTCTTTGGGTCATTATAAGACCAAGTTTTATTACCCCTTGGTCTAGCTTGTACCTCCTGAATTATTGGTGCCGCTCGAATGAGTGCATCCTGAAGATCTGATGGACGCATAGATTCAAGACGGGTATTTACTAGTGGATTTAAACCCGCACAAAATTTGGACACCTGCTATGTCATGTCCATCTGTGGTGCATACTTTAAAAGTGAGATGAATTTAGAGTAGTATGCGTCAAGAGTGAGTCCTAGCTGTTTTAGTTCGTAGAACTCGTTCATTTTTTGCGTGCGATATGCAGGTGGTAGGTATCTACCTGCACGGCTTTCTTCAGCTTCTCCGAGGTAACAAATCCCTCTGCGATTCCTTGATCCCTGCACCATTGCTTCCACCAAAGTCTGGCTTCGCCGGTGAGTTTTAACTTGGTGAGCATAGCTTGATTGGCGGGTGCAGTACTGGCTGCTTCGAGTAATCCTCCATGGATTCAATCCAAATTTCAGCATCAGCTTGAATGAATCTGCCTCTCCCATCAAACTCGGGTGGCTTAATCTACTTGAGAAGGAACTTCTTCTCCTGGATCACAGCAGTACTTGATGTAGGAGGCGAATTAGGAACCTGTACCTCGGGTTGTGCCTGAATAAAGGTTTTCTTAACGTTATTATACGATAATCGACGTTAGCTTATATTACATCTTTAATTCAGCTATCTTGTAAACAATGTAGCTATTTAACTTTTTATCAACTCTTATGCATAGCCAGATGTTGATAAAAAGAAGTCTTTATTTGTATTTATATGGGCATAGTCCTTTCGAATACAATATTTCATGTAATGATAAGCCAATTGTTACATTTAGTTTGGGGAGAACAATGTTGTATTGCATTTATTTATAGAAACGGTGTAATAGTAGGGTTTTGGGTCATGGATCTTCAGGAATCGATAAGTATTGGAAGTTCAGGATATCCTTTCCGTTGGAATCCATACTTCTCATGGCGGCCCAACACTTTAATCCTGTCGGCGAGGATTACACGGGTTACTTCCTCATATACATATGAGTTTATCTAAACCCTCCGACCCCCTCCGACCTCGAATGTGTAAAGTCGAATTTACGTGAGCTTCCACAAAAATGAACAGCTTCACGACTTTCAGGTCTTCCAACCACTTGATCCTCTTTAGATTGGTCTCTAGATAAGCAAACCGGTGGGTAGCTATATAGTAGATTCCTGAAGCACTCGTCCATCTTCGTTCCATGTATAAAGGTGATGGATTATAAATCTGCTCTACGATGTTCATCATCCCAATCCTCCAATCCTTTGTCTATAAAGCGGAGAATGCATTGCAGTCATAAACATGACTTGAAATACCAAGAACTTGTTCCACGCTTCGTAATTCTGCAAGACAGCATTGAAGGTAAGGAAATGTTTGGACAACAACAATTTCTTTACTTCATTTTATTGAGATCTCAAAAAAAAAAATTCGTTGTTGGTCGGCTCTGATACCAACTGTAACGTGTCCACTAGTATCATCTAGGACACATCTTAGCAGTCCATTGGAAAGAATGTCTAGAAAGCTCCGCTTGGCACTTCCATGGAATGTTATAGGTTTTGCGATCTAGGTCTTCCCGCGTCTGCCACGTAGCGGAAGTATCCTGGCCGTTCCCACTTAGGATCGACCGAAATAAGGTTTTTCCTGATTTGTTATTACCTAACAGCAACTAGCGTTGGACCCAAGCGAACTACTTTACGGAGAAACGCCAGGTCCGAAGTGGATTCATGCTACACTTGGTTCAAGGAGAATGGGAAATGAGAGGGATGCAAAGCTCAACCTCTCTGCCATAAGGCATAGTCCCATTCCGTTCCCCTAAAACAACGTAAATCGAGTAAGACATAACTCTAGGTCATCGCTTTTGTTGTTCGTGTCCTTTGACGATCATGCCACTGTTCCTCAAGATTTGAGAAAAGTTCTTGACTAACTGGGACCACCCAACCGTAGGACGGACCCATGGCCCATCGTCCGCACTTTCCTCGGTTTGTTTTAGTTATGTAATTATCTACCACATTTTTTTGACATGTAACAATCACCTTCTTTAATTAAACCGTTAAGCACTGGTTCCTTCACATAATCTTACCACGTGACATAGAAAAACAATATCAAACAAGTTCTTTATTAACATATAATCATATTTATTTTTTGAAATACAAGGAGTTCCGCTCGTAGGCCTGAAGGCTATCCAGTAATCCACAGGGATCACTATTCCAAGCTTCCGCCCATAGACTAGTATGCGGGCCTCGAGATCCAATCTCGAGTCACGTTAGCCTCTTGTGTAGGACTCGAAAGGTGAGGGATTTACGGCCAGAGCCCCCCTAGCACCCAAGCGTCCTCCTACTCCAAGTAGAGCTCATTGGAGAGACCTCTCGCGGCCGGTTTGGTCCACGTTCCCAGCGCGGTCAACAAACCCCTTGATTAGGGTCAGTCAGGCAATCGGGGGTAACTAAAGCTGCCTCTCCCTTCAGGCCTTCATCCTGAAGTATAGATATTCATTTAATTTGTAATTCGTAAATCAAACAGTGCTCTAAAATCTCTAACAAGCACAAACACTTTCATTAACCGATCTTGTTGTTGGCAAACTGCTAAGGAATGATTCTTTCCTTTCGAATGCATCAGCACTCGTTCTAGGGTTGCTTGCAACTTGGCAAGATCCCTTATATTCTGGGTTAGGGCATACCCTATTAACCCAACTTGGTCAACCCTAAAGTTCATTGGATACTTTAGTTTTCGGTTTTTAACCTTCCTTATTTAGAAAGATATCAAAGAATACATCCTTTCGTAAGATAACTTGCGTAAGGATCCGCCATCCTTGCTGAGGGTATTTAACCTTCCTTCTTGTGAATCAATCACAAGACCATATGACTTCGTACTTGCCGCGCAAGTCCTGCATCGTAATATACGATGAAACAATCCGTTTTAGTTTCTTTAAGTTGACGTTTGTCAGACTTAGGATCTCTTTTTAAGAACCTCAGGGACAAACCCTAGTTCTTTTTTATTTACGATTTATTGACCCTAAAATCAAGGAAGGTAGGCAAGTATTTAAGGTATAAGCGTTTCTTGGGTTTTAAATCATTCCCAAGATATATTTCATAGCATAGGTATTTCTAAGTTTACATTAATTCGGTTAACTTTTAGAAGGTAATATTGAGATCACCTCGGCACGATTTGTTATCTTTGTGACAATTGATTTTCTAGTCCTAAACTTTATTGCTTTGAGGTTAGGTAAATTCAATTAGTCTTCCTTTTTCCTTGCGAATGAAACTCATGCCAAATAACAATCTTCTCCTTGCTAAGATATTCAGTTAGCAATGATAACTTCCTAGAGTTCAAGCAACGTAAGAAACCTTTCATGAATTTCATCTTCTATGATGATTCGTTGCAAAAAAAAAAGAATAGGGGTTAATGGTGCAAGATGCAGTTTTTATTCCTTCAAGATTTAACCGAAATATACTACTATAGTAGGTAGATAATCTTGTTCGTAATTCGTTTCAATGCATGATGCTATTTGAAGGAAACTATGTTTTATACAGTATCATTTTTGCATGTTCAATTAAACTAAACTCCTTCATCGTAAATAACTAGGACAAAATATATCTTATCCCTAACAATTCATCTTTCATGATTGAATTAAATCCGATATAAAACCAAGAAGGAAAAAACAGGTTTTGGGGTGAGATGTCCACATGGATACCCGGAGATGACCCTCCCGCAGCTACTCCTTGGACTTTCTTAGGCGGCATCACAGTTATAATCCTTGGAACGTGAAGGCAGCTTTTACTCTCCTTTTCGGATTTCCACCACTACTTCAATACTCTTCTTCTTTGTGGAACTTACGAGGGAATGGGTGCTTAAATCTCGGGTGGGAGTATAAACCCACTTGGAGAAGGCTTGTGGAAGCCCACAAGGAAGGATTTAAGGGCTTGCAATATGAAAAGGGCTTATAGGACCCTAGGGTATTTCATGGGGACAAACCACGGAGAGGATTTTTAAATCCTGGGGAGGGTGAAAAAAATAGGTTATAAAACCCTTCAAGAGGAAGGACTATTAAAACCATGGAGAGGCTTAATGGGTTTTGAGGCGGAGGGGAGAGGGGCATAAACACGGGTTGGGGTTTAGTGGCTCTATGGAAAGGGGTTAAGGGTTCAAAAAAACCCGAGGGGGTGAGGGGGGGAAAAAAAAAGAATAATGGGGACACGGGGGAAATAAAAAGGGGCTTAGGGTGTGTGTGAAAAGGAGTATGGGGGTGAAAGGGAAAAAGGAATATGAGTATAGGAAGGGGGGCTTAGAGGAGCCTCCCCTTAGAAGCTTCAAGAAACTTCTTGAAGCTTCTATAGGATTACAGGAGCCACGTGGGGGGGGGGATAATTTGACGCGACGACGGGGGGGAGGGTGAAAGTCTACAGGCGGCAGATGCAACGTTCGACAGTGGTCCTTCCTCCTCCCTCGGTGCCAACACAAATGGGCGATGGCTTCGTCCTCCTTTCTCACGGCAGATGGATGTCAGGTGGCAGCAGCATCTTCCCCGTCCTCTCATGATACCGCAGCACCCTCCCTTCTTCTCATGACTCTCCCTTATTCTTATAGGGGAGGGGAGAGAACCCTCCCCCCTTGACATGTCCATCCGCATGCCCTGTGGAGCGGAGCAAGCTCCAGCGAGGAGCTTGCTGGCTCCTCTATCCCCCCTCTACCCTTCCAGCTCGATGCGCTGCCGCGCGAGAAGGAGAAATTCAAAAATATATATTTGATATATTACATTGCTGAGCGCAAAAATCGCACTATTCTTAATGCTATACGTTGCATGCTTATACACTCTGGTTTGTCTTGAAAGTTTTGGATTGAAGCACTTCTAACAGCCGTTTTTATTCAAAATCATCTTCCAACAATTGCCCCTACTGGTAAAATTCCTATGTACTTCATGTTCATGATGGTTCTCTATTCATCATTGATTCAGGTGGCACTGGAAACATGACATACCAATTGTAGTGGCTTCACAATTATCATTCTCTTCATGTCAAGAAGTTTGTTTACCTTGCAGATGATACGACTTGTCAAGTCAAAGGAGTAGGTGATTTATATCTCGGGACTGTTTCATCCACTAGAATATTAAGAGGAGATCTTCATGTTCCAGATTTGCAAAGAAATCTTCTTTCTGTTGTTCGTCTAGTTGATCTTGGTTTGTTTATTGGCTTTTGATCATAATCAATGTTGTATAGAGAAAGACAGACATACTATAGTAGTGGCTCCTTGACATGGTAATCTATTTGAGCTATCATTGAACGATACGGTTGCAAATGTTGTTACTGCCCCTGGAGATGCAGATTGCAAATTATGGCATCAACGATTTGCACACTCCGATTTTGCCAAAATTCTTGATCTTCATCGTCATGATCTTGTGCAAGATATGGATCTTAAATCTCATCCACGTATGGGAATATGTGAGTACTGTGCACTTGGAAAACACCATCGTTCGCCTTTCCACACTTCTACTTCATCACATTCATGTGCTCTCTTGGATTTGGTTCATACCGATATTTGTGGTCCTTTTCCTGCCTCAAAGTCTCAATATCAATATTTTATAACTTTCATTTATGATTTCTCACGGTACACACATGTTTATCTTCTTCGACATAAGTCTGAGGCTTTATCTATATTTAAACAATACAAGATAAGTGTGGAGCTTCAAACTGGATTCTGTATAAAGACTCTTTACAGTGACAATGGCGGTGAATATGTATCCAATCTATTTGATGACTTCTATAAGGATCAAGGTATTCATCATGAGTTTACAGTTCCTTATTCTCCTCAACAAAATGGTATTGCTGAGCGCAAAAATCGCACTATTCTTAATGCTATATGTTGCATGCTTATACACTCTGGTTTGTCTCGAAAGTTTTGGACTGAAGCACTTCTAATAGCCGTTTTTATTCAAAATCATCTTCCAACAACTACACCTGTTGGTAAAATTCCTATAACAATTTGGACAGGGAAGACACCTTCAGTCTCTCACTTTCGCACATTTGGCTGCATTGCTTATATTCATGTGCCCAAGGACACTCGACATAAGTTGGATTCTCCAGGTTTGAAGATTATTTTTCTTGGTTATTCAAATCATTCCAAAGGCTACAAATTTTATGATCCTTCTACTCAAAAGGTTATCATTAGTCGTGATGCTATATTTGATGAGAAGACTATGGGTGGCACATGGTCGTCAGATGTTTCAGATGATACACAGTCTTTTCTTAGTGCATTTCCTTACTTGCTTTGTGAGTCTACTAATTCTGATGATCATAAACCTCCTTCACCTCCAAAGAAAATTGATGAAAATTTGGAGATATATGTCAATCTTCCCATTGAGATAGAGCATGGATTCTATTCTATTGAATATGATGTCTTTGATGATGTTATGTCTCTCCAAGAGGATCCAATATCGTATACGAAAGCTATCAATTCGTCTCAAAGGGATCAATGGCAAGAAGCTATGCAAGCTGAGTACGATTCTTTAATCTCCAAAGGTACATGGATTCTTACTGAACTCCCCCCAAATCATGTTCCTATCAAATGTAAATGGGTTTATAAAACCAAGACCAAAGGTGATGGCTCGTTTGATAAGTTCAAAGCAGGACTTGTTGCAAAAGGTTACTCGCAGATTGCAGTAGTAGATTATCAAGAAACATTTTCTCCCATTGTGCGCTCCACAACTGTTTGTATGCTTTTGGCTTTTGCAACACTATTTGATCTAGAAATTCACCAAATGGATGTTAAAATGGATTTTCTCAATGGAGATCTTGAAGAAGAAATCTATATGGAGCAACCTGAAGATTTTATGATTGCAAGAAAGGAGCATCTTGTATGCTAGCTTCATCGTGCATTATATGGATTGAAGCAAGCCTCTCGTGCTTGGTATATTAAGATTGATCAATTCCTCATATCTAAAGGTTTTGTTGCATGTTTTGCTGACCCAAATCTTTACATCAAAAGGGATGACAAATGTTTTATTATTCTTGCTCTATATGTTGATGATACTATTCTTGCGTCAAATAATATTGCTTTCTTGGATGCTATGAAGAAGCTTTTATCGACTGCATTTGAAATGGTGGATCTTGGTGAGATACATTCTTGTTTGGGTATTCAAGTTCAACGACATCGACATCAAGGCATTCTTCTTCTTCGCCATAAAATGTTTATTAATGATATTGTTAAGAAGTTTGGGTTGACAAATGCGCACTCTGCCAACACTCCCATCCTTTCGAGCTCTATCAAGGGTACATCTACAACACGCAATGAAGAATCAGCCATTCATCAACCTTTTGCTAATCTTGTTGGTTGTCTTCAATTTATTGGTTTAAACACAAGACTAGATATTTTATTTGCAGCTAACTTTTTGGGACAGTATCTTTCTTCCCCTTCCACTATTCATTGGAGTGTTGCAAAACGTATTCTTAAGTACCTCAAGGGTACTGAGGAGTTTGGTCTTATTTATCGTCGTCAAGAGGATTCTTCTTTATCTTCTCCAACTTCTCTTGACCTTATTGGATATACAGATGCTAATTGGGCAAGTTCACATTTATCATTGTGATCTACAAGTGGGAATTGTTTCTTAGTAAATGGATGTTTGGTTTCTTGGTCTCGCAAGAAACAATGATGTGTTGTGGTTTCTACAACTGAGACCAAATATGTTGCTGCATCATTAGTAGCTCGCGAGCTAGTTTGGCTTCGACAACTACTTGCAGATTTGGGACATCCTTCATCATCTAGTACACCTCTTCGATGCGACAACCAAAGTGCTATTAGTCTTACCAAAGACTATATACAACATAGTAAATCAAAGCATATTGCTATTCATTATCATTATGTTCAACATGAAGTCAAGAAAGGTTCCATTATGGTGGAGCATTGTCCTAGTGATCAAATGGTTGCAGACATCTTCACAAAAGATCATAGTGAAGCTCTCTTTAGTTCATTAAGACATGCACTTGGTATTATTCCAAGTTCTTGTCTCACTGATTGAGGCATGTATCATTGTATTCAAGAAAACTTTATAGTAAATCATTTTTGTATCATATGTATGTGTAGGGGCTCCAGTTTTTCCCTTGTTCTCCCCAAGGGTTTTTTCACTTGTAGCCAGAGACCTTTGTTTGAGTGGGGAATTCATGTTGAGAGAGAGAGAGAGAGTACGAGAAAGATACACAAGATATTCTCCCAAAGAATGATTCATATTGATGTAGAGTTAGTATATATAGATGAGACCCAAGTCAAGTGAGAGATGATATATATAGTTGTAACAGTATATTGCCCAAAAGAGTCCCTCAAATTGACTCTCATTAATTTTATCAAATCATTTTTTTACTAAATACTAGGCATGTAAATTGTTTTGATGGTTCAAGCCAATGTTCTTCTAGTGCTTTGCCTTGAGGTTCAAACAACATAAGGCATACACAAATAAAAGCATTAATCAAGAGAGAGAGAGAGAGAGAGAGAGAGAGAGTGTGTGTGTGTGTGTGTGTGTGTATGTGTGTGTGTCTGAGTGAGTGAGTGAAAAAGAGAGAGAGAGTAAACATAGAAGTGACAATGTCACATTGTATTCTTGAATGGAATCTCTTCTATTTACAATAAAACTTCTTTTTATCAATGTTTGATTGTGCATTAGAATTGATAAAAAATTAAGTGGTTAGATTGCCTGGGTGATAGCGAAATTGAAGATGTAATATAAATCAATAACGTTTATCGTATAATGACACTAAGAGATCTTTATCCAGGCACAACCCCAGGTACAGGTTCCCAATTTGCCTCCTACATCAAGTACTACTGTAATCCAGGAGAAGAAGTTTCTTCTCAAGCAGATTAAGCAGCCCAAGTTTGACGGGAGAGGCAAGTTCGTCCAAGCAAATATGCTGAAATTTGGATTGAGTCCATGGAGGTTTAAATCTACCAGTAAATACCCGTCTTGAATCTATGCGTCCATCAGATCTTTAGGACGCACTCATTTGAGCGGTGCCTATAATTCAGGAGGTACAGCCTAGAGCAAGGGAGGATGATGCAGAAATTTCAGCCGCTATGGTTGATCATGTTTGCCATGTCTATGATATTGTGGCTTTCATAGAAGAACTCTATGTTGGAGATTAGTTGCAGATTGGCAAGTACCTTAGTACACTAAGCAAAAGAGATGAATGGACAGATGAAGAGTTCAAGAAGATCAAAAGAAAAGCCTATGGTTATTTTCTCAAGGATGGATTTCTTTGGAAGCATCCGAAGAAAAGAGGCGGATTACCTTTGCGGGTTGCCTGCGATAGAGAGACACAATTACAGGTGATGAGGGAGTTTCATGAGAGTCCTTGGGCTGGTCATAGAGAAGTGTGGGCTACTTATGAGAAAATCAAGGAGAAATATTGGTGGAAAGGCATGTATAGAGATGTTTTTCACTTTGTAGAGACTTGCAGAGACTGCCAGATGTATTCGGTAGTGCGTCATCGAGATGAGCTTCATTCGACCTAACCGCTATGCATTCATTATAAGTGGGTAGTTGATTTGGTTACTATGCCTATGGATCTATGGCAGATGAGATATATTGTTTTGGCTAGAGAGGATCTTACCAATAATGTTGAGGGCAGATCTTTGAGAACGAAGACCACTAGTGCAGTGTGTAAGTTCTTATTGGAAGAAATTTTCTGCAGGTATGGCTGTGTGGGTAAGATCACTATAGAACAACGTTGTATTACATTTATCTACAGGAACTGTATAATAGTATGGTTTTGGGTCGTGGATCTTCAGGAATCGGTAAATCATTGGAAGTTCAGGGTATCCTTTCCTTTGGAACCCATTCTTTTCATGGCGCCCTAACACTTTAATCCTGTTGACGGGGATTACATGGGTTACTCCCTCATATACATATGAATTCATCTCAACCCTCCGACCTCGAATATGTAAAGTTGAGTTTACGTGAGCTTCCACAAAAATGAACAGCTTCACGACTTTCAAGTCTTCCAGCCACTTGATCCTTTTTAGGTTGGTTTGTGGGTAAGCAAACCGGTGGGCGGCTATATAGTAGATTCCTGAAGCACTCGTACAAAGGTGATGGATTATAGATTTTCTCTAGGATGTTCATCATCTCAACCCTTTGTTGATAATGCGGAGAATGCATTGCAGTCATAAACATGATTCGAAATACTAAGAACTTGTTCCACGCTTTGTAATTCTGCAAGACAGCATTGGAAGTAAGGAAATGTTTGGAACAACAACATTTGCTTTACTTCAACTTATTAAGATTTCATAAAAACCATTCCATTGTTGGTCGGCTCTGAAGCTAACTGTAACGTATCCACTTGTATCTTCAGGACACGTCTTAGCAGTCCATCACAAAGGATGTCTAGAAAGCTCCACCCGACACTCCCATGGAATGTTACGGGGTTTGCGATATAGGGATTTCCGCGTCTGCCACGTAGCGGAAGTATTTCGGTCGTTCCCTCTTAGGATCGACTTGAATTAGGGTTTTCCTTATTGGTCATTTCCTAACGGCAACTAGCGTCGCACCCCAAGCAAACTACTTTACGCAAAAATGTCGAGTCCAAAGCAGATTCATGCTGCACTTGGTTCAAGGAGAATGGGACACGAGAGGGATGCAAAGATCAACCTCTCTGCCATAAGGCATAGTCCCATTCTGTTCCCCTAAAACAGCATAAATCGGGTTCAATCATAACTCTAGGTCAACGCTTTTGTTGTTCGTGTTCTTTGACAATATTTCTACTGTCCATCGTGATTTGAGAAAGTTCCCGGCCAATCGGAACCACCCATCCGTAGGTCGGACCTATGGCCTATCCTCCGCACTTTCCTTGGGTTGTTTTCGTTATTTAATTACCTAATACATTAGTTGGACATGTAACAATCAGCTTCTTTAATTAACCCATTAGGCACTGGTTCTTTCACATAATCTTATCACTTGACATAGAAAAACAATATCAAACAAGTTCCTTATTAACAGGTTATCATATTTATATTTGAAATACAAAGAGTCGAGCCCATAGGCTTTTCCACAATCCGCCCGAAGGCTATCCAGCAATCCACAGGGATCACTAATCCAAGTTTTCGCCCGTAGACTAGTATGCGGGCCTCGAGATCCAATCCTGAGTCACGTTAGGACAAAGAAAGAAAGCAAGGACTAACAATGTCAACAACTTTGTTCCTACTCAAAGCAATGGCCGAAACCTCCGTTGTTTCCACTGCAACAAACCCGGTCACTTCAAGAGGCAATGTCCCAAGCTTGGTGGAGGACATCGCCAAGCACCTTTCCAAGGAACGGGCCGTGGTCAAGGAGCCGCTACCCGAGGCAGAGGAAGAACTACCTACCTTGCCAATAGGTAATTGTGTGAAGAAGAATAAGAAGAAGAAGATCCGACCATGGAAGCAGAGTTTGAAAGGGCGACAATCCATGCCGCTCTACACAAGAAAGGTCCAAATCGCCAGTTCTCAGTGATTCAGACACCATCAGACTATCAAGGTAAAAGTTTCAAGACCTTGATTGATTGTGGCAGTACACATTCCTTTATCTCACCAGCATGTGCAAAAAGATTAGGAATAGCCATAGTAGAAGCACCTACCTTGCTTGTGGAATTGGCAAATGGTCGTGAGGTTACTTGTACCAGGCAAACTGCTAAGGTGGAATTCTTTCCGGGAGGAAAGAAGACTTTAGTCAAATTCAGAGTCATGAATCTAGGTATCCATGAGTGTCTACTCGGAATGGATTGGCGTAAGCCTAATGACGCCCACATTCATTGTGGAAAGGGTCAAGTTTCCTCTCAAAACTCTGAAAGGGAATTAGTCACAACTCAAGGTGAGGCTGGAGTTCCAAGAATCCAATTAGCCAAAGTATCTCAGATCATAAAAGGAGTTAGAAAAGGATTACCTGTCTACTTGATCAAACTCAACAAGTTAGATCAGAAGCAAGAGTCTAATGAAGGACCTTCTTGGCTAAAGGAATACGTAGATGTATTCCCTAAAGAGTTGATAGAACTGCCACCTCAAAGAGAAGTGGATCATGAGATTAAGTTAGTACCAGGAGCTGCGCCAATTGCAAAGAGACCTTATAGACTGTCCATACCAGAAGCAATTGAGCTGAAGGAACAACTCAAGCAACTGCTAGATCAGGGCTACATCTGGCCTAGCAGTTCACCATGGGAAGCTCCAATACTATTCCAGAAAAAGAAAGATAGGACATTTCAACTATGTATTGATTACCGGGGTTGAATCAATCAATGGTCAAGAACAAGTACCCTATTCCTAGAATAGATGAGCTTCTTGATCGTCTTCAAGGTGCAAAGATCTTCCCCAAGATTGATCTCAGGTCAGGTTACTATCAAATAAGGATCAAGGAAGAAGATATCCCCAAGACGGCCTTCAATACAAGATATGGGCACTTTGAGTTCCTAGTTATGTCATTCGGACTTACGAACGCACCTGTCACCTTCAATAGATTAATGCAGGATATCTTTAGGCCATATCTTGATGATTTTGTGCTTGTCTTCTTTGACGATATTTTAGTCTATTCCAAACGGGAAGAAGATCATGAACCCCAACTTTGGATTGTCCTTGAGACAATGAGGTCACATAAGCTGTATGCTAAGATGCAGAAATGTGCATTCTTCAAATGCTAGATTAAATATATGGGATTCATAGTATCAGTAGAAGAAATCTCAGTGGACCCAGCCAAGGTCAGAGATGTGCTAGAATGGCCAATACCAACATCTGTCAAAGAGATACACTGCTTTCTTGGATTGACAGGATGGTATAGGGTCTTCATAAAAAACTATGCTTTAATTGCAGCACCTCTGACGGACTTACTAAAGAAGCAAACAACCATTGCATGGTCAACTCCCAAACAAAATATATTCGACAGATTATAAAGTAAAGTTTGGTATCAGCACCTATTCTAAAACTTCAAGACCTCAATAAAGAGTTCGAGGTATTGATGCTAGCATGCTTGCCTTGGGGTACGTACTTATGCGGGAAGGTCATCCAGTAGCATACTCTTCAAGGAAATTGAAGAGTCATGAAAAGAATTATGCTACGCATGATCTGGAATTGCTAGATGTCATCCATGCTCTAAAGCTTTGGAGACACTACCTGTTAGGTAACAAGTTTACACTAGTAACTGACCATAAGAGACTCAAATGGATCTTTAGCCAGAATGAGCTCAAGATGAGGCAACGTCGGTGGATTGAAGTGTTGGAGGAGTATGACTTTGAAATCAAATACCAACCAGGAAAAGAGAATATAGTTGCCGATGCACTTAGTCGCAAGGCATTCCTTAATTCTCTAGTCCTGCAAAATCCATCAACAGCTAGATCTCTAGCTACAAAAGTATCTATGCCAAACAACCCTATACTTGAGTTAGCTAGAGAGGATGCATGCCATGATCCATCCTATCAAAAGATGCTAAGGGAAATATCTACCAAGGATTAGAACAAAAAGTTGCAGGCTAAGTATCATGAATTTTCTATTAATAGTGGACTTGTCTACTATAAAACAAGGCTATGTATACCAGCAAGTCAGTCACTTAAGCAGAAGATTTTGTGGGAAGCTCATGGTTCCCCTTTCTCAGGACATCCTGGCTATGCCAAGAACTCTTAATGCAGCTAGGAAGAGCTACCATTGGGAGAGTCTTAAAGGTGACATTCTCAAATATGTCACCGAGTGTTTGTCTTGTCAACGTATCCAAGCCGAACATGTAAAGATGCCAGGGAAACTGCAACCGCTTAACATTCCCCAAATGAAATGGGAATTTATCAGTATGGATTTTGTTGTAGGCCTACCCCAAGTCCAGGGAGGATACAACTCCATCATGGTTGTGGTCGACATGCTTACTAAGGTTGCACACCTTATTCCAGTAAAGACAAACTATAAAGCCTCAGACATTGCAAGGTTATTTATCAAGGAGATATTCAAGCTACATGGTTTACCCAGAAGAATCATTAGTGATCGTGATTCTCTCTTCACGTCACACTTCTGGAGAGCTATCTTTGAAGGTATTGGGACTCAACTCTGTTTTAGCACCGCCCACCATCCCCAAACGGATGGCCAAATAGAGCGAGTAAATCCAGTCATTGAGGATATGCTTAGGGCATAGTGCTGTCAGGAGCCGAAGAGGTGGATTCAATATTTAGCTTTGGTTGAATTTGCCTACAATGCTTCTTACCAACAAAGCATTCAGATGACCCCTTTCCAAGCATTGTATGGTCATGGCTGTCGAAGTCCCCTAAACTTCTCAGATCCAACCTTAAGGGTTGAAGCTTCAAGGCAGATGTTGGAAGAGATGGATGACCAAATAAAGTCAATAAGACAGGACATCCAAGCTGCCAAGGATAGACAGAAGGCATACGCGGATTTGAAACGTCAAGATAGAGTCTTCAAAGAAGGAGACATGGTCTTCATTTGCATACGTCCAAAGAAGAGTTCCCTATCCTTAGGAGATTACAAGAAGCTAAGTCCAAGGTATTGTGGACCGTACAAGATCCTCAAATGCCTAGGATCTAATGCTTATAAACTGCAACTCCCTGAGAATCTAAAGGTTCACAATGTATTCCATATCAACCTATTGAAGAAATATGGACCTAATCCTAACCATGTACTTGACGACCAACAAATTGTAATGCCTAGTCAAGGAGTCCATGAACTAAGGCCTGATAGGATCTTAGATGTTAGGGAGAGACAATTGAGATCCAGAACCTTGAGAAAAAGCCTCGTCCAGTGGAAAGATTATCCCGAAGAGGATGCCACTTGGATAGATGAAGGTACTCTCAACCATCAATATCCCCAGTTTATCTCAAGATGAGGACATCTCGATTCCTCTAAGGGGGAGAGAATGTAAAATACCGAATACTACACGCATGAACCCCCTTTTTTTTAAAGTAGTGGGATGATAATATTGCATTGTGATAAATTACTAGGATAATGGCAAATTTTTTTTCCTTATTCCCCTCCCCAGTCGATTGTCATGCTGGAAGGGGAGGGGAATAGAATGCATGATAAAGCTCCTCGGTGGAGCTCGCTGCTACTAGTCGCCATGGCGCACACACATAGGGGAGGAAGGATTCCCTCCATCTTACCTATATAAACTAGGGGGAAATCACCAGTGGGGGGGAGAAAAAGGAGAGGAGACGGACACTCTGTAGCATTGTGAGGGGAGAAAGAGATCAAGGATGGACTCGCTACTGCTTTCGGGAGTGGAGATGGGCCGCTGATGTCCGCCGAAGGCCAGAACGGTGTTGCCATTGCTGTCAGGCCGCACCCAGCCGCCAATTCGACGTTGTGATTTGCCCCTCCTGCCACGTGTCTTAAAGAAGCTGTAGAAGCTTATGAGGGAAAGCTTCTAGGGGACCTTTATAAGCCCCCTTTCCCCCCCTAAAAGAACTCAGACCTTAAAGGTCTTCTTACCCCCCCCACCCCCGTGTTTAAACCCTTAAGCCCCCTTTCCCTTGGCTTTGGAATCACCCCCCCGTGTTTAAACCCTTAAGCCCCCTTTCCCTTGGGCTTTGGAATCCCCCCGTGTTTAAACCCTTAAGCCCCCTTTCCCTTGGCTTTGGAATCACCCCCCGTGTTTAAATCCTTAAGCCCCCTTTCCCTTGGCTTTGGAATCACCCCCCGTGTGCAAATCCTTAAGCCCCCTTCCCTTGGGCTTTGGAATCCCCCCCCCGTGTTTAAACCTTCTTAAGCCCCCTTCCCTTGGGCTTTGAAGGTAACCCCCCTAAAATTCTCCCTTAGGCCTTTTTCTTATAGCCTTAAGTCCACCCCCCTGGAATTCCTCCTAAGGCCCCCGTTAACCCTTTTTCTTTCCCCTCCTCGAATATCCCCCCCTTGAAACCCCCTAGTCCTTTTCCCCATGTAAAAACGAGGCCTACTCATCCCCAAAGGATTTCTACAATATCCCCTTTCCCGATTTTAGAACCTTTTTCGTGGTTCTTCCCTCTTCCACACACCCATCCCTTCAAAGAGTCTCCACGAAGGGAAGCAAAAGAAACTTGTAAAGGATGGCGAAACTTAATAAGGAGATTCGCAAAGCAGCATCAACGACAGAAAATCTACAATTGTGATGCCTCCTAAGAAAGTCCAAGACGCAGCTGTAGGAGGGTCGTTTCCGGGTATCCACGTGGACATCTCACCCCAAGTCCACGTTTTCCTTCCTAATTCTTATTTGGTAATGTTGAAATTCAATCATGCAAGGTTAATTGTTGGATATAGGATATATTTTGGTTCTAGATGTTCATGAGGGAGGAACTTAGTCAATAATACTTTCAATAAACCATGCAAAATAAAGGAAGCATAAATGCATTTCTATCAAATAGCTTTATGCATTGAAATGAATTAAAAATTAGATTATTGTCCATTAAAATAGTATACTTTGTTTAAGCCTAGAAGTATAAATTGCATAT
The DNA here is from genome assembly GCF_053477565.2 of Lygodium microphyllum. Classification (NCBI taxonomy): domain Eukaryota; kingdom Viridiplantae; phylum Streptophyta; class Polypodiopsida; order Schizaeales; family Lygodiaceae; genus Lygodium; species Lygodium microphyllum. The sequence goes on along the minus strand of NC_141150.1, from coordinate 8,038,965 downwards.
CGCACTATTAACCCATATCCTCTTTGCAATGAATCATCATGGAAAGTGCAAAGCATGAAATGATTCTTACGATGCATGACTCTAGGAAATTATCCTTTTTCAAATTATCAAGTAAAAGGTTGCTTGTTTAGCATGAATTTTTTTCGCAAAGTTATAGGAAGATTAGTTGGAATTAATCTAACCTATGCCTAACTGCAAATTGATAAGTTAGGGTTGAAAAATCAATTTACGCATATACAACAAGTCATGTAGAAATGATCACGTAATTATTCTCTAGAGTTAAGAAATTTGGCATAAATATAAAATTCCTAAACCGTGGAGTACTCATTTAGAACGAGTTCACTAGGAAATTAATACATGACCTAATCGTACGTATTGCTAAAACTAAAACTCCTATACCTTAAATACTTGCCCACTTTCGTCGAAATGTAGGGATAGTGCAACATATTTGGAAGGTGAGCTAGGGTTTGTCCCTAAGAATCTTACAAGATAAAACTTGGAAACCCTAGGTCTAACGACGTCAGCCTAATGTAATCACGAACAGATTGTTTTGTGACTCCATTCTATGCGACACTTGTGCAACAAGTGTGGAGTCATATGATCTTGTGATTGGATCACAAGGGAATGGCTAAATTCTCGCAACAAGGATGGCAAGTCCTTACGCAAGTTATCTTGCAAGAGGATGAATAATCATCCCAAATTACTATCTTTCTTGAGTAAAGAAGATTGATTGGAAGCTAAAGAGGAGCCGATAAACTGAAATAACCTATGAACTTAAGGTTTGGCCAAGTCGGGTTAATAGGGTATGCCCTAACCCAGGATATAGGGTATCTTGCCAAGTTATCTTGCCAAGTTGCAAGTCATCCCGGATCGAGTGCTGGATGCATTCGAAAGGAAGGATTCATTCCTTAGCAGTTTGCCAATTAAAAAAATATATGGAAATGTTTGTGCTTGCTACAGATTCTAGAGCAGTGTTTAGCTTTGTATGATCAATGAATCAAAAGATAAATGGATATCTATACTTCAGGTTGAAGGCCTGAAGGGAGAGGTAGCTTCAGTTACCCCCAAGGGCCTGCTTAACCCTAACCAAGGGGGTTGTTGACCGCGCTGGGAAAGTGGACCGAACCCACCACGAGAGGTCTCTCCATTGAGCACTACTTGGAGCAGGAGAACGCTTGGGTGCCAGGGGGGGCTCTGGCCATAAATCCCTTTCCTTTCGGGCCCTACACCAGAGGCTAACGTGACTCGGGATTGGATCTCGAGGCCTGCATATTAGTCTATGGGTGGAAACTTGGATTAGTGATCCCTGTGGATTGTTGGATAGCCTTCGGGCAGATTGTGGATAAGCCTATGGGCTCGACTCTTTGTATTTCAAAGATAAATATGATAACCTATTAATAAGGAACGTGCCTGATATTATTTTTCTATGTCAAGTGATAAGATTATATGAAATAACCAGTGCCTAACAAGTTAATTAAAGAAGCTGATTGTTACATGTCCAACTAATGTGTTAGGTAATTAAATAACTAAAACAACTCGAGGAAAGTGCGGAGGATGGGCCATAGGTCCATCCTACGGATGGGTGGTCCCGGTTGGCCAGGAACTTTTTTGAAATCACGATGGACAGCAGGAAGATCGCGTCAAAGAACAGAACAATAAAAGCGTTGACCTAAAGTTATGATTGAACTTGATTTACGCTATTTTAGGGGAACGGAATGGGACTATGCCTTATGGCAGAGAGGTTGAGCTTTGCATCCTTCTCATTTCCCATTCTTCTTAAACCAAGTGCAGCGTGAATCCGCTTCAGACTCGGCGTTTCTGCGTAAATAGTTTGCTTGGGGTCCGACGCTAGTTGTCGTTAGGAAATGACCAATAAGAAAAACCCTAATTCAGGTCGATCCTAAGTGGGACCGGCCGGAATACTTCTGCTACGTGGCAGATGCGGAAAGCCCTAGATCACAAACCCCATAACATTCCATGGGAGTGCTGGGCGGAGCTTTCTAGACATCCTTTCCGATGGACTGCTAAGACGTGTCCTGAAGATATAAGTGGACACGTTACACAATTACATGCGCTTACAGACGTGCTACTCAAATATTAAAAAAATTAAAAAAAAGTTGTGGCTTTCTTTTCAAACCTACACTTTCCTGCATTTTTTGTGTGTTTTCTGCAGTTCGAGCTCGACATTACTACTCATGTCTATCTATCACGTCATGAAGACAATGAGGCAAGGAAATAAGAGTAAAAAGAGGACAGAAGGAAAGAAGAGCCAAAGAGTAAAGAACAAGAGCCAAACAGCAAGGAAGAGAAGAAGATTCAAGCAACTTACCAAGGGAAGGGAGAAGGAGAACAAGGAGCTTGCAACCTAGCTGCCACCCAATCAGAACAAGCAAAGAAGGTGAGTTCTTCTTCTCTCTCTCAATCTTGTTTGCTTTCTCTGTCTGTTTGTCTCTCTCTCTCTCTCTTTACATGCTATAGTCTGTAATCTATAGAGGTTTTTTTGCATTTTTTTAAACCAAGTTTGAAAAGAAATGGTCCTATTGTGCGCGTCTGTCAGCGCGTCCAGATGACAGTGTAGACGCAGGTATGACAGACGCATACAAAGACGCAGATATAGATGCAGCATGTAATATAAATTACTTTTGTAGAATGGTGAGTATCTATTTGTAGCAAACCACTACACATAATATACACAAACTTGAAGATATCTAAGAGAGCTATTTTAATTAAAAGCCCATATATAGAAAACTATAATGTAGTGGACTATTCTTTCATAAACTAGTGATACAGAGATCTAATGATAATACTATGTAATTGAAAGAATGCTTCCCTCTTTAAAGACCTATCTACTCATAGTAGGACAGAATTTTCCAAATGTACACATACACTAAATACAATAGATCATATGCATGGCAAACCAAGTGGACACTTTCAAGGAGTAGTTTTGGCTTATGATAACTATGACAACTACACCAAAAGCAACCCCCCAACCGCAAATTGTCATTTCTATACCTTATAGGCAAGGAATAGTCTTACCCAAAAATACGATAATTTTCCCAAGCTCTACATAAGTCACACATAGGATAACAACATGTCAAACATATCATTAGTTACTAGGTCTATTCTTACTCAAAGTATGACAAAGAATTTTAATATCTAAAGATAATTCTCACAATTGGACTAAGTATTCAGGATCCAAGAAATGTAACGTATCAAGGCCTAATGTTGCCAAATCAAGGACCAATATCTCAATCCATGTAATATACAAGGTCACAACTATACTTTCCAAATATGTTGCTAGGTGGCAGCTATACGAAGGGTGAGCACCTTCAATGTTTCTCCTTTGTGTGCATATTGACAGGATGAGTGCCTTGAATGGTTCTCTCTTACTGCTAGGCATGTTTTGAAGAGCTAATTACTTTTTGTCCTGGGTAAAAGCTTGATGAGGATGCCTATCCTTTTCGAGTGTGAGACTTGCATGTGTTAATGTGGGTGAAGCCGTACATGGGTGATACCACAATATTCATATGTCGAGCGCTAACATCTACATGATTTGATTATTTAATGAAATTCCAATGATTATTTGATTTATTATGGCTAGCTATATTTATTCAATTAACTATTTTTCTAACATGATTTTCTAAATCTTTGGTAGAGCTAATGTGTAGAGCAAGATGAATTGGATACACATAGCAACCACACTTTATTCTATAAACTTCTTCATTGTATTATACAAATAGTTGCATCATTGTGTATAATAAGGAGTGCATATATCCTCTTTGTAAATATTTATTAATACATGAGATTTTAGAGATAGAATGAAGGTATTCTAGAAATATTTTACGGCTCTCAATAGTTGTGAGTTGTGCAATTGATTGCAATCATTTATTTAGTAAAATAAAATTCTTTTATGAAAATAGTGATTATAAAGGGCCTATCTTTGGGCAAAGCAAGATTCATTTTAATATTATAAATATGGCATGGAGGAGATACCCACTCCATATAGGGGGAGATTGCACCCAATAGTGTGTTGCTCAATTTTTCTTTACTATTCTTTAAGTCCGTTTTGAGTTTTATGAGTCATGCTTTCATTTTTATGAGTAAAAGAGTGTGAGGTAGAGCTTCTTCTGCTGGTTGTGTGCAATTCTTCCATCTAATGTGTGCAAAAAAGATATCAGAGCGCCCAGCCTACATTTAGGACTTCCAATCGCTTTTCCTCTTATGCAAAGGCAAGCTTGCTGGAACAATTGGCCTCTACGGTCTATCTCAACCCAAAACCGACTTCATGCTTGAGAGCGGAATTTAGGTGACAGGAAGTGCTTAAAAATAGCTAAAAATTATGAATATCAAGGGAAAAATATTCAATGGCAAAGGTGGCGGCTCGATCTAGGACGATTTTAAGCGTCAAAGTGCTTTAAAGGCGCTAGAGCGACACTTGTTGATTTTTCATAATTTTTGAGACAGTCGTGCAGGTTGGCAAGAGTTACTGGCCAATGCGGGATGCTAAGCCGGACGCCCGGGATTTTTCAAAGCTCAATTCCGAGTCCGGAAGGGGAAATTGCCACAAAGTGGGCAAGATTTGAAAAGGTGTACCAAAGTTTGGCCAAAGTGGGCATGACCTTTGAGAGCCCAAGAAATTTAAATGTCACATGAAAAGTTTGATGCAAGAGATGAAAAAAACGTGGAGAGAGGAGGTGCCAGGATGCGCTCGAAAAATGCGCCTTCTCCTCCTTCATCATGGCATGGAGGTTGCATACAACCTATCAGGCAAATCATTGGCCCTCATTTCCCTCTGTATGCTAGTCATTTCGCCGCCCTTCGCCCGTCAAATGATGCTCTCTTTGAAGATCTCTGATTTCAGTCTTTCTCTCTCCTCCCTCTCTCTCTTCTAAAGGCAAGTTCATGTGGGAAGAAGAAGGAAGAAGAAAGAATGATGGAGGCTTGTCCGGTATGGATCGGATTGCTCCACGGGTTGGAAATGGTGATTGGTAATTGTGCTGGACATGAAGTGCTGCTGATTTCCAAATTTGCAGCCATGGACATGAAACCCGAAACACGCAAATAAGCGGTAATTCAAAATTTTCAAAGGAAATTTGAGATTTTATGGCTTTGGATTGATGAAATGTTGTTCATGTGGGCTAAAAATTATTCATGTTGTTGTTTTCCATGAGTTCTTGCTGGTCATAATCAGAAAATCAAAAAAATATGCATCTTGTGGTTCAAAATAATACATTAAAGCACGTAAAATATGAAAAATCAAGGGAAAATGATGGTTTTTTGGCATAAAAATGGGAAAGTAAATAGGAACATCAACTAAACTTTCATTTTTATGCAAGAAGGAACTAAGTGCCACAGCCCATAACCTGTTTTGAATTTTTAATAATTAAATAATGCAGGAAAATAAGGAAAAATACAAGAAAAGGGTGGAAAAACCCTAAAAAATGGGGAAAAAACACATTTTGGGTTCCGAAAAATAAGGATAAATAAGAGCAATGTTTGTGAATGTTTGTGGGGACTAAAGCATGAGGATTTGCCTCAGTTCAACCCCACCTTCTTGTTCTAGTGTGTCTTTTTCCGCTTTCTACACATAAAATGATGTCAAAATACCCTATAAACCTATCCAACGATGCAATATTTAAACGGGGAAGGGTAGAGAAGTTGAAATATGTCTAAATGCTGTGTGAGATGATGGGAAAGTTGCTGATCTCTATGCATAGCATTTAGGACGGATGATAATTAAAATTAAGAGCTTAGTAGCACGAGGATCACCTCGGTGCTAGGCCCATGCAACGAAGCACGAACGGTAGTTGGAAACCATTAAAAGAATGTTTTCGCACTTGTGCACGATACTGTTTTGCTAAATGTTTGAGCACTAGGCATCCACCAAATGCATAGAGCATGAAAAGAATTTAAAAAGTATCAGTGACCAGCTCCTGGACATGCATTGCAATTGGTTTATTAGAACATGACCTACGTTGAGAGGCAGTGAGGTACCCATGCTGTAGGCTAGTCGTGGGGGTCAAGGGGGAAGTACGTGAGGAAGTAATGGTACATTCCTGGACACGTTTATTTGGTACCTTGAGCGACTTTTGTGCGAAATGTTTATTTGTTGAGCGACGCATCGAGGGGCCAATCCCCAAGGTATAGGAGAGTCGCAGAGGGTTGACGGCATTTAGCCGTAGGAGGAACCCCATGTGTATGTGATTCAAGCCTTTTGGCTATGTAAAAGGGACTCCCTCTGAGGAGTAATATTGGGTTAGGATCAGTTGGACTACAACGTATTACAAACGCAATGTTTAGGAAGGCAGAGATTTTGATAGACGCTCCTGGCACGAGGCCGAGGGGTTGTCTCGTGCGTAGTGACGAGGCCCGGCTAGTGCATGAGCCAGTGCCGGCCCGTTTTTAGGTCCATCAATGCTAGATTCCTAAGCCTCCAAAATCATCCCCAAACCCCCTATCTCTATCCAAAAATTTCTAAGTCTAGTCGAACATTAAAAAATCATATCTCCTTACCTTCCAAACTGAAGTCAACATGTTTAAACCCAACATATTGAATGAGGCCGTCTCCCTAGTGCATGACGTCGAAATGAAACAAACTAAAGATCAGTGAGTGACAAGTTTTAGCTTTCTTGGAAAATAATATGGGTAACAAAAACTGTCATTTTGTAACGTGTCCCCTAGTATCATCCAAGACACATCTTAGCAGTCCATCGGAAAGGATGTCTAGAAAGCTCCGCCCGGCACTCCCATGGAATGTTATGGGTTTTGCGATCTAGTTCTTCCCGCGTCTGCCACGTAGCGGAAGTATCCTGGCCGTTCCCACTTAGGATCGACCGGAACTAGGGTTTTCCTAATGGGTCATTAGCTAACAGCAACTAGCGTCAGACCCGAGCGAACTACTTTATGCAGAAACGCTAGGTCTGCAGCGGATTCACACTGCACTTGGTTCAAGGAGAATGGGTAACGAGAGGGATGCAAAGCTCAACCTCTCTGCCATAAGGCATCGTCCCATTCCGTTCCCCTAAAACAACGTAAATCGGGTAAGACGTAACTCTAGGTCATCGTTCTCGTTATTCTTTTTGATGATGATGATCATTCCGCTGTTCTTCGAGATTTTTGAGGAAAGTTCGCGGCTAACCGGGACCACCCAACCGTAGGATGGACCCATGGCCCATCCTCCGCACTTTCCTCAGTTTGTTTTAGTTATGTAATTATCTAACACATTAATTTGACATATAACAATCAGCTTCTTTAATTAACCTTGTTAAGCACTGGTTCCTTCACGTAATCTTATCACGTGACATAGAAAAACAACATCAAGCAAGTTCTTTTAACATTTCATCATTTTATCTTTGAAATACAAGGAATTCCGCCCGTAGGCTTGTCCATAATCTGCCCGAAGGCTATCCAGTAATCCTCAGGGATCACTATTCCAAACTTCCGCCCGTTAAGTAGTATGCGGGCCTCGAGATCCAATCCTGAGTCACATTAGCCTCTTGTGCAGGACCCGGAAGGTGAGGGATTTACGACCAGAGCCCCCTTGGCACCCAAGCGTCCTCCTGCTCCAAGTAAAACTCAACGGAGAGACCTCTCGCAGCGGGTTCGGTCCACGTTCCCGACGCGGTCAACAACCCCCTTGGTTAGGGTCAGGCAGGCAGTCAGGGGTAACTGAAGCTGCCTCTCCCTTCAGGCCTTTAACCTGAAGTATAGGTACTCATTTAATTTGTAATTTATATTTCAAACAGAGCTCTAAAATCTCTAGCAAGCACAAACATTTCCGTTAATCAACCGAGTTGTTTGGCAAACTGCTAAGGAAGTGTTCTTTTCTTTTTGAGTGTATCAGCACTCGTTCCCAAGGTGTCTTGTAGCTTGGCAAGATCTCTTACACTCCGGTGTAGGGCATACCTAATTTGGTTAATCCCTAAAGTGCATTAGATGTGCTAGTTTCTGGTTTACAACTCTCTTTATTTAGAAGGATATCCAAAAATACGTCTTTTTGCAAAATAACTTGCGTAGGGATCTGCCGTCCTTGATGAGGGTTTTTACCCTTTTCCCTTGTGAATCAATCACAAGACTAAATGATTTCATACATGTCGTGCAAGTCCTGCGATGGGATAATCTATTTAGATTCTTTAAGCTGACGTATGTCAGGCCTAGGGTTTCTTCTTTTAAGAACCTTAGGGACAAACCCTAGTTTCTTATCTTTATGAATTTATTGTCCCTACGGTAAGGAAAGTAGTCAAGTGTTTAGGGTATGAATGTTTCTATGTTTAGATTGGTTCAGTTAACTTTTGGAAGGTAATATTAATCGTCTTGTCACAGTTTTGCTATCCTTGTGACAATTTACTTTCCCAATCAATACAGTTTAATTTGGCATATAGCATAATGCCAAGGTGATACAAGGAGCGACAATACTCGTTGGGACAAAAAGGCCTAGCTGTGAAATTGGTGTATACATACTTTATTAGTCCCAAGTCCTCAAATAGCAAGGGAAAAGTGTTAATAGAATGTCATCCAGCAATCCCCTTTTACATTTTCTTTCCAAATGAGTTCATATATCTAATTTTTATACTTGTTAATTTCTAACATTTAACTTTCGTTTTCTTTAAAGATGAACGCATGCCAAATAACAACAATTGCCTTACTAGGATGTGCAACTAGCAAAGATAACTCCCTAGTAATTTGAGCATCGAAAGAAACCTTTCATGAAATTAGCCATTTACCATGATTCGTTGCGAAAGGAATAAGACTAATGGTGCAAGATATAATTTCTACACCTTAGGATTTAACTAAAATATATTACTATAGTAAATGGATAATCTTGCTCATAATTTATAATGCTTGATGCAATTTGAAGAAAGCTAAGTTCTATACATTGTCATTCCTAAGCTAAACTCCTTCGTTACAAATAACTCGAACAAATATATCCTATCCTTAACATTTTTCCTTGCATGATCGACTTAAAACCGAATTAAAGCCAAGAAAAACCTGGCTTGGAGGTGAGATATCCACATGGATACCGGGGGATGACCCTCCCGCAGCTACACCTTGGACTTTCTTTGGCGGCATCGTAGATCGAATATGAGATAGCCTTTTCCTCTTTCTTCTGGAATTCCACCGTCTTCTCCTTCTTTCCCTTTCTTTTGTCTTTTTTTTCCACTCTTCCTCCTTCACTCCTTTTCACTCCCTTCTCTTTCCCTCCCTATCTTTTATGTCACGGCTATTTTTCCCTTACGGAGTACCATCCGAGGCCATGATGATAGTTAGGTTCGGGGGGAAAATAATAATGGGGATACGGGGGGATTAGGAAGAAAGCTTAGGGAGTTGTGGGAAAATGAGAGTTATGAGGGGGTTGAAGAAGGGTTAAAAAGGGTTATAAGGGAGTGAAAAAAAAGGGTTTAGGGGAATAAAACACGGGGGTTAGGTTCCGAAAGCCAAGGGAGGGGCTTAAGGGAAAAAGGGACAAAAAAACCTAGGGGGTGTGTGCTTCCAACCCATGGGGAGGGCTAAGGGAATTTTTGAAACTCGGGGGGAAAACAAGGGCCTTATGGGAATCAGAAAGCCTTAAAGACCTCTTAAGGCCTTCTAAGGATAATTTGGGGGGGGGGAGGGGGGGCAGGGCTTAGGGGGGATTTAAAACTCGGAGGTGGGAAAGGGGCTTAGAGGGATTAAAACCCGGGGGGGGAAAGGGGCTTAGAGGGATTAAAACCCGGGGGGGAAAGGGGCTTAGAGAGCCCCCTTAGAAGCTTCCAAGCCTTCTGGAAGCCTCACAAAGGCACGTGGGGGGGGGGGGGGTGAAAGGGGTTGCGTGGCGAAATGGTGGCTGACGGCAACAGATGGCAGTTGAATGGCAATGGATGGCAGTAGCCTCTCGTCTTCCTCCCTCGGCTCAGAGTTATGGCGGCAGTCTCCTTGTCTCGCTCGACCTCTTCTCTCACGGCTCAGCCTCTCCCCTGTACAACACCCCCCCCTCGTTTAAATAGTGTAAGGGAGGGGGATCTTCCCTCCTTGCGTGTAGACACGCATGTCCTCCCTCCCTCCAAAGGCTCCACCAAGGAGCTTAGTAGCTCCTTCTATTCCCCTCCCCCTCCAGCTCTGGAGGGATAAGGGGGAAAAAAAAATTTCCATTAACTAATTCATTTTTATTAACGCGGGGTATTACATTCTCTCCCCCTTGGAGGAATCGAGATGTCCTCATCTCGAGATAAACTGGGGATATTGATGGTTGAGAGAGCTTTCATCTATCCAAGTGGCATCCTCTTCGGGATAATCTTTTCACTGGACAAGGCATTCTTTCAGGGTTCTAGATCTTAACTGTCTTTCCCTAACATCTAAGATCCTTTCTGGCCTTAGTTCAACGACTCCTTGACTAGGCATTACAATTTGTTGGTCATCGAGTACATGATTAGGATTGGGTATTTTTTTTTTTAATAGGCTGATATGGAATACATTGTGAACCTTTAGGTTCTCAAGGAGTTGCAATCTATAAGCATTGGGTCCTAGGCATTTGAGGATTTTATACGGTCCACAATACCTTGGACTTAGCTTCTTGCATTCTCCTAAGGATACAGAACTCTTTTTAGGGCGTACCCGAATGAAGACCATGTCTCCTTCTTTGAAGACTCTTTCTTGACGTTTCAAATCTGCATATGCCTTTTGTCTATCCTTGGCTGCTTGTATGTCTTGTCTTATTGACCTTATTTGATCATCCATGTCCTCCAACATTTGTCTTGAAGCTTCAACTCTTAGGGTTGGATCAGAAAAGTTTAGGGGACTTCGACAATCATGACCATACAATGCCTGGAAAGGGGTCATTTGAATGGTCTGCTGGTAAGAAGCATTGTAGGCAAATTCAACTAATGGCAAGTATTGAATCCACCTCTTCGGCTCTCGACAGCAGTATGCCCTAAGCATATCCTCAATGATGTGATTTACTCGCTATGTTTGGCCATCTGTTTGGGGATGGTAGGTGGTGCTAAAATAGAGTTGAGTCCCAATAGCTTCAAAGATAGCTCTCCAGAAGTGTGATGTGAAGAGAGAATCTCGATCGCTAATGATTCTTCTAGGTAACCCATGTAGCTTGAATATCTCCTTGATAAACAATCTTGCAATGTCGGAGGCTTTATAGTTTGTCTTTACTGGAATCAGGTGTGCAACCTTGGTAAGCATGTCAACCACAACCATAATGGAATTGTATCCTCCTTGGACTTGGGGTAAGCCCACAACAAAATCCATACTGATGAATTCCCATTTCATTTGGGGAATGTCAAGCGGTTGCAGTTTCCCTAGCATCATGACATGTTCGGCCTTGATACGTTGGCAAGACATACATTCAGTGACATACTTGAGAACGTCACCTTTAAGCCTCTCCCAATGGTAGCTCTTCCTAACTGCATTAAGAGTTTTTGCATAGCCAGGATGTCTTGCGAAAGGAGAGTCATGAGCTTCCCATAATATCTTCTGCTTAAGTGACTGGCTCGTTGGTATATACAGCATTGTTCTGTAGTAGACAAGTCCATTATCAATGGAAAATTCCTGATACTTAGCTTGCAACTTCTGATTCTGCTCCTTGGTAGATATTTCCTTTATCATTGTTTGGTAGGCCAAATCATAGTATGCTTCCTCTCTAGCTAGTTCAAGTATAGGGTTGTTTGGCATAGATACCTTTGTAGCTAGAGATCTGGCCGTTGATGGATTCTGCAAGATTAGGGAATTTAGGAATGCCTTGCGACTGAGTGCATTGGCAACTACATTCTCCTTCCCTGGTCGGTACTTGATTTCAAAATCATATTCCTCCAATACTTCAATCCACCGACGTTGCCTCATGTTGAGCTCGTTCTGGGTAAAAATCCATTTGAGACTCTTATGATCGGTTACTAGAGTAAACTTGTTACCCAACAGGTAGTGTCTCCAAAGCTTTAGAGCATGGATGACAGCTAATAATTCCAGATCATGCGTGGCATAATTCTTTTCATGACTCTTCAATTTCCTTGAAGAGTATGCTACTGGATGACCTTCCTGCATAAGTACACACCTCAAGGCAAGAATGCTGGCATCAGTTACTACCTCGAACTCTTTATTAAGGTCAGGAAGTTTTAGAATAGGTGCTGATACCAAACTTTGCTTCAATTTGTCGAAGTTATTTTGTTCGCAAGTTGACCATGTAATAGAAGTCTGCTTCTTTAGTAAGTCTGTAAGAGGTGCTGCAATCAAAGCACAGTTTTTGATAAAGACCCTATACCATCCTGTCAATCCAAGAAAGCTACGTATTTCTTTGACGGATACTAGTATTGGCCATTCAAGCACATCTCTGACTTTGGATGGGTCTACTGATATTCCTTCTGATGATACTATGAATCCCAGATATTCAATCTGACGCTTGAAGAATGCACACTTCTTCATTTTTACATACAGCTTATGGGACCTCATTGTCTCAAGGACAATCCGAAGTTGAGGTTCATGATCTTCTTCCTGTTTAGAATAGACTAAAGTGTCATCGAAGAAGACAAGCACGAAATCATCAAGATATGGTCTAAAAATATCTTGCATTAATCTATTGAAGGTGGCAGGTGCATTTGTAAGCCCGAATGACATAACCAAGAACTCAAAGTGCCCATATCTTGTATTGAAGGCCGTTTTTGGAATATCTTCTTCCTTGATCCTTATCTGATAGTAACCTCACCTGAGATCAATCTTGGAGAAGATCTTTGTACCTTGAAGACGATCAAGAAGCTCATCTATTCTAGGAATAGGATACTTGTTCTTGACTGTTGATTGATTCAACCCTCAATAATCAATACATAGTCGAAGTGTCCCATCTTTCTTTTTCTGGAATAGTACTGGAGCTCCCCACGGTGAGTTGCTAGGCCGGATGTAACCCTGATCCAACAGTTGCTTGAGCTGTTCCTTCAACTCAATTGCTTCAGGTATGGACATTCTATAAGGTCTCTTTGCAATTGGTACAGCTCCAGGCACTAGCCTAATTTCATGATCTACTTCTCTTGGAGGTGGAAGTTCAATCAATTCCTCAGGGAATACGTCAGCGTATTCCTTTAGCCAAGAAGGTCCTTCATGAGACTCTTGCTTTTGAACTAACTTGTTGAGTTTGATCAGGTAAATGGGTAATCCTTTTCTGACTCCTTTTATGATCCGAGATACTTTGGCTAATTGGATTCTTGGCACTCCTCCCTCACCTTGAGTTGTGACAAATTCCCTTTCAGAGTTTTGAAAGGAAACTTGACCCTTTCCACAATGAATGTGGGCATCATTAGGCTTAAGCCAATCCATCCTGAGTAGACACTCATGGATACCTAAATTCATGACTCTGAATTTGACTAAAGTCTTCTTTCCTCCCAGAAAGAATTCCACCTTAGCAGTTTGCCTGGTACAAGTTACCTCACAACCATTTGCCAATTCCACAAGTAGGGTAGGTGCTTCTACTGTGGCTATTCCTAATCTTTTTGCACATGCTGGTGAGATAAAGGAATGTGTACTGCCACAATCAATCAAGGTTTTGAAACCTTTACCTTGATAGTCCGACGGTGTTTGAATCACCGAGAACTGGCGATTCGGCCCTTTCTTGTGTAAAGCGGCATGGACTGTTGCTCTTTCGAATTCTGCTTCCATAGTTGGATCTTCCTCATCTTCTTCTTCGCATCTTTGCCTATTGGAAATGTAGGTAGTTCTTCCTCTTCCACGGGTGGTGGCTCCTTGACCATGGCCTGCACCTTGGAAAGGAGTTTGACGATGTCCCCCGCTGAGCTTGGGACATTGCCTCTTGAAGTGACCGGGTTCGTTGCAGTGGAAACAACGGAGGTTTCGGCCATTACTTTGAGTAGGAACAAAGTTGTTGATGTTATTTGTCCTTGCTTTCTTCCTTTGTCCCTGATTGTGACCTTGAACTCTCTTCACTTGAGGTCTGAATGCTCCTCTGTTCGGGTCACTATAGGACCAAGTTTTATTACCCCTTGGTCTAGCTTGCACCTCCTGAATTATAGGTGCCACTGAAATGAGTGCATCCTGAAGATCTGATGGATGCATAGATTCGAGACGAGTATTTACGGTGGATTTAAGCCGCGCAAAATTTGGACACTTGCTGCATCATGTCCATTTGTGACGTATACTTTAAAAGTGAGACGAATTTAGAGTAGTATGCGTCAAGAGTGAGTCCTAGCTGTTTTAACTCGTAGAACTCATTCATTTTCTGTGTACGATATGCAGGTGGCAAATATCTTCCCTACACGGCTTTCTTTAACTTCTCCCAGGTAATGGACCCCTCTGAAGTCTCTTGATCCCTGCACCATTGTTTCCACCAAAGTCTGGCTTCGCCGGTGAGTTTTAACTTGGCGAGCATAGCCTGATTGGTAGGTGAAGTACCAGCTGCTTCAAAGTAATCCTCCATAGATTCAATCCAAATTTCAGCATCAGACTGGACGAATCTACCTGTCCCGTCAAACTTGGGTGGCTTTATCTGCTTGAGCAGGAACTTCTTCTCCTGGGTCACAACAGTACTTGATGTAGGGGGCAAATTTGGAACCTGTACCTGGGGTTGTGCCTGGATAAAAGTTTTCTTAACGTTATTATATGATAATTGACGTTAGCTTATCTTTAGTTCAGCTATCTCGTAAATAATGAAGCTAATTAACTTTTTATCACTCTGATGCACAGCTAGATATTGATAAAAGAAATTTTTATTTATATTTACATGGGCGTAACCTTATACAACGTCTCGTGTGATGATAATCCAATCATTACATTCAGTTTGGGGAGAATAATGTTATATTGCATTTGTCTACAGGAACTGTGTAATAGTAGGGTTTTGGGTCATGGATCTTTAGGAATCGATAATTCATTGGAAGTTTAGGATACCCTTTTCGTTGGAATCCATACTTCTCATGGCGGCCCAATACTTTAATCCTGTCGGCTGGGATTACATGGGTTACTTCCTCATATACATATGAGTTCATTTCAACCCTCCGACCTTGAATACGTAAAGTCGAATTTACGTGAGCTTCCACAAAAATGAACAGCTTCACGACTTTCAAGTCTTCCAACCACTTGATCCTCTTTAGGTTGGTCTGTAGATAAGCAAACCGGTGGGTGGCTATGTAGTAGATTCCTGAAGACCCTGTCCATCTTCGTTCTATGTATAAAGGTGATGGATTATAAATCTGCTCCAGGATGTTCATCATCCCAATTCTTTGTCTATAAAGCGGAGAATGCATTGCAGTCATAAACATGACCCGAAACACCAAAAACTTGTTCCACGCTTCATAGTTCTGCAAGACAGCATTGAAGATGAGGAAATATTTGGACAGCAACAATTTATTTCATTTTATTGAGATCTCATAAAAACAATTCCGTTGTTGGTCGGCTCTGATACCAACTGTAACGTGTCTCCTAGTATCATCCAGGACACGTCTTAGCAGTCCATCGAAAAGGATGTCTAGAAAGCTCCGCCCGGCACTCCCATGGAATGTTACGAGTTTTGTGATCTAGTTCTTCCCGCGTCTGCCACATAGCGGAAGTATCCTGGCCGTTCCTACTTAGGATCGACCGGAATTGGGGTTTTCCTAATGGGTCATTAGCTAATAGCAACTAGCATTAGACCCGAGCGAACTACTTTACGCAGAAACGCCAGGTCCGAAGCGGATTCACGCTGCACTTGGTTCAAGGAGAATGGGAAACGAGAGGGATGCAAAGCTCAACCTCTCTGCCATAAGGCATAGTCCCATTCCGTTCCCCTAAAACAACATAAATCGGGTAAGACGTAACTCTAGGCCATCGTTCTCGTTATTCTTTTTGATGATGATGATCATTCCGCTGTTCTTCGAGATTTTTGAGGAAAGTTCCCGACTAACCGGGACCACCCGACAGTAGGATGGACCCATGGCCCATCCTCCACACTTTCCTCGGTTTGTTTTAGTTATGTAATTATCTAACACATTAATTTGACATATAACAATCAGCTTCTTTAATTAACCTTATTAAGCACTGGTTCCTTCACGTAATCTTATCACGTGACATAGAAAAACAACATCAAGCAAGTTCTTTTAACATTTCATCATTTTATCTTTGAAATACAAGGAGTTCCGCCCGTAGACTTGTCCATAATCTGCCCGAAGAATATCCAGTAATCCTCAGGGATCACTATTCCAAGCTTCCGCCCGTTAACTAGTATGCGGGCCTCGAGATCCAATCCCGAGTCACGTTAGCCTCTTGTGCAGGACCCGGAAGGTGAGGGATTTATGGCCAGAGCCCCCCCTCGCACCCAAGCATCCTCGTGCTCCAAGTAGAACTCAATGAAGAGACCTCTCGCGGCGGGTTCGGTCCACGTTCCCGGTGCGGTCAACAACCCCCTTGGTTAGGGTCAGGCAGGCAGATGGGGGTAACTGAAGCTGCCCCTCCCTTCAGGCCTTTTACCTGCAGTATAGGTACTCATTTAATTTGTAATTTATATTTCAAACAGAGCTCTAAAATCTCTAGCAAGCGCAAACATTTCCGTTAATCAACCGTGTTGTTTAGCAAACTGCTAAGGAAGTGTTCTTTCCTTTTTGAGTGTATCAACACTCGTTCCCAAGGTGTCTTGTAACTTGGCAAGATCTCTTACACTCTGGTGTAGGGCATACCTAATTTGGTTAATCCCTAAAGTGCATTAGATGTGCTAGTTTCTGGTTTACAACTCTCTTTATTTAGAAGGATATCCAAAAATACGTCTTTTTGCAAAATAACTTGCGTAGGGATCTGCCGTCCTTGATGAGGGTTTTTACCCTTTTCCCTTGTGAATCAATCACAAGACTAAATGATTTCATACATGTCGCGCAAGTCCTGCGATGGGATAATCTGTTTAGATTCTTTAAGCTGACGTATGTCAGGCCTAGGGTTTCTTCTTTTAAGAACCTTAGGGACAAACCCTAGTTTCTTATCTTTATGAATTTATTGTCCCTACGGTAAGGAAAGTAGTCAAGTGTTTAGGGTATGAATGTTTCTATGTTTAGATTGGTTCAGTTAACTTTTGGAAGGTAATATTAATCGTCTTGTCACAGTTTTGTTGTCCTTGTGACAATTTACTTTCCCAATCAATACAGTTTAATTTGGCATATAGCATAATGCCAAGGTGATACAAAGAGCGACAATACTCCTTGGGACAAAAAGGCCTAGCTGTGAAATTGGTGTATACATACTTTATTAGTCCCAAGTCCTCAAATAGCAAGGGAAAAGTGTTAATAGAATGTCATCCAGCAATCCCCTTTTACATTTTCTTTCCAAATGAGTTCTTATATCTAATTTTTATACTTGTTAATTCCTAAGATTTAACTTTCATTTTCTTTAAAGATGAACTCATGCCAAATAACAGCAATTGCCTTGCTAGGATGTGCAACTAGCAAAGATAACTCCCTAGTAATTTGAGCATCGAAAGAAACCTTTCATGAAATTAGCCATTTACCATGATTCGTTGCGAAAGGAATAAGACTAATGGTGCAAGATATAATTTCTACACCTTAGGATTTAACTAAAATATATTACTATAGTAAATGGATAATCTTGCTCATAATTTATAATGCTTGATGCAATTTGAAGAAAGCTAAGTTCTATACATTGTCATTCCTAAGCTAAACTCCTTCGTTACAAATAACTCGAACAAATATATCCTATCCTTAACATTTTTCCTTTGCATGATCGACTTAAAACCGAATTAAAGCCAAGAAAAACCTGGCTTGGAGGTGAGATATCCACATGGATACCGGGGGATGACCCTCCCGCAGCTACACCTTGGACTTTCTTCGGCGGCATCGTAGATCGAATGTGAGATAGCCTTTTCCTCTTTCTTCTGGAATTCCACTGTCTTCTCCTTCTTTCCCTTTCTTTTGTCTTTTTTTTTCCACTCTTCCTCCTTCACTCCTTCTTTTCACTCCCTTCTCTTTCCCTCCCTATCTTTTATCTCACGGCTATTTTTCCCTTACGGGGTACCATTCGAGGCCATGATGATAGTTAGATTCGGGGGGAAAATAATAATGGGGATACTGGGGGATTAGGAAGAAAGCTTAGGGAGTTGTGGGAAAATGAGAGTTATGAGGGGGTTGAAGAAGGGTTAAAAAGGGTTATAAGGGGGTGAAAAAAAAGGGTTTAGGGGAATAAAACACGGGGGTTAGGTTCCCAATGCCAAGGGAGGGGCTTAAGGGAAAAAGGGACAAAAAAACCTAGGGGGTGTGTGGTTCCAACCCATGGGGAGGGCTAAGGGAATTTTTGAAACCCGGGGGGAAAACAAGGGCCTTATGGGGATCAGAAAGCCTTAAAGACCTCTTAAGGCCTTCTAAGGATAATTTGGGGGGGGGGGACCAGGGCTTATGGGGGATTTAAAACCCGGAGGGGGGAAAGGGGCTTAGAGGGATTAAAACCCGGGGGGGGGGGGGAAAGGGGCTTAGAGAGCCCCCTTGGAAGCTTCCAAGCCTTCTGGAAGCCTCACAAAGGCACGTGGGGGGGGGGGGGGGGGGTGGGTGAAAGGGGTTGCGTGGCGAAATGGTGGCTGACGGCAACAGATGGCGGTTGAACGGCAGTGGATGGCAGCAGCCTCTCGTCTTCCTCCCTCGGCTCGGAGTTATGGTGGCACTCTCCTTGTCTCGCTCGGCCTCTTCTCTCACGGCTCAGCCTCTCCCCTGTACAGCGGCCCCCCCCCTCGTTTAAATAGTGGAAGGGAGGGGGATCTTCCCTCCTTGCGTGTAGACACGCATGTCCTCCCTCCCTCCAAAGGCTCCACCAAGTAGCTTAGTAGCTCCTTCTATTCCCCTCCCCCTCCAGCTCGTCAGTCAGCTGGAGGGATATGGGGGGAAATTTTTTTTCCATTAACTAATTCATTTTTATTAACGCGGGATATTACACATTTTAAGTCTGTTCATGCTTCCAACATTCAATTTGGAAAGAATCATGCTGCTCACCAACCTTGGATAATAAATTTCTATAATAATGTAGGTCACCCTAGTTGAAATTATAATCCCAAGAGTTCTACTTTGCTCTCTGATTTTCTTAAGTCATCTGAACCTAAAAATGCTAATCCAAGTGTCTCACATACCAATTCCAAGAATGTAATTTGTTACAAATGCAGTCGTATATGCTATGTCAAGGACCCATATAGCCCAATAATAGGAGACAAGTGGCCTAAGAAATATGACACTTCTATGTCCTTTCCTAAGGATAGTATACAAGGATGTATGAGTAGTGGTATGTTTCCCAAAAGAGGCCCTAAAATTGACTCTCATTAATTTTATCAAATCATTATTTTACTATATACTAGGCACGTAAATTGTTTTGATGGTTCAAGCCAATGTTCTTCTAGTGATTTGCCTTGAGGTTCAAACGACATAAGGCACACACACATACAAGCATTAATCATGAGAGAGAGAGAGAGAGAGAGAGAGTGTGTGTGTGTGTGTGTGTGTGTGTGTATGTCTAAGTGAGTGAGTGAAAAAGAGAGAGAGAGTAAACATAGAAGTGACAAAGTCACATAGTATTCTTGAATGGAATCTCTTCTATTTACTAGCCTTGCCACTAACACTTCCTCAATTACCTTGCATACTGGAGGTGACTGGAGGATAGTGCATGCCCAGGTTCCTACCAATATGTTCTCTAACAAAATCCCATGTAGCTTTGCAAGAGATGATGGGCTAGCCGTCTTACCCCATCCTTGAATGTCATTATATCTGCCTCCAAAGTGGACCCACTTTGATGCAAAACTCTGTAGATTCCTTTTTTGGCTAAGGAGTTTCCACTTTTACCAACTGTCAATGCGATTCAAGGACTAAACACCCATGAACGAAATATCTTTTAATTTTCCTTAATGGTAGTATCTTAGATGGTTGCTAAAACTTTTTAAAGAACATTCACTATGAGTTCCTTATTAGTGTCTTGCTCTAGAGATCATTAGTACATTAGAAGATTCTAGAGCACTTTGCTATAATGGAAAATTGTCAAACTTGTAGCTGAATCACCTTTTAAAATGAAGTATATGTTCACCTTATTTCATTTTTCCAAACTAAAGTCAACATGTTTAAACCCAACACATTGGACAAGGCAATATTTTTGGTGTATGACGTCCCAAAAAAAAAAACTAAAGATCAATGAGCAAAACTTTTAGCTTTCATGGAAAATAATATGGGTAACGACAACTGTCGTTTTAACTCTTTTCATGCTTCCAACTTTCAATTTGGAAAGAATCATCCTACTTGCAGACCTTGCATAAGATATTTCTATAATAATGTACACCACCCTACATCAAATTCTAATCCCAAGAGTTCTACTTTGCTCTCTAATTTTGTTAACTCATTAGAACCTAAAAATGCTAATCCAAGTGTCTCAAATACCAATTCCAAGAATGTAATTTGTTATAAATGCAATCGTGTATGCTATGTCAGGGACCCATATAGCCCAATAATAGGGGAAAATGGCCTAAGAAATACAACACTTCTATATCCTTTCCTAAGGATAGTATACAAAGGTGCCATTATTCTACCTCCAAAGTGGGCCCACTTTGATGCGAAACTCTATAGATTCCTTTTTTGGCCAAGGAGTTTCCTCTTTTACCAAGTGTCAATGCAATTCAAGGACTAAACACCCATGACCAAATATCTTTTAATTTTCCTTGACGGTAGTATTCTAGATGGTTGCTAAACTCCTTAAAGGATCTTCACTCTGAGTCCTTTATTAGTGTCTTGTTTAACGCTAGTAATGGCACATTCTAAAGTTCAATGCAACCTTAGTACATACTCCTCTCTAGCTAAAAGGTCTTGGAACACCTGGTGAAGTATAAGGCTTTGTTCTACTTTTTTGCAACCTTAACTTGACTTTGCACTAGCTCTTTAAAGATTGCATATGGTTCTGGTTTTGTATTCCTACCTTACCCAACCACAATAGTCTCATAGATTAAAAGTCATAAAAGAGTGGGAGTGTTGAGATTTTCAAAGTGAATATTTGCCCTCCCCCCAAGAGATTCATAGTAAACTCAATCTCAAAACTTCTAACATGGATAAATAGACAACATCAATATCTTCGAACTCCAATGTATTATAATTATAAGTATACCTTTAATTATAATGTATAATTAAGAAAGCTAATAATTATAGTATATTATTCACATGAGTTATAATTTTTATAAATTATATTAATTTTTTAAATAATTTCATTAGTATATTTGATAATTAATGTGTGACACAAATTAGCATAACATTCTCATGTGAATTTTCCTTTTGAGAATGCATTTAAATGAGTATCTCTTGGAAATTTTGTATACATTTGCAAATATAACATTCTCGTGTGAATTTTTCTTTTGAGAATACATTTAAATTAGTATCTCTTTCTATAAAAAATCAAAAATTTATTGAAAATCAAAAATTATATTCTTAATTTCTTTGCAAATTTTGATCATCTTCTAAATAGTATACACAATTTATTTCTTATCATTAAGGTTTAATACAAAACCATACCCACAGTGCAAGGCTCTCTTCTCTTGCAATTTTTATGAGAAAAATAAGTTGTTATAGTGCAAGGGTCTTATCTCCCTTACTAACCTTCTTTTCTTCTTGCTCTTGAGATCAAGGCTAGGACGAGAAGAACAAACATACATCAAGGGCCTCTCAAGAGAAAACATCACAATGCTAATATTGGAACCCATGATGAAGATTAAGCTTGGTGCTAGAGATTGATATGCTTAATGTACCTCTATTACTAAAGTACTACAAACTATGGTTTTAATTGTAGCTCTATGGCTGAACTGGTATAGACTATGATATTCACTAAGCAACTAAAATATGTTATTAATGTAAAATATATTATGGGTTAAATTCTTTTTTCAATCTTGAAGTTTTGTTTGTGCAGAAGCTCATAATTTCACCAACCTTGGATTGAAGATTGAAGATACTCAAGTAAGGGAGGTCTTCTTCTACAAGCTCATTAATAAAATGTATATGTGACTACAAGTGTACACATGGAATTGAAGGTTGGCAATTAGTGAATCCTAGTACTTATTTTAGACACGTTAAAAATGACATGCTTGGGATTATGCATTATTCTCTAGAAATATCCCATGCTAGTGAACCAAGCAACTCAAACGTGCAAGGAGATCATATTGAGAACTGAAGGCATGAATAATCATCTCCAGTGCATGGTGGAAATAACATAGATGATTTAAATAGATGATGTACGTGGCGTGATTGCATTGCATATTGTAATGGTGGGAGGAGTATTGGTCCACAAACTTTTCTTAGGCACCAAGAGTTGAATGCCAAATATGATGCACTAAGTATGCAAATTGGTCTTACTACTTCTAATGAAAGGCAACATGAACAAGGTAATAATCAAACTATTAATACTTCTGTAAGTCCCCCCTTCGGTCGTGACAACAACTCAATTAACCATGCTAAGTCTCCTCAAATAGACCCTTCTATAGACAATGGCATATCTATTATTGGGTGATCATTATATCAACAAACTATACAAATAATAATTGAGCTTCAAGCTCTTTAGGATGAAAACCAAATATCAATTAGTCCACAAGAGAACATACTCTAATTATTTTTTGGAGGAATGGGCAATCCAAGGCCTAGGACTCAAAGAGTTGAAGAATGCAAGCCAAGTTTAAGTAAGCTATAAGTGCAACTACCTGATACATGGAATGCAAACCTTGATGGAGTGAGAGTCCCAACATCTTGGGAGCAACTTGACTTTGTGTATCATGGTATTGGCATGGTCCAACCTAAACGCTATAGGTTTTGAGTGGGCAATAAAAACAATGATCATGAAATTGAACTTATTACACCTAGTAAAGAAAATATCCGAATCTTTTTCAATAGAAAATATAGCATCAATGCTCTAAACCAAATTAGAGGGTGTATTTTGCACTCTTACCTTATAGGTGGTTCTATAAGCCCAAAGAGCCTCATACGGATGCTCATCCCAATCTTATTTATAAGAAGTGATTGTTTTAGTTAAAATCCCACAAATAATTTGATTAGTTACTTCTACTTGGCTATGAACTCTAGGGTAATAAAGCATTGATTTGCGATGCTTAATCTTATACAGTTCTATTAATTTGCTAATTAGGCCATTCAAGACATGGGAACCTTGATCACCTACTAATTTGAGTGGGCAACCAAATGTGTTATAATGTTTTTATACATGAACTTAGCCACCTCAATGGCTTTATCTGTCTTACAAGCTTCTGTTTCCACCCACTTAGTAATATAATAAGTACAAACAAAGATATCTTGATTGGATTGATATCTTGTAGTCCGATCAATTGGACCCACAAAATCAATGCTTCATTTCTCAAAAGAGGATATATAATGCAAATATAGTTGTCAAAGGTATGGTGAAACTCTTAGAAGGTCAACCAATCCTATGATATACGTCATATTTTTGGAAATAATAATGCTCATCCTTAAATAAGCTAGGTCATCAATAACTAGATAATAGACCCTTGCTATTAATTTACCAACAAAATGGCCACCACAACGTTCATCATGTAATAACTTTGAAACCACTTGAACTTCATCTTCCTGTACACATCAATAATAAATGCCCTCTCTAGGGAAGAATTTATATAGCTAACCCCCTTATCATCCATAGGAGTATTCTTGCATCAATATCCCTAGCTTTCTTCATTTATCTGCACCAGGTGGATATCGAGCGGTATGAAGAAAATTAGCAATGTCTGCATCACTTAGATTATGGCTTGCATAATAAATTAGATTATCCCCCTTATTATTATTTTCTTGACATAAAAGAGCTCTGACAACATACATAGATTTATCTGATTGGAGTGAAATTCCTTCATACAATTGGAGGGTGCCGATACTAGTTCTTCAATCAACTTTTACTTCAGAAATTCAAATGCTTCCTACCAGATACTATCCCAATTAAAAGGAGTGTCCATTCATAGCAAGTTTTGTTAAGGATAATGTGACCTTTGTAAAATAAAAAATAATTTAATTTCCCCAAAAATCTGCATAGTTGTCTAAGATTTGTTGGACTAGGTGGTGGAAGTTTAGAAATCTTAGCAATTTTAGTAAGATCCATGGCAATACCTTCCTTAGAAACAATAGTTCCTTTTGGAACTCAAAAAATACATTTATAAGGTTTAATGAAATACCCACATCATCACTACATTCAAATACTTGTGACAACAATTGAGCAGTTTCTTTTTCCATCCATACAAAAGTTGTCAAGAAACACTTCCATCTACTATCAAAGATAATCTTGGTAGTTTGGAATCAAAACCCTTTCAAATGTTATGGGGTGCCTTGCACAAAACAAAAGGCATTACTTTGTGAGTGAATGGTGTCTCATTATGGTTATCCTTATGATGAATTAATACTTTATTATAACCTAGTAAACCCATCCATAAAAAATATAGTTCATGGCCAAAGACTTTATCAAGTACTTGATCTATAAATGGCAAAGGAAAATAATATTTTAGTGTCTTATTGTTAAGCTCCCTATAATTAACAAAAATATAGATTTTTTTGCTATTTCTTGTTAAGATTGTGGGAGAGAAGGAAGGAGTATCACTTGTAGCTTTCTCACTTACAGAATGGGGGAATACACACAAAGATGGAGGCTGAAAACAATTTTCCTCTTCTTAGTTGTGTAAGCCAAAAGAACTCTAGTACAGAGAAATAGAAGAACCCTATATATGGGTCTCAAACCAAACTCAACTAACTAAGGTGGCATATTAACTAAGACATGAACTAGAGTAGATAAGGATAGTTGTCATCTAGCTATGTTTCATGGGCGGTGTACCAACCGCATCTGCAAACTAACAAGTCAGTGACATAAATGCACAATGGTTACCCTGGCGTATCACGAGTGGAGCTCGATATCTCAACACTCCCCCTCGATCTCAATCCCAATTCCTGCACACCAAGCAGGTCTCTGAACTTGCGTAGCTTCTCTGCGCCCAATGCCTTCATGAATATGTCAGCTACCTGATCCTCTCTACTGACATAAACTAGATCAATAAGACCTAGTAAAACCCTCTCCCGCACATAGTGATAATGCACCTCAATGTGCTTTGTTCTAGCATGATATACTGGGTTATTTACCAAGTGTATACTACTCATGTTGTCACAATAAATGACAACTGGCCCATCTGTAGATTGATGCATATCATAAAGTAGCTTATGCAACCAAGCTACCTCACATGCAGCCATTGTTGCACCCATGTACTCAGCCTCTGTGCTTGACAAGGCAACTATAGGTTGTTTCTTGCTGCTCCAAGTGACTGTAGCACTCCCAAAAGAGAACACATATCCACTGATAGATTGTCTATCAGAAATACTACCAACCCAATCAACATCAATGTATCCATGCAACTGTATCTAATCCCCAGTCTCATAAAATAGTCCATACTATAATGTGGACTTCACATACCTGAGTATGCGTCTAGCCACATCCAAATGCGGTTTCCTTGGAGCCTGCATAAACTGACTTACCAATCCAACAACATAGCTCAAATCTGGCCTGGTAATAGTCATATAAATCAAACTTCCTACTATGCATCTGTACATAGTAGGGTCTTCGAGAAGCTCACCTGCATCTGGGCTCAGCTTCACATTCTGCTCCAAAGGAACTGAAATAGGCTTTCAACTTGTCATCCCATATTTGGACAACATGTCCAATCCATACTGCCTCTGCAAGAGCCATATCCCACTTGGTGATCTAATCATCTCAATGCCCAAGAAATAACACAGCTCTCCCAAATCCTTCATCTCAAACTTCTGCTTCAATAGCATTTTCACATGAAGGATATCTTCATCACTATCACTTGTCATAATCAAATCATCAGCATAAATGACAAGTAGCATAATACCTTTCTCTGTTTTTCTCACATAAAGTGAGAAATCTGCCTTGGAAATCAGAAAGCCAATAGTGACAAGATATTGTCCTATCTTGTCAGACCATGCTCTAGGTGCTTGTTTCAAGCCATACAAGGCTTTCTTCAACCTGCAAACAAACTCAGGATGAACAACATGCACATAACCTGGTGGCTGCTCCATATAGACCTCTTCTTGCAAATCACCATGCGAGAAGGCATTCTTTACATCCATTTGATGTAAAGGCCATCCCTTTGATGCAACCATAGCAATGACTACTCTTACAGTTGCCATCCTTGCAACCAGACTGAATGTTTCTTCATAATCAATGCCATATTTTTGTGCATACCCCTTGACTACTAATCTTGCCTTGTATCTATTCATAGAACCATCTGCATTGTGCTTCAGCTTATAAACCCACTTACAACCAATTGCATTCTTATATTTAGGCAAAGGTACCAATTCCCTTGTAGCATTTGCTTCCAAGGCATCCATTTCTTATCCATGGCTTTCTCCCATTTTTCTTTTCCCATGGCTTGCTCAAAAGAAGTGGGTTCTGGTTCCTGTATCACTTTGACCATATAGGCAATGAATGGCTGTAAATCCATCATATTTCAGCCTATCCACAGGATACCTAGCTCTCGTAGACCTACACAAAGTAGGTTCACTCCCAGGTGCTCTCAAAACATCCCTGGTTTTCCTTACTCCAGGTGTAACAATAGAAGGAATACCCAACTCATCATCAATGCTCTGTTCTGATCCACTAGATTCACCATCCACATAAGAGTGACCTGCATTCACATCAAACATGGGCTGATCTACCTTCTCTTTTCCTTTTCGTAAAACCTGCATACCACTATCTACATTGTTTTGAGGAGATTCTCCTGATCTCAATATGCCTGTCCATGGCGAAGAATGTGAACCACTGCTAGAGGACACTCCAGGTCCACTAATATTTTGTGACTATTGCTGTGAATTCTGTGCACCATTTTTCATTTTGTGCATCTACATCATCAATCACATTTACTGGTTTATACCAGCTACTCATCTCATCGAAAACAACATCTCTGCTCATTGTAAACTTACGAGTAAAAGGGTTATAGCATCTATACCCTTTTTGCTACTACAGAGAGTAACCAATAAAGATGCACTTCTTAGCTTTTGGATCCAACTTGGATCTCAACTCATGTGGCACATGAACATAGGCAATGCAACCAAAAAACTTCAAATGAGAAATATCTGGTCTCCTACTAGTATACCTCTCCTCTGGAGTCATCCCATGTATTGCTGCAGTGGGAGTCATGTTCATTATGTAGACTGTTGTAGCAACTGCTTCAGCCAAGTAAAAATCTGGCAAGTCTTTTTCGTTGAGCATGGCACGAGATACCTCTCCAATATGCCTATTTTTCATTTCTGCAATTCCATTTTGTTGTGGGGTATGACTGCATGAATATTGCTGCTTTATGCCATGCTCCTGCAGGAACCTTGCAAACTCATTTGAGAGATACTCTCCCCCTCCATCTGACCTTAGGCATTTTATTTGCAGGCAACTTTCTTTTTCAACCGTAGCTTTAAGAGTTTTGAAATGCCCAAATACTTCACTTTTCTTTTTCATAAAATACACCCAAACTTTTCTACTATAGTCATCAATAAAAGTGACAAAATAATGACAGCCTCCAATAGATGCAGCTTTAATAGTCCACACATCAGAGTGGATTAATTCCAATGGCTTCTTACTCTCTTGAAAATATCTAGGAAATGGTTTCCTTGCCTATTTTCCAAATTGACAGGCTTCACATACCTTATGCATTTCTGCAACCTTGAATTTAGACAATCTTGCAGCAATATTTTGGGCTTGCATTGATTTAAGTCGTTGTACATTAACATGACCAATGCGTTTATGCCAGATATCAATATCTGCAACTACACCGGTCCCATGTGCAAACATTGCTATACTCAATTCAGGCATGTCTGCATCCAACGTAAACATTCTGCCCTTCTTCTTTCCTTTTGCTATCAAGCGACCTTTATTTTTCATATCCTCAACAAAGCATCCATTAGAATTAAATCTGACCTGCAAGCCCTGCTCAACCATTTGACCAACAGAAACCATGTTCTTGGTGATATTCGAGACATGAAATATATCCGACAGGTATTTCTTTTTCCCATCCTGCATAGACAAAGGAAATTTTCCAATCTGCACAATAGGATGTGTAGTATCATCACCAGTCTCCACAAATCCTAGTTTTTCCATTTTCCTTACATCTTGCATCCATTCTGCATGACTTGTCATGTGGTTTGATGCACCTGAGTCAACATACCACACATCATTGCTTTCTTCTGTACTTGTCACAGAATTGGTCATGCGCTGCATCATAAACAAATGCTCATTTCTGTCTCATCACCCTGTCTACTAGAAGATGCATAATTCCCTTGTTGCAATTTTCCATTCATGATGTCATTCTGCTTTTTATAGCAATCTTTAGCCATATGATACATTTTACCACAGTAGTAGCATTCAACATTGCTGTTTGCATTTTGGTCTCTTTGCCATCCACCACGACCTCTTTGGCTCCCCCTGCCTCTAGAGTTACCACGTCCTCCTCCATAGGACTGGTTTTCTTGAGTTTGCTGCATATTCTGATTTCTACCACGGCCTCCAGATCGGCCTCCTCTACCTCTGCCTCTACCTCTTCCAGCATTTGAGAAGAAGACAGCTTCTTTTGAAGTTTCTCTTGAAGAAGATGCACCACCATTTCTCTGCTCCTCACAAATTAGAAGAGCAATCAACTCCTCAAAATCACGAAATCTTTCATGGACGGAAATCGATGTTCGAAACTGTGCATAATCCTTTCCTAGACCATTCAAGGTCACAGAAACTAAATCATCATCTTCCACTGGCGACCCAATGGAAGCAAGTGCATTTGCAATCTTCTTCACCTTCATGTGGTAGTCATTGATGCTCATACTTTCTCTTTGCACATTGTGCAACTCTTGCCTGAGATGTATTTTCCTGGCTTGCATATTTGTGCTATACATTTTTTACAAAGTATCCCATGCCTCCTTTGGCGTACTTGCATCCTGAATATACATAATCATAGAGTCTGAAATACTGATAGACAGCTAGTACATAACTTTTCTGGCTCTCTCATGCCATCCTTTAAATGCCTACATTTGTTGTTGATTGGGAACATTAGGAAGAACTGGTTCTTCTTCCTTTCCTGCAACGAATTCCCAATATCCTTTTCCCATAAGGAAATTTATCATTCTAAACTTCCATGCTTGGAAGTTGTTCTTGTCAAGCTTTTCAGTGACAATTTGTGAAATAGAATCAGACGCCATTACAGAACACTGCAAAAAATTATGTCACTGCAAAAAACACAGCTTCAGTCTCACAAGGAAAATCTGCAAAATTGACAAAAGTGGTATTTGACCACATAGTCACTTCCTAGTGACGATTTTGCATCAACAGGCAACAAGGATGAATTTGTAGCTCCCAATGTCTATGCGCACAGGCATACGATGCAATTTCTACGGTAACTTTTCACTGACCTGTAGAATAGTGGTCGCACAGCGAAAAACAAGGCCTTTTCCTGATTGCGTGCGGAAAACTTTTACCTCCAAAACACACCCCGAAATGACCAAAAAAACAAGGCAACACCGCGAAGGGCGTCTCAATTTGAGACAATGCACTCTTGCTACACCGCGAAGGACGTCTCAATCTGAGACAATGCACTCTTGCACTTTTCGATTGTGCTACCTGTAGAAACTTGCTCCCAAACTCGAAAAATGAAAGCAACACTGGTCCTCTTACCAGAATGCCGTGAATTTGGTTTGCTTTCTTGAGCTCCTTACCACGAGCGAGGCTCTGATACCATATCAAGATTGTGGGAGAGAAGGAAGGAGTCTCAGTTGTAGCTTTCTCACTTACATAATGGGGGAATACACACAAAGGTGGAGGCTGAAAACAGTTTTTCTCTTCTGAATTGTGTAAGCCAAAAAAACTCTAGTACAGAGAAATAGAAGAACCCTATATATGGGTCTCAAACCAAACTCAACTAACTAAGGTGGCATACTAACTGAGCCACGAGCCAGAGTAGATAAGGATATCTGTCATCTAGCTATTATTCATGAGCAGTGTACCAACCGCATCTGCAACTAACAAGTCGGTGACATAAATGCACAACGGTCACCCTAGCGTATCATGAGTGGAGCTCGATATCTCAACACAGAATGGGAGAAGGTGGTGATGTGGTGAAGTGGTGTCCAGGGGGGGAGCCATGCATAGCCACCTGGTGGTTCCCCTCTTCCCCTCTTAAGCCCTATATAAACACCCCTTAGCCTTGGGGGGGAAGGGGGAGGTGAGAGAGAGGATAGGTTGCCGTGCAAGGAATAGCCGCGGCCTGTGCGTGAGGAGCAAACGATAGTCTGCCAGAGCTGATGAACGTGGTCGTGTTGCACAAAAGGAGGAAGAGACTGCCGTGACACAGACAAGGAGAGAAGGAGAGGACGGTGAATTGCCGCCCCCAGCCGTGGCAGTCACCGCCCAGGCCAGTCCGCCAATACCACCACTTTGGGCCACCATAGGCCGTTAGGCCGCTGCCATTTCCCTAACGAAACCAATCATAAGCTTTCTTTCCCCCTCCCCCCCCCCCCCCTCCTTGAGGTTAATCTACAAATTCCCTTCCTCTTCCTTGTAAGCTCTCTAAAGCATAGAAGCTCCCTTGGAAGGTTCCATAACAGGGCTCCCTTAAGGCTTGTTTTTGCGTGGCCACCCCGAGTGTTTAAAAACCTCCTCGTAAAAGTCCCATTCCCCCAAGCCCTTCCATAAGCCCAAATCCCACAAGCCTTGGTATTTTCAAAGATCCGCATTTTGGTGAAGGTATCTCCTGCATATGACGGAGAATGACAAGATCTTGCACTACAACAAAAAGGCCTCATAGACGCACTTTTAGATGCAATTTTTGAATATAGAGAAAATCTTATGCGTGTGTCTATCCGCCCGTCTATTTGCGCGTCTACCATGTCACGTCTATAATCGCATGTATGAACAAATTTACACGCAAAAATAGATGTGCAATAGACGCACATATACACACGTGAATACATGCACATAATAAACCAAAATTTCTATTTATTTAATTCATTTTGCATGTCTATTAGCACGTCTATTTGGCAGTTAGACGGGCATATAGACACGCTTATAGATACGCTTATAGACACGCTTTTACAAGCACTCGTAGACATAGACCAAAAACAAAAAATATTTTTTTAATAAATATATTTAATTTCTTTTTTAAATTTGAATTATCTAGCGCGTGTATAAGCGTGTGTACTCTGCACTGTAGACGCGCATATAAACACGCATTTTCTGCAACTTAGATGCGCAAATAGATGCATAAAACAGAATTGGAAAAAAAATAACCAGAGAGCAAAGCAACCACATGCTCTCTGGTTTTTCTTTCCCCCCTCCCATACATCAGATTGTGCATTTGGGAAAAAGACAATGGATCTAAAAGCACAAGAATTGAAAATAAAAGTCCATGTATTCATTATAGATCAAAAGCATTTACATGGGAAGTTTAAGTGCTTGCGACTTAAAGTATGGCCGCAAGTAGTAGGCTCAAAAATGGATCATACATATACAAGAAAATAAGGCCATAGAGGAGGTATGGTGCTCCTCTATGAATCTGAAGAAGAAACATCTTCGCTAGTACCACCATGGCTACTAGCGTCGCTATTCCCCTCCTCGCTATGCTCCACATCCGGGTTCGCCTACACACACAAAAGATCAAGGTTGTTTACATAGACATGGTGGAGAAAAAGTTATAATTAGCTATATTTTTAATAGGAAAGTAAGAAAAACATACCTCCTCTGGCTGTCGAATCCTCATAGCCCGGTTGTATTGGTCCTCAATGATGAGATCCTCCTCATAGAAGTGAAGCCATGTGGCTGCGCGGTGTCGTATTGCTGCGCATTTGAGGTGTGAAAACCACCCAAAAGTTGTACATGAGATTTGTTACTTTGTACATACTTTGGCGTAGACGTTGTGCTTTGCTTTGCTTGAACATTTTTCTTTCAGTTGGTTCATGTTCAATTTTACAGAAGAGACAAGCGCTGTTTGGGATTGAATCTGATATTTGGTATAAACAAATTAGAAGGAGAACGGGTTCTAGATCTGCAATGAGTATGGTTTTTCCGAGCTTCACAAGATGTTTGCTTATGCTGGAGATGCAAATGGTATCAACAAGGGAGTTTAAGAAGACCAGTGAATTTTCAGATGAACATGAGGCTCATGTGTTATCCTTGATCATGGAACCACTGCTTGCCAAAATTCATTAGCACTATTGTTCATGTACTCAGCTGAGTGGATTTTACAGAACAGAAAAGTTTGAACCTTTGACATGCATTCAATATGCTTACATACACATGTGATGCTGAAATTGTGCTTTTCTTCCGAGCGGGAACACTTTCGATTGAAGTTCTTTGGCATTACAGCTCGCGGCTACTTTGGGCCTATTCTTCCTTGGTGCTTTTCTAATTCTAGAGGGAAGCTAATTTGAGAAAAAAAAAAGGGGAAAAGAAAACACGAAAAGAAGAGGAAAAAGAGGGGATTTTTGAAAAGCTAAAGAAGGAGGGAAAAAGGGGAACAGAGGATACGAATGAGGAAAAGAAGGGGAGCTATTTTGAAAGGAAGAAGAGGTATTTTGGGATGGAGGAACGCGGCAGAAAAAGAAAAATGAGGACCGTGAGTTCGTGGCTTGTGAGGGAAAAACACCACAGTGGCGGTCTGTACATGTTATTCGAGAGCGCGTCTTGAAGAGGATTGTGTCGTCGAAAGCCTAACATGCTGAAGGAACTGTAATAATAATGGATAGGGGAATCGACTGCGGTGAAAGAAGGGAACAGGTGGAGGATCGGCAGGTCATTATCCTGGGAGACGACTTTCCTAGCTCTCGGAAGCTTCAATGACGCATCTTCCATGTCGATCACCTTTGTTACCTGGGAGTGTATCTTCAAACTGATTTATGGGAAACGTATTCATTCCTTTTAAATAACAGTGAAACAGAATCTCCGTCATCGTAAAGAGGAGCAAAAAGGGTGTTTTCTTCCTCACTCAGAGGACATAATGGCAGTAATAGTTTGAATATGGCAGAATTATACAAGCTGAATTGGACGATGACAGTAAGAAGCGGCTAAAGGTGACAGTGCTGGACGCAGAGGGCTGAATGACTGCGGCATATGTATTCTGATACGAGATGACAAACTCGAGCCATCATCTTCAGCTTCGGTTTCCCCTTTGTAATTCTGGACGGACTGATGATCTCTATTGCTGCTGTGGAGGACGAAGATTGAACGGAGATAAAAGGATTAATCCATGAAGTTCAGAGAGGGGCAGATGGGGAACTTCGACTTCCAGAGCCGCACGAATTAAAACCTGAACTGAAAATCGTCATCTGGAGTGCAAACAAAGGGCTAAAACGAATCGTTATTGCATCGATGAGATACAAATCCCGTTCCGATGCAGATTTCATTCTATGATACTACGATGACAGAAAAATCGATAGTGTCTGTACCCTGAATCTGCCAGTTCCTGAGTGACAGGACACACAATCTTGTACTCTCATCATGAAAAATCTGGCACTAGCAACGAACTTCTCCAACTTGAATATCTCAAGCCCTCTTTACCAGTGAGCCTTCTTTTTTATCCAAAACAAAAACATTAGCTAGTCTCCAGTTGCTTTTAAGCTTCAGAAGAATGTTCCTAAGAGCTGTTTCATGCGCCTTTCTAATGGGATTCTTGCACCTGGAGAGACTCTCATGGCAATTGTGATAAAATTCATTGAATTATTGGAGCTGGTCAGGAGAAGAATTGCAAGGACAGTTCACGATAGACAGTCTGAAGATCAAACCAGAAACAGAGTTTACTCCTAAACTGTTTGTAAAGCAGAAAGAGTATGTTGTAATAAAATGGGACCAGCAAGTGGTTTAATTGAATCCACAAGGTGATTATGAAGACATTGAGATTATAAATGATGACATCATGCAGGGCATAAGACATGAAATCACCCTTAAACATGTTTATGGAGAAGCAATTATCTTACGCTATCAGCCCAATCTTGTTCCTTTGAGAGAGTTTCTTTTACCCCAATGTGTTTTCCCTCAGTCCGTTGACACTGACTTTAGTGCTACATTCATGACACATACTAGCTGAGCTATCAGTTGAAGAAGAGTCTATTTTGAGGATATTCTCTTGAAGACTGGATGACATATCTGATGCTCTTGTATTCTGATTTATAACATAAAGTGGTTTTCTTGCGAGGATTGATTCTTTGGGTTGATCCTTCTTGTTACTTGTACTTGAACCAAAAATTGTGATACATTTAAACCCTGGCATCATATTCGTCTTGATTATTTGATTTGCTTGATCTTTCATCTTGGAATTTCTCAAGAACCTCTGTGGTTACGACATTGCTTTCACAAACCCTTCGACATCTTTGGTG
Source organism: Lygodium microphyllum (assembly GCF_053477565.2). Lineage (NCBI taxonomy): Eukaryota > Viridiplantae > Streptophyta > Polypodiopsida > Schizaeales > Lygodiaceae > Lygodium > Lygodium microphyllum. The sequence continues at coordinate 8,004,598 of NC_141150.1, read as the reverse complement.
AACCCGACGTGAAAGCGTCGCAGAAATTTCGGGATGGGAGATTCTTCAGCCTCTATTTCAGCTTCCTCTACAACTCCAGCTGCCTCTACTTCAGCTCCATCAATGTCTGCTGCGTCAAGTACTTCAACGGAGGATCTAAAACAGATTTTGCAGAATATGTCCATGTATATGCAGCTCCAAAATCAGCAAACACAAATGTATATGCAGCAGCAACAACAATTGCATCAACAGCAGTTGTCTCAGCAAAGGCAACTCTATTCGGAGCAGGAGAATGCAAACAGCGCGACTAAGGCTATTGAAGCAGTTGAGAGTGAGAAGAAACTATTTGACGGGCGTAATGTTTCAGCATATTTGAAGACATATGAGATCAAGATGGGGTTCTTTGGAGTTCCTGCTGGACTTATGAGTAAGTACTTTCTTCGACTTGTCACACCTGCTTTGAGGACAAAGGTGACTGATTTATATATTCAAAATACACATTGGCAAGATTTTAAGAAGGCACTAAAAGAAGAATACTTCCTTGAGGACTTTGGTATGGCTACTCGGCGGTCATTCCGAGAGTGGGTCTACATGCCAAACAAGGGTCTTGCTGCTTCGGAGTTGATTCGAGAATTTGAAGAAAGGTATAGTCAGCTTGATGCTATTGAACAAAGAGCATTGGATGTTGAAAAAGTTGAACTTTTCTTGCAAGCTGCAGATCCTGCTCTTCAAGAAGAATTGGGTGAGCTTCTTGAAGATCGTACGAAGCCTATGGGTCTTAAAACTGATTGGCAGGATGCTCAGGATGCAGTTTCGACATTGACCAAGAGGAGGATATGGAAGACTCGTCTACAGAATGGTTCCATGACACCTACATCATCATCAGCTCCTATGCCTACTTCTATTCCTGTTATTTCTTCTCCTCCTCAGCCAGTTTCTTGGCCTATGCCAGTGCCTACTGTTTCTACTCCACCTATTCCTCCTATTCCACGACCGATGCCTACACCTTCTGCTCCAAAACCATCCGCTCCATCAGTGCCTACTTCTCTTGATGACATAATCAAAGGAATCACAGATTTGACACTTGAGTCAGTCAAAGCGGAGTTGGTGGGTAAGTTGAAGGAGCAGTTTGCTTCCACTGTGCCTGCTACTTCTTCTAGTGCTCCTATTGCACCTAGGAGTGCTCCTAGTGCTCCTAGGAGAGATCGGAGATGTATTTGGTGTGATAGTACGGAGCATCAGCATTGCAGGGATTGTGACTCTTTCCAGGATGCAAGGAGGCAAAATTTGGTATATTGGGGGCAAGATGGTAAGATTTGGTTGACTGAGACAGGAGCTCCACTTGCTACCAACTTTGGTAAAGGTGGAATGAAGAAGTTAGTGGACGATATGGCTGCGCGTACTTCTTATGTGACAGCTAGAGGTGATGCTTCTGCATATGGAGTACAGATTGAGAAGGGATCGGAGACTCAGTCCGCACTATGGACTTATGCTATGGAGACTGCGAACAAGGGAAAAATTCAGCAAACTATTTTGACTAGCGCAGGCTCTAGCATCAGATCAGAGACAGGATGGGACTCGCCTGTTGACAGGTATTCTATTTATGCTTATTTGGCTAAATCTCATGGTGCAGATGTATTTGTTGAGGAGAAGCGTAAGAGGGATGAAGAAAATCCAAGTGCAGCTAAGAAGACTAGAGGGGGTGAGTTTGTTACTCCACCTACTGCAGGACCGTCTTCACGATCAGGGCCAGATCGACAGATGGAGGATGCTCAAAAGAGAGAAAAGAGGCAAGAGCCTAGAGAGAGAAAGCAGCCAGGATTCAGATTGATGTCCGATATTGAGACATCTACAGATATGAAGAAAATCTTTAATGATAAGATACTTGGCAGTGAGGTGACTTTCACTATTTCCGAGATTTTGGGCATCTCAAAAAGAGAGTTTCAGGATCAGTTTCAGGAGGTCCTGAAGAGGAAAAGACATGCATTGGCTACCACTGATACACAGGGAGTTTTGATTGGGGAGTTGGATGATGATGATGATGAGGTTATGGTTGATAATGCTTCTGTTTTGCCACAGGTAGAGAAGAGGGTTCAGCCTATGCATTATGCTGAAATTGATGAGCCTGTTTTGATACCGCGTAGTCACTTTTCGCGGAGCCATTGGGCTAGGGCAACTACAGAGACTATGGTAAAGGTTGGAGAAAAACAGGTGCCTTATGTAGCATTGGTTGATCATGGTTCAGAGATTAACCTCATTGTTCGTGGAGTTTATGAGAGTAACAGATGGCCTATGGATGTAGAGCATGGGTGGCGTATGAGAGCCGCCAATAACACTGCAGGTGATTTATATGCTGCTTGCCCTAGTGTCAGGGTTTCTATTGGTGATGTAGAGGAGGATTTTCATTTCTTTGTGCAGGATTCATGCTCTTATCCCATAATTCTTGGTCAGCCATTCATTACAGAGATGCGCATGGAGACAAAGGTCATGGATGATGGATCTGCTTATGCACGGATTCGCAGTAAAGATGGTATGAGAGCAGTTCAGTTTATGACTGTATGTGTGAATCATGTTAGAAACAGAGATACTCTGAGAGATGCACCCTTGCCCACTGTGAGGGATTTGGGTTTTCATTAGGTACCACCGTTTCGCGAGACGACGGTGGTACAGAGGAGAGGAGATTGGAGTTCTCGCCTCCTGGCAGCAGTGTTTTCTCCTCCGGTTATGTTGGGATTTCAGCAAACTGTTCAATGAGTTATCAGAAGACTTCTAGGTTGCCTAGAGCTGCCAGGCAGTATATATGCAGGAAGGAGAAAAATTTGAAAAATGCAGGAATTTTGGAGGATGATGAGCATATAGATGGTATGTATGACAGTGTGATTTGTGCAGATACGATGACAGAGATGGGAGATATGCTGAAAACTGATATGCTGAATTGTCATGGTAATGTATTAGTGCAGTCCCTGGACATGTTTCATGAAATTGCAGATTTTATGTCACAGATTGAGTCAGAGGCTGAGGTAACTCAGCAAAGAGTGTTGAGTGCTGAAGAAATTCAGCAAACAGAGTTTCCAGCTGGTTATGATCAGCTTTCAGAGAGTCAGAGGGCTGAAAATTTTCAGCCAACAGAGTTTATTGCTGAAATATTTTAGCATTCAGAGTTTGGAGCTGTTCCTATGCAGTCCATAGAGAAGAGGGCTGAGAATATTCAGCCATTAGAGTGCAGAATTGCTGATTTACAGCAAGGTTTATGTAATGCAGAAGAGCATAATGAAGCCAGGGTTGACACGAAGTACAAAACTGTGGATAAGAAGGTGAAGCCGGTTGCTGTACCGCTTCCACCTGACAGTGATCAGCAAATAGAGAGGGCTGCTAAACAGCAAATTTTGAGGAATCCAGAGCATATTGGTCATAAATTTTCAGCAGAGACACTTGCTGAATTGAAAATAGGAAATAGTGATTTCTTGTTACCCATGGAGAAGCAATGCTTTCAGGAGATGCTTGAGCGTCATGGAAGGGGATTTGCTTTTGTCCCACATGAGATTGGATGTGTGAATCCTGATATTGTTGCTCCTATGGTTATCTTTACTATTCCTCATATCCCATGGAATCTCCGACCTATTCCAGTGCCTAAAGCACACTTGCCAAAGCTAATTGATTTATTGAATGAGAAGATCAGGATGGGAATCCTTGAGCCTTCATCTGCACCATACTCAAACAGGTGGTTTACAGTTCCAAAGAAGAATGGTACTCTTCGATTTATTCAGGACATGCAGCCAGTGAACAGGGTTACTATCAGGAATGTTGGTATTGGTCCAGTTGTGGATGAGTTTGCAGAGGCATTTGCTGGACGTGCCATCTATTCTTTGGGTGATTTGTATTCAGGTTATGATCAGTTTCAGCTGGCTTTGGAAAGCAGGGACATAACCACCATGAGAACTCCTATTGGGCTTGTCAGGATGTGTACCTTGCCTCAAGGTGCTACTAATTCTGTTGCGCATATGATGAATGCCATGCATAAGGTCCTTCGTGATTACATACCTCAGCTTACTATGCCTTTCTTGGATGATGTGCCCATTAAGGGGTGTGCAGAAGAAGAGAAGAATGAGAGCCTAAATGAGCAGGGATGTAGGTACTTTGTGGCTGATCATATTTCAGCATGTGAGAAGATTTTGGCCAGGTTAGAAGAAGTGAACTTGACACTTTCAGGGCAAAAATCTGTTTTTGGAGTGAATGAGGTTGTCATTGTTGGGCATATGTGTGGATATTATGGCAGGAAACCTTCACCTGATAAGGTGAATGCTATAGGCAAGATTGCAGAGTATTGTTCCACCACTTCTGAGGTACGGAGATTCATTGGTGCTTGTGTGTTTTATATGATTTGGATACCTCATTTTGCACACATTGCAGATTGTTTGTATCAGTTGCTTCGAAAAGGGCAGAAATTTTATTGGGATGAGAGCCACACTAGAGCCATGCGGAAATTGAAGAAGTTATTGCAGAATGCTCCTACTCTCAGGAAAGCGGATTATAATTGTGATAGGCCTATTGTATTGACAGTTGACACTAGTCCAATTGGCATAGGTTGGGCTGTGGGTCAAGATGATGCAAATGGAAATAGGTATGCTATTCGGTTTGGGGCGAAAGTCCTAAACGAGAGACAGAGGAGATATCCGCAAATCAAGAGGGAGTTATTGGGGATTGTCACGGCTCTCAAATGTGACAAGGAGTACTTTATTGGAGCTTCAGTTGTGGTAGAGACAGATTGCTTGCCATTGATTGGTATGATCACGAGTTGCTCTACTCCGGATATAGCCATGTTGAGATGGATTGCATACATCAAGTCATTAAATCCGGAATTTAAACACATAGCAGGGAAGAATAATCCAGTGGCAGATATGTTGTCTAGAGCCAGGTATGATGATGAGGAGACTCTACTTGCAGGAGAGGATGATGCAGAAATTTCAGCCACTATGGTTGATCATGTTTGTCATGTTTATGATATTGTGGCTTTCACAGAAGAGCTCTATGTTGGAGATTGGTTGCAGATTGGCAGGTACCTTAGTACACTAAGCAAAAGAGATGAATGGACAGATGAAGAGTTCAAGAAGATCAGAAGGAAAGCTTATGGTTATTTTCTCAAGGACGGATTTCTTTGGAAGCATCCGAAGAAAAGAGGCGGATTACCTTTGCGGGTTGTCTGCGATAGAGAGACACAGTTACAGGTGATGAGGGAGTTTCATGAGAGTCCTTGGGCTGGTCATAGAGGAGTATGGGCTACTTATGAGAAGATCAGGGAGAAATATTGGTGGAAAGGCATGTACAGAGATGTTTCTCACTTTGTTGAGACTTGCAGAGACTGCCAGATGTATTCAGTAGTGCGCCATAGAGATGAGCTTCATCCGACCTATCCACTATGCATTCATTATAAGTGGGTAGTTGATTTGGTTACCATGCCTATGGGTCTATGGCAGATGAGGTACATTGTTTTGGCTAGAGAGGATCTTACCAATCATGTTGAGGGCAGATCTTTGAGAACGAAGACCACTAGTGCAGTGTGTAAGTTCTTATTGGAGGAAATCTTTTGCAGGTATGGTTGTGTGGGTAAGATCACTACGGATCGTGGTGAATTGGATGCTGATGAAGCTAGGGAGTTTTTCTCTCAGCTAGGAATCAAATTGGCTCTAACCACAGCATACAATCCAGAGGGAAATGGGAAGAGTGAAAGAGGGCATCCGCCGATAGTGAAAGCATTAGCCAAAGCATGCAGAGGACGGATTGGAGAATGGCCGAGACTTCTACCGTTTGCTTTATGGGCTGATCGTACGACTCATAGTGTTACTACAGGATATATGCCTGCAGAGTTGATGTATGGTCAGAAACCTGTTATGCCGATTGAGACTTGTGCTTTGACTTGGTCAGTTTTACCTTGGCAGGAGGATTTGACGAGAGAGGAGCTCTTAGCTCTTCGGATTCGACAGTTGGAGAGGAGACCTGAGGATATTCAGCTAGCTATTGACAGGTTGAAAGTTGCTAGACTAAGGAACAAGGACAGGTTTGATAGCCGGCATCGCTTGTGGCCTAGAGCAATAGAAGAGGGAGATTGGGTATTGGTCTTTGATAGCAGCCTTGAAAACCAGCATACTGCACTTCGGAAGATGGTGAAAAGATGGTTTGGGCCATACATAGTCAGACATGTCTTTGACAATGCAACATATGAGCTGACAGAATTGGATGGAACAATGCTTAGAGTGCCAATTGCTGGAAAAAGAATCAAGATTTTCAAGAAAAGAGATGATGAGGATTATGCATTGGAAGAATTTTCGAGAGAAGAGCAACGACAAGAAACTCCAGTGGAAGAGACAGATGATATGGCTGGAAATCTTGTTGATCTACCGGTAATGCATAACGAAGAGATTGATTTGTTTGTGGATCTTGATGATAATGATCATGGGTAGTTGGCCCATCCGGAGGATGCGCAGGATTAGAGGGGGTGGATGTCGTATTGCTGCGCATTTGAGGTGTGAAAACCACCCAAAAGTTGTACATGAGATTTGTTACTTTGTACATACTTTGGCGTAGACGTTGTGCTTTGCTTTGCTTGAACATTTTTCTTTCAGTTGGTTCATGTTCAATTTTACAGAAGAGACAAGCGCTGTTTGGGATTGAATCTGATATTTGGTATAAACAAATTAGAAGGAGAACGGGTTCTAGATCTGCAATGAGTATGGTTTTTCCGAGCTTCACAAGATGTTTGCTTATGCTGGAGATGCAAATGGTATCAACAAGGGAGTTTAAGAAGACCAGTGAATTTTCAGATGAACATGAGGCTCATGTGTTATCCTTGATCATGGAACCACTGCTTGCCAAAATTCATTAGCACTATTGTTCATGTACTCAGCTGAGTGGATTTTACAGAACAGAAAAGTTTGAACCTTTGACATGCATTCAATATGCTTACATACACATGTGATGCTGAAATTGTGCTTTTCTTCCGAGCGGGAACACTTTCGATTGAAGTTCTTTGGCATTACAGCTCGCGGCTACTTTGGGCCTATTCTTCCTTGGTGCTTTTCTAATTCTAGAGGGAAGCTAATTTGAGGAAAAAAAAAGGGGAAAAGAAAACACGAAAATAAGAGGAAAAAGAGGGGATTTTTGAAAAGCTAAAGAAGGAGGGAAAAAGGGGAACAGAGGATACGAATGAGGAAAAGAAGGGGAGCTATTTTGAAAGGAAGAAGAGGTATTTTGGGATGGAGGAACGCGGCAGAAAAAGAAAAATGAGGACCGTGAGTTCGTGGCTTGTGAGGGAAAAACACCACAGTGGCGGTCTGTACATGTTATTCGAGAGCGCGTCTTGAAGAGGATTGTGTCGTCGAAAGCCTAACATGCTGAAGGAACTGTAATAATAATGGATAGGGGAATCGACTGCGGTGAAAGAAGGGAACAGGTGGAGGATCGGCAGGTCATTATCCTGGGAGACGACTTTCCTAGCTCTCGGAAGCTTCAATGACGCATCTTCCATGTCGATCACCTTTGTTACCTGGGAGTGTATCTTCAAACTGATTTATGGGAAACGTATTCATTCCTTTTAAATAACAGTGAAACAGAATCTCCGTCATCGTAAAGAGGAGCAAAAAGGGTGTTTTCTTCCTCACTCAGAGGACATAATGGCAGTAATAGTTTGAATATGGCAGAATTATACAAGCTGAATTGGACGATGACAGTAAGAAGCGGCTAAAGGTGACAGTGCTGGACGCAGAGGGCTGAATGACTGCGGCATATGTATTCTGATACGAGATGACAAACTCGAGCCATCATCTTCAGCTTCGGTTTCCCCTTTGTAATTCTGGACGGACTGATGATCTCTATTGCTGCTGTGGAGGACGAAGATTGAACGGAGATAAAAGGATTAATCCATGAAGTTCAGAGAGGGGCAGATGGGGAACTTCGACTTCCAGAGCCGCACGAATTAAAACCTGAACTGAAAATCGTCATCTGGAGTGCAAACAAAGGGCTAAAACGAATCGTTATTGCATCGATGAGATACAAATCCCGTTCCGATGCAGATTTCATTCTATGATACTACGATGACAGAAAAATCGATAGTGTCTGTACCCTGAATCTGCCAGTTCCTGAGTGACAGGACACACAATCTTGTACTCTCATCATGAAAAATCTGGCACTAGCAACGAACTTCTCCAACTTGAATATCTCAAGCCCTCTTTACCAGTGAGCCTTCTTTTTTATCCAAAACAAAAACATTAGCTAGTCTCCAGTTGCTTTTAAGCTTCAGAAGAATGTTCCTAAGAGCTGTTTCATGCGCCTTTCTAATGGGATTCTTGCACCTGGAGAGACTCTCATGGCAATTGTGATAAAATTCATTGAATTATTGGAGCTGGTCAGGAGAAGAATTGCAAGGACAGTTCACGATAGACAGTCTGAAGATCAAACCAGAAACAGAGTTTACTCCTAAACTGTTTGTAAAGCAGAAAGAGTATGTTGTAATAAAATGGGACCAGCAAGTGGTTTAATTGAATCCACAAGGTGATTATGAAGACATTGAGATTATAAATGATGACATCATGCAGGGCATAAGACATGAAATCACCCTTAAACCTGTTTATGGAGAAGCAATTATCTTACGCTATCAGCCCAATCTTGTTCCTTTGAGAGAGTTTCTTTTACCCCAATGTGTTTTCCCTCAGTCCGTTGACACTGACTTTAGTGCTACATTCATGACACATACTAGCTGAGCTATCAGTTGAAGAAGAGTCTATTTTTAGGATATTCTCTTGAAGACTGGATGACATATCTGATGCTCTTGTATTCTGATTTATAACATAAAGTGGTTTTCTTGCGAGGATTGATTCTTTGGGTTGATCCTTCTTGTTACTTGTACTTGAACCAAAAATTGTGATACATTTAAACCCTGGCATCATATTCGTCTTGATTATTTGATTTGCTTGATCTTTCATCTTGGAATTTCTCAAGAACCTCTGTGGTTACGACATTGCTTTCACAAACCCTTCGACAGCGGTTATGGCCTCAATGGTAACCTACCTCTCTAGGAGTAGGTATCCTACCAACGATAGTAGTCTGCAAAACAATTATGATATATACAAACAATTATGAGATACAATATATTAGAACAAATTATATAAAGAATTGAAAGAAATATAAATTTTAAAAAACTAGAAATCAAAATATACTTACAAACTCTGCCTCCCACGACTCTTTGCCGCCCAATCCGTAATGCGACGATCCCATTGTTTTCATTTGGATCCGTCGTGCCTCTACGTGCTGGTGACTCTTCACTTTCTCTGCTGCTTTCTTCTTGGCTTTCTTCCACTCTATGTGGTGGGACATAGCTGGTTGGCTATAGTCTCCACACCCCTCCTCTTGCCTCTGCAGTGAGTCCCTGGCGCATGTCATGAGGTGGCATATTTTGTTGTGAAGCATATCCCTCACTTTTGTGCATGCCCAATCATCCAAGAATCACTGACCCTTAGGATTTCGGTATCTCCTATGGACTGCCCTCAACACCTCCTGCCACAAGCCGCTTTTCTGATTTTTGAAGGCAATAAAATAATCTTTATACGTCGCATGCACGTCGCTCCTCATGTACGCCATTACATCCCTTCCTTCATCATCATGGAAGATGCCACCAGCATCTGTAACTCTATAGTACTGGCGTACAAGCTCCTCTACGTGATCTACTAGTGAGGGTGATCGCTCGCCACCTCCTACGCAACCCCCACACAAGGCTCGTCCTCCCCCTCGACTCTCCCTCCTCCCTCTTTATCGACTACCCTCTGCCTCGCTGGATGCACGTGCTTCTGTAGATGCTTGTGCTTCAGCCGATGCACGTACAGGTGCTGCATGTGGAGTACTTGCATATGGAGTACCTGCATGTGGAGTACCTGCAATTGGAGTTTGGGAAGTAGTACCAAGAAAAGACATCAGAGGCGTTCCAGACATGACACTGAACACCTCGTCCGTTGTGGGAGAGGAGCCAAGGTGTCTGGTCATCTCTCCCATGAAGTCTTCCCTACTAGGAAAACCTCCAAAAAATGCATTGACCCCCCTGCCAAATGGGGCCAATGTATCATTCATGAGATCCAAATTCGGATCATTGCTAGATGAACCAGGATACGACGTCTGTAAAAAAAACACAGGAAAAATACAAATTTGTTTGCATACAAAAAATCATATATTACCTATATTTTCAAAGAGCTTTCTTTAGACATTGAGCATAAGACTTAAGTGCTAATGCTTCTCATAAACAAGAAAACTGATAAACACAAACATGGGATTGGTCACATTCATCATTGCAAAAATATATTGTTTTTTATTAGAGCTGGGAGAGTTGGCGCGTGTATAACCGCGTCTAAATTGCAGGTTAGATGTGCTCCTAAAGTCAACCTTCTGTTCAGTGCGTCTATATTCCATCTGAGATGCAGTATAGACGTGCTGTCAGACGCATATTCCAGGTCAATCTGCGCGCACATGTATCATCGCGTGTAGATTGACCTGCGCACGCACCAGCACATGCGCTCTAAGACGCGCCCTCAAACGCAATGAGAGGAAACATTTTTTCGCGTCTATACCTGCGTCTACATTGAAATGTAGACGCGCTAGCAGACACACTCAATCGGCTGATTTTAGTCCGACAAGTGCCATTGATGATTTACAAAATGCAATACATAATGGAATCAGAAATCCTAATACACAGACAGAGCAGAGAGAGAAACAAAGAGAGAGAGAGAGACAGAGTCACCTTGGGTGTTTGGTGTGGCGGGTGGTGGCGCTTCTTCCTTCTCCTTCTTCCTCTCCTCGGTAAGTTACCCTCCCTTGATGCTTGCTTGCTTGCTTGGTGCTTCTTCTTGTTCTCCTCTCTCTTGTTCTCTCTTTCTTCCTCTCCTTGGCTTTCATTTTTCCCTTCTTGTGTGTTTGAAATGAAAGAAGAGGTGAGTCATGAGGAGGTGAGGCATGAAGAGACTGCATGTCGGCTAAACTCAAGCTTTAGAACTGCAAAAAATACAGGAAAGGAAAGGCACAATTTGAAAAGAAATGATTTAAGTATGGTTTGAATTTTGACTTGTGCGTCTATTTTTACGTGTATATGCGCGTCTATTGTTCATGTAGACGCAAGTATAGACGCACAAATAGATGCTAATATAGACGCGTACGTAAACACGGATATAGACACACATTTAGGCTTTATCATAATTATTTGTTTTTAAGATAAGTTTTGATAGTGAATTCTTATATTGTTTACATAATATATTGTTTGTTTGTTAGATTCTCTATATTTTTTCGTCTTCCGTACTGGACTGAACTCAAGATCAATCACCTGTTGGACCCCATGTACATATTCAAAAATATTGTATCTACATTATGGGATCACTTGATAGGGGCTCGTGATTCAAATAATGTAAGGGAGGATTTACGTAACATTAGTCGCATGAGACGAGCCTGGCCACGCATTGGACCCAAAGGAAAGATTGAGCTACCCCATGCACCTTGGATGTTGTCAACGAACGAGGAAAAAATAGTAAAGAAACAAATATATAGCTTTCAAACACCCACAAGATGTATGAGATGTCTCAAGGGAGCCTTCATAATGAAAAAGAAAAGAGGTGTGGAGCAACTATCTGGTTTGAAGTCCCACGATTGGCACAAAATGATTCAAGTAAGGGTACCTCTAACCATGAATATAGTAATTAGGGGAGTAACTATGTGTAAACTTTGGGGTATGATAACTTTTTCCTCAACTAATCATTTGATCTATGAATATTGTTTACATTCAGTTCGTACTTCCTACTAGCATATCCCATTGTGTATCCAAAGATGTACCTGATATCATTCACAAGATGGGAGAGCTTGTGAGGTGTGTATACATTGTATTTTTTCATTATATATCTTTGAATTTCTACACAAAAATAAACAATTCTCAAATACATCCTGACAGATACGTGAGCTAGAAGGAAATTGATCCAAACACATTGCAAGATGCTCGAGTATTATCTGTTGAGGTGGTTTGTTTGGTAGAGAAAATTATTCCTCAATCCATTTTGACTACTCAATTACATTTACTCATACATTTGATTGATGAGATCGCACTTTGTGAGGCAGTTCATGTAAGGTGGATGTTTTTTCTTGAGCGCTTCATGAAAACCTTGAAAGATTTTGTGAGGCAAAAAGCACGGCCTGAGGGAAGCATGGCTGAGGGTTGGTTAGTGCAATCATCCCTTGTTTATATCTCTGAATATCTTGCTGAAGTGGATTCCTCTCAACCATGACTATGGAAAGATGATGAAGACTTGAGGATGACCTCTATAGTACCTCAAGGAAAAGGAATGAGTAAAGTGCTAACAAAAGAAGAACTTCGTAAGTTAAATAGTTTTTGTGTACTCAATAGTGATGTAATGAGCAAATGGGTGACACTATATAATGAAGCAAGGGCAAGAAGAAAAAGTGAAAGACAAGAATTTAGCACTAGATATGGATGTAATGTCTCATTTCCAGATCATCTAAATGCGCTCCCACTTCATATTGATATAGATTGGTTACATGAGGAAATGAAGAGAATGGAAAAAGAGGAGGAAATTAATATATCTCAAGAAGAGTGGGAATACGCACGAAGTTGCTTATCAAAGGTGAGGCATACTATCAATTAATTTGTTTCTATAAGTTTTATTTTATATAAATAATTGACATGTTTGATCTTTTATCTTTTACTACTAGTGCACATTATTCAATGCACTTTGGTGTGAGGGTAAACATCTTTGAACTCAACATATAGATGAAAAAAGAAATACCCAAGATTGTGGTGTCCTTGCTCACTTCGAGGATGCCAATGGTACCATGGAAGGTTATTGTGGCTTGATCCAAGATATTCCGAAACTTGACTTCAGATGATTCTTTATATATGTACTGGATGTGAAGTGGTTTAAAGAAGTGGTAACAAATGGTGAGCATTGCACAATCAGACGTTATCCAAGTGGTTTTGTATTGTAATCATTGACTCTACAAAATGTCACCAAAACAAGAATGACACATTAGTACTACCTCAACAATGCGAGCATGTATGTATGCAAAGGCTAATTTTTAATATGTATACATGTGATACATATACACAATATAATAAGTATTTAAGTTTCTTGCTTTTGTTTTTCAAATACAGGTTGTGTATCATCCAATGGTAAAAAATAATCGATGGTGGTATGTCATCCCTATATCTAATCGTTCAAAACCAATATATGGTAATATTACCGACATGGAGATAGTAGATGACAATCCAAAAATTAATGATGATGTGCATGATGACACCATAATGGATGATATGCGTAATATAGTACAAGATGAACCTCACAAGGATGTTCAAGGAAACAAGAAGAAGATAATAATGTAATTGTCGATGATATTGATGAAGTTATTGAGCAATATAGCAACACATTTGATAGTGGGATAGACTTATTTATTTCGTTACCTCTTGGTAACATAGACCTAGAAGTAGATAATTTAGCAAGGGCTGATCTCATTGAAGATGAGATGGATCATTCACTGTAACATACTTAATTTGCTTAATGATTCAATGTGTATTCTTACTTCTATGGTTTTTATCATGCGCACACGTGCATACTCAAGAATCAATAGTAAAGTTTGAAGCTAAATTGAATTTTTCATAATAAAAAGGAATTATTTTTTATCATCTTCAAGTAGAGAAATTACGAGATACATATTACAATGCTTGCTACTAATTGTAAGGTGACTCTCGCTTGCCGCTAATTACTTATATCAGGCTTGTCAACTGGAGGAACTTCCATTCATTAGAGAGCAATGAAAAAGTAATTATTAACTCTATTTTTTAAATTCAATGATTCAATGTGTATTCTTAATTCTATGGTTTTTATCATGCGCACACGTGCATGCTCAAGAATCAATTTGAGGTGGTTAAATAATTATTAACTTTGGTTTTTTAATTATATTAACTCCAATTTTAGGTGGTTAAATAATTGCGCACCTGGTAACGCATCTATATTGGCGTCTATTTGCGCAGATATATAGATGCAAAATTCGCATCTATTTACACGCACTTTTACATGCACATATAGACGCAATGATAGACGTGCCCAACTTTGCACGTCTAACATGCGCATCTATGCCTCATTTATGTAATAGTGTTGAGGCTTCTTATCAAGGCTAGAGGAAATTCAATGATCATGTAAGGGTAAAGGCAAACCGGAAGTCCGTAATCACGTCTATGATGGCCCCCAAGAAGTCGCAAGGCATGCCTGCGGGATGTTCTTCTCCTAATAGTCACGTGGACATCTCTGTGAGACCACAAGCCCAAGTTTTTCGATTTCGAGTCTACGCAAAAGTAATGCATTAAGTACAATAACTTTCATGGAATAGGAAGCACCTATGCATGATCAAATTCACCTAGCCTAGTTAAAATGCAGTTGAGGAAAAATTTCCTATTTGGTTGATTACTAGAATTAGTTCATGACATGCAATTGGGTTATTGGCATTTTTAATATAAAGAACACAAATTTTCTATCCATCTTATGACCTTAGTAGCATGTTGCCTTGTCATGCATTTCAAAGTGACGAGCCTAAAACACCTATTGCCTATCATTATAAGGTTGAAATTATTAAGTGCACTTTTGACTAGACATGGAAAGAATAAGCGTATGTCATATTTTTAGAAAAAATCTTCATTGTAATGGTTCATGGGAAAAAGTCGTTAACACCCGTAGGATGTTATCCAAAAAGTAATTGCAGAGTACAAAAATGAATCTATGGATTTGCATGTGGCATGTGCTTGCAAGATGGAATAAGCCAACACTAGTCCTACAATATTCACTTTGCATGCACTTCATTTAACTATGTTGTAGTTAGGAAAGGGTTGCATGTTGCACGTTCGTCATGCAAAACATTCATTCATCAAGAGTTGCATTTAGGGAAAAGTTGCATGGTTTATTAAGGCATGAAATTCCAAAGCCTAGAAAAAGGGTTGTAGGCATGATTCTTTGATGTAAGTCCTAGTAGGCTCTATGAAAGCTATTCTGCAAATTATCTTGCCTTTTGATTTGAACAAGAAAGGATAGGGTTATTGCGAATCTAGCAGTACATAGAAGCAATGAATCGCGTGTTTACATGTATTATGACATGTTGCAGCTAGTTTTCTCTTTTAGATCATGTTCATCATCTCTAGGAATGGCTCGTCCTTGTTGCAAGACAAGTAGATCGAATTATCTAAATCACCTAACACACAAGGGATTCGTATAGGCATGGTTCAGTCGATACGATAAATACCCCAAGTGCTAACTAGGGTATAGCACATTAAGGATTCGGCAAAGTTTCGCACTTCTTGCCAAGTCGAAACCCTCAAACCCAAAGGTCCTACCCACATTCACAGGATGTTGGGTCAATGGGACGCTCATGCAAATAATGATCTAGGGTCTCTACCCTAAGGATCGACCGACTTAATATTAAAACTCGGGTTGAGTTTGGAATCCCTAGGACTAAACGTTGTCGGCCTAGTGCAGCTAGGATTCAGTTGGGTAAGAAGACACCCTAAACCCTGCTTCTTGTCTAAACATAATTCCTTGACCCAGAAACGTCGTTCAATGGGTGAAATGATCCCATGGATTAGATGCGACACTTGTGCAACAAGTTGCAATGTCGCATGGCCTTGTGGTTTGATCACAAGAGAGTTTTGCCATTCCTTGGAATGAGGTTGGCAGGTTATTGTGCAAGTTTAACTTGCAAGAGGATGAGTAATCATCATGTTACATCACCTTTCTTGGGGACAATTGCCAACTTAAGGGAAGACATGTATTTGCTTGGAAGTAAAGGATCAATCAAGTAAGAGCGATATGGTCATCTAGATTTACTGTTGAATTATGAAACCTAAGGTGTTGGTTAAGTTAGGTTAACAGGGTATGGCCCTAACCCAAGGACAAAAGGAAAAACAAACAAATCATTTGGGGATCTTGCCAAGTCGCAATTGATCCCCCGGATCGAATGTTGGATACATTCGGAGAGAAGGATTCACTCCTTAGCAGTTGGCCAAATAAATGACCACTAGATTGATTGTGCTTGTAACAGTTTAGGAGCACTATTTGCATTGTTTGCTCAATGAACTAAAAGATGAAAAGTTAATTAATGCTTCAGATTGAAGGCCTAAAGGGAGAGGCAGCATCAATTACCCTCGACTGTCTACCTGACCCTAACCAAGGGGGTTGTTAGCTGCACCGGGAACGTGGACCGAACCCGCTGCGTGAGGTCTCTCTGTTGAGCGCTACTTGGAGCAGGAGGACGCTTGGGTGCCAGGGGGGGCTCTGGCCATAAATCCCTTGCCTTCCGAGCCCTGCACAAGAGTCCAACGTGACTCGGGATTGGATCTCGAGGCTTGCAACTAGTCTACGGGTAGAATCTTGGATTAGTAATCCTTGTGGATTGCTAGATAGACTTCGGGCGGATTATGGATTAGCCTGCAGGCTGGACTTTATGGATGTATTCTAAAGATAAATAAGATAACCTGTAGAAAAGGAACTTGTTTAGCATTGCTTTTCTATGTCAAGTGCTAAGATTACGTGAAGGAACCAATGTCTAACTGGCTAATTAAGGAAGCTGCTTAATACATGTCCAACTAAATGTGGTAGGTAATTAGACAACTAAAGAAACCTTGAGGAAAGTGCGGTGGATGTGGCCATGGGTCCGTCCTACGGATGGATGGTCTCGGTTGGTCGAGAATTTTCTCAATCGAAATGGACAGCAAGGAGCTCTTGTCAAACGAAATGAACAACAAGGATGCTGACCTAGAGCTTAGGTTACTAGAATTTAAATTTATGTTGTTTTAAGGGAACTGAATGGGACTATGCCTTATGGGTAGAGAGGTCGAGCTTTGCATCCCTCTCATTTCCCATTCTCCTTGAACCAAGTGCAGCATGAATCCGCTTCAACCTTGACGTTCCTGCGTAAAGTAGTTCGATGCTAGCTGCCGTTTTAGGAAATTGACCATTAGGGGAAACCCTAATTCAGGTTGGTTCTAAGTGGGAACGGTTGGAATACTTCCGCTACATCGTAGACTCGAAAAGACCAAGATCGCAAACCCTGTAACATTCCATGGGAGTGCCGGGCAGAGCCTTCTAGACCCTCTTTCCGATGGGTTGTTAAGACGTGTCCTGTAAGGGAACAGGTGGACACGTTACAGTTGGTATCAAAGTGAACCAATGAAGGATCTCTCTTTATAAGAAAACTTAATAAGAAGAACTAAAGCAAATGTTGTTGTTAAGAACATTTTCTTACTTATCGATGTTGTCTTGCAAAATTATGAAGCGTGGAATAGATTCTTGGTGTTCCAAGTCATGTTTATGACTGCGATGCATGCCTCTGATTATCGACGAAGGATCAATATGATGAACATCCTAGACTGCATTTACAATCCATCACCTTTGTACATGGAACAGAGATGGATGGGTGATTTAGGAATCTATTACATAGCTCCCCACCGGTTTGCTTACTTTCGAACCAACCTAAAGAGAATCAAGTACTTGGAGGTCTTGAAGATCATGAATCAAGTGCTTGGAGACATGAAGAAAATGTCAAATAAAAGGTGTCGATTCGTAGCCTAAAATGTGTCGATTTGCAGCCTAAAATGCGCATATTTGCAGCCTTTGTGATGCTTGATAAGAAGCATATTGCCTCTGCTAATAAAATACCATATGATGAAGCATATAATTAGCAGTATCCAGGCTTGAATATACATAAGCATCTTTATCATTACCTTCAGAATCAACACTGTAGAGTGGGCCTATTCAAACAACGTGAGAATTGCATATAGCGCCTGAGTGACAGGCTGAATGCCTGGTTGAAATCTGGGTGCTGGATGACTATTGTGTGGTTTAATGCTTTGATAAGGCATCCTTGGAATGCTGTTGAAGACCCTGGACTCTAATGCTTGCATGGGAGCTTAGTTATGAACTATGGGACAGTTGTAAAGAACTGAAATAAGGTCAGATCTGCTGTTAATATTGACATGCAACATATATTTGGACATCCTTGAAGCATTGAAGGTATATGACATGCATTCTTGGCTCCATTCAAGTATACCTAAATCCTAGAAGACATATGCGTAAATTTCATGCTTTTGAACTGAGATTTTGTAATCCAAATACTCAAATCTGGTCTTCAAATCTAGAAATGAATGCAATTGTAGATGTGCCCCAAACTTCTTTTTCTAATTTACAAAACACATCTGCAACCATCTTCCTTCTAGTGTGTGTTACATATATACCAATGGAAATACAATTTGTAAGAGTGACACAACCAGAATCACAATCACAATCATCCAAACATTTCAAAGTAACTATCATTTCAAAGCATGCATTGGCAATAGAAAAAGGATTGTTGAGGAGAGTACCTGAAGCCTACCTACTTTACGGTGAAGCCTACCCACTTCACGGTCGAAAGATACATAGCATGCTAAGGCGAGTCTACTCTTTCGAGAGTGTTATTTTTTCTTCCCTTGTGTTACCATGTGATGGTTACAGTGCCTGCATCCCGACGACAGCAAACCACCACAGGCTAAATGGTAACGTGGCGCTGCTGCATGCGTAAGCCTAGAGCCACCAACCTAGAGTAGGACGAAATAGCGATCATCCCTTTCGCTTAAGTCAAGAAGACCGGACCCCAGCCATAAAATGGAGGGCTAATCCTCTTTGAGCCGCAGCTGTCTGAATCCGCCGCATTGTCGTCATTTGCACCGCCGAGTTATTCTCAATGGGCGGCATTGATGCACGGTTTTAATCAATTTTCGCAAAGAGAGCTTGTCGCTAGGAGATATCTCAATCCATGTAATATACAAGGTTGCCTATCCTTTTCGAGTGAGACTTGCATGTGTTAATGTGGGTGAAGCCGTACATGGGTGATATCACAATATTATATGTCAAGCGTTAACATCTATATGATTTGATTATCTAATGAAATTCCAATGATTATTTGATTTATTATGGCTAGCTATATTTATTCAATTAATTAGTTTTCTAACATGATTTTCTAAATCTTTGGCAGAGCTAATGTGTAGAGCAAGATGAATTGGATGCACATAGCAACCACACTTTATTCTATAAACTTCTTTGTTGTATTATACAAATAGTTGCATCGTTGTGTACAATAAGGAGTGCATATACCCTCTTTGTACATATTTATTAATACATGAGATTTTAGAGATATATTGAAGGTATTCTGGAAATATTTTACGACTCTCAATAGTTGTGAGTTGTGCAATTGATTGCAATCATTTATTCAGTAAAATCAAATTCTTTTATAAAAATAGTGATTATAAAGGGCCTATCTTCGAGCAAAGCAAGATTCATTTTAATATTATAAATATGGTATGGAGGAGATACCCACTCTATGTAGGGGGGAGATTGCACCCAATAGTGTGTTGCTCAATTTTTCCTTACTATTCTTTAAGTCTATTTTGAGTTTTATGAGTCATGCTTTCATTTTTATGAGTAAAAGAGTGTGAGGTAGAGCTTCTTCTGCTCCTTGTGTGCAATTCTTCCATCTGATGTGTGGAATAGTGATATCAGAGCCTAGCCTACATCTAGGGCTTCCAATCGCCTATCCTCTTATGCGAAGGCAAGCTTGCTGGAACAATTGGCCTCTACGGTCTATCTCAACCCAAAAACGACTTTATGCTAGATTCCCAAGGCTCAAAAATCCTCCCCAAACCCCCTATGTCTATCCAAAATTTTCTAAGTCTAGTCCAACATTAAAAAATCCTATCTCCTTACCATGCTGCCATCATTCGAGAGCTTTTGTGGCCAAATAAGATTAAGAGATATTAATTAATCTGTATTGTCTTAAGCTTAGCTTAAGCTTTGAGAAGTTTAAAGCTTCTTTTGAATTTTGTGGGGGGTCGTTTTTTGTTATCGTCAACTACACACTTCATTGATCTGCCTAAATGACAATTGACTTACATTTCTCACAAGAGAGGAGATTCTTGTGCAGTCACTCCAAGATTGCAAAACTTCATCAAAATACTATTAAAAATTTTTGTCTTTCTTGCCTATTCCGTCTCCTAATTTTGTCAAGAAGCTGCTCTTTATTTTGATACCTACACACCAAAATTTTCTTACCATGAGCAAAGCGACTCTTTAATTACAAGGCATATCTATTATTTTGATCGTTTCACCAAGTTTTAAGCAATCACCATGTCTTAGGAAGGACTATCCAACACTACAAATTTAGACTCCACATCACCACTTCCTAAACCAACCATGGAGCAATACATAGATTCATTGGCCATGCAACTAGAAGAAGAACATTAACATTGAGCCCAACTCGAGCAAGAGCTACGATATCCTAAGTTTTATACATCCAAAATTTATTTTGTCAATGATGCTATGGTCTCCAAGATCAATGCCACCCTTGAAATGAATCCATCCGTGAAGATAAGCAAACATATCTTTAAATTTAATACTAACAATAATATTAAAGATGTTGTAAGGTTATCTCTTTGCTAAGTCAATTCAACTCATATTTTGATAATAAAAGTTATACTAAAAGTTATACTCATATTTTATCAACAAAGCTTCTTTATGGTGGTATGTTATATGCAATATCATTGATCATCCTCTTATGTGGACGACATTCCGTAAGAAGGTTCTCACTTATTTCCTTCTTGCCAATTTTACTTTCACATGCAATAACAATGGAATATCCATATGCAACCAGAGCAAGAGATCCTCATCAATACATCGAATGATTCTAGAGAGCTTTGCTATAATGGAAAATGGTCAAACCTATAGTCAAACTACCTTTTAAAAGAAAGTATATATTCAGACTTCTTTCATTTTTCCAAACTGAAGTCAACATGTTTAAACCCAACATATTTGAACAAGGCCGTCTCCCTAGTGCATGACGTCGAAAAGAAACAAACTAAAGATCAGTGAGTGACAAGTTTTAGCTTTCTTGGAAAATAATATGGGTAACAACAACTGTCATTTTAAGTCTTTTCATGCTTCCAACATTCAATTTGTAAAGAATCATGTTGCTCACCAACCGTGGATAATAAATTTCTATAATAATGTAGGCCACCCTAGTTGAAATTATAATCCCAAGAGTTCTACTTTACTCTCTAATTTTCTTAAGTCATTTGAATCTAAAATTGCTAATCCAAGTGTCTCAAATACCAATTCCAAGAATGTAATTTGTTACAAATGCAATCGTATATGCTATGTTAGGGACCCATATAGCCCAATAATAGGGGACAAATGGCCTAAGAAATATGACACTTGTATGTCCTTTCCTAAGGATAGTATACAAGGATGTATGAGTAGTGGTATGTGTTGCCAAAATTCTTGATCTTCATCGTCATGGTCTTGTGCAAGGTATGGATCTTAAATCTCATCCACGTATGGGAATATGTGAGTACTGTGCACTTGGAAAATACCATCGTTCGCCTTTCCACACTTCTACTTCATCACATTCCTGTGCTCTCTTGGATTTGGTTCATACCGATATTTGCAGTCCTTTTCCTGCTTCAAAGTCTTAATATCGATATTTTATAACTTTCATTGATGATTTCTCAAGGTACACACATGCCTATCTTCTTCGACATAAGTCTGAGGCTTTATCTATATTCAAACAATACAAGATAAGTGTGGAGCTTGAAACTGGATTCTCTATAAAGACTCTTCACCGTGACAATGGCGGTGAATATGTATCCAATCTATTTGATGACTTTTGTAAGGATCAAGGTATTCATCATCAGTTTACAGTTCCTTATTCTCCTCAGCAAAATGGTGTTGCTTGTAACGTGTCCACTAGTATCATCCAGGACACCTCTTAGCAGTCCATCAGATAGGATGTCTAGAAATCTCCGCCCGGCACTCCCATGGAATGTCACGGGTTTTGCGATCTACGTCTTCCCGCATCTGCCACGTAGCAGAAGTATCCTGGCTATTCCCACTTAGGACTGGAATTAGGTTTTTCCTGATTGGTCATTACCTAACAGCAACTAGCGTCAGACCAAGCGAACTACTTTACGCAGAAATGCCAGGTCCGAAGCGGATTTACGCTGCACTTGGTTCAAGGAGAATGGGAAACGAGAGGGATGCAAAGCTCAACCTCTCTGCCATAAGGCGTAGTCCCATTCCATTCCCCTAAAACAACGTAAATCGGGTAAGACATAACTCTAGGTCATCGCTTTCGTTGTTCTGTCCTTCGACGATTATCCCACTGTTCCTCAAGATTTGAGAAAATTTACCGGCTAACCAGGGCCACCCAACCGTAGGACGGACCCATGGCCCATCCTCCGCACTTTCCTCGGTTTGTTTTAGTTATGTAATTATCTAACACATTTTTTTGACATGTAACAATCAGCTTCTTTAATTAAACTGTTAAGCACTGGTTCCTTCACATAATCTTATCACGTGACATAGAAAAACAATATCAAACAAGTTCTTTATTAACATATCATCATATTTATTTTTTTAAATACAAGGAGTTCCGCCCGTAAGCTTGTCCATAATCCGCCGGAAGGCTATCCAGTAATCCACAAGGATCACTATTCCAAGCTTCCGCTCGTAGACTAGTATGCGGGCCTCGAGATCCAATCCTGAGTCACGTTAGCCTCTTGTGCAGGACCCGGAAGGCGAGGGATTTACAGCCAGAGCCCCCCCTAGCACCCAAGCATCCTCCTGCTTCAAGTAGAGCTCAACGGAGAGACCTCTTGTGGGGGATTCGGTCCAAGTTCCCGGCATAGTCAACAACCCCCTTGGTTAGGGTCAGGTAGGCAGTCGGGGGTAACTGAAGTTACCTCTCCCTTCAGGCCTTCATCCTGGAGTATAGATATTCATTTAATTTGTAATTCATAAATCAAACAGTACTCTAAAATCTCTAGCAAGCACAAACACTTTCATTAACCGATCTTTTTGTTGGCAAACTACTAAGGAACGATTCTATCCTTTCGAATGCATCAGCACTCATTCGAGGGTTTCTTGCAACTTGGCAAGATCCCTTATATTCTGGGTTACGGCGTACCCTATTAACCCAACTTGGTCAACCCTAAAGTTCATTGGATACTTTAGTTTCCGGTTTTTAACCTTTCTTATTTAGAAAGATATCAAAGAATACATCCTTTTGCAAGATAACTTGCGTAAGGATCCGCCATCCTTGTTGAGGGTATTTAGCCTTCCTTCTTGTGAATCAATCACAAGACCATATGACTTCGTACTAGCCACGCAAGTCCTGCATTGTAATATACGATGAAACAACCCGTTTTAGTTTCTTTAAGCTAACGTTTGTCAGACCTAGATCTCTTTTTAAGAACCTCAGGGACAAACCCTAGTTCTTTTTTATTTACGATTTATTGACCCTACAATCAGGGAAGGTAGGCAGGTATTTAAGGTATAAGCGTTTCTTGGGTTTTAAATCATTCCCAAGACATATTTCGCAGTATAGGTATTTCTAAGTTTACATTAATTCGGTTAACTTTTAGAAGGTAATATTGAGATCACCTCGGCGCGATTTGTTATCTTTGTGACAATTTCAATCCTAAACTTTATTGCTTTGAGGTTAGGTAAATTCAATTAATCTTCCTTTTTCCTTGCGAACGAAACTCATGCCAAATAACAATCTTTTCCTTGCTAAGATATTCAATTAGCAATGATAACTTCCTAGAGTTCAACCAACGTAAGAAACCTTTCATGAATTTCATCTTCTATGATGATTCATTGCAAAAAAAAAAGAATAGGGATTAAAGGTGCAAGATGCAGTTTTTATACCTTCGAGATTTAACCGAAATATACTACTATAGTAGGTAGATAATCTTGTTCATAATTCGTTTCAATGCATGATGCTATTTGAAGGAAACCATGTTTTATACATTATCATTTTTGCATGTTCAATTAAACTAAACTCCTTCATCGTAAATAACTAGAACAAAATATATCTTATCCCTAACAATTCATCTTGCATGATTGAATTAAATCCAATATAAAACCAAGAAGGAAAAACCTGGTTTTGGGGTGAGATATCCACATGGATATCGGGAGATGACCCTCCCGTAGCTACTCCTTGGACTTTCTTAGGCGGCATCGCAGTTGTAATCCTTCGAACGTGAAGGCAGATTTTACTCTCCTTTTAGGATTTCCACCACCGCTTCAATACTCTTCTTCTTTGTGGAACTTATGAGGGAATGGGTGCTTAAATCTCGGGTGGGAGTATAAACCCACTTGGAGAAGGCTTGTGGAAGCCCACAAGGAAGGATTTAAGGGCTTGCAATATGAAAAAGGCTTATAGGACCCTAAGGTATTTCATGGGGAAAAACCACAGGGAGGATTTTTAAATCTCGCGGAGGGTGAAAAAAATAGGTTATAAAACCCTTCAAGAGAAAGGGAAAAAGGAATATGAGTATAGGAAGGGGCGCTTAGAGGAGCCCCCCCTTAGAAGCTTCAAGAAGCTTCTTGAATCTTCTTTAGGATCACAGGAGCAACATGGGGGGGGGGATAATTTGACACGACGACGGGGGGGGGGAAGGTGAAAGTCTGCAGGCGGCAGATGCAGCGTTCGGTCCTTCCTCCTCCCTTGGTGGCAACACGAACGGGCGATGGCTTCGTCCTCCTTTCTCACGGCAGATGGACGTCAGGCGGCAGCAGCGTCTTCCCCGTCCTCTCACGATACCGCAGCACCCTCCCTTCTTCTCACGAATTTCCCTTATTTATATAGGGGATGGGAGGGAAACCTCCCCCCCTTGACGTGTCCATCGGCATGCCCTGTGGAGCTAAGCAAGCTCCAGCGAGGAGCTTGTTGGCTCCTCTATCCCCCCTCTACCCTTCCAGCTCGATGCGCTGCCATGCGAGAAGGATAAATTCAAAAATATATATTTGATATATTACATTATCTCCCCCTTAGAGGAATCGAGATGTCCTCATCTCGAGATAAACTAGGGATATTGATGGTTGAGAGTGTCTTCATCTACCCGAGTGGCATCCTCTTCGCGATAATCTTTCCACTGGACGAGGCATTCTCTCAAGGTTCTGAATCTTAACTGTCTCTCCCTAACATCTAAGATCCTATCCGGCCTTAGTTCAAGGACTCCTTGACTAGGCATTACAATTTGTTGGTCATCAAGTACATGGTTAGGGTTGGGTATATATTTTTTCAATAGGTTGATATGGAATACATTGTGAACCTTTAGGTTCTCAGGGAGTTGCAATCTATAAGCATTGGGTCCTAGGCATTTGAGGATTTTGTACGGCCCACAATACCTTGGATTTAGCTTCTTGCAATCTCCTAGGGATAGAGAACTCTTTTTAGGGCGTATGCGAATGAAGACCATGTCTCCTTCTTCGAAGACTCTTTCTTGACGCTTCAAATCCGTGTATGCCTTCTGTCTATCCTTGGCTGCTTGTATTCTTGTCTTATTGTCTTTATTTGATCTTCCATCTCTTCCAACATCTACCTTGACGCTTCAACCCTTAGGGTTGGATCAGAAAAGTTTAGGGGACTTCGACAGTCATGACCATACAATGCTTGGAAAGGGGTCATCTGAATGCTTTGCTGGTAAGAAGCATTGTAGGCAAATTCTACCAAAGGCAAGCATTGAATCCACTTCTTCGGCTCTCGACAGCAGTATTCCCTAAGCATATCCTGGATGACTTGATTTACTCTCTCTGTTTGGCCATCCGTTTGGGGATGGTAGGCAGTGCTAAAACAGAGTTGAGTCCCAATAGCTTCAAAGATAGAGCAGAAGTGTAATGTGAAGAGAGAATCTCGATCACTAATTATTCTTCTAGGTAAACCATGTAGTTTGAATATCTCCTTGATAAACAATCTTGCAATGTCGGAGGCTTTATAGTTTGTCTTTACTAGAATCAGGTGTGCAACCTTGGTAAGCATGTCAACCACAACCCTGATGGAGTTGTATCCTCCCTGGACTTGGGGTAAGCCTACCACAAAATCCATACTGATGAATTCCCATTTCATTTGGGGAATGTCAAGTGGTTGCAGTTTCCCTGGCATCATGACATGTTCGGCTTTGATACGTTGGCAAGACAAACACTCAGTGACATATTTGAGAATGTCACCTTTGAGCCTCTCCCAATGGTAGCTCTTCCTAACTGCATTAAGAGTTTTAGCATAGCCAGGATGTCATGCGAAAGGGGAATCATGAGCTTCCCACATTATCTTTTGCTTAAGTGACTGGCTTGCTGGTATACATAGCCTTTTTCTATAGTAGACAAGTCCATTATCAATGGAAAATTCTTGATATTTAGCTTGCAACTTTTGATTCTGCTCCTTGGTAGAGATCTCATTGGTAGAGATCTCATTTAGCATTGTTTGGTAGACCAAATCATGGCATGCTTCCTCTCTAGCTTACTCAAGTATAGGGTTGTTTGGCATAGATACTTTTGTAGCTAGAGATCTGGCCGTTGATGGATTCTACAAGATGAGGAAATTTAGGAATGCCTTGCGACTAAGTGCATCGGCAACTTCATTCTCTTTCCGTGGTCGGTACTTGATTTCAAAATCATATTCCTCCAACACTTCAATCCACGGACGTTGCCTCATGTTGAGCTCATTCTGGGTAAAGATCCATTTGAGATTCTTATGGTCGGTAGAGTAAACTTGTTACCCAACAGGTAGTGTCTCTAAAGCTTTAGGGCATGGATGACAGCTAGTAATTCCAGATCATGTGTAGTATAATTCTTTTCATGGTTCTTCAGTTTCCTTGAAGAGTATGCTACTGGATGACCTTCCTGCATAAGTACACACCCCAAGGCAAGAATGCTAGCATCAATTACTACCTCGAACTCCTTATTGAGGTCTAGAAGTTTTAAAATAGGTGCTGATACGAAACTTTGCTTCAATCTATCGAAGCTATTTTGTTCGGGAGTTGACCATGTAATGGAAGTCTGCTTCTTTAGTAAGTCCGTCAGAGGTGCTGCCATCAAAGCATAGATTTTGATGAGGACCCTATACCATCCTGTCAATCCAAGAAAGCTGCGTATTTCTCTGACAGATACTAGTGTTGGCCATTCAAGCACATCTCTGACCTTGGCTGGGTCTACTGATATTCCTTCTGATGATACTATGAATCCTAGATATTCAATCTAACGCTTGAAGAATGCACACCTTTTCATTTTTGCATACAGCTTATGTGACCTCATTGTCTCAAGGACAATCCGCAATTGAGGTTCATGATCTTCTTCCTGTTTAGAAGAGACTAAAGTGTCATCGAAGAAGACAAGCACGAAATCATCAAGATATGGCCTAAAGATGTTTTGCATTAATCTATTGAAGGTAGTAGGTGCATTCGTAAGCCCGAATGACATAACCAGGAACTCAAAGTGCCCATATCTTGTATTGAAGGCCGTCTTTGGGATATCTTCTTCCTTGATCCTTATCTGATAGTAACTTGACCTGAGATCAATCTTGGAGAAGATCTTTGCACCCTGAAGACGATCAAGAAGCTCATCTATTCTAGGAATAGGATACTTGTTCTTGACTGTTGATTGATTCAACCCTCGGTAATCAATACATAGTCGAAGTGTCCCATCTTTCTTTTTCTGAAATAGTACTGGAGCTCCCCATGGTGAATTGCTAGGCCGGATGTAGCCCTGATCTAACAGTTGCTTGAGTTGTTCCTTCACCTCAATTGCTTCTAGTATGGACATTCTATAAGGTCTCTTGGCAATTGGCGCAGCTCCAGGTACTAACCTAATCTCATGATCCACTTCTCTTCGAGGTGGAAGTTTGGTCAATTCTTCAGGGAATACGTCCACGTATTCCTTTAGCCAAGAAGGTCCTTCATGAGACTCTTGCTTTTGATCTAACTTGTTGAGTTTGATCAAGTAAACAGGTAATCCTTTTCTGACTCCTTCTATGATCCGAGATACTTTGGCCAATTGGATTCTTGGCACTCCTGCCTCACCTTGAGTTGTGACAAATTCCCATTCAGAGTTTCGAAAGGAAACTTGACCCTTTCCACAGTGAATGTGGGCGTCATTGGGCTTAAGCCAATCCATTCCGAGTAGACACTCATGGATACCTAAATTCATGACTTTGAATTTAACTGAAGTATTCTTTCTTCCCAGAAAGAATTCCACCTTAGCAGTTTGCCTGGTACAATTTACCTCACGACCATTTGCCAATTCCACAAGAAGGGTAGGTGCTTCTACTGTGGCTATTCCTAGTCTTTTTGCACATGCTGGTGAGATAAAGGAATGTGTACTGCCACAATTAATCAAGGTTTTGAAACCTTTACCTTGATAGTCCGACGGTGTCTGAATCACCGAGAACTGGCGATTCGGCCCTTTCTTGTGTAAAGCGGCATGGACTGTCGCTCTTTCGAATTTTGCTTCCATGGTCGGATCTTCCTCTTCTTCTTCTTTACCTCTTTGCCTATTGGCAATGCAGGCGGTTCTTCCTCTTCCTTAGGTAGCGGCTCCTTGACCACGGCCTGCTCCTTGAAAAGGCGCTTGGCGATGTCCTCCGCTGAGCTTGGGACATTGCCTCTTAAAGTGACCGAGTTTGTTGCAGTGGAAACAACGGAGGTTTCTGCCATTACTTTGAGTAGGAACAAAGTTGTTGACGTTATTCGTCCTAGATTTCTTTCTTTGTCCCTGATTATGACCTTGAACTCTCTTCATTTGAGGTCTTAATGCTCCTCTGTTTGGGTCATTATAAGACCAAGTTTTATTACCCCTTGGTCTTGCTTGTACCTCCTGAATTATTGGTGCCGCTCGAATGAGTGCATCTTGAAGATCTGATAGACGCATAGATTCGAGACGGGTATTTACTGGTGGATTTAAACCCACACAAAATTTGGACACCTGCTGTGTCATGTCCATCTGTGGTGCATACTTTAAAAGTGAGACGAATTTAGAGTAGTATGCGTCAAGAGTGAGTCCTAGCTATTTTAGTTCGTA
The DNA here is from genome assembly GCF_053477565.2 of Lygodium microphyllum. Classification (NCBI taxonomy): domain Eukaryota; kingdom Viridiplantae; phylum Streptophyta; class Polypodiopsida; order Schizaeales; family Lygodiaceae; genus Lygodium; species Lygodium microphyllum. Next base: position 7,975,664 of record NC_141150.1, on the reverse strand, counting down.
GAACTTGTTCATTTTCTGCGTGCGACATGCAGGGGGTAAGTATCTACCATGCACAACTTTCTTTAGCTTCTCCCAGGTAACGGATCCCTTTGCGATCCCTTGATCCCTGTACCATTTCTTCCACCAAAGTCTGGCTTCGCCGGTGAGTTTTAACTTGGCGAGCATAGCTTGATTGGTGGGTGCAGTACTGGCTGCTTCGAGTAATCCTCCATGGATTCAATCCAAATTTCAGCATCAGCTTGAACGAATCTACCTCTCCCGTCAAACTCGGGTGGCTTAATTTTCTTGAGAAGTAACTTCTTCTCCTGGATCACAGCAGTACTTGATGTAGGAGGCGAATTAGGAACCTGTACCTAGGGTTGTGCCTGAATAAAGGTTTTCTTAACGTTATTATATGATAATCAACGTTAGCTTATATTACATCTTTAATTCAGCTATCTCATAAACAATGTAGCTGTTTAACTTTTTATCAACTCTTATGCACAGCCAGACATTGATAAAAAGAAGTCTTTATTTGTATTTATATGGGCATAGCCCTTTCGAATATAATGTTTCATGTGATGATAAGCCAATTGTTACATTTAGTTTGGGGAGAACAATGTTGTATTCTATTTATCTACACAAACTGTGTAATAGTAGGGTTTTGGGTCATGGATCTTCAGGAATCGATAAGTCATTAGAAGTTCAGGATATCCTTTCCATTGGAATCCATACTTCTCATGGCAGCCCAACACTTTAATCGTGTCGGCGGGGATTACACGGGTTACTTCCTCATATACATATGAATTCATCTCAACCCTCTGACCTCGAATATGTAAAGTTGAATTTACGTAAGCTTCCACAAAAACGAACAGCTTCACAACTTTCAGGTCTTCCAACCACTTGATCCTGTTTAGGTTGGTCTATAGATAAGCAAACCGGTGGGCGGCTATATAGTAGATTCTTGAAGCACCCATCCATCTTCGTTCCATGTATAAAGGTGATGGATTATAAATCTGCTCTAGGATGTTCATCATCCCAATCCTTTGTCTATAAAGCGAAGAATGCATTGTAGTCATAAAGATGACTCGAAATACCAAGAACTTGTTCCACGCTTCGTAATTCTACAAGATAGCATTGAAGGTAAGGAAATGTTTGGACAGCAACAATTTCTTTACTTCATTTTATTGAGATAAAAAAAAAAACAATTCCGTTGTTGGTCGGCTCTGATACCAACTATAACGTGTCCACTAGTATCATCCAGGACACGTCTTAGCAGTCCATCGGAAAGGATGTCTAGAAAGCTCCGCCCGGCACTCCTATGGAATGTTATGGGTTTTTCGATCTAGGTCTTCCCGCGTCTGCCACATAGCAAAAGTATCCTGGACGTTCCCACTTAGGATCGACCCGAATTAGGTTTTTCCTGATTGGTCATTACCTAACAGCAACTAGCGTCGGACCCAAGCGAACTACTTTATGCAAAAACGCCAGGTCCAAAGTGGATTCATGCTGCACTTGGTTCAAGGAGAATGGGAAACGAGAGGGATGCAAAGCTCAACCTCTTTGCCATAAGGCATAGTCCCATTCCGTTCCCCTAAAACAACGTAAATCGGGTAAGACATAACTCTAGGTCATCACTTTCATTGTTCGTGTCCTTTGACGATCATGCCACTGTTCCCCAAGATTTGAGAAAAGTTCCCGACTAACCGGGACCACCCAACCGTAGGACGGACCCATGGCCCATCCTCTACACTTTCCTCGGTTTGTTTTAGTTATGTAATTATCCAACACATTTTTTTGACATGTAACAATCAACTTCTTTAATTAAACCGTTAAGCACTGGTTCCTTAACGTAATCTTATCATGTGACATAGAAAAAAAATATCAAACAAGTTCTTTATTAACATATCATCATATTTATTTTTTGAAATAGAAGGAGTTCCACCCGTAGGCTTGTCCATAATCCGCCCGAAGGCTATCCAGTAATCCATACGGATAACTATTCCAAGCTTCTGCCCATAGACTAGTATGCGGGCCTCGAGATCCAATCCCGAGTCATGTTAGCCTCTTGTGCAGGACCCGGAAGGCAAGGGATTTACGTCCAGAGCCCCCCTAGCACCCAAGCGTCCTCCTGCTCCAAGTAGAGCTCAATGGAGAGACCTCTCGCGGCGGGTTTGGTCCACGTTCCCGAGACGGTCAACAACCCCCTTCGTTAGGGTCAGGCAAGCAGTCGGGGGTAATTGAAGCTGCCTCTCCCTTCACGCCTTCATCCTGAAGTATAGATATTCATTTAATTTGTAATTCATAAATCAAACAGTGCTCTAAAATCTCTAGCAAGCACAAACACTTCCATTAACCGATCTTGTTGTTCGCAAACTGCTAAGGAATGATTCTTTCCTTTCGAATGCATCAGCACTCGTTCTAGGGTTTCTTGCAACTTGGCAAGATTCCTTATATTCTAGGTTAGGGCGTACCCTATTAACCCAACTTGGTCAACCCTAAAGTTCATTGGATACTTTAGTTTCCGGTTTTTAACCTTCCTTATTTAGAAAGATATCAAAGAATACATCCTTTTGCAAGATAACTTGCGTAAGGATCCACCATCCTTGCTGAGGGTATTTAACCTTCCTTCTTGTGAATCAATCACAAGACCATATGACTTCGTACTTGCCGCACAAGTCCTGCATCGTAATATACGATGAAACAATCCGTTTGAATTTCTTTAAGCTGACATTTGTCAGACCTAGGATCTCTTTTTAAGAACCTCAGGGACAAACCCTAGTTCTTTTTTATTTACGATTTATTGACCCTACAATCAGGGAAGGTAGGCAAGTATTTAAGTTATAAGCGGTTCTTGGGTTTTAAATCATTCCCAAGACATATTTCGCAGCATAGGTATTTCTAAGTTTACATTAATTCGGTTAACTTTTAGAAGGTAATACTGAGATCACATTGGCACGATTTGCTATCTTTGTGACAATTGATTTTTCAGTCCTAAACTTTATTGCTTTGAGGTTAGGTAAATTCAATTAATCTTCCTTTTTCCTTGAGAACAAAACTCATGCCAAATAAAAATCTTTTCTTTGCTAAGATATTGAGTTAGCAATGATAACTTCCTAGAGTTCAAGCAATGTAAGAAACCTTTCATGAATTTCATCTTCTATGATGATTCGTTGCAAAAAAAAAAGAATAGGGGTTAATGGTGCAAGATGCAGTTTTTATACCTTCAAGATTTAACCGAAATATACTACTATAGTAGGTAGATAATCTTGTTCGTAATTCGTTTCAATGCATGATGCTATTTGAAGGAAACTATGTTTTATACATTATCATTTTTGCATGTTCAATTAAACTAAACTCCTTCATCATAAATAACTAGGACAAAATATATCTTATCGCTAACAATTCATCTTGCATGATTGAATTAAATCCGATATAAAACCAAGAAGAAAAGACCTGGTTTTGGGGTGAGATATCCACATGGATATCGGGAGATGACCCTCTCGCAGCTACTCCTTGGACTTTCTAAGGCAACATCACAATTGTAATCCTTTGAACGTGAAGGCAGCTTTTACTCTCCTTTTCGGATTTCCACCACCGCTTCAATACTCTTCTTCTTTGTGAAACTTACGAGGGAATGGGTGCTTAAATCTTGGGTGGGAGTATAAACCCACTTGGAGAAGGCTTGTGGAAGCCCACAAGGAAGGATTTAAGGGCTTGCAATATGAAAAGGGCTTATAGGACCCTAGGGTATTTCATGGGGAAAAACCACAGGGAGGATTTTTAAATCTCGGGGAGGGTGAAAAAAATAGGTTATAAAACCCTTCAAGAGGAAGGCCTATTAAAACCACGGAGAGGCTTAATGGGTTTTGAGGCCGAGGGGAGAGGGGCTTAAACACGGATTGGGGTTTAGTGGCTCTACGGAAAGGGGTTAAGGGTTCAAAAAAACCCAGGGGGGTGAGGGGGGGGGAAAAAAAAAATGGGGACACGAGGGAAATAAAAAGGGGCTTAGGGGGTGTGTTAAAAGGAGTATGGGGGTGAAAGGGAAAAAGGATTATGAGGGAGGTGAAAGGGAAAAAGGAATACGAGTATAGGAAGGGGGGCTTAGAGGAGCCTCCCCTTAGAAGCTTCAAGAAGCTTCTTGAAGCTTCTATAGGATCACAGGAGCCACGTGGGGGGGGGGATAATTTGACGCGATGACGGGGGGGATGATGAAAGTCTGGAGGGGGCAGATGCAGCGTTCGATAGTGGTCCTTTCTCCTCCCTCGGTGGCAACACGAACGAGCGATGGCTTCGTCCTCCTTTCTCACGGTAGATGGACGTCAGGCGACAGGAGCGTCTTCCCCATCCTCTCATGATACCGCAGCACCCTCCCTTCTTCTCACGACTCTCCCTTATTTATATAGGGGAGGGGAGGGAACCCTCCCCCCCTTGACGTGCCGATCGGCATGCCTTGTGGAGCCGAGCAAGCTCCAGCAAGGACCTTATTGGCTCCTCTATCCCCCCTCTACCCTTCCAACTCAATGCAGTGCCGCGCAAGAAGGAGAAATTCAAAAATATATATTTGATATATTACATTGCTGAGCGCAAAAATCGCACTATTCTTAATGCTATACGTTGCATGCTTATACATTCTCGTTTGTCTCGAAAGTTTTGGACTGAAGCACTTCTAACATCCGTTTTTATTCAAAATCATCTTCCAACAATTGCACCTACTGGTAAAATTCCTATGTACTTCATGTTCATGATGGTTCTCTATTCATCATTCATTCAGGTGCCACTGGAAACATGACATACCAATTGCAGTGGCTTCACAATTATCATTCTCTTCATGTCAAGAAGTTTGTTTACCTTGCGGATGATACGACTTGTCAAGTCAAAGGAGTAGGTGATTTATATCTAGGGACTGTTTCATCCACTAGAATATTAAGAGGAGTTCTGCATGTTCCAGATTTGCAAAGAAATCTTCTTTTTGTTGCTCGTCTAGTTGATCTTGGTTTGTTTGTTGGCTTTTGATCATAATCAATGTCGTATAGAGAAAGACGGACATACTATAGTAGTGGCTGCTTGACATGGTAATCTATTTGAGCTATCATTGAACAATACGGTTGCAAATGTTGTTACTGACCCTGGAGATGCAGATTGCAAATTATGGCATCAACAATTTGCACACTCCGCTTTTGCCAAAATTCTTGATCTTCATCGTCATGATCTTGTGCAAGGTATGGATCTTAAATCTCATCCACGTATGGGAATATGTGAGTACTGTGCACTTGGAAAACACCATCGTTCGCCTTTCCACACTTCTACTTCATCACATTCCTGTGCTCTCTTGGATTTGGTTCATGCCGATATTTGCGGTCCTTTTCCTGCCTCAAAGTCTCAATATCGATATTTTATAACTTTCATTTATGATTTCTCATGGTACACACATGTCTATCTTCTTCGACATAAGTCTGAGGCTTTATCTATATTTAAACAATACAAGATAAGTGTGGAGCTTCAAACTGGATTCTCTATAAAGACTCTTTGTAGTGACAATGGTAGTGAATATGTATCCAATCTATTTGATGACTTCTATAAGGATCAAGGTATTCATCATGAGTTTACAGTTCCTTATTCTCCTCAGCAAAATGGTATTTCTAAGCGCAAAAATTGCACTATTCTTAATGCTACACGTTGCATGCTTATACACTCTGGTTTGTCTCGAAAGTTTTGGACTGAAGTACTTCTAACAGCCGTTTTTATTCAAAATCATCTTCCAACAACTGCACTTGCTGGTAAAATTCCTATAAAAATTTGGACAGGGAAGACACCTTCAGTCTCTCACTTTCACACATTTGGCTGCATTGCTTATATTCATGTGCCCAAGGACACTCGGATCCTCCAGGTTTGAAGGTTATTTTTCTTGGTTATTCAAATCATTCCAAAGGTTACAAATTTAATGATCCTTCTACTCAAAAGGTTATCATTAGTCATGATGCTATATTTGAAGAGAAGACTATGGGTGGCACATGGTCATCATATGTTTCAGATGATACACAGTCTTTGCTTAGTGCATTTCCTTACTTGCTTTGTGAGTCCACTAATTCTGATGATCATAAACCTCCTTCACCTCCAAAGAAAATTGATGAAAATTTGGAGATATATGTCAATCTTCCCATTGAGATAGAGCATGGATTCTATTCTATTGAATATGATGTCTTTGATGATGCTATGTCTCTCCAAGAGGATCCAATATCGTATACGGAAGCTAGCAATTCATCTCAAAGGGATCAATGGCAAGAAGCTATGCAAGCTGAGTACGATTCTTTAATCTCCAAAGGTACATGGATTCTTATTGAACTCCCCCCAAATCGTGTTCCTATCAAATGTAAATGGGTTTATAAAACCAAGACCAAAGCTGATGGCTCGTTTGATAATTTCAAAGCATGACTTGTTGCAAAAGGTTACGCACAGATTGCAGGAGTAGATTATCAAGAAACATTTTCTCCCGTTGTGCGCTCCACAGCTGTTCGTATGATTTTGGCTTTTGCAACACTATTTGATCTAGAAATTCACCAAATGGATGTTAAAATGGATTTTCTCAATGGAGATCTTGAAGAAGAAATCTATATGGAGCAACGTGAAGATTTTATGATTGCAGGAAAGGAGCATCTTGTATGCTAGCTTCATCGTGCATTATATGGATTGAAGCAAGCCTCTCGTGCTTGGCATATTAAGATTGATCAATTTCTCATATCTAAAGGTTTTGTTGCATGTTTTGCTGACCCAAATCTTTACATCAAAAGGGATGACAAATGTTTTATTATTATTCTTGCTCTATATGTTGATGATACTATTCTTGCGTCAAATAATATTGCTTTCTTGGATGCTATGAAGAAGCTTTTATCGACTGCATTTGAAAAAGTGGATCTTGGTGAGATACATTCTTGTTTGGGTATTCAAGTTCAACGACACCGACAACAAGGCATTCTTCTTCTTCACCAGAAAAAGTTTATTAATGATATTGTTAAGAAGTTTGGGTTGACAAATGCGCACTCTGCCAACACTCCCATTCTTTCGAGCTCTACCAAGGGTACATCTACAACACACAATGAAGAATCAACCATTCATCAACCTTTTGCTAATCTTGTTGGTTGTCTTCAATTTATTAGTTTAAACACAAGACCAGATATTTTATTTGCAGCTAACTTTTTGGGACAGTATCTTTCTTCCCCTTCCATTATTCATTGGAGTGTTGCAAAACGTATTCTTAAGTACCTCAAGGTACTAAGGAGTTTGGTCTTATTTATCGTCGTCGAGAGGATTCTTCTTTATCTTCTTCAACTTCTCTTGACCTTATTGGATATACAGATGCTAATTGGGCAAGTTCACATTTATCATTGCGATCTACAAGTGGGAATTGTTTCTTAGTAAATGGATGTTTGGTTTCTTGGTCTAGCAAGAAACAACGATGTGTTGCGGTTTCTACAACTGAGATCGAATATGTTGCTGCATCATTAGCAGCTCGCGAGCTAGTTTGGCTTCAACAACTACTTGTAGATTTGGGACATCCTTCATCATCTAGTACACCTCTTCAATGCGACAACCAAAGTGCTATTAGTCCTACCAAAGACTATATACAACGTAGTAAATCAAAGCATATTGCTATTCATTATCATTATGTTCAACATGAAGTCAAGAAAGGTTCCATTATGGTGGAGCGTTGTCCCAGTGATCAAATGGTTGCAGACATCTTCACAAAAGATCATAGTGAAGCTCTCTTTAGTTCATTAAGACATGCACTTGGTATTATTCCAAGTTCTTGTCTCATTGATTGAGGCATGTATCATTGTATTCAAGAAAACTTTATAGTAAATCATTTTTGTATCGTAGGTATGTGTAGGGGCTCCAGTTTTTCCCTTGTTCTCCCCAAGGGTTTTTTCACTTGTGGCCAAAGACCTTTGTTTGAGTGGGGAATTCATGTTGAGAGAGAGAGAGAGAGAGAGAGAGAGAGAGAGAGAGTACAAGAAAGATACACAATACATGCTCCCAAAGAATGATTCATATTGATGTAGAGTTAGTATATATAGGTGAGACCCAAGTCAAGTGAGAGATGATATATATAGTTGTAATAGTATGCTGCCCAAAAGAGTCCCTCAAATTGACTCTCATTAATTTTATCAAATCATTTTTTTACTAAATACTAGGCACGTAAATTGTTTTGATGGTTCAAGCCAATGTTCTTCTAGTGCTTTGCCTTGAGGTTCAAACGACATAAGGCATACACACATAAAAGCATTAATAGAGAGAGAGAGAGAGAGAGAGAGAGAGAGAGAGAGAGAGTGTGTGTGTGTGTGTGTGTGTATGTGTGTGTCTCTAAGTGAGTGAGTGAAAAAGAGAGAGAGAGTAAACATAGAAGTGACAATGTCACATTGTATTCTTGAATGGAATCTCTTCTATTTACTAGCCTTGCCACTAACACTTCCTCAATTACCTTGCATATTGGAGGTGACTGGAGGATAGCGCATGCCCAGGTTCCTACTAATATGTTCTCTAACAAAATCCCACGTAGCTTTTCAAGAGATGATGGGCTAGCCCTCCTCTTACCATCCTTGAATGTCATTATTCTACCTCCAAATTGGACCCACTTTGATGCAAAAATCTGTAAATTCCTTTTTCGGCTAAGGAGTTTCCTCTTTTACAAAGTGTCAATGCAATTCAAGGACTAAACACCCATGAACAAAATATCTTTTAATTTTCCTTAACGGTAGTATCTTAGATGGTTGCTAAAACTCCTTAAAGAATCTTCACTATAAGTTCTTTATTAGTGTCTTGCTATAGAGATCGTTAGTACATCCGAAGATTCTAGAGCACTTTGCTATAATGGAAAATTGTCAAAATTGTAGCTGAATCACCTTTTAAAAGGAAGTATATGTTCACCTTATTTCATTTTTCCAAACTAAAGTCAACATGTTTAAACCCAACACATTGGACAAGGCAATATCTTTGGTGAATGACGTCCCAAAAAAAAAACTAAACATCAATGAGCAACAATTTTTAGCTTTCATGGAAAATAATATGGGTAACGACAACTGTCATTTTAACTCTTTTCATGCTTCCAACTTTCAATTTGGAAAGAATCATCCTACTTGCAGACCTTGCATAAGAGATTTCTATAATAATGTACACCGCCCTACATCAAATTCTAATCCCAAGAGTTCTACTTTGCTATCTAATTTTCTTAACTCATCTGAACCTAAAAATGCTAATCCAAGTGTCTCAAATACCAATTCCAAGAATGTAATTTGTTATAAATGCAATCGTGTATGCTATGTCAGGGACCCATATAGCCCAATAATAGGGGAAAATGGCCTAAGAAATACAACACTTCTATATCCTTTCCTAAGGATAGTATACAAAGGTGCCATTATTCTACCTCCAAAGTGGACCCACTTTGATGTGAGACTCTATAGATTCCTTTTTTGGTGAAGGAGTTTCCTCTTTTACCAAGTGTCAATGCAATTCAAGGACTAAACACCCATGACCGAATATCTTTTAATTTTCCTCAACGGTAGTATTCTAGATGGTTGCTAAACTCCTTAAAGGATCTTCGCTATGAGTCCTTTATTAGTCTCTTCTTTAATGCTAGTAATGGCAAATTCTACAGTTAAGTGCAACCTTAGTAGATACTCCTCTCTAGCTAAAAGGTCTTGGAACACTTGGTGAAGTATAAGGCATTGTCCTACTTTTTTACAACCTTAACTTGACTTTGCACTAGTGTTTAAAGATTGCATATGGTTCTGGTTTTGTATTCCTACCTTACCCAACCACAATAGTCGCATAGATTTAAAGTCATAAAAGAGTGGGAGTGTTGGGGTTTTCGAAGTGAGTATTTGCCCTCCCCCCAAGAGATTCATGGTAAAATCAATCTCAAAACTTCTAACATGGATAAATAGATAACATCAATATCTTCAAACTCCAATATATTATAATTATAAGTATACCTTTAATTATAATGTATAATTAAGAAAGCTAATATTTATAGTATATTATTCACATGAGTTATAATTTTTATAAATTATAATAAATATTATTATAATTTCATTAGTAACTTTGATAATTAATGCGTGACACAAATTAGCATAACATTCTCATGTGAATTTTCCTTTTCAGAATGCATTTAAATGAGTATCTCTCGGAATTTTTTTATACATTTGCAAATATAACATTCTCATGTGAATTTTTGTTTTGAGAATACATTTAAATTAGTATCTATTTCCATAAAAAATCCAAAAATTTATTGAAACTCAAAAATTATATTCTTAATTTCTTTGCAAATTTTGATAATCTTCCAAGTAGTATAGGCAATTTATTTCTTATCATTCAGGTTTAATACAAAACCATACCCACAGTGCAAGGCTCTCTTCTCTTGCAGTTTTTATGAGAAAAATAAGTTCTTATAGTGCAAGGGTTTCATCTCCCTTACTAACCCTCTTTTCTTCTTGCTCTTGAGATCAAGGCTAGGACGAGAAGAACAAACATACATCAAGGGCCTCTAAAGAGAAAACATCACAATGCTAATATTGGAACCCATGATGGAGATTTAGCTTTGTGATAGAGATTGATATGATTAATGTAGCTCTATTGCTAAAGTACTACAAACTATGGTTTTAAATGTAGCTCTATGGCTGAACTAGTATAGACTATGATATTAACTATGTAACTAAAATATGTTATTAACGTAAAATATATTATGGGTTAGATTCTTTTTTCAATCTTGGAGTTTTATCTATGTAGAAGCTCATAATTTCATCAACCTTGGATTGAAGATTGAAGATACTCAAGTAAAGGAGGTCTTCTTCTACAAGCATATTAATAAAATGTATATGTGACTATAAGTGTGCACATGGTATTGAAGGTTGGCAATTAGTGAATCCTAGTACTTATTTTAGACATGTTAAAAATGGCATGCTTGGGATTATGCATTCTTCTCTAGAAATATCCCATGCTAGTGAACCAAGTCACTCAAACCTGTAAGGAGATCATATTGAGAAGAACTGAAGGCATGAAGAATCATCTCTAGTGCATGGTGGAACTAACATAGATGATTTAATAGACGATGTATGTGGTGTGATTGCATTGCATATTGTAATGGTGGGAGGAGTATTGGTCCACAAAATTTTCTTAGGCACCAATAGTTGAATGCCAAATATGATGCACGAAGTATGCAAATTGAGCTTACTACTTCTAATGAAAGGCAACATGAACAAGGTAATGATCAAACTATTAATACTTCTGTAAGTCCCCCCTTCGGTCGTGACAACAACTCAATTAACCATGCTAAGTCTCCTCAAATATACCCTTCTATAGACAATCGCATATCTATTATTGGGCGATCATTATATCAACAAACTATACAAATAATAATTGAGCTTCAAGCTCTTTAGGATGAGAACCAAATATCAATCAGTGCACAAGAGAACATACTCCAATTATTTTTTGAAGACATGGGCAATCCAAGGCCTAGGACACAAAGAGTTGAAGAATGCAAGCCAAGATTAAGTAAGTTATAAGTGCAACTACTTGGTACATGGGATGCAAACCTTGATGGAGTGAGAATCCCAACATCTCGGGAGAAACTTGACTTTATGTATCATGGTATTGGCATGGTCCAACCTGAAGGCTATAGGTTTTGCATGGGAAGTAAAAACAATGATTATGAAATTGAACTTCTTACACCTAGTAAAGAAAATATCTGACTCTTGTTCTATAGAAAATATAGCATCAATGCTCTAAACCAAATTAGAGGGTGTATTTTGCACTCTTACCTTATAGGTGGTTCTATAAGCCCAAAGAGCCTCATACGGATGCTCATCCCAATCTTATTGATAAGAAGTGACTGTTCTAGTTAAAATCCCACAAATAATTTGATTAGTTACTTCTACTTGGCTATGAACTCTAAGGTAATAAAGCATTGATTTGATCCTAAGTGGGAACGGCTAGGATACTTCCGCTACGTGGCAGACGCGGGAAGAACTAGATCGCAAAACCCGTAACATTCCATGGGAGTGCCGGGCGGAGCTTTCTAGACATCCTTTCCGATGGACTGCTAAGACGTGTCCTGGATGATACTAGGGGACACGTTACAGTTGGTATCAGAGCTGACCAACAATGGAATTGTTTTTATGAAATCTCAATAAAAGGAAATAAAGAAATTGTTGCTGTCCAAACATTTCCTCATCTTCAATGATGTCTTGCAGAATTATGAAGCGTGGAACAAGTTTTTGGTGTTTTGGGTCATGTTTATGACTGCAATGCATTCTCCGCATTATAGACAAAGCCACCAATGTATCCTTCAAGTATGGATACTCATCCAATATTGAATCAGGTCTCCAAGAAGCCTCTTCAGAGGGTAAACCTCTCCATTTAATCAAATATTCCACAATAGAACGTGATCGAAGCTTCTTTTCACGCTGACCTATAACAGCCTCTGGGATGTACTGAACGATACCATCTTCATCAATAGGTGGCAGCTCATCAACTAAATCCACTGGATCACCATAATAGGGCTTGAGCTGACTAACATGGAAGACGTTATGAATTTTTGTAGAAGAGGGAAGCTCTAGTCTGTATGCCAAATCTCCAATCCGCTTAAGGATCCCGTAAGGGCCATAGAATCTGTGGGCAAGCTTATTACTAGATCCATCTTTCAATGTAGAATACTTGGATTTGGGCACCTTCAACAAAACCAGCTCTCCTTCCTGGAACTCTAAAGGCCTCCTCTTCTCATCAGCATACATCTTCATCTGATCTTGAGCCTTCCTTAGATTCACCTTGCATTGCTGAAGAAGGGTCTGCATTCTATCCAACTCTTCCTTCCCATGAGGGTTGATCTTTTCGTTAAAAATGACTGTGGGTAGGGGCACCTTGTAACCATACAAAGCCTCAAAGGGTGAAACTCCTATGCTCGCATGAGTGGAATTATTATAAGCAAACTCAGCCAGGTGTAACCAAGAATCCCATGAGGTTTGGACATCATAGCAAAAATGGCGAAGATAAGTCTCCAACCATTTATTAACTCTCTCTGTCTGTCCATCAGTTTGGGGATGATAAGCCGTAGATGGAGCCAACTTGGTACCCATAGATGTAAATACCGCTTGCCAAAAGTTACTCATAAACTTTGAGTCCCTATCATGGACAATCACCTGCGGTAATCCATGCAATCTGAAAATATGCTCCATAAACTGGTTGGCCACCTGAGAAGCAGTAAACTAAATTTTTGTTGGGATAAAATGAGCTGCTTTGGTGAGTCTGTGAACCACCACATAAATACTATTCCACCCCTTCTTGGTAGTAGGTAAGCCAGTGATAAAGTCTATAGTAATATGAGTCCATTTACCTGTAGGAATAGGCAATGGCTGCAATAAACCCCCTGGCTTATGGGTGCTATCCTTATTTTGCTGACAAGGCATACACTTCATAACGAAGTCCTTGACATCTTTCCACAGTCCTTTCCAATAAAAGCTCTTGCTGATCCTGTCATAAGTCTTGAAAACTCCCAAGTGTCCAGCTAAAGGCGAAGAATGCATCTCCTCCATAATTTTTCGCTTGAAAGAAGAAGTAGAGGGAATAACAATCTTGCCCTTCCACCAAATAAGACCATTTTTAAGCTGGTAGTGCGAGTTTTCTTCCATAAGACCTTGCTGTAATTTCTGAAAGATTTGGCTGAATTCCTCATCTAAGAGATATGCCTCTTATAGCTCTTCAATCCAATCACTATGTAATTCCGTCATAGCTGATACTTTGCAGGCTCACATACGAGAGAGAGAATCAGCCACTATGTTATCTTTGCCCCTTGTATGAGTGATGTCAAAGTCATAATTTTGTAATGTTGCTACCCATCGTCGTTGCTTTGGAGTAAGATTTGACTGAGTAAGGAAATACTTGAGTACGCGATGATCACTATGTACTCTGAATCGGCTGCCATATAAGTAATGGTGCCATTTCTTGATTGCATGCAAAATAGCCAACATTTCCTGATCATAAACATTCATGGCCATCTCCTTATCAGTAAGCTTACGGCTTTCAAATGCAATTACTCCATGCTCCTGAAGCAAAACAGCCCCAATGCCACGGCCACTAGCATCACATTGTATAGTAAACTCTTTAGAGAAATCCGGGCATACATGAATAGGAGCGGAGGTAAGTAATTCCTTTAACTGGTTGAAGCTGCTATCTGCAAGAGAATCCCAAAAGAAAGCCTCTTTCTTCAACCTGTCAGTTAAAGGGGCTGCAATTGCCGCATAATGCTTTATAAATCTGCGATAGAATGAAGATAGACCAAGAAATCCTCTAAGAGAGGTAGTAGTAGTAGGCGTTGGCCAATCTTTTATGCATTGCACCTTCTTGGGATCAGCCTGTATTCCTTTTTCACTGACTATATGTCCCAAGTATTCCACTTGAGTCTGCATGAAAGAACACTTCTTCTCCTTAGCAAAAAGGCTATGATGTCTTAACACATCAAAAACCTTCCTCATATGCGACAAATGATCCTGAAAAGTCTTGCTGTAGATCAAAATGTCGTCGAAGAACACCAAGACAAACTGAAAGAGGAAAGGTTGTAGAATCTTATTCATCAGGCTTTGAAAGGTAGCTGGAGCGTTTGTAAGGCCGAATGACATCACCAAGATTTTTGACTAACAGGACTGGGGATGCATACGGTGAAGAACTTGGTTCAATGAATCCCATTTCAAGAAGCTCTTTGATTTGCTTGGCTACTTCCTCTCGTTCACATTTTGATAGTCTGTAAGGTGGCTTATTGATTGTCTTTGAGTTGGGTTCCAAATCAATGGGGTGATCCACCGCTCTCTTAGGAGGCAATCAAGTAGGTACTTCAAATAAATCTCTATACTCCTCAAGAAGAGCTGTCAAGACTGGATGGTTTGCTGAATTATTGGGCTGATCCTGTGTTTCTTTGTTCAAATGTAATACAAATATCTGTGAGCGCTTCTTGTACTCTTTCTTGAGTTGTTGAATGGTGATAAGCTGAAAATCAGATCTACTAGGGATTCCCTGTAAACGGATGAGCTGTCCATTGGAGAAAAACTCCATATATAACTGTGAGAAATCCATAGTAATCCTGCCTAAGGTCATCAACCAGTCACAACCAAGTACAATATCTATGGGCCCCATTTTCAAAGTGATCAGGTTTACTTTGACTTCAAAATTTTCAGCCATCTGCAAAGAAACCTGTGGACAAATCTGTGTGCTGATTTCCTCTTCACCATTAGCCACTTGTACTCTAATGGGCTGCTGTAAGTCGGTGGGAACACAATTCAACTTGTACAAAATGGATTTATTGACAAAACTGTGGGTACTGCCACTATCTATCAGGATGAACACTGGCTTTCCACATATGCTTCCCTTCATACGAAGTGTATTAGGGTTCTTAGATCCCGTCCAAGCATCCATAGAGATAGAACAATTAGTGGCAGTAGGCAACTCATTACAAAATCCACCAGGATCAAATGGGATATCACCACCTGGATCAAAAGGAAAAGAGTCAGATGGATCATAGAAGTACTCCTGTCCACCATCATCCTCGAAATCTTCATTTTCAGCATTGATCGGGACTGCATTAACTTCATCTATGTCATTTTCAAGATCCTCAAGAACTAGCATACTCTGAATTTTTGGCTTGGCATTTTTGTATACACACTTTGAAGCATGGTCAGGAGTATACGTTTCTCCACATTTGAAGCATAAGCCTTTGTCCTTTCTTTCCTTATAAAGATCCATGGGAATATTTCTAGAATTTGTATTGGCTGAAGTAGACTTAGGCTTATTGTCACCTTGCTTAAATTCAACCTTTGGACTGTTTGCTGTCCTGAAATTGCCTTGAAGCCTAGAAGCATTAAATGGAGGATAAGTTGGTATCCGTAAGCTCCCACTAGGCATATAATTGCTGCTATAATTGTTACCAACTTGCCCTTGCTTTAAAACAGTCCTTGGCTGTCCATAACTTGGCTGAAATGAAGACTCTTTCCTATACTTCCTTCCAAAGCGCTCTGCAAGCTCAATAGCCTTGAAAAGTGAAGTAGGATTTTGCGCCATAACATCAGCTGACAAGGATGGTTCTAAACCATACATGAACTTGTGTAACTTGGCCTCATCACTGATGTTTTCCACATACATGGTCAAGTTGAGGAATTGGTTTGTATATTCTCTTACACTTAGACTCCTTTGTTCCAAGTTATACCATCTTCGTTCTAACTTCTCTTTTTCAAGAGGTGAAACAAAGACTTCAGCCATAAGTGCCTTGAAAGCTTCCCAATTCTCAATAAGTACATTCTCTTTCTTGATATACCTCCACCAAGTGTGAGCAAATCCTTCTAAGTGGAGGGAGGCAAAATGTATCTTCATGTCATCAGTTTTAGGAAATATGTCGAAATAAGACTCCATCTTAGAAGTCCATTCCTCTAATTCTGATGGTGAAGATGACTGGCCATTGAATTTGGATAAAACAATTTTATCCTTGAATTCTCTATCATGGAAAGGTTGCTGTCCCAAAACTGGCTGATCGGAATTTCTAAGTACAGAACCCCCAAAATGAGATTGAAATCTTCCAACAGGTGGCTGAGAATTACCCTGTAATCTTCCTGTTGGTAAAGCACCCCTAGAATGCTGAGTATGCAGTCCAAAAGCCTGAGTATTGGCGCCGTTCAAACTGCCCAAATAGTCATCATGCCTTTGTGAAGCTTCTCCTACTTCATACTGACTATTGGGAATACCTCTTCTTCCAATGATTCCATCTCCATAACCATTTTGGTTGGATGGCTGAAGTGGGACTGAAGGGTCATTGTTTGAACAAGCCTTCTCATTTGCTTCTTTTGATCCCTTTTGTGACTGCATGAGTTGAGAAAATTGTGCCATAAGTTGGGCATTATATTCTACCAATTTATCAATGGAAGCACTGGTTCGGTTAGTTGATTCCATCATCTTCTCAACAGTAGACTTTGTTTGATCAAATGATAAAATCATATGCTCCATTGCTGACAAAATAGTCTCATGACGTTCCTTATGTCTTAGTTCATGGGCACACAAAGCATCATTGAGTATACTAATCTCTCCTTGTTGAGGCTCTTCAGGGTTCTCTTGAAGTGTACTTTCCATCATAGAATCCCTGATTGCTGTGCATAGTCCTCCTGGACCTTATTTTTGCCTTTATGCCCTGCCATACTAGTGCAGTCCTGCAGTACCCCCTGTAAGTAAAACGGCTATAACTTTGGCTAGAAAACTCCGATTGCAAAACTTTTTTGTGCGAATCGAAGCTTACAATGCCCTCTTCGAGATGAGCTATAGCACGCTATAACAAGTTTAGGACAGAAAATTCTGTAACTGAATTTCAGAGTCTGAACTGTCCAGTCCTGCACCCTGTTTAGACCTGTAAGTGCCCTGTTTTGACCCTGTAATGCAAGAAAGTAACCTCCAATGACTACCAAATCCTGCAAAGGGGTATATAGGACCTGTGGGTACCCTGTAGTACCTGCACCTATACTTCAGTATCAAAGGGTGTACCTGTATCCACCTGTAAATACCCTGTGGGTAACCTAAAAATGCCCTGTTTTACCCTGTTTTACTCCAATAGGTACTTGAGTCGTTGGAAAGTCTTCAATCTTCAATTCTCCACTCGCTATACCTGTGTGAGGGATAAAACGGCAGGACGGGCTCCCTACATGGGCTCCGAATCACCGGGAGGTGGGCAAAGTTCCCCCCGGGTCGGTTGGTTGCACCCCTTCGGGATATTTGATAGTGAGGGAGGGTCACCTCTCTTTTGTCCCACTATCTCCCCCGGCATCCACCTTTTTCCCCGCTGGGAATATCAACATGGCAGAGGCTAGTGTACTAAGCAATCAGCATGATATGCATTTGAAAAATATTCATTCAGCCTTTCATGAGATGCAATTGATTGAGATAAGAAAACTTGAGATAGGAGAAGGGTTTACCTATGCAATTCAGTGACTCACTGATTGCTAGTACTTACCCTTTTACAATATTTCAGCTTGGATAAGAGAGAATTTCAACAAAACAAATCAAGGTTATGCATCAAGCTGATCAAATGTTACCTAAGATTAGTAATGGTTTTGAATCAAAAGGAATTCAATGAAATAGGCTCAAATTGAAGAAAATTAATACTATTCTCTGATCTATTGATCAATCCAGT
Organism: Lygodium microphyllum; assembly: GCF_053477565.2. NCBI lineage: Eukaryota > Viridiplantae > Streptophyta > Polypodiopsida > Schizaeales > Lygodiaceae > Lygodium > Lygodium microphyllum. The sequence continues at coordinate 7,957,477 of NC_141150.1, read as the reverse complement.
GAATTAATTGATCAATAACCTCTCATCAACAAGTGGAAAAGCCATTAGCAATAGGATTATTGAGAGATTTCAGAGATTAGCAAAAGAAAATACCTCCATTAAGCTTGAAAATGATGATGGATATCAGCTTTAACCCGATTGATGCAAGAGTTCTTCATAATCCACCATGAATCCAACATAAAGCTTGAAATCTCCATGAAATCAGTCCATACATGCTTCAATATGATGAAATCCTTGAAAGATCAATACTCCAGCCTTGCTTGAACACTTGAACTTCAAAGATTCAAGCTCCCTGATGAAAAGCCCCAAAATATTCCTTCCATTTGAGCTTCATTGACATGCACGGGCTGAAATCTCTTCAATGTCTTCAATCTTGAAGTCTATCCAGCTTGTATTCAGATTTAGAGAAGCCTTGAAGGTCGGGAAAGTCCAAAATCTTGAGAAATTTGAGCTTCCATGTCTGTGGCTATGGCTGCCCTGCTGTGTATTAGGGTTTTGAACAGAGAAATGGCTGATGAGAGTTCCCCTGGGGCTGAAAGTTGATGTACTCCATTGTTTGATGAAGCCTTAAGAGTCTTTGATCAGTGAGCTGAGCATTTGGAGCAGCAGAGCAGTGAGAAGAGGGCAGGAGGATTAGCGCAATTTGCGGCGCATTTTTCGGGCAGTCTTGGGCTGGTCTTCAGCAGTAGGCATCAACAATGGTGCTCCTCCTGTAGCTTAGGCAATAAAGATTCTTTACCCCATGGTTTGGCAGTGAGATATTCAGCACAGAGAGAGAGATTTGTGAAGATTCTTGACATCCACCATGGAAGCTTCAGCCAAAAGCTAGAAGGAGAGAGAAGAGAAGCTCTCTTTTGAAAAGTAATTGTAGTTTAGTCTGTAACTAAGCCCGGTTAACCATTCTTTACCCTAGTTACCTCCATTTTTGCATGAAATTTGATGACGTCCAGCCATTTAAGCCTTTACCCGCCATATCTGACCTTGAATAACTTCAGATGTAGTCATTGCTAACTATAGTTGTCCTGCAGCACTCCACTAGTCACTGTCTTGTACCATTTTTGTCTGAAATTGGTTTTGAAATAGGAAAATGAGAGTGAAAATGGAAGAAAATAATGGATCAAAGACTGAAGCTCTGATACCACTTGTCAGAGAGAGAACTAGGGAGAGAAGAAAAGGAGAGAGAAAGATTGCAGAGGAGAGAGAAAGACTGCAGGAAGAGAGAGAAATAGAGTGACGAGGAGAGAGAAAGACTAGAATTGGAGAGAGAAAGACAGGAAAGATGAAGAAGCCATGGAAGCTTGGAGCAAGAAGGGAGAGAAAGTTTGTAAATGTATTGATATGTCAAAAAGATGTGAAAAATTACAACTTCTCTCCTTATATACCAGTGTCAATGTGGCATGGCATATTATTAGTATTCTAAGTATTCCTAGCTTCTTACATATCTCACCTATTGTGCCGACAATGGTACCTAGTCTTTAAGGGATGGAGTGAAAAGTCTACCCATAAGATCCATTTGCAAAAAAACAACCAAATGTATACATAATACAATATTTCAAGAAGATAAAAGGACCTAGGCTTTATAAATCATAGCTTAGATACTTAACAAAATCATCTTTTGCTCTAGTCTTCTCTTTTTGGCTACGGTATGGGGTCACTAGCAAGAACCTCTTTTGGCCAAGGATACATGGATCCTTATATCTTGTTGCTCATTAGTATAAATCTTTCCTCATCAACAATATTGAATACCTTATGCATAACCTTGGTTTCTACAAGACACCTGGCTTTTTCGTTTTAAAGCAGAGAAATCAAATTTTATAATGCTTGATAGAACAAAGCTAACTAATTAGCACCTCCATTGCATATATGTCTTGCTCAATGCTAGTCTCGTCATTCAAGTCATAATATGCAATAATTTTGTGAGGAGGTGGTGGTGACGCGAAAGAGCTATGTCCTCTCCCTTCTTCTAGTCTTGATTGTCCTTCTACCTCATTGCCTCTTCATCCTACTATGACATCCTTGACAACTACCGCTCTCAAGAGATATCAATTGGGACACTTAAGTCTAACTAACCTTGCATCCTTCTCCCTAATTTAAGATAGCAAGAATACAAGACTAGCTTGGAGGAGTAGTAAATTCAAACATCTTACCTCCTCATGTTATATTGCAAAAGCTTGAGTGCTTGAACATGATATCGCCACCAAAACAAAACGATCCAATGTTGTTGCACCTTCGCATCTACTAGAAGCACGCCACCATTTAAATATGCTAATAAAGAAGAAGAAGAAGAGTAAGGAAATAAAATAGAGCTTCATCTTCGGTCAATAACTTGCCCAATACATGAATCACACACACACACACTCTCTCTCTCTCTCTCTCTCTCTCTCTCTCTCTCTCTCTCTCTCTCTCTCTCTATCAATAATGAAGACAAGTTGATAAAATATAACATAATGGTTCTCAAACATTGCACTTATAGAACTTTGGCAGCATGGATACACCAGAAGGGTAAATAAAACTAAGAGCTCCCATCCTTATCTAGACCAAAATTAGGGTTAGGGGTGGGACACTTCTTAATGGTGGCACCTTGTTTGCATTTGAAAGGTTGTAGTTCTTTTAGGTTTAGAGTTTCCACAACTGTGAATTACAGTTTCCACCCTCTCCTACCTAATAGCCCTAAAGTTTATGCAAGAAAAAGGTAAATATGTAGTCTCTATAAAAAAGAATACATGCATTTTGGATTTGTATTTCCTTTAATATGTGCTATCATTGTTAAATTCTTTGTAATTTTCTAGGGTATTTAGTGGGTTAACATTGTAAAGCCATGAGCATGAGAAATTGTGTGTGTAACTCATAAAAGTTGAAAGGTTTTAATACTTCCCATATCTTCATAGGCCTCCTTTGTAAGGTTTAAGAATAATCATGTAAAATAAAAGCTTCTAAGAAATATGAAATGTGGGATTGGGAATCATGTGATTTTGAAGACAAGATGGTTGAGATTTCTACCTCATAGGATGACCTTCATAGTTGACCCTATGATTCGTTCCATTACTGGAGCACAAGAGAAGCAAGGTCTAGAGGAAGAAAATTTTGCAATTAAAAGGAGTTGCAAAGGATAACTCTAAGGATGTAGATCCTAATATACAGCTATGTGAATCAGAGTCTCCTCAACTCTGTTCGGATCATGTGTTATCGCCCATGCCACCAGGAAATCTCAAAATTCAGATGGGTGTAGCTCCTTTTCTTGAAAGACTAGTACCTTCAATGGATGGAAGAACAGAGCAAGCGGGAAATGTGAAAAAGGCTATGATTTTTGGGAAAAAGGCTATGATTTTTGGGAAGTACTAGAGAAAGTATATTTAACAATTAATCTCAAGAGGGTGCTTGGAATATAACCTACATGCCGGAGACAACTCTATCATAAGCTGTTTCAACATAGAAGATAAAGAATTGAGACGACTAATGCTTCTAAGGTAAGAACAAATACATCCAAAAAGAAAACAACTAAGAAGTAAAAATAGTAGATCTATCTGTGGATCCAAGAGTTCCAACTATTGATACTACCATCAGCATTCATTTGTTAAGTGAAGTACAATTGGATGGTGGTTCAAAATTTAGTTTAATGACAGTTCATACGATGCAAGAATCAAGGTTGAAGAATCTAGAACCTATCCATGTAGTTTTATGTGTGGATGATCAAAGTAAAGGGAAATACTATACATAGCCTAAAAAAGGAGAACAAGTGAGTATTGGTGAATATACTACTAACTTCTCACCAGATAATAACTCTGATAGCAATATTACCCATTGGTTATCAATGTCCAAAGAGACAACCTTGGATTACTTAATGATCTCAACAAAGGAGGATAGACATCTTGATGATGTAATCCATGAATTCAATTATTTGAATGATTCACTTTTTGAAGCATGTCTTGGATTTCATAAAGATGAGAAGGAAGGTGACCGTGGGGATGCATTTTTGGCATATAACAGGTCGAAAATCTTTTCCAAGAAGGACTCAAAAGAGGGAGACATAGATGAAAGGATGACGGATTCTTATGAAGTAACGAGGAAATTGGCACTATTGAGGATGATTATGGTGAACCTTATGATAGTTTCGTTACTACATATCCTTACTATGAGGTAGATGTTCTACTTTTTGGGTTTGAACAACTTCCAATTGTTACTAAAATATCTTATTATAGTCGATCGAAAAAGAGGAAAACAGATAGGAGAAATAAGGGTGTTTGCAAACCCTTACAATGGTTGACATGAACTAAGATAAGGATGACCCATCTTTGGCCTTTAAAATATTTGTGTAGACATCTAATGGATGTCAAGGCAGTTATTAAAAAGAATTAGAGAATTAAATGAGACATCAAAAATAGAGCGTGAGGAAGCAACACTGATTGTTGTGAATGAAGCGATAAAGAAAATTTTTGAGCTACCAAAAGAGAAGTTAGAATTCTAATTTAGGGAGAGGCGATATTTAGAAGAAATTTCACTTCTAGAGCTATAGTTAGAAGAGCAAGAATATGAAAGAAATAGTGATGTGCAAGAAATGGGACAAATTTCACCTATTTTCAAGGAATGGTTGGTTGAATGTGAGCAAATAAATAAAATTTGAAAGAAAGACAAGTCTATATCTATCTTGTGAATTAAATTGCGAGTGAAAAATCCTACTATCTCTCCTTGCTTGTATCATTTCTTTAAGTGTTCAAGTGGACATAAAGTGTAATATGTATTGTTATTCGGAGGAGCGGCTCGTGGATATCCTAGAGGCCAATGAGAAGCCAACTTAAATCAGTCAATGCTCCATTGCAAAATATGTGCGAGGTTGTGTTACCCCATCCAAAGGAAAGTGTAATGGATTTTATTATGTATGGGGATAGGATTTTATTATGTAATGTATTTTATTATGCTCAATTTTCACGTGATCGAGAGGAGATCTCCCAAATAATTGGTTCTATTAAGATCATGCTCGCAATAATAATGAGTAACAGGGATTTGAAGACTACCTTGCATTGCTTGAGTAAAAAGCAAGGAAGATATACTAGAAAGACCTTACTTGATGTATGAGATTAATGTCTATAAGATATAAACTACGTATGATACTCAGGATAATTAGCTATTGTATTTATAGGACTTTACCCTTTGTTTGTTATGTGAATGTCGAGGAAGAATCACTAGATTCGAGTGCAAGGCATGTTTTACTTGAAAGTGTTTCAATGAAAATATCTAAAGATGTGCCTATAGTGAGACCTCGCAATATATAGATTTTTGATATGTTGAAGAGCCTAAAGTGGAGATGGTCAAAAGAGAAATGATAGAAGGAAAATACTTAGATCTAGAGGCTCAATTACAACCCCATGTTTGAGAAAGATTTGAAGAAGTATTATGAGAACATGTTAAGGGATTTTCTTGTTCTTGTAAGAACCTTAGTGATATTAAAGCTTAACTTTGTCAGTCAATATTATATCGACTTAGAACTAGGCACAAATATTGTTAAGGCATTTTCTTGTTCTTGTAAGAACCTTAATGGTATTAAAGATTAACCTTGTAAGTCTCAATATTATATCGACTTAGAACTAGGGACAAAGATTGTTAGTCAACCTCAATGGATAATAAATCCTGTTTATGCAGAATTGGTCAAAGCTCTAATTTCTAAGCTTCTAGATGCACGATTCACATATCTTTTTTCTTATAGAAAATGGGTATTTCCTATCATGGTAGTATAGAAGAGAAATAGCAAAAAAATCTATATTTTTGCTAATTATAGGGAGCTTAACAATAAGACACGAAAATATCATTTTCCTTTGCCATCTATAGATCAAGTACTTGATAAAGTCTTTGGCCATGAACTATATTTTTTATGGATGGGTTTACTAGGTTATAATAAAGTATTAACTCATCATGAGGATAACTATAAAGCTACTTTTAGCACTGAATGAGACACATTCACTCACAAAGTAATGCCTTTTGGTTTGTGCAAGGCACCCCATAACATTTGAAAGGGTTATGATTCCAACCTACCAAGATTATATTTGATAGTAGATGGAAGTGTTTCTCGACAACTTTTGTATTGATGGAAAAAGAAATTGCTCAATTGTTGTCACAAGTATTTGAATGTAGTGATGAAGTGGATATTTCATTAAACCTTATAAATGTATTTTTCGGGTTCCAAAAGGAACTATTGTTTCGAAGGAAGGTATTGCCATGGATCTTACTAAAATTGATAAAATTTCTAAACTTCCACCACCTGGTCCAACAAATCTTAGACAATTATGTAGATTTTTGGGGCATTTAAATTATTTTTGATAGTTTATTTTTTATGTTACAAAGGTGACATCATCCTTAACAAAAATTGCTATGAAAGGACACTCCTTTTAATTGGGATAGTGTCTGTTAGGAAGCATTTGAATTTCTGAAGTTAAAGTTGAACAAGTATTGGCACCCTCCAATTGTGTGAAGGAATTTCACTCCAATTAGATAAATCTATGTATGTTGTCAGAGCTATTTTATGTCAAGAAAATAACAATAATGGGGATAATCTAATTTTTTGTGCAAGCCATAATCTAAGTGATGCAAACATTGCTAATTTTCTTCGTACCGCTCGGTATCCACCTGGTGCAGATAAATGAAGAAAGCTAGAGATATTGATGCAAGAATGCTCCTATAATTTATGATAAGGGGGTTAGCTATATAAATTCTTCCCTAGAGAGGGCATTTATCATTGATTTGTATAAGAAGATGAAGTTCAAGTGGTTTCAAAGTTTTTGCATGATGAACCTTGTGGTGGTCATTTTGTTGGTAAATTAATAGCAAGGAAGGTTCTATTATCTAGTTATTGGTGGCCTAGCTTATTTAAGGATGCGTATTATTATTTTCGAAAATGTGACATATGTCATAGGATTGGTTGACCTTCTAAGAGTTTCGCTATACCTTTGACAACTATATTTGCATTATATATCCTCTTTTGAGAAATGACAAAGAGCTTCATCTTCGGTCAATAACTTGCTCAATACATGACTCACACACACACACATACTCTCTCTCTCTCTCTCTCTCTCTCTCTCTCTTAAAAATGAAGAAAATATGATAAAATAGAACATAATGGTTCTCAAGCATTGCAGTTATAGAACTTTGGCAACATGGATGCACAAGAAGGGTAAATACAACTGATAGCTCCCATCTTTATCTAGACCAAAATTAGGGTTAGGGGTGGGTCACTTCTTAATGGTGGCACCTTGTCTGCATCTCAAAGATTGTAGTTCTTTTAAGTTTAAAGTTTCCACAATTGTGAATTATAGTTTCCGCCCTCTTCTGCCTGATAACCATAAAGTTTATGCAAGAGAAAAGTAAAGTATGTCTCTATATGAAAACAATCCATGCATTTTGGCTTTGTACTTCGTTTAGTATGTGCTATCATTGTAAAACGCTTTGTGATTTGCTAGGATATTTTGTGGGTCAACATTGTAAAGCCATGAGCATGATAAATTGTGTGTGTATCTTGTAAAAGTTTAAAGGTTTTAATACTTCCCATATTTTCAAAGGCCTCCTTTCTAAGGTTTAAGAATAATCATGTAAAACAAAAACTTATAAGATTATAAAAGAAATAGTGATGTGCAAGAAATGGGACACATTTTACCTATTTTCAGGGAATGCTTGGTTGAATGTGAGAAAATAAATAAAATTTGAAACAAAGACGAGTCCATATCTATCTTTTGAATTAAATTGCGAGTGAAAAATCCTAATATCGCTCCTTGGTTATATCATTTCTTTAAGTGCTCAAGTGGTAATAAAGTGTAATATGTATTGTTATTCTGAGGGGTGGCTCGTGGATATCTTAGAAGCCAACAAGAAGCCAACTTAAATCAGTCAATTCTCAATTGCAAAAGATGTGCGAGGTCATGTTACCCTATCCAAAGGAAAGTGTAATGGATTTTATTATATATGGGGATGGGACTTTATCATGTAGTGGATTTTATTCTGCTCAATTTTCATGTGATCAAGAGCAGATCTTCCAAATAATTGGTTCTATTAAGATCATGCTCGCAGCAATTATGACCAATAGCGATTTGAAGACTACCTTTCATTGCTTGAGTAAAAAGCAACGAAAAATACTAGAAATACCTTATCTGATGTATCAAATTAATGTTTATAAGATTGAAACTACAAATGATACTCATGATCAATTAGTTATTGTATTTATAGGGCTTTACCCTTGGTTTTTTATGTGAATGTCGAGGAAGAAACACTAGATTTGAGTGCAAGGCATGTTTTACTTGAAAGTGTTTCAATGGAAATATCTAAAGATGTGCCTATAGTAAAACCTCGCAATATAGATTTTTGATATGTTGAAGAGCCTAAAGTGGAGATGGTAAAAATAGAACTGATAGAAGAAAATACTTAAATCTAGAGGCTCAATTAGAACCCCACCATTGAGAAAGATTTGAAGAAGTATTATGAGCACATGCTAAGGGATTTTCTTGGTCTTATAAGAACCTTAATAATATTAAAGCTTAACTTTGTCAATCAATATTATATGGACTTAGAGCTAGGCACAAATATTGTTTGTCAACGTCAATGGATAATAAATCCTGTGTATGTAGAATTGGTCAAAGCTATGATTTCTAAGCTTCTAGATTCACGAATCATATAAGTTGTTGCTTATAGTGAATGGGTATTTCCTATCGTGGTAGTACCGAAGAGGAATAGCAAAAAAATCTACATCTTTGTTAATTATAGAGAGCTTAACAATAAGACACAAAAATATCATTTTCCTTTGCCATTTATAGATCACGCAGTTGATAAAGTTGTTGGCCATGAACTATATTTGTTATGGATGGGTTTACTGGCTTATAATTAAGTATTAATTCATCATGAGGACCAATATAAAGCTACTTTTACCACTGAATGGGACACATTCACTCACAAAGTAATGCCTTTTGGTTTGTGCAAGGCACCCCGTAACATTTGAAAGGGTTATGATTCCAACGGTATGGGTTCACTAGAAAGAACCTCTTTTGGCCAAGGATACATGGATCCTTATATCTTGTTGCTCATTAGTATAGATCTTTCCTCATCAACAATATTGAATACCTTATGCATAACCTTGGTTTCTACAAGACACCTGGATTTTTCATTTTAAAGCACAGTAATCATATTTTATAATTTGCATGTCTGATAGAACAAAGCTAACTAGTTAGCACCTCCATTGCATATAAGTCTTGCTCAATGCTACCCTCATCATTCAAGTCATAATATGCAATAATTTTGTGAGGAGGTGGTGGTGGCCCGAAAGAGATATGTCCTCTCCCTTCTTCTAGTATTGATTGTCCTTCTACCTCAGTGCCTCTTCATCCTACTATGACATCCTTGACAACTACCACTCTCAAGAGATATCAATTGGGACACTCAAGTCTAACTAACCAAGCATCCTTCTCCCTGATTTAAGATAGCAATAATACAAGACTAGCTTGGAGGAGTAGTAAACTCAAACATCTTACCTCCTCATGTTATATTGCAAAAGCTTGAGTGCTTGAATATGGTTTCGCCACCAAAACAAAATGATCCAATGTTGTTGCTCTGTCTCATCTACTAGAAGCACACCACCAATCAAAAAAGCTAATAAAGAAGAAGAAAAAAAGTAAGGAAATGAAATAAAGCTTCATCTTTGGTCAGTAAATTGCCCAATACATGAATCACACACACACACACACACACACACACACACACTCTCTCTCTCTCTCTCTCTCTCTCTCTCTCTCTCTCTCTCTCTCTCTCTCTCTCTCTCTCACAATAATGAAGACAAGATGATAAAATATAACATAATGGTTCTCAAACATTGCACTTATAGAACTTTGGCAGCATGGATGCACCAAAAGGGTAAATACAACTAAGAGCTCCCATCCTTATCTAGACCAAAATTAGGGTTAGGGGTAGGACACTTCTTAATGGTGGCACCTTGTTTGCATTTCAAAGATTGTAGTTCCTTTAGGTTTAGAGTTTCCACAACTGTGAATTACAGTTTCCACCCTCTCCTGCCTAATAGCCCTAAAGTTTATGCAAGAAAAATGTAAAATATGTAGTCTCTATTTAAAAAAATGCATGCATTTTGGATTTGTACTTCCTTTAATATGTGCTATCATTGTTAAATTCTTTGTAATTTGCTAGGGTATTTAGTGGGTTAACATTGTAAAGCCATGAGCATGAGAAATTGTGTGTGTAACTTGTAAAAGTTAAAAGGTTTTAATACTTCCCAGATCCTCATACGCCTCCTTGAATAATCATGTAAAACAAAAGCTTATAAGAAATATGAAAATATGGGATTGGGAATTATGTGATTTTGAAGAAAAGGTGGTTGAGATTTCTACCTCATAGGGTGACCTTTATAGTTGACCCCATGATTGGTGTCATTATTGGAGCATAAGAGAAGCAAGGTCTTGAGGAAGAAAATTTGCAATTAAAAGGAGTTGCAAATGATAAATCTAAGGATGTAGATCCTAATATAGAGCTACGTGAATCAGACTCTCCTCAAGTCTGTTCAGATCATGTGTTATCGCCCATGCCACCAGGAAATCTCAAAATTCAGATGGGTGTACCTCCTTTTCTTGAAAGACTAGTACCTTCAATGAAGGGAAGAACAGAGCAAGAGGGAAAGGTGAACAAGGCTATGATTTTTGGGAAGTACTAGAGAAAGTATATTTAACAATTAATCTCAAGAGGGTGTTTGAAATATAACCTACATGCCGTAGACAACTCTATCATAAGCTAGTTCAACATAGAAGATAAAGAATTGAGACGACTAATGCTTCTAAGGTAAGAACAAATAAATCCAAAAAGAAAACAACTAAGAAGTAAAAATATTAGATCTATCTGTGGATCCAAGAGTTCCACTTATTGATACTACTATCAACAATCATTTGTTAAGTGAAGTACCATTGGATGGTGGTTCAAAAGCTAGTTTAATGACAGTTCATACGATGGAAGAATCAGGGTTGAAGAATCTAGAACCTATCCATATAGTTTTACGTGTGGATCATCAAAGTACAGGTAAATACTATACATAGCCTAAAAAAGGAGAACAAGTGAGTATTGGTGAATATACTACTAACTTCTCACCAGATAATAACCCTGATAGCAATATTGCCCATTGGTAATCAATGTCCAAAGAGACAACCCTGGATTACTTAATGATCTCAACAAAGGAGGATAGACATCTTGATGATGTAATCCATGAATTCAATTATTTGAATGATACATTTGTTGAAGCATGTCTTGGATTTCATAAAGATGAGAAGGAAGGTGACCGTGGGGATGCATTTTTGGCATATAACAGGTGGAAAATCTTTTCCGAGAAGGACTCAAAAGAGGGAGACATAGATGAAAGGATGACAGATTCTTATGAAGTAATGAGGAAATTGGCACTATTGAGGATGATTATGGTGAACCTTATGATAGTTTCGTTACTAAATCTCCTTACTATGAGGTAGATGTTCTACTTTTTAGGTTTGAACAACTTCCAATTGTTACTAAAATATCTTATTATAGTCGATCGAAAAAGAGAAAAAGAGATAGGAGAAATAAGGATGTTTGCAAACCCATACAATCATTGACATGGACTAAGATAAGCATGACCCATCTTTGGCCTTAAAAAGATTTGTCTAGACGTCCAATGGATGTCAAGGCAGTTATTAAAAACAATTAAAGAATTGAATGAGATATAAAAAATAGAGAGTGAGAGGCAGCAACACTGATTGTTGTGAATGAAGCGATAAAGAAAAATTTTGAGCTACCAAAAGAGAAGTTAGAATTTCAATTTAGGGACAGATGATATTTAGAAGAAATTTCACTTCTAGAGCTATAGTTAGAAGAGTAAGAATATAAAAGAAATAGTGATGTGTAAGAAATGGGACAAATTTTACCTATTTTCAAGGAATGCTTGGTTGGATGTGAGCAAATAAATAAAATTTGAAAGAAAGACAAGTCTATATCTTTCTTTTGAATTAAATTGCGAGTGAAAAATCCTACTGTCACTCCTTGCTTTATCATTTCTTTAAGTGTTCAAGTGGAAATAAAGTGTAATATGTATTGTTATTCTGAGGCGCGGCTCGTGGATATCCTAGAAGCCAATGAGAAGCCATCTTAAATCACTCAATGCTCCATTGCAAAATATGTGCGAGGTCGTGTTACCCCATCCAAAGGAAAGTTTAATGGATTTTATTATGTAATGGATTTTATTATGCTCAATTTTCATGTGATCGAGAGCAGATCTCCCAAATAATTGGTTCTATTAAGATCATGCTCGCAATAATAACGACTAATAGGGATTTGAAGACTACCTTGCATTGCTTGAGTAAAAAGCAGGGAGGATATACTAGAAAGACCTTACTTGATGTATCAATTTAATGTCTATAAGATATAAACTACGTATGATACTCAGGATAACTTAGCTATTGTATTTATAGCGCCTTACCCTTGGTTTATTATGTGAATGTCAGGGAAGAATCACTAGATTCGAGTGCAAGGCATGTTTTACTTGAAAGTGTTTCAATGAAAATATCTAGAGATGTGCCTATAGTAAAACCTCGCGATATATATTTTTGATATGTTGAAGAGCCTAAAGTGGAGATAGTAAAAAGAGAAATGATAGAAGGAAAATACTTAGATCTCGGGTCTCAATTAGAACCCCATGATTGAGAAAGATTTGAAGAAGTATTATGAGCACATGTTAAGGGATTTTCTTGGTCTTGTAAGAACCTTAGTGATATTAAAGCTTAACTTTGTCAGTCAATATTATATCGACTTAGAACTAGGCATAAAGATTGTTAGTTAACCTCAATGGATAATAAATCCTGTGTATGCAGAATTGGTCAAAGCTCTAATTTCTAAGCTTCTAGACGCACAATTCATATATCTTTTTTCTTATAGCGAATGGGTATTTCCTATCGTGGTCGTATAGAAGAGAAATAGCAAAAAAATCTATATCTTTGTTAATTATAGGGAGCTTAACAATAAGACATGAAAATATCATTTTCCTTTGCCATTTATAGATCAAGTACTTGATAAAGTCTTTGGCCATGAACTATATTTTTTATGGATGGGTTTACTAGGTTATAATAAAGTATTGATTCATCATGAGGATAACCATAAAGCTACCTTTAGCACTGAATGGGACACATTCACTCACAAAGTAATGCCTTTTGGTTTGTGCAAGGCACCCCATAACATTTGAAAGGGTTATGATTCCAACCTACCAAGATTATCTTTGATAGTAGATGAAAGTGTTTTTGGACAACTTTTGTATGGATGGAAAAAGAAATTTCTCAATTGTTGTCACAAGTATTTGAATGTAGGGATGAAGTGGATATTTCATTAAACCTGATTAATGTATTTTTGGAGTTCCAAAAGGAACTATTGTTTCTAAGGAAGGTATTGCCATGGATCTTACTAAAATTGCTAAGATTTCTAAACTTCCATCACCTGGTGACATTATCCTTAACAAAACTTGCTATGAAAGGACACTCCTTTTAATTGGGATAGTGTCTGTTAGGAAGCATTTGAATTTCTGAAGTAAAAGTTAATTGAAGAACTAGTATTGGCACCCTCCAATTGTATGAAGAAATTTCACTCCAATCAGATAAATCTATGTATGATGTCAGAGCTATTTTATGTCAACAAAATAACAATAAAGGGGATAATCTAATTTTTTATGCAAGCCATAATCTATGTGATACTGCTCGGTATCCACCTAGTGTAGATAAATGAAAAAAGCTAGAGATATTGATGCAAGAATGCTCGTATGGATGATAAGGGGGTTAGCTATATAAATTCTTCCCTAGAGAGGGCATTTATCATTGATGTATATAGGAAGATGAAGTTCAAGTGGTTTCAAAGTTATTGCATTATGAACCTTGTGATAGCCATTTTGTTGGTAAATTAATAGCAAGGAAGGTTATATTATCTAGTTATTGGTGGCCTAGCTTATTTAAGGATGCATATTATTATTTTGGAAAATGTGAGGTATGTCATAGGATTGGTTGACCTTCTAAGAGTTTCGCTATACCTTCGACAATTATATTTGTGTTATATATCCTCTTTTGAGAAATAAAGCATTGATTTTGTGGGTCCAATAGATCGGACTACAAGATATCAATCCAATCAAGATATCTTTGTTTGTACTCATTATATTAGTAAGTGGGTAGAAAAAGAAGCTTGTAAGACAAATAGAGCCATTGAGGTGACTAAGTTCATGTATAAAAACATCATAACACATTTGGTTGCCCACTCAAATCAGTAGATGATCAAGGTTCCCATGACTTGAATGGTCTAATTAGCAAATTAATAGAACCATATAAGATTAAGCATCACAACAAATCATGTATATAGCAGGGTCCACTTTTCGTACTTCAAATTCAGCCCTTGTAATGATAAATTCTTCACTCATTCCCTATTTGTAAAGCTGTAAAACAGAGTAGTACTCTGTTCTATCCATCTTTTCTTTAGCTCTTTCTAGTTTTGTTTTTGGGGACAAAAACTTTTGGGAAGGGATGGATTGTAAGAAGCTGGGAATACTTAGAATACTAATAATATGCCATGTCACATTGACACTGGTATATAAGGAGAGAAGTTGTAATTTTTCACATCTTTTTGACATATCAATACATTTACAAACTTTCTCTCCCTTCTTGCTCCAAGCTTCCATGGCTTCTTCATCTTTCCTGTCTTTCTCTCTCCAATTCTAGTCTTTCTCTCTCCTCGTCACTCTATTTCTCTCTCTTCCTGCAGTCTTTCTCTCTCCTCTGCAGTCTTTCTCTCTCCTCTTCTTCTCTCCCTAGTTCTCTCTCTGACAAGATATGTAGGAAAGCTTTTATAAAGAAGTACAAACAATAGCATAGTTGCATTAGAGGATCATAGATACATGAAAAGATAAGACTCGTTTTTATAGCATTTATTATATTAAGCACTATTGTCTTGCTCCTGAGTTAATTTGTAAGATGTCCCATTTGGTAGTAAATATTGGTATAAGATTATATAATGTGAACCAATTTAAGTGTTTTCATAGTGCTCATATATAGGATGTCTCATATGTGTAGGCCGAAGGAAATCAAGAGGTAAGGTCCAACAATACTATTGCATCTCAGGATGATACTAGAAACAACATCAAGCCAAGAGTCCATTAGTGCAAGAGACACATTTTCTTAGGTTGTACTGCTTCTATATTGTAATGCATGCGATGTCGAAGGGTTTGTGAAAGCAAAGTCTCGTCTTCAGAAGACCTTGATAAATTTCAGGATATAAGATCAAACAAATGAATAAGCAAGATGTAAGGATTTGTGACCACCAAGCTTTCAACGAGACCTCGTCTTTACAACAATGATAAAACTAAAAGCAGGTTTTCAGCTGAGCATCTGTGAGAAACAAGCTATTTGGCGGGAAAGAAACACTGGTAATCTGCTGTACTGGATGTACATTCAAGACATGATCAGGATGTAAGCTTAAACTATCCGCTCCAGTTCTTTGGCATAGCCCAGAGTTTGATTGATGAATTATAAGGAAGATATTTCCTTGTACACTGTATCTGTTGCTTTCTGGAAGTACACACAATCATTGTGGACCTCCCACTCTGGTTAATCCTCTGCAACATAGGTCAGAAGTTCTTGATCTGAGGAGAACATCAACATCCTCTTTACATCAGCAAGAGAGAGAAAGTCACATGCCTTTTCCCAGTTATCTCATCCCGCACAGTTTTTTTTTTACTAGAAGATCCATGAAATAGGCGTTTGTCTAGTGAGATTGCTCCAATTCAATGGCATAATTTATGCAAGGGTTATCTAACGCTTCAGAAGAAAGAAGCCCAGCTCTGTATGAAACTCTGCACTCTTGTTTCACCACTCATCGACTCCTCCTTGCATCTCACAGTTCTACCATCGTCAATTTTACTTAAAGGCTGTTTCTTCTATGTTACAGAGTGACAATTATTGTGATTACTGCAACTCAGATCTTGCCAGGAAACTGATGATGGCAATTTGGATACTCTCTATAATCTGTGCGTTGAGAAAAACCAGAGTGACAACTCAAGATGGATAGACCAAAAAGAGTCCTTGAACAATAGATGGAGGAAACGACTTCATTGAATTTCAACCAGGGGTGTGAAAGCCTCAATTGTGGCATCAGAGCAGACTCACAGCCTTCAATTTTATTCTTTCAAAGTGTGTAACCGCCCTCTCCATAGCCTATCACCACGAGCCTTTCATTTGTTCTCTTCATCATCTTCAGTCATCGCCTCTGAGATCTAGCATAATTATCACGATTCATCCTATATCACTGCTTCTCTCTATCCACACTCGATCGTATTGTCACAGCAAAGCTAGTTGAAGTGATCTTTTCATCTTTGTCAGCAATAAGCTTGTTTCTTCCGCTTCCTCTCGTTCTTCTTCGTCTTCTTTATCGTTGATGCTTCGTGATGCAACTCGTTGCCGTCTTCTCATTTTCAGTCCGCTTCTTCATCATCGTCTCTTTCTCTGCAGGTCTTCATCTTTGCCACCTTGAACGTCTGTCTTTCCTCCCTCATTAGCTACAGAGTATCCTCCCTTGTCATCGATGCTGGTTTCCTTCTTCAAGCATCCGATCGAGACTCATAGACCTTCAGAAGAACACCCAGTAGATCCCGAATACTCCTCTATTTTCTGCCTATTGTCGATGGTTATGACTGTCTTCAGTGCTGGGTATATCCCACTCGACTAGATTGAACGCTGGCATAGCACGTCTCCTCCTTCCAGTCCATCAATACTGCTCATTTAAGTCGCAGAGAAAAACGAGTCCTTTCCAGCCGCATCTCTTGCGCAAGGCTTCAGCACTCCGTATCCAATCAACAAATAACTTTGCATTCTTCAGGACCTTGGATTCTCTGTCAGCAGCCACCATAGTCCGATGAAACTGCCGATTCCTCCAGCAGCCACCACAGTCCGATGAAAACTGCCGATTCCTCCAGCAGCCACCACAGTCCGATGAAAACTGCCGATTCTTCCACCCTTTGTTAGATTTCATAGGAACATTCTCGTCTTTTTTTTCATACTGAGCCCTCCTGCCTCTCCTTCCGCTTTCTGATTCCCCTTCTTTCGCCTTCTGATTCCTCCTCCAAAAATGTCGTATGCCACATCCATCCATCCCGCGAAAATCCCCCAAGCTCGATTCAAAAACATAAAAGCTCCTCTTTTTCCCCCAAAGCACGGCTCCTTTCCCCTAAAGCACTATTTTTTTGCATTGCCAAAAGCTTCAAGAAGCGGATTTGACTCCAAAACCTGTTGTTCAACTGTTCGTCCATCTGTAACAGCCCTGACCTTCGAATGTCCCAAACATTCACAAAATGATCGAAAGATCCAGTGATGAAGATGCCTGTATCAATGGGATACCAGTGTACACATGAGACACAATATGTGTGCCCATGGTTAGCCCTTTTATCGACTGAAAACAACGCCTCATGTTTTTGTGTACATGAATTATATCCATAGCTGCTTGGCTGCTGAATGTCATAAGCAGCAACAGATCCATCTAATGCTCCCGAAATTAGGTACCTGAAGACTATTAATGCTTCTCTTGTGTGCACTCACAATCTCCTTGTTGCGTGCAAGTTCTATGCTTGAAACCCTTCTCTTCTCTAAAAGACTTGTAAATGATGAGGGAGCCATACTTCCAATGTCTCTTTCCATCACCATCTTCCACATCCATTCTCCAGTTGAGAGTGTAATGAGATCATCACATTCCATGCCACGACAATGTCCTGATCAAACAGCCCATCAAACATGCTCTCTGCTTCTAAAATGCTGCCACATTTACCATAGATACTAATAAGTGTGCTATTAACAAATGCATCTGAAGTGAAGCCCTTCATGTGAGCATCTATACTCATACACAGAGAATAAATGTAATCACAACAACTAAGTATGCATAAAGTATTAAATCGCACACACAACTTTCGGGTGGTTTTCACACCTCGAATGCGCAGCAATACGACAGCGAACGATTATTTATACTACAACAAAGAATATATTTTGGTAGGTTTGAGCTCTTCTATCTCGTGGTGTAGGCCAAGTTTTAGCCTCTAAATCTTTATGTACACTTGTGTATATTTATGATGCAACAAAGGCAATTGCTTGATTCATCTTATTCGCATTTGATATTGTAATTATGCTCATTTTTTCCTACCAAGATATCCATTATTCCTTGGAAACTTTTTTATGTTTGTTCTAGTGTCTGATGTAATGTGTAGAATCTTTCTATTGAATATAATTATTCGCATGCACAAAAGCAAGGGAAGAAAGAATCCAAGGAGCTTTTGGTTGTAGTTCAATGGTTCCAATCCCAACCACGACTCTACAAAAGAGGTAGCTCCTTGGATTTCCTTTAAATTTTCCATCATGTCCCTCATCTATATAGGTGTCTATGAGCACTATCATAGTCACGTGCAAATCTCAAGTGACATGCTTATAAGAAAGTCCTTAGGCCTAGAAATGAATGGAATTGTTGATGTACCCGAAACTTCTTTTCATAATTCACAAAACACATTTGCAACCTTATTCCTTCTAGTGTGTGTTGCATATATACGAGTGGAAATAAAATTTGTAAGAGTGACACAACCAGAATCACAATCACAGTCATCCAAAAATTTCAAAGTAACTACCATTTCAAAGCATGCATTTGCAATAGAAAAAGGATTGTTAAGGAGAGTACCTTAAGCCTAGCTACTTTAGGGTCGAAAGGTACATAGCATGCTAAGGCAAGTCTACTCTTTCAAGAGTGTCACTTTTTCTTCCCTTCTGTTACCATGTGATGGTTATAACGCCTACATCCCGACGGCAACAAACCACCACAGTGGAAATGGTAACGCGGCACCGCTCCATGCGTAAGCCTAGAGCTACCGAACTAGAGTAGGACGAAATAATGATCATCCCTTTCGCCTTGCAACAGATGGATAATTCTCACCGGTCCGCTTAAATAGCAAACGAAAATGATATTTTCGTGTCTTCCATGGGGAGCTCGAATGAGGCTTCCATGGAATGACCCATCTTCTTCATTTACACTAGGAAAACTGTTTTTACCCCCCCATTACTTTCATTCCAAGTTTTACAATATCAGAACTTAGCACTAACTTTAAAGAAATAGGCGGCGTTTCTTTGATATAGGCGTCTCCAAAGACCAATCATCCCAAGTTGGTGATCGAGATGGGAGTGCAGTGGGCTGCTGATATGCAAGCTCAAGGCATGTCACCTAAGCACTACAAGCGTGTCCAAGAAGCAGTTATGGACTATCT
The DNA here is from genome assembly GCF_053477565.2 of Lygodium microphyllum. NCBI lineage: Eukaryota > Viridiplantae > Streptophyta > Polypodiopsida > Schizaeales > Lygodiaceae > Lygodium > Lygodium microphyllum. The sequence continues at coordinate 7,938,168 of NC_141150.1, read as the reverse complement.
CACCAGTGTGATGCTTATTCTAGCATTGAGAGAGGAGAATAAGCTCCCTAGCCTCCAACAATACATCCCCCTTTGTCGTAAGGATGGGGCTGCTAGGATTTGTCGCATTGCTTGTGACTTTGACCTTAACATGGAGCTTGACGATGAGGCTTTATCACAACCACTCTTGGAAAACCTATATCAAGCCATGGCTGATCAAGTGCTTTGGATCAATGATGTTCTTTCGTTTAATGTTGAGTTCTATGAAGGGGACTACATCAACCTAATCACAATATTTCACTATCAGAATGACCGAATGGTTTCTTGCCCAACTCACAAGATCATGGACTTCCAAGAAGCTCTCTCTCAAGCATGTGCTATGATCAAGGACAGGGACAGTGATCGTGTACAATTATCTTACGACATCATTACATGAAATCCATCCTTGCGAGGCTATGTTGATGCTACTAACGACACCCTCTTTACAATCATTACTTGGACTGTAACGTGTCCACCTATTCCCTTATAGGACACGACTTACCAGCCCATCGAAAAGAGGGTCTAGAAGGCTCCACCCGGCACTCCCATGGAATGTTACGGGGTTTGCGATCTAGGTCTTTCCGAGTCTCCCACGTAGCAGAAGTATTCCGACAGTTCCCACTTAGGACCGACCTGAATCAAGGTTTCCTCTAATGGTAAATTTCCTAAAATGGCAGCTAGCGTTGAACCCCAGGCGAACTACTTTACGCAGGAACGTCAAGGTCGAAGCGGATTCATGCTGCACTTAGTTTAGGGAGAATGGGAAAGGAGAGGGATGCAAAGATCGACCTCTCTGCCCATAAGGCATAGTCCCATTCCGTTCCCCTAAAACAACATAAATCGGAATTCTAGTAACCTAAACTCTAGGTCAACGCCCTTGCTATTCATTTCCTTTGAGAAGAGCTCCTTGCTATCCATTTCGATTGAGAAAAGTTCCTGGCCAACCGGGACCACCCATTCGTAGGACGGACCCATGGCCACATCCACCGCACTTTCCTCAGGGTTGCTTTAGTTGTCTAATTACCTACCACATTTAGTTGGACATGCATCAAGCAACTTCCTTAATTAGCTTGTTAGACACTGGTTCGTTCACATAATCTTAGTACCTGACATAGAAAAACAATGCCAAACAAGTTTCTTTTCTACATGTTATCTTATTTATCTTTAGAATACATCCATAAAGTCCAGCCCGTAGGCTAATCCATAATCTGCCCAAAGGCTATCCAGCAATCCATAGGGATTACTAATCCAAGATTCCACTCGTAGACTAGTATGCGGGACTCGAGATCCAATCCCAAGTCACGTTGGCCTCTTTTCCAGGCCTCGAAAGGCAAGGGATTTACGACCAGAGCCCCCCTGGCACCCAAGTGTCCTCCTGCTCCAAATAGTGCTTAACAGAGAGACCTCACGTGGTGGGTTCGGTCCACATGCCCGGCGCAGCTAACAACCCCCTTGGTTAGGGTCAGGTAGACAGTCGAGGGTAACTGATGATGTAACGTGTCCCCTAGTATCGTCCAGGACACGTCTTAGTAGTCCATCGGAAAGGATGTCTAGAAAGCTCTGCTCGGCACTCCCATGGAATGTTACAGGTTTTGGGATCTAGTTCTTCCCGCGTCTGCCACGTAGCGGAAGTATCCTGGCCGTCCCCACTTAGGATCGACCGGAATTAGGGTTTTTCTAAAGGGTCATTGGCTAACAACAACTAGCGTCAGACCCGAGCGAACTACTTTACGCAAAAATGCCAAGTCCGAAGCGGATTCACGCTGCACTTGGTTCAAGGAGAATGGGAAACGAGAGGGAATGCAAAGCTCAACCTCTCTGCCATAAGGCATAGTCCCATTCCGTTCCCCTAAAACAACGTAGATCAGGTAAGACGTAACTCTAGGTCATCGTTCTTTGAGATTTTTGAGAAAAGTTCCCGGCTAACCGGGACCACCCAACCGTAGGACGGCAGACCCATGGCCCATCCTCCGCACTTTCCTCGGTTTGTTTTAGTTATGTAATTATCTAACACATTAATTTGACATATAACAATCAGCTTCTTTAATTAATCCTGTTAAGCACTAGTTCCTTCACGTAATCTAATCACGTGACATAGAAAAACAATATCAAGCAAGTTCTTTTTTTAACATTTCATCATTTTATCTTTGAAATACAAGGAGTTCCGCCCGTAGGCTTGTCCATAATCCGCCCGAAGGCTATCCAGTGATCCTCAAGGATCACTATTCCAAGCTTCCACCCGTAAACTAGTATGCGGGCCTGGACATCCAATCCAGAGTCACGTTAGCCTCTTGTGCAGGACCCGGAAGGCGAGGGATTTACGGCCAGAGCCCCCCCTGGCACCCAAGCGCGGTGAACAACCCCCTTGGTTAGGGTTAGGCAGGTAGTCAGGGGTAACTGAAACTGCCTCTTCCTTCAGGCCTTTAACCTGAAGTATAGGTAATCATTTAATTTGTAGTTCATAATTCAAACAGAGCCCTAAAATCTCTAGCAAGCACAAACATTTCCATTAATCAACCGTGATGTTTGGCAAACTGCTAAGGAAGTGTTCTTTCCTTTTGAGTGTATCAGCACTCAATCCCAAGGTGTCTTGTAAATTGGCAAGATCCTTTACATTCCGGTGTAGGGCGTACCTTATTAACCCAACTTGGTCAACCCTAAAGTTCCTTAGATATGCTAGTTTCCGGTTTACAAATTTCCTTATTTAGGAGGATATGCAAAAATACGTCTTTTTGCAAGATAACTTGCGTAGGGATCTGCCATCCTTGATGAGGGTTTTTACCCTTCCTCCTTGTGAATCAATCACAAGACTAAATGATTTCTTACTTGCTACGCAAGTCCTGCGATGGAATAATCTGTTTTAGATCCCTTAAGCTGACATATGTTAGGCCTAGGGTTTCTTTTTTTGAGAATCTTAGGGACAAACCCTAGTTCCTTATCTTTACGAATTTATTGTCCCTACAGTAAAGAAAGTAGTCAAGTGCTTAGGGTATGAATGTTTTTATGTTTAGATTGGTTTAGTTATCTTTTGGAAGGTAATATTAATCGTCTTGTCACGGTTTTGCTATCCTTGTGACAATTTACTTTCCAGTCAATACAGTTTAATTTAGCTTCCGTTTTCCTAAAAGATGAACTCATGCCAAATAACAACATTTGCCTTGCTAAGATGTGCAATTAGCAAATATAACTTCCTAGTAATTTGAGCATCGAAAGAAACCTTTCATGAATTTAACCATTTACAATGATTCGTTGCGAAAGGAATAAGACTAATGGTGCAAGATATAATTTCTACATCTTTAGGATTTAACTAAAATATACTACTATAGCAAATGGATAATCTCGCTCAAAATTTATAATGCTTGACGCAACTCGAAGCAAGCTAAGTTATATTCATTATCATTCATTCAAATAAGCTAAACTTCTTTATTACAAATAACTCGGATAAATATATCCTATCCCTAACAATTTCTCTTTGCATGATCGACTTAAACCCGAATTAAAGCCAAGAAGAAAAAACCTGGTTTTGGGGTGAGATATCCACATGGATACCGGGAGATGATCCTCCCGCGGCTATGCCTTGGACTTTCTTAGGAGGCATCGCAAGTGTGGTCTGTCGAACGTGGAAGCAGCTTTACCACTCCTCCTTAGAATTCCACCGTCGCTCCCTTGCACCGTTCGTCAAAAGTAGTTTTTTTTTTTTTTTTGGAAGGCTCCCTCCTTGAATTCGGGAATTCGAAAGGGTATTTTAGAAACTTTTACAACTAAGACCCATTGAAGCCATGGGGAAGGCTTAATGGCCTTTGTAAGCTCGCACGAACGGAAATAACAAGGTGTGGAGAAGAGACAAGGTGTAGGAGAGCTTTAAGGGAAAATAATAGCCTAAACGTTATAAGTAAGGGTCTAAGGACAAGGGTCTAAGGACCCTTAGGTCAAACTTGGAGAAAAAGGGCTTATGGGGGCTTACACATGGGGGAGGGTGAAAGGTTTTGATGCCAAGGTAAAGGCTTAAGGGATAGTCACGGGAGAAGTGGCTTTAAGAGGCCACAAGAAGGGGGTGATTCCAAAGCCAAGGGAATAGGTCTTTTAGGGATTATACACAGGTAAAGAAGTAATAAGACCCTTAAGGCCTTTGTGCTCATGGGGGGGGGAGTGACTCCAAAGTGAAAGGAAAGGGGTTTTAGCACGAGGGTGAAAGGGGACTTAAGGGATTTTTTAAAACCTGGCAGGGGGGGTACTAATACCCATGGAAAGGGGTTTTAGATATGAGGGTTAATAAAACAAAAAGGGCTTCATACAGCACTAGGAGGGGGTGAAAGTTTTTGAAATCCAGGGAAAAGGGTTTTAGCACGGGGGGGGAGGGGGGGGGGATGAAAGGGGGCTTAAGGGATTTTAAACCCGGGGAAAAAAAAAGGGAAAAAAAGGGGGTAGTAGGGTATAGGAAGGGGGTTTAAAGAGACCCCCCCTTTGGAAGCTTCCAAGCTTCCAGAAGCTTTGGGGGGGGGGGGGTGGTTATGGTCGTCCGTCCTGACGGCGAATTTGAGGCGGCTCCTCCCTCCCTTGACGGCGACGCCTATCTACTACCCAAGCGGCCAGCAACAACGTCCCTTCTCAGTCTTCAAGCGGCAGCTCACGTACCTCCTTCCCCTCTCTCTCACAGCTACAGCGTCATGATCTCTGGCGGCGGCGTTCGGTTCTTCTCACGGCCCCCCAGCCTTCTCTGTTCTGCGGCCCCTCCCCTCCCCTCGTTTAAATAGTGGAGGGAGGGGGATCTTCTCCTCCTGCGTGTCAACACGCATGCCCTCCCTCCCTCCACAAGCTCCACCAAGGAGCTTCATAACTCCTTCTATTCCCCTCCCCCTCCAGCTCGTCAGTCAGCTGGAGGGATAAGGGGGGGAAATAAATTTAATTTTTTTTTCAAAAGCCCGATCTATTATTTCCCACGCGGACTTTTACATTCTCTCCCCCTTGGAGGAATCGAGATGTCCTCATCTCGAGATAAACTGGGGATATTGATGGTTGAGAGTGCCTTCATCTACCAAGTGGCATCCTCTTCGGGATAATCTTTCCACTCGACAAGGCATTCTTTCAAGGTTCTAGATCTTAACTGTCTTTCCCTAACATCTAAGATCCTTTCTGGCCTTAGTTCAAGGACTCCTTGACTAGGCATTACAATTTGTTGGTCATTAAGTACATGATTAGGATTGGGTACATATTTTTTTAATAGGCTGATATGGAATACATTGTGAACCTTTAGGTTCTCAGGGAGTTGCAATTTATAAGCATTGGGTCCTAGGCATTTGAGGATCTTATACGGCCCACAATACCTTGGACTTAGCTTCTTGCATTCTCCTAGGGATAGAGAACTCTTTTTAGGACGTACCCGAATGAAGACCATGTCTCCTTTTTCGAAGACTCTTTCTTGACGTTTCAAATCCGCATATGCCTTTTGTCTATCCTTGGCTGCTTGTATGTCTTGTCTTATTGACCTTATTTGATCATCCATGTCCTCCAACATTTGTCTTGTAGCTTCAACTCTTAGGGTTGGATCAGAAAAGTTTAGGGGACTTCGACAATCATGACCATACAATGCCTGGAAAGGGGTCATTTGAATGCTCTGCTGGTAAGAAGCATTGTAGGCAAATTCAACTAATGGCAAGTATTGAATCCACCTCTTCGGCTCTCGACAGTAGTATGCCCTAAGCATATCCTCAATGATTTGATTCACTCGCTCTGTTTGTCCATCCGTTTGGGGATGGTAGGCGGTGCTGAAACAGAGTTGAGTCCCAATAGCTTCAAAGATGGCTCTCCAGAAGTGTGATGTGAAGAGAGAATCTCGATCACTAATGATTCTTTTAGGTAACCCATGTAGCTTGAATATTTCCTTGATAAACAATCTTGCAATGTCAGAGGCTTTATAGTTTGTCTTTACTGGAATCAGGTGTGCAACCTTGGTAAGCATGTCAACCACAACCATAATGGAATTGTATCGTCCTTGGACTTGGGGTAAGCCCACAACAAAATCCATACTGATGAATTCCCATTTCATTTGGGGAATGTCAAGCGGTTGCAGTTTCCCTGGCATCATGACATGTTCGGCCTTGATACGTTGGCAAGACAAACATTCAGTGACATACTTGAGAACGTCACCTTTGAGCCTCTCCCAATGGTAGCTCTTCCTAACTGCATTAAGAGTTTTTGCATAGCCAGGATGTCCTGCGAAAGGGGAATCATGAGCTTCCCATAATATCTTATGCTTAAGTGACTGGCTTGTTGGTATACACAGCCTTGTTCTGTAGTAGACAAGTCCATTATCAATGGAAAATTCCTGATACTTAGCTTGTAACTTTAGATTCTGCTCCTTGGTAGATATTTCTTTTATCATTGTTTGGTAGGCCAAATCATGGCATGCTTCCTCTCTAGCTAGTTCCAGTATAGGGTTGCTTGGCATAGATACCTTTGTAGCCAGAGATCTGACTGTTGATGGATTCTACAAGATTAGGGAATTTAGGAATGCCTTGCGACTGAGTGCATCGGCAACTACATTTTCTTTCCCTAGTCGGTACTTGATTTCAAAATCATACTCCTCCAATACTTCAATCCATCGTCGTTGCCTCATGTTGAGCTCGTTCTGGGTAGAAATCCATTTGAGACTCTTATGATCGGTTACTAGAGTAAACTTGTTACCCAACAGGTAGTGTCTCCAAAGCTTTAGAGCATGGATGACAACTAATAATTCCAGATCATGCGTGGCATAATTCTTTTCATGACTCTTCAATTTCCTTGAAGAGTATGCTACTGGATGACTTGCCTGCAAAAATACACACCCCAAGGCAAGAATGTTGGCATCAGTTACTACCTCGAACTCTTTATTGAGGTCAGGAAGTTTTAGAATAGGTGCTGATACCAAACTTTGCTTCAATTTGTCGAAGCTATTTTGTTCGGGAGTTGACCATATAATAGAAGTCTGCTTCTTTAGTAAGTCTGTAAGAGGTGCTGCAATCAAAGCATAGTTTTTGATAAAGACCCTATACCATCCTGTCAAGCCAAGAAAGCTACGTATTTCTTTGACGGATACTGGTATTGGCCATTCAAGCACATCTCTGACCTTGGCTGGGTCTACTGATATTCCTTCTGATGATACTATGAACCCCAGATATTCAATCTGACGCTTGAAGAATGCACACTTCTTCATTTTTGCATACAGCTTATGAGACCTCATTGTCTCAAGGACAATCTAAAGTTGAGGTTCATGATCTTCTTCCTGTTTAGAATAGACTAAAGTGTCATCGAAGAAGACAAGCACGAAATCATCAAGATATAGTCTAAAGATATCTTGCATTAATCTTTTGAAGGTGACAGGTGCATTTGTAAGCCCAAATGACATAACCAGGAACTCAAAGTGCCCATATCTTGTATTGAAGGCCGTCTTTGGAATATCTTCTTCCTTGATCCTTATCTGATAATAACCTGACCTGAGATCAATCTTGGAGAAGATCTTTGCACCTTGAAGACGATCAAGAAGCTCATCTATTCTAGGAATAGGATACTTGTTCTTGACTGTTGATTGATTCAACCCCCGGTAATCAATACATAGTCGAAGTGTCCCATCTTTCATTTTCTAGAATAGTATTGGAGCTCCCCATGGTGAGTTGCTAGGCCGGATGTAACCCTGATCCAATAGTTGCCTGAGTTGTTCCTTTAACTCAATTGCTTCAGGTATGGACATTCTATAAGGTCTCTTTGCAACTGGTGCAGCTCCAGGCACTAGCCTAATTTCATGATCAACTTCTCTTGGAGGTGGAAGTTCAATCAATTCCTCAGGGAATACGTCAGCGTATTCCTTTAGCCAAGAAGGTCCTTCATGAGACTCTTGCTTTTGATCTAAGTTGTTGAGTTTGATCAGGTAAACGGGTAATCCTTTTCTGACTCCTTTTATGATCCGCGATACTTTGGCTAATTGGATTCTTGGAACTCCTGCCTCACCCTGAGTTGTGACAAACTCCGTTTCAGAGTTTCGAAAGGAAACTTGACCCTTTCCACAGTGGATGTCTGCGTCGTTGGGCTTAAGCCAATCCATCCCGAGTAGACATTCATGGATACCTAAGTTCATGACTCTGAATTTGATTGAGGTTTTCTTTCCTCCCAGAAGGAATTCTTCCTTAGCAGTTTGCCTGGTACAAGTTACCTCACGACCGTTTGCCAATTCCACAAGTAGGGTAGGTGCTTCTACTGTGGCTATTCCTAATCTTTTTGCACATGCTGGAGAGATAAAGGAATGTGTACTGCCACAATCAATCAAGGTTTTGAAACCTTTACCTTGATAGTCCAATCACCGAGAACTGGTGATTCGGCCCTTTCTTGTGTAAAGCGGCATGGATTGTCGCTCTTTCGAATTCTGCTTCCATAGTCGGATCTTCCTCTTTTTCAGCTTCGCATCTTTGCCTATTGGTAATGCAGGCAGTTCTTCCTCTTCCACGGGTGGCGGCTCCTTGACCGCGGCCTGCACCTTGGAAAGGCGTTTGACGATGTCCCCCGCTGAGCTTGGGACATTGCCTTTTGAAGTGACCGAGTTCGTTGCAGTGGAAACATCGGAGGTTTCGGCCATTACTTTGAGTAGGAACAAAGTTGTTGACGTTATTTTTCCTTGCTTTCTTCCTTTGTCCCTGATTGTGACTTTGAACTCTCTTCACTTGAGGTCGGAATGCTCCTCTGTTCGGGTCACTATAGGACCAAGTTTTGTTACCCCTTGGTCTAGCTTGCACTTCTTGAATTATAGGCGCCGCTCGAATGAGTGCATCCTGAAGATCTGATGGACGCATAGATTCGAGACAGGTATTTACGGGTGGATTTAAGCCCGCGCAAAATTTGGACACCTGCTGCGTCATGTCCATCTATGGCGCATACTTTTTAAGAGTGAGACAAATTTAGAGTAGTATGCGTCAAGGGTGAGTCCTAGCTGTTTTAGCTCGTAGAACTCATTCATTTTCTGCGTACGATATGCAGGTGGCAAATATCTTCCCTGCACGGCTCTCTTCAACTTCTCCCAGGAAACGGACCCCTCTAAAATCCCTTGATCCTTGCACCATTGCTTCCACCAAAGTCTAGCTTCGCCGGTGAGTTTTAATTTGGCGAGCATGGCCTGATTGGTAGGTGTAGTACCAGCTGCTTCAAAGTAATCCTCCATGGATTCAATCCAAATTTTAGCATCAGCCTGGACGAATCTGCCTCTCCCGTCGAACTCGGGTGGCTTTATCTGCTTGAGGAGGAACTTCTTCTCCTGGGTCACCACAGTACTTGATGTAGGAGGCGAATTTGGAACCTGTACCTGGGGTTGTGGCTGGATAAAAGTTTTCTTAACGTGATTATATGATAATTGACGTTAACTTATCTTTAGTTCAGCTATCTCGTAAATCATAAAGCTACTTAACTTTTTAACAACTCTGATGCACAGCCAGATATTGATAAAAGAAACCTTTATTTATATTTACATGGGCGTAACCTTATACAACGTCTCGTGTGATGATAATCCAATCATTACATTCAGTTTGGGGAGAACAACGTTGTATTGCATTTGTCTATAGGAACTGTGTAATAGTAGGGTTTTGGGTCATGGATCTTTAGGAATCGATAATTCATTGGAAGTTCAGGATACCCTTTTCGTTGGAATCCATACTTCTCATGGCGGCCCAACACTTTAATCCTATCGGCTGGGATTACACGGGTTACTTCCTCATATACATATGAGTTCATTTCAACCCTCCGACCTTGAATATGTAAAGTCGAATTTACGTGAGCTTCCACAAAAATGAACAGCTTCACGACTTTCAAGTCTTCCAACCACTTGATCCTCTTTAGGTTGGTCTGTAGATAAGCGAACCGGTGGGCAGCTATGTAGTAGATTCCTGAAGACCCCGTCCATCTTCGTTCTATGTATAAAGGTGAGGGATTATAAATTTGCTCCAGGATGTTCATCATCCCAATTCTTTGTCTATAATGCAGAGAATGCATTGCAGTCATAAACATGACCCAAAACACCAAAAACTTGTTCCACGCTTCATAATTCTGCAAGACAGCATTGAAGATGAGGAAATGTTTGGACAACAACAATTTCTTTATTTCCTTTTATTGAGATTTCATAAAAACAATTCCGTTGTTGGTCAGCTCTGATACCAACTGTAACGTGTCCCCTAGTATCATCCAGGACACGTCTTAGCAGTCCATCGGAAAGGATGTCTAGAAAGCTCCGCCCGGCACTCCCATGGAATGTTACGGGTTTTGTGATCTAGTTCTTCCCGCGTCTGCCACGTAGCGAAAGTATCCTGGCCGTTCCCACTTAGGATCGACCGGAATTAGGGTTTTTCTAATGGGTCATTGGCTAACAACAACTAGCGTCAGACCCGAGCGAACTACTTTACACAGAAACGCCAGGTCCAAAGCGGATTCACGCTGCACTTGGTTCAAGGAGAATGGGAAACGAGAGGGAATGCAAAGCTCAACCTCTCTGCCATAAGGCATAGTCCCATTCCGTTCCCCTAAAACAACGTAGATCAGGTAAGACGTAACTCTAGGTCATCGTTCTCGGTATTCTTTTTGATAATGATGATCATTGCGCTGTTCTTCGAGATTTTCTAGAAAAGTTCCCGGCTAACCGGAACCACCCAACCGTAGGACGGACCCATGGCCCATCCTCTGCACTTTCCTCGGTTTGTTTTAGTTATGTAATTATCTAACACATTAATTTGACATATAACAATCAGCTTCTTTAATTAATCCTGTTAAGCACTAGTTCCTTCACGTAATCTAATCACGTGACATAGAAAAACAATATCAAGCAAGTTCTTTTTTTAACATTTCATCATTTTATCTTTGAAATACAAGGAGTTCCGCCCGTAGGCTTGTCCATAATCCGCCCGAAGGCTATCCAGTGATCCTCAAGGATCACTATTCCAAGCTTCCGCCCGTAAACTAGTATGCGGGCCTCGAGATCCAATCCCGAGTCACGTTAGCCTCTTGTGCAGGACCCGGAAGGCGAGGGATTTACGGCCAGAGCCCCCCCTAGCACTCAAGCATCCTCCTACTCCAAGTAGAGCTCAACGGAGAGACCTCTTGCGGCGGGTTCGGTCCACGTTCCCAGTGCGGTGAACAACCCCCTTGGTTAGGGTTAGGCAGGTAGTCAGGGGTAACTGAAAGTGCCTCTTCCTTCAGGCCTTTAACCTGAAGTATATGTACTCATTTAATTTGTAGTTCATAATTCAAACAGAGCCCTAAAATCTCTAGCAAGCACAAACATTTCCATTAATCAACCGTGCTGTTTGGCAAACTGCTAAGGAAGTGTTCTTTCCTTTTGAGTGTATCAGCACTCGTTCCCAAGGTGTCTTGTAAATTGGCAAGATCCTTTACATTCCGGTGTAGGGCGTACCTTATTAACCCAACTTGGTCAACCCTAAAGTTCCTTAGATATGCTAGTTTCCGGTTTACAAATTTCCTTATTTAGGAGGATATGCAAAAATACGTCTTTTTGCAAGATAACTTGCGTAGGGATCTGCCATCCTTGATGAGGGTTTTTACCCTTCCTCCTTGTGAATCAATCACAAGACTAAATGATTTCGTACTTGTTGCGCAAGTCCTGCGATGGAATAATCTGTTTTAGATCCCTTAAGCTGACATATGTTAGGCCTAGGGTTTCTTTTTTTGAGAATCTCAGGGACAAACCCTAGTTCCTTATCTTTACGAATTTATTGTCCCTACAGTAAGGAAAGTAGTCAAGTGCTTAGGGTATGAATGTTTTTATGTTTAGATTGGTTTAGTTATCTTTTGGAAGGTAATATTAATCGTCTTGTCACAGTTTTGCTATCCTTGTGAAAATTTACTTTCCAGCCAATACAGTTTAATTTAACTTCCGTTTTCCTAAAAGATGAACTCATGCCAAATAACAACATTTTCCTTGCTAAGATGTGCAATTAGCAAAGATAAATTCCTAGTAATTTGAGCATCGAAAGAAACCTTTCATGAATTTAACCATTTACAATGATTCGTTGCGAAAGGAATAAGACTAATGGTGCAAGATATAATTTCTACACCTTTAGGATTTAACTAAAATATACTACTATAGCAAATGGATAATCTCGCTCGTAATTTATAATGCTTGATGCAACTCGAAGGAAACTGAGTTCTATTCATTATCATTCATTCAAATAAGCTAAACTGCTTTATTACAAATAACTCGGATAAATATATCCTATCCCTAACAATTTCTCTTTGCATGATCGACTTAAACCCGAATTAAAGCCAAGAAGAAAAAACCTGGTTTTGGGGTGAGATATCCACATGGATACCGGGAGATGATCCTCCCGCGGCTACGCCTTGGACTTTCTTAGGAGGCATCGCAAGTGTGGTCCGTCAAACGTGGAAGCAGCTTTACCACTCCTCCTTAGAATTCCACCGTCGCTCCCTTGCACCGTTCATCAAAAGTAGTTGTTTTTTTTTTTTGGAATGCTCCCTCCTTGAATTCGGGAATTCGAAAGGGTATTTTAGAAACTTTTACAACTAAGACCCATTGAAGCCATGGGGAAGGCTTAATGGCCTTTGTAAGCTCGCACGAACGGAAATAACAAGGTGTGGAGAAGACACAAGGTGTAGGAGATCTTTAAGGGAAAATAATAGTCGTAAAGGTTATAAGTAAGGGTCTAAGGACCCTTAGGTCAAACTTGGAGAAAAATGGCTTATGGGGGCTTACACATGGGGGAGGGTGAAAGGTTTTGATGCCAAGGTAAAGGCTTAAGGGATAATCACGGGAGAAGTGGTTTTAAGAGGCCAAAGGAAGGGGGTGATTCCAAAGCCAAGGGAATAGATCTTTTAGGGATTATACACAGGTAAAGAAGTAATAAGACCCTTAAGGCCTTTGTGCTCATGGGGGGGGGGGGGGGGGGGCAGTGACTCCAAAGTGAAAGGAAAGGGGTTTTAGCACGAGGGTGAAAGGGGACTTAAGTAATTTTTTAAAACCTGACAGGGGGGGGTTCTAATGCCCATGGAAAGGGGTTTTAGATATGGGGGTTAATTTTAAAAAAAGGGCTTCATACAGCACAAGGAGGGGGTGAAAGTTTTTGAAATCCCGGGAAAAGGGTTTTAGCACGGGGGAGGGGGGGGATGAAAGGGGGCTTAAGGGATTTTAAACCCAGGGAAAAAAAAGGGAAAAAAAGGGGATAGTAGGGTATAGGAAGGGGGTTTAAAGAGGGCCCCCCTTTGGAAGCTTCCAAGCTTCCAGAAGCTTTGGGGGGGTGGTTATGGCCGTCCGTCCTGACGGCGAATTTGAGGCGGCTCCTCCCTCCCTCGACAACGATGCCTATCTACTGCCCAGGCGGCCAGCAAAAACGTCCCTTCTCAGTCTTCAAGCGGCAGCTTACGTACCTCCTTCCCCTCTCTCTCACAGCTACAGCATCATGATCTCCGGTGGCAGTGTTCGGTTCTTCTCACGGCCCCCCAGCCTTCTCTGTTCTGCGGCCCCTCCCCTCCCCTCGTTTAAATAGTGGAGGGAGGGGGATCTTCTCCTCCTACGTGTCGACACGCATGCTCTCCCTCCCTCCACAAGCTCCACCAAGGAGCTTCATAACTCCTTCTATTCCCCTCCCCCTCCAGCTCATCAGTCGGCTGGAGGGATAAGGGGGGGAAATAAATTTAAAAATTTTTCAAAAGCCCGATCTATTATTTCCCACGGGGACTTTTACAGATGCTGCCTCTCCCTTCAGGCATTCAACCTGAAGCATTAATTAACTTTTCATCTTTTAGTTCTTTGAGCAAACAATGCAAACAATGCTCCTAAACTGTTACAAGCATAATCAATCCAGTGGTCCTTTATTTGGCCAACTGCTAAGGAGTGAATGCTTCTCTCTGAATGCATCCAGCATTCGATTCGGGATCAATTGCGACTTGGCAAGATCCCCCAAGGGTTGTTTGTTCACCCTTTTGTCCTTGGGTTAGGGCCATACCCTATTAACCCAACTTAACCAACACCTTAGGTTTCATAATTCAACAGTAAATCCAGGCGGCCATATCGCTCTAACTTGATTGATCCTTGACTTCCAAGAAAATACATGTATTCCCTTAACTTGGCAATTGTCCCGAAGAAAGTAAATGTAACATGATGATTACTCATCCTCTTACAAGTTAAACTTGCGCAAGAACCTACCAACCTCATTCCAAGGAATGGCAAAACTCTCTTGTGATCAAACCACAAGGCCATGTGATGTTGCAACTTGTTGCACAAGTGTCGCATCTAATCCATGGGATCATTTCACCCATTGAATGGCGTTTTCGGGTCAAGGAATTATGTTTAGACAAGAAGCGGGGTTTAGGGTGTCTTCTTACCCAACCCAATCCTAATTGCACTAGGCCGACAACGTTTGGTCCTAGGGATTCCAAAGTCAACTTGAGTTTTAACATTAAGTCGGTCGATCCTTAGGGTAGAGACCCTAGATCGTTATTTGCATGAGCGTCCCATTGACCCAACATCCCGTGAATGTGGGTAGGACCTTTGAGTTTGAGGATTTCGACTTGGCAACAAGTGCAAAACTAGGCCCAATCCTTAATGTGCCATACCCTAGTTAGCACTTGGGGTATTTATCGTATCGACTGAACCATGCCTATACGAATCCCTTGCGGGTTAGGTGATTTAGATAATTTGATCTACTTGTCTTGCGACAAGGACGAGCCATTTATAGAGATGAAAAACTTGGTCTAAAAGAGAAAACTAGTTGCAACATGTCATAATACACGTAAATATGTGATTCATTGCTTCTACGTACCACTAGATTCGCAATAATCCTATCCTTTCTTGTTAAAATCAAAATGCAAGATAATTTGCAGAATAACTTTCATAGAACCTACTAGGACTTACATCAAAGAATCATGCCTACAACCCTTTTTCTAGGCTTTGGAATTTCATGCTTTAATAAACCATGCAACTTTCCCGTAAATGCAACTCTTGATGAATAAATTTTTCACACGACGAGCGTGCAACATGCAACCCTTTCCTAACTACAACGTAGTTAAATGAAGTTCATGCAAAGTGAATATTGTAGGACTAGTGTTGGATTATTCCATCTTGCAAGCACATGCCACATGCAAATCCATAGATTCATTTTCGTACTCTGCAATTACTTTTCGGATAATATCCTATGGGTGTTAACGACTATTTCCCATGAACCATTACAATGAAGATTTTTCCTAAAAATTTGACATACACTTATTCTTTCCATGTCTAGCAAAAAGAGCACTTAATAATTTCAACCTTATAATGATAGGCAATAGGCGTTTTAGGCTCCTCACTTTGAAATGCATGCCATCGTAGGCGGGATTACGGACTTCCGGTTTGCCTTTACCCTTACACGATCGGTGAATTTCCTCCAGCCTTGGTAAGCACCCTCAAGATCTTGTCCTTCTCCCTCGTACACAGGAGACACCTTCACCAAAATGCGAATCTTTGAAAATACCGGGGCTTGTGGGATTTGGGCTTATGGAAAGGCTTGTGGGAATGGGGCTTTTACAAGGAGGTTTTTAAAAACCTGGGGTGGCCACGCGGAAATAGGCCTTCATAAGGAAGCCCCCTTATGGAAGCTTCCAAGGAAGCTTCTATGCTTCAAAAGCTTACAAGGAAGAGGGAGGGAATTTGCAGATTAACCTCGGGGGGGGGGGGGGGGGGGGGGGGGGGGGGGGGGGGGGGGGGGGGAGAAATATTATGATTGGTTTTGTCAGGGAAATGGTGGCGGCTTGACGGCCTATGGCGGCCCAAAGTAGTGGTATTGGCGGACTGGCCTGGGCGGCGACCTCCATGGCTGGGGGCGGCAGTTCATCGACCTCTCCTTCTCTCCTTGTCCATGTCATGGCAGCCTCTTCCTCCTTTTGTGCAACATGGCCACATTCGTCAGCTGGAAGACTATCGTCTGCTCCTCACGGACATGCGGCAGTTATTCCTTACACGACAACCTATCCTCTCTCTCACCTCCCCCTTCCCCCCCAAGGCTAAGGGGGGTTTATATAGGGCTTAAGGGGGAAGAGGGGAACCACCACGTGGCTATGCATGGCCCCCCCCTGGACACCACTTCACCACATCACACCCTTCTCCCATTCCCTTCCCTCCAACCATGCATTGACTGGGGGAATTAGTAAAAAAAATTGCCTTATTTCCATCATTATCCATTTTCCCCCCTTCCAAAAGGGTGTTTCCCCGCGGTGTCGAAGGGTTTTCAAAAGCAAAGTCCCGACCACACAGGACCTTAGCTAATTTCAGGATAGAAGATCAATCAAGCAAGATCATATTTAATTAGAACCCTGTTCAACATCAACAGCTTCAGCTTCATAAAGGAAACAAATCTGATTTATAAACTGGCTATTCAAAAACTGAAGTTCTTCACGTCCCTTCTTGCTATTTCAAAAAGAGATGATCTACAAGTTGTCCGTTGATTAGTACTGTATAAGAAGCACCAAGATAATTTGTATGCTAAAGACTAGACTCTTGCTATTTTAGAGAGGAACACTCTGTAGGTTGTTTGCTCACTGTTTTTCAGCCATGGAATACATATTTTCTTCCAACACTGTTTAGAGCCACACTTGATTCCTCTTCTGATCTGCTGCTATTTGTAGACAGCTATTAGTCACACTAGAGACAGCCTTCCTGTGCCCTGTTAATGTATGCTTCAGCTTTTGCCATATCTGCTATAAAATTCTTTTTCTTTTGCATAACCTCAAGCTCTCTATCCAGGGCCTTTTGGGTTTCTGTTTGTTTTAAGTTTTGTGTTAACATCTAAAGTCATTGTTTCAAAATCTCAATCTCCTTTTTACAAATATTCTTCTCTTCTTCCAAGTGCTTCTCATTCTCTGGTTGAATGTAGCTTCAGCTTATAAGGTTTATAAGCATTCCTAACACGTCAAAACTCAGGTAGGATAGCATTCCCATTCTGTAGCAACTGACATCGATTTTTCTATATGTTTGCAAGTAGCTCCAGAGTTCTACAAGTTCAGCGTCAATCCGGATAGTCATTGGGCCATTGATCCTTAGTCGATGGAGAAGTTCACAAAGAAGAGCTCGATGGATTCCTGAAAGCTCGCTGCCTGGCAATCCCTAGACCATAAAGAAATTTTGCTTCAGCCTCGGCTTCAGCATGCTTCACTCATAGGATTTTCTCTGCTTCTGCCTTCTCTTGTGTTGCCATTCTGAGCCTCAATTCGGAACCTCGGGTCCCAAAATCCCTGACCAATCGAAGGGAAAAGCCACAACCGATTCTCTGCTTTTTTCTCTTCAGGCTCCTCCCATAATAGCCATCAGAAAAGCGGCCTTTTTCCCCCCAGGCCACAGTAAGGGCCACTTGCAGTAGATTTATGGAATGAACTAGTAGGCCCTTTATTTGCGTTTCTACCTCTTCCACCCAGAGAAATTAGACCACTTCTTCCACCTCCCTTTTTCGTGCCTCTTCCCACAATTTGCGGCCCATAGAAAGAAACATAATCCTTTGCTTCTGAACCAAAAGTATCACTGAGCCGTTGTAATAAGGAGAATCTGCTTCTTGATATTGTACGATATTGCCAATGCATTATTGCCCTTACAGTGGCTACACCAGCATCATCCACACCACCCTGGAAACCCAACAGCAAAGGTATGGTGACAATGACACGGAAACATTGTTTCTCCTTGTGAGCTCTTAGAACTCGGTTGAATACATCTTGAAGAACACGATTGTGAATCAAATCATCATCATCAAATCCAGATATGAAAAATTGATTCTGAATTTACACAAAATGTTCAGCTTGGTCAATGAGGGTACAATAAGCTGCATGGATGCTGGTTTCCTCAGATTGACTAGTACCAGCTGACCAAAATCCCACACTCCTTAAAACCTGACAAGCACACTTCACCCGTGGACCAACTTGGCCAGCTTCATCTTCAATAGAAACCTGGCCCTCTCTTTCCTGAAATTGCCACCATCCTTGGTGAAATCCATTTGCAAATTCATTAAACTTTCCAGCTTGCCAAGGTTCACAGTTCATGTAAGACTCCACAAATTCTTGATCTTCTAGCACAACTGCCACCTGAGAGTCTCGGGAACCCAAGAGACTTCTATCATTTATATTTGCAGAGCCAATCAGAACAACCCTCTCATCAATTATCATGATTTTTCTATGTACATAAACATAACTAGTAACTAGTGGAGAACTTTCAGACAGTTTTCCATAATTTCGGAGCCCATTCTCAGCATACCTTGGAAACAATGCATTCCACAAAACTACTTCACGGACTGGGAGATTATCAAACACTTGTTGTGCATCCATGAGCAAGCCACATTTTGCATATAGATCAACCACTGTGCTACTAATGAAGAGGTCCATTTCCAAACCCTTTCGAACTATTTCACCATATAATGCCCAGCCCATGTCCACATCTTTTGGCTGTGCACAAGCCTTGAACATGGCAACGAATGTGTAACTGTTTGGTTGAACACAATCATCTTGCATTTTCTGAAAGACCTGGAAAGCATGTGATAAGGCACCCTGAGACTTAGCCAAGTAGGCATAAATAGTGTACCTTTCCAATAGGCGAATCCCAACCTGTCTCAAATCTGATGCTAGAACCTGCATTAGTCAAAACAGTCTGCTGAATTTTTCCCTTGTTTGCCGTCTCCATAGCACAGGTCTATAATGCTGACTGATTCTCTAATCCTTTCTCAATATGGACTCCATATGCAAAAGCATCTCCTCTAGCTGCCACATAAGAAGTACGTGTAGCCATGTCATCCACTAATTTCTTCATTCCGCCTTTTCCAAAATTGGTAGCAAGCGGAGCTCCTATTTCAGTCAACCAGATCTTACCATCTTGTCCCCAAAATACCAAATTCTTCCTCCTTGCATCTTGAAAAGATTCACAATCCCTGCAATGTTGATGGTCCGTACTATCACACCAAATACATCTTTGATCTCTCCTAGGTGCACTAGGAGCACTCCTAGGTGCAGTAGGAGCACTATAAGAAATAGTAGGCCCAGTCGAAGCAAACTGCTCTTTCAAATTTCCCACCAATTTTTCTTTAACTAACTCCAGTGTCAAATCCGTTATGCCTTTGATTATGTCATCAAGAGAGGAAGGCACCGACGGAGCGGATGGTTTTGGAGCAGAAGGAGTAGGCATCGGTCTTGGAACATGAGGGACAAGAGGAGTAGAAATAGTAGGCACTAGCATAGGCCAAGAAACTGGTTGAGGAAGAGAAGAAATAACAGGGATAGAAGCAGGCATAGGAGCAGAAAGCATCGATGTCATAGATCCATTCTGTAGGCGGGTCTTCTATATCCTCCTCTAGGTCAAAGTCGAGACTGCATCCTGGGCATCTTGCCAATCCGTTTTAAGACCCATAAGCTTCATGCGATCCTCAAGAAGCTCTCCTAATTCTTCCTGAAGAGTAGGATCTGTAGCTTGCAAGAAAAGCTCAACTTTCACAACATCCAATGCTTTTTGTTCAATGGCATCAAGCTGACTATACCTCTCTTCAAATTCTCGTATCAACTCTGAAGCAGCTAGACCTTTGTTTGGCATGTAGACCCACTCTCGGAATGACCGCCGTGTAGCCATCCCAAAGTCCTCAAGGAAATACTCTTCTTTCAAGGCCTTCTTAAAATCTTGCCAATGAGAATTTTGAAGGAAAAGATCAGTCACTTTTGCCCTCAAGGCAGGTGTGACAAGGCGAAGGAAATACTTACTCATAAGTCTTGCTGGTACTCCAAAAAATCCCATCTTGATCTCATACATCTTCAAATAAGCCGAAACATTACGGCCATCAAATAGCTTCATCTCATTCTCAACTGCTTCAATCGCCTTAGTCGTGCTGATTGCATTCTCCTGCTCCGAATATAGTTGCCTTTGCTGAGAAAACTGTTGTTGATGCAACTGCTGTTGCTGTTGCATATACAATTGCGTCTGCTGATTTTGAAGCTGCATATACATAGACATATTCTGCAAAATCTGCTTTAAATCATCCGTTGAAGTATTTGAAGAAGCACTCAATGATGGAGCTGAAGTAGAGGACAAAGGAGGAATTATAGAAGAGGCTAAAATTGATGCTGAAGTATCTCCCATCCTGAAATTTATGCGACGCTTTCACGTCGGGCTCACCAAAAGATGTCGAAGGGTTTTCGAAAGCAAAGTCGCGACCACAGAGGACCTTGACTAATTTCAGGATAGAAGATCAATCAAGCGAGATCACATTTAATTACAACCCTGTTCAACATCAACAACTTCAGCTTCATAAAGGAAACAAATTTGATTTATAAACTGGCTATTCAAAAACTGAAGTTCTTCACGTCCCTTCTTGCTGTTTCAAAAAGATATAATCTACAAGTTGTCCATTGATTAGTACTATATAAGAAGCACCAAGATAATCTGTATGCTGAAGACTAGACTCTTGCTATTTCAGAGAGGAACAGTCTGTAGGTTGTTTTCTCACTATTTTTCAGCCATGGAATACATATTTTCTTCCAACACTATTTAGAGCCACACTTGATTCCTCTTCTGATCTGCTGCCATTTGTAGACATCTATTAGTCACACTAGAGATAGCCTTCATGTGCCCTGTTAATGTATGCTTCACCTTTTTCCATATCTGCTATAAAATTCTTTTTCTTTTGCATAACCTCAAGCTCTCTATCCAGGGCCTTCTGGGTTTTTGTTTGTTTTAAGTTTTGTGTTAACATCTGAAGTCGTTGTTTCAAACTCTCAATCTCCTTTTTACGAATATTCTGCTCTTCTTCCAAGTGGTTCTCATTCTCTGGTTGAATGTAGCTTCAGTTTATAAGGTTTATAAGCATTCCTAACACGTCAAAACTCAGGTAGGATAGCATTCCCATTCTGTAGCAAACTAACATCGATTTTTCTATATGTTTGCAAGTAGCTCCAGAGTTCTAGAAAAGATTCATGGCTCCTAATTCAGCGTCAATCCAAATAGGCATTGGGCCATTTATCCTTAGTCGATGGAGAAGTTCACAAAGAAGAGCTCGACGGATTCCTGAAAGCTCGCTACCTTGCAATCCCTTGACCAGAAAGAAATTTTGCTTCAGCCTCGGCTTCAACATGTTTCACTTATAGGATTTTCTTTGCTTTCGCCTTCTCTTGTGTTGCCATTCTGAGCTTGAATTTTGCACCTCGGGTCCCAGAATCCCTGACCGATCGAAGGGAAAAGCCACAACCGATTCTCTGCTTTCTTCTCTTCAGGCTCCTCCCACAATAGCCATCAGAAAAGCGGCCTTTTTTCCCCCCCCAGGCCAGAGTAAGGGCCAGTTGGCAGCAGATTTATCGAATGAACTGGTAGGCCCTTTAGTTGCGTTTCTACCTCTTCCACCCGGAGAAATTAGACCACTTCTTCCACCTCCCTTTTTCGTGCCTCTTCCCACAATTCGCCGCCCATAGAAAGAAACATAATCCTTTGCTTCTGAACCAATAGTATCACTGAGCCGTTGTAATAAGGAGAATCTGCTTCTTGATATTGTACGATATTGCCAATGCATTATTGCTCTTACAGTGGCTGCACCAGCATCATCCACACCACCCTGGAAACGCGGCAGCAAAGGTATGACGACAATGACACGAAAACATTGTTTCTCCTTGTGAGCTCTTAGAACTCGATTGAATACAGCTTGAAGAACATGATTGTGAATCACATCATCATCATCAAATCCAGATATGAAAAATTGATTCTCAATATACACAAAATGTTCAGCTTGGTCTATGAGGGTACAATAAGCTGCATGGATGCTGGTTTCCTCAGATTGACTAGTACCAGCTGACCAAAATCCCACACTCCTTAAAACCTGACAAGCACACTTCACCCGTGGACCAACTTGGCCAGCTTCATCTTCAATAGAAACCTGGCCCTCTCTTTCCTGAAATTGCCACCATCCTTGGTGAAATCCATTTGCAAATTCATTAAACTTTCCAACTTGCCAAGGTTCACAGTTCATGTAAGACTCCACAAATTCTTGATCTTCTAGCACAACTGCCACCTGAGAGTCTCGGGAACCCAAGAGACTTCTATCATTTATATTTGCAGAGCCAATCAGAACAACCCTCTCATCAATTATCATGATTTTTCTATGTACATAAACATAACTAGTAACTAGTGGAGAACTTTCAGACAGTTTTCCATAATTTCGGAGCCCATTCTCAGCATACCTTGGAAACAATGCATTCCACAAAACTACTTCATGGACTGGGAGATTATCAAACACTTGTTGTGCATCCATGAGCAAGCCACATTTTGCATATAGATCAACCACTGTGCTACTAATGAAGAGGTCCATTTCCAAACCCTTTCGAACTATTTCACCATATAATGCCCAGCCCATGTCCACATCTTTTGGCTGTGCACAAGCCTTGAACATGGCAACGAATGTGTAACTGTTTGGTTGAACACAATCATCTTGCATTTTCTGAAAGACCTGGAAAGCATGTGATAAATCCCCCATGTCAACATAGCCAAGGATAAGGGAACTCCAAGAATACTCATTAGTTTGTGGCAGGCAGTCAAACGTGTGTTGAACATCAAGCAAGCTCCCACATTTGGCATACATATCCACCAGTGTGCTGCCTCGATGAAGACATCTTTCCAACCCAATTTTCACTATTTCAGTGTTTATTTCTCAGCCTGATTCCAAAGCTACTCTATCGCCACAAGCCTTTATACAAAGAACAAGTGTAACAGCATCCGCAAGCATACCTTCGATCTGCATCTCTTTGAAACAGTTTAGTACTTCCTCACAAAGCCCGTGTTCTACATACCCTGTAATCAATGCATTCCATGAAATAGAATTACACAGTGGCAGCCTTTCAAACATGTAATGTGCTTCTGCCAAGAAGCCACATTTAGTGTACATGTCACCAAGAGCATTACAGATAAGTTCCTCTTGCACCAAACCCCTCTTCACTATACTACCCACGCAGAACAAAAATGCAAACACAACAACTAAATATGTACAAAGTAACAAATGTCACACACACAACTTTTTGGTGGATTCCACACCTTGAATATGCAGTAGTACGACAACGGTTATGCAATCTTGAACCTCGATTTCACAATACAGAGGCCTCGTTTTTGCACGTGCGGGCTATGGATTAAACTGCCCAACTACAAGAGAAAGGTCCTATAGATGCACACTGTACACGCGAAAAAGCGAGCGCATTTATAAGCGTGTGTATCAGTGCATCTATTCATGCTAATATCCAGAACACGTCTATATATCCGCGTTTATAAACGCGCCTATAGATGCGAAAATAAACGCATATATTTTTCATTTCTCATAAAGTGCCTGAATATGACCAAACTTTTTAACAGCTAGTATTTGTTTGAATACATTACCAACTTTACTTCTTTCTGAGTATTACAAATATACATCCAATCATTCAAAGCTAATTATATATGTGTGATTTCATGCCCTATATACATCCAATCATGCCCTATACAAATGTGATTGGATAGGGCATGATTGGATGTATATATGACTTAATTACACCTGGATCATAAGGACATGATATACATGTATAGGGCATACATGTATATCATCCAATCATTCAAAGCTAATTATATATGTGTGATTTCATGCTCTATATACATCCAATCATGCCCTATACAAATGTGATTGGATAGGGCATGATTGGATGTATATACGACATAATTACACCTCGATCATAAGGACATGATATACATGTATATACGACATGATATACATGTATAGGACATGATATACATTACCAACTTTACTTCTTTCTGAGTATTACAAATATATATCCAATCATTCAAAGCTAATTATATATATGTGATTTCATGCCCTGTATACATCCAATCATGCCCTATACAAATGTGATTGGATAGGGCATGATGATTGGATGTATATACGACATAATTATTAGAGAAGTGATTGATATATGCACATGTTGTATCTATTGTGCACTTAACCTAGCCATGGCTAAAACTTATAGATCAAAGGTTAACTTGTGCATTTACAATATATATATATATATATATATATATATATATAGAGAGAGAGAGAGAACTAATCAATACACTCACATGTCTCATTTTTTGTGCACTTAACCTAGCCATGCATAAACTTATAGATCAAAGCTTAATCGGTGATTCAAGGGAGAACCCTTACTTTTTAGGGTAGTCTCTTGATTCTCATTATTCTTGAGGAATATACATCACAATCAATACAATCAAAGCAAAAGCAAGACATGCATGCCAATTCATAGCATGAGTAGATTGATGTAAATTAGTTGGCTTGTGCATGTGCAAGCTATTCCAATCATGTCAAGGTGCACTTATAGCTCACATATAATTTTAGATAAGGTGGACCACATGTAGCCAATGTGCACATGTCCTCTTTTCATCATCTTTAGCCAGTGTGTCCACTTGTTGGTGACTAAAATAGATCACTGTAAGGATAATTTGCAATACAACAAGCCAACTACAAATCTCTTATCTATGAAATGTATAAGTAAATTAACTTGGTTACTTTGATGAGGTGAAGTTTTCCTTCCATGGATAGTGTGGTTGGCTATCTACTTCAAGGTTATGAGAACTTGCACAAGTCAATGGAGCATCCTAAAAATGACGATACTCTAATTACTATATCAAGTCACTTCATGTACATATCTTTGATTGATTGATGGATAATATGCCTTTCTCAATCTCTTTCATATACACCTTCATTGCATTATCTTCTGTAGCTAAAAACCATTCGTGCTTTATCCACCTATTGATACTTGCATGCAATTGCAAGTGGGATGGCCTAATAAGTCACCACATACATGCCAATTGAATTGCCAATGTGTTATCTCTTATCCTCAAGCTTTGTTATATATGTCACCACATAGGTCAATTGATTTTCTAGTGTACCATCTCTTATCTCAAGATTTTCTATATATTTCACCAGTATTCTCAATCAAAAACATCATATCAAGCATATATTGCATTAATCAAGCAGATTGGCCAACCCAACATAAATGAAATTGTATGAATGGCAATGTAGCTCAAGATCTTAGCTTAAATCAATGACACCTTTTTGCACAATATAAACTATTAGAGTTTAACTACAATATATAATGCCTGCAAATAAGAAAGAGGCTTGATTTGTTGGACAGTTATGCACATACAATCTATATATGTCATATTCCCTAAATGTATGCATTGATACTTACAATATGGAGGCAAACATTTTGATGATACTTACAATATGGAGGTAAACATTTTGATATTGAAAGACTAAGAAAGTCATGTCATGTTGATCCAAAAACTACCAAAAGCTAGCATCTAATCAGTTTAATTGTTCCTGTGCGTCTATCAGCACGTGTAATAGGTATTATCTGCGCATATACATGCGCAATTTGTAAAATACCGAACACTACACGCATGAAACCCTTTTTTTTTAAGTAGTGGGATGATAATATTGCATTGTGATAAATTACCAGGATAGTGGCAATTTGTTTTTCCTTATTCCCCTCCCCAGCAGACTGTTGTGCTGGAAGGGGAGGGGAATAGAATGCATGATAAAGCTCCTTGGTGGAGCTCGCTGCTACTAGTTGCCATGGCGCAGACACGTAGGGGAGGAAGGATTCCCTCCCCCTTACCTATAATTGCTAGTGGGGGGGAGAAAAAGGAGAGGAGACGAACACTCTGTAGCATCGTGAGGGGAGAGAGAGATCGAGGATGGACTCGCTACTTCTTTCGGGAGTGGAGATGGGCTGCTGATGTCCGCGGAAGGCCAGGACGACGTCGCCTCTACTGTGAGGCCGCGCCCATCCGTCAAACGCCGCCAATTCGAGGTTGTGATTTCCCCCTCCTACCACGTATCTTAAAGAAGCTATAGAAGCTTTTGAGGAAAGCTTCTAAGGGGGCTTTATAAGTCCCCTTCCCCCCCCCCCCCCCCCCCCCCCCCAAAGAACTCAGACCTTAAAGGTCTTATTACCCCCCCCCACCCCCATGTTTAAACCCTTAACCCCCCTTTTCCTTGGCTTTGGAATCACCGCCCCTTGTTTAAACCGTTAAGCCCCCTTTCCCTTGGGCTTTGGAATCCCTCCTCCCCCCCCCCCTCCCCGTGTTTAAACCCTTAAGCCCCCTTTCCCTTGGCTTTGGAATCGCCCCCTCTGCTTAAACCCTTAAGCCCCCTTTCCCTTGGCTTTGGAATCACCCCCCATGTGCAAACCCTTAAGCCCCCTTCTTTTGGGCTTTGGAATCCCCCCCCCCGTGTTTAAACCTTCTTAAGCCTTGTTCCCTTGGGCTTTGAAGGTAACCCCCCTAAAATTCCCCCTTAGGCCTTTTTCTTACAGCCTTAAGTCCACCTCCCTGGAATTCCTCCTAAGGCCCCCCTTAACCCTTTTTCTTTCCCCTCCTCGAATTTCCCCTCCTTGAAACCCTCTAGCTCTTTTCCCCGTGTAAAAACGAGCCCTACTCGTGCGGAGGATTTCCACAATACCCCCTTTCCCTATTTTAGAACCCTTTCTGTGGTTCTTCCCTCTTCCACACACGCATCCCTTCAAAGAGTCTCCACGAAGGGAAGCAAAAGAAACTTGTAAAGGACGGTTAAACTTAAGAATGAAATTTTCAAAGCAACATCGACGACGGAAAATCTACAATTACGATGCCTCCTAAGAAATTCCAAGGCGCAACCGCGGGAGGGTCGTCTCCGGGCATCCACGTGGACATCTCATCCCAAGTCCAGGTTTTCCTTACTAATTCTTATTTGTTAATGTTTAAATTCAATCATGCAAGGTTAATTGTTGGATATAGGATATATTTTTGTCCTAGATATTCACGACGAAGGAACTTAGTCATTAATACTTTCAATAAAACATGCAAAATAAAGGGACCATAAATGCATTTCTAGCAAATAGCTTTATGCATTGAAATGAATTAAAAATTAGATTATTGTCCATTAAAATAGTATACTTCGTTTAGGCATAGAAGTATAAACTGCATAACGCATTATTAACCCATATCCTCTTCGCAATGAATCATCATGGAAAGTGCAAAGCATGAAATGATTCTTACGCTGCATGAAATGATTCTTACGCTGCATGACTCTAGGAAATTATCATTTGTCAAATTATCAGGTAAAAGGTTGCTTGTTTAGCATGAATTTTGTTCGCAAAGTTATAGGAAGATTAGTTGTAATTAACTTAACCTATGCCTGACCTCAAATCGATAAGTTAGGGTTGAAAAATCAATTTATGCATAGATAACAAGTCATGTAGAAATGATCACATAATTATTCTCTAGAGTTAAACAATTTGGCATAAACCTAAAACACCTAAACCACGGAGTACTTGTTTAGAACGAGTTAAATTCCAAGAAATTCACTAGGAAATTAATACGTGACCTAGTCGTATGTATTGCTAAAACTGAAGCTCCTATACCTTAAATACTTGCCCACTTTCGCCGAAATGCAGGGATAGTGCAACATATTTGGAAGGCGAGCTAGGGTTTGTCCCTAAGAATCTTACAAGATGGAACTTGGAAACCCTAGGTCTAATGACGTCAGCCTAATGTTATCAGGAACAGATTGTTTCGTGACTCCATTCAATGTGACACTTGTGCAACGTGTGGAGTCATATGATCTTGTGATTGGATCACAAGGGAATGGCCAAATTCTCGCAACAAGGATGGCAAGTCCTTACACAAGTTATCTTGCAAGAGGATGAATAATCATCCCAAATTAGTATGTTTCTTGAAAAAAGAAGATTGATTGGAAGCTAAAGTCCATCCGATAAACTGAAATAACCTCTGAACTTAAGGTTTGGCCAAGTCAGGTTAATAGGGTACGCCCTAACCTAGGATATAGGAGATCTTGCCAAGTTGTCTTGCCAAGTTGCAAGTCATCCCGGATCGAGTGCTGGACGCATTCAAAAGGAAGGATTTGTTCCTTAGCAGTTTGCCAACAAAAACGATCAATGGATATATTTGTGCTTGCTATAGATTTTAGAGCATTGTTTGGCTTTGCTTGATCAATGAATTAAAAGATAAATGGATATCTATACTTTAGGTTGAAGGCCTGAAGGGAGAGGCAGCTTCAGTTACCCTCGACTGCCTGCCTAACCTTAACCAAGGGGGTTGTTGACCGCACCGAGAAAGTGGACCAAACCCGCCGTGAGAGGTCTCTCCGTTGAGCGCTACTTGGAGCAGGAGGATGCTTGGGTGCCAGGGGCAGCTCTGGTCATAAATCCCTCGCGTTTCGGGCCCTGCACAAGAGGCTAACGTGACTCGGGATTGGATCTCAAGGCCCGCATACTAGTCTATGGGCGGAAACTTGGATTAGTGATCCATGTGGATTGCTGGATAGCCTTCAGGTGGATTGTGGATAAGCCTATGGGCTGGACTCTTTGTATTTCAAAGATAAATATGATAACTTGTTAGTAAGGAACTTGTCTGATATTGTTTTTCTATGTCAAGTGATAAGATTATGTGAAAGAACCAGTGCCTAACGGGTTAATTAAAGAAGCTGATTGTTACATGTCCAACTAATGTGTTAGGTAATTAAATAACTAAAACAACCCAAGGAAAGTGCAGAGGATAGGCCATAGGTTCGTCCTACGGATGGGTGGTTCCGATTGGCCGTGAACTTTCTCAAATCACGATGGATAGTAGAAAGATCGTCAAAGAACACGAACAACAAAAGCGTTGACCTAGAGTTATGATTGAACCCGATTTACGCTGTTTTAGGGGAACAGAATGGGACTATGCCTTATGGCATAGAGGTTGAGCTTTGCATCCCTCTCATGTCCCATTCTCCTTGAACCAAGTGCAGTGTGAATCTGCTTTGGACTCGCCATTTCCGTGTAAAGTAGTTTTCTTGGGGTCTGACGCTAGTTGCTGTTAGGAAATGACCAATAAGGAAAACCCTAATTCACATCGATCCTAAGTGGGAACGGCCAAAATACTTCCGCTACGTGGCAGACGCGGAAATCCCTAGATCTCAAACCCTGTAACATTCCATGGGAGTGCCGGGCGGAGATTTCTAGACATCCTTTCTGATGGACTGCTAAGATGTGTCCTGAAGATACAAGTGGATACGTTACAGTTGGTATCAGAGCCGACCAACAATGGAATGGTTTTTATGAAATATTAATAAGTTGAAGTAAAGAAAATGTTGCTGTTCCAAACATTTCCTTACTTCCAATGTTGTCTTGCAGAATTACGAAGCGTGGAACAAGTTCTTAGTATTTCGAATCATGTTTATGACTGCAATGCATTCTCCGCATTATCAACAAAGGGTTGAGATTATGAACATCCTAGAGCAAATCTATAATCCATCACCTTTGTACGGGTGCTTCAAGAATCTACTATATAGCCGCCCACCGGTTTGCTTACCCACAAACCAACCTAAAAAGGATCAAGTGGTTGGAAGACTTGAAAGTTGTGAAGCTGTTCATTTTTGTGGAAGCTCACGTAAACTCAACTTTACATATTCGAGGTCGGAGGGTTGAGATGAATTCATATGTATATGAGGGAGTAACCCATGTATTCCCCGCCGATATGATTAAAGTGTTAGGGCGCCATGAAAAGAATGGGTTCCAAAGGAAAGGATACCTTGAACTTCCAATGATTTACCGATTCCTAAAGATCCACGACCCAGAACCATACTATTATACAGTTTATGTAGATAAATGTAATACAACATTGTTCTCCCCAAACCAAATGTAACAGTTGGCTTATCATCGCAAGAAATGTTGTACTCCAAAAGGGCTATGCCCATATAAATACAAATAAGACTTCTTTTTATCAATGTCTGATTGTGCATTAGAATTGATAAAAAGTTAAGTGGTTAGATTGCCTGGGTGATAGCAGAATTGAAGATGTAATATAAATCAATAACGTTTATCGTATAATGACACTAAGAAATATTTATCCAGGCACAACCCCAGGTACATGTTCCCAATTTGCCTCCTACATCAAGTACTGCTGTAATCCAGGAGAAGAAGTTTCTTCTCAAGCAGATTAAGCCGCCCAAGTTTGACAGGAGAGGCAGGTTCGTCCAAGCAGATGCTGAAATTCAGATTGAATCCATGGAGGTTTAAATCTACCAGTAAATACCCGTCTTGAATCTATGTGTCCATCAGATCTTTAGGACGCACTCATTTGAGCGGTGCCTATAATTCAGGAGGTACAGCCTAGACCAAGGGGTAACAAAACTTGGTCTTATAATGACCCAAACATGGGTGCATTCAGACCTCAAATGAAGAGAGTTCAAGGTCATAAACAGGGACAAAGAAAGAAAGCAAGGACTAACAATGTCAACAACTTTGTTCCTACTCAAAGCAATGGCCGAAACCTCCATTGTTTCCACTGCAACAAACCCGGTCACTTCAAGAGGCAATGTCCCAAGCTTGGTGGAGGACATCGCCAAGCACCTTTCCAAGGAACGGGCCGTGGTCAAGGAGCCGCTACCCGAGGCAGAGGAAGAACTGCCTATGTTGCCAATAGGTAATTGTGCGAATAAGATCCGACCATGGAAGCAGAGTTCGAAAGGGCGACAATCCATGCCGCTCTACACAAGAAAGGCCCAAATCGCCAGTT
The DNA here is from genome assembly GCF_053477565.2 of Lygodium microphyllum. Taxonomy (NCBI): domain Eukaryota; kingdom Viridiplantae; phylum Streptophyta; class Polypodiopsida; order Schizaeales; family Lygodiaceae; genus Lygodium; species Lygodium microphyllum. The sequence continues at coordinate 7,907,555 of NC_141150.1, read as the reverse complement.
CTCGGTGATTCAGACACCGTCAGACTATCAAGGTAAAAGTTTCAAGACCTTGATTGATTGTGGCAGTACACATTCCTTTATCTCACCAGCATGTGCAAAAAGATTAGGAATAGCCATAGTAGAAGCACCTACCTTGCTTGTGGAATTGACAAATGGTCGTGAGGTTACTTGTACCAGGTAAACTGCTAAGGTGGAATTCTTTCCAGGAGAAAATAAGACTTCAGTCAAATTCAGAGTCATGAATCTAGGTATCCATGAGTGTCTACTCGGAATGGATTGGCTTAAGCCTAATGACGCCCACATTCATTGTGGAAAGGCTCAAGTTTCCTTTCAAAACTCTGAAAGGGAATTAGTCACAACTCAAGGTGAGGCTGGAGTGCCAAGAATCCAATTAGCCAAAGTATCTCAGATCATAAAAGGAGTTAGAAAAGGATTACCTGTCTACTTGATCAAACTCAACAAGTTAGATCATAAGCAAGAGTCTAATGAAGGACCTTCTTGGCTAAAGGAATACGCAGACGTATTCCCTGAAGAGTTGACATAATTGCCACCTCAAAGAGAACTGGATCATGAGATTAAGTTAGTACCAGGAGCTGTGCCAATTGCAAAGAGACCTTATAGAATGTCCATACCAGAAGCAATTGAGCTAAAGGAACAACTCAAGCAACTGCTAGATCAGGGCTACATCCGGCCTAGCAATTCACCATGGGGAGCTCTAGTACTATTCCAGAAAAAGAAAGATAGGACACTTCAACTATGTATTGATTACCGGGGGTTGAATCAATCAATGGTCAAGAACAAGTACCCTATTCCTAGAATAGATGAGCTTCTTGATCGTCTTCAAGGTGCAAAGATCTTCCCCAAGATTGATCTTAGGTCAAGTTACTATCAGATAAGGATCAAGGAAGAAGATATCCCCAAGACGGCCTTCAATACAAGATATGGGCACTTTCAGTTCCTAGTTATGTCATTCGGACTTACGAACGCACCTATCACCTTCAACAGGTTAATGCAGGATATCTTTAGGCCATATCTTGATGATTTTGTGCTTGTCTTCTTCGACGATATTTTAGTCTATTCCAAATGGGAAGAAGATCATGAACCCCAACTTCGGATTGTCCTTGAGACAATGAGGTCACATAAGCTATATGCTAAGATGCAGAAATGTGCATTCTTCAAATGCCATATTAAATATATGGGATTCATAGTATCAGTAGAAGAAATCTCAGTGGACCCAGCCAGAGATGTGCTAGAATTGCCAATACCAACATTTGTCAAAGAGATACACAACTTTCTTGGATTGACAGGATGGTATAGGGTCTTCATAAAAAACTATGCTTTAATTGCAGCACCTCTGATAGACTTACTAAAGAAGCAAACAACCATTGCATGGTCAACTTCCGAACAAAATAGCTTCGACATATTATAAAGAAAATTTTGGTATCAGCACCTATTTTAAAACTTCCAGACCTCAATAAAGAGTTCGAGGTAGTAACTAATGCTAGCATGCTTGCCTTGGGGTATGTACTTATGCAAGAAGGTCATCTAGTAGCATACTCTTGAAGGATATTGAAGAGTCATGAAAAGAATTATGCTACGCATGATCTGGAATTGCTAGATGTCATCCATGCTCTAAAGCTTTGGAGACACTACCTATTAGGTAACAAGTTTGCACTAGAGACTCAAATGGATCTTTAGCCAGAATGAGCTCAACATGAGGCAACGTCGGTGGATTGAAGTATTGGAGGAGTATGACTTTGAAATCAAATACTGACCAGGAAAAGAGAATATAGTTGCTGATGCACTTAGTCGCGAGGCATTCCTTAATTCTCTAATCCTGCAGAATCCATCAACAGCTAGATCTCTAGCTACAAAAGTATCTATGCCAAACAACCCTATACTTGAGTTAGCTAGAGAGGATGCATGCTATGATCCATCCTATCAAAAAATGCTAAGAGAAATATCTACCAAGGATCAGAACCAAAAGTTGCAGGCTAAGTATCATGAATTTTCTATTAATATGGACTTGTCTACTATAGAACAAGGCTGTGTATACCAACAAGTCAGTCACTTAAGCAGAAGATTTTGTGGGAAGCTCATGATTCCCCTTTCTCAGAACATCCTGGCTATGCCAAGAACTCTTAATGCAGCTAGGAAGAGCTACCATTGGGAGAGTCTTAAAGGTGACGTTCTCAAATATGTCACCGAGTGTTTGTCTTGTCAACGTGTCAAAGCTGAACATGTCAAGATGCCAGGGAAACTGCAACCGCTTAACATTCTCCAAATGAAATGGGAATTTATCAGTATGGATTTTGTTGTAGGCCTACCCCAAGTCCAGGGAGAATACAACTCCATCATGGTTGTGGTCGACATGCTTACTAAGGTTGCACACCTTATTCCAGTAAAGACAAACTATAAAGCCTCAGACATTGCAAGATTGTTTATCAAGGAGATATTCAAGCTACATGGTTTACCCAGAAGAATCATTAGTGCTCCTGATTCTCTCTTCACGTCACACTTTTGGAGAGCTATCTTTGAAGGTATTGGGACTTAACTCTGTTTTAGCACTGCTTACCATCCCCAAACGGATGGCCAAATAGAGCGAGTGTATCCAGTCATTGAGGATATGCTTAGGGCATACTGCTGTCGGGAGCCGAAGAGGTGGATTCAATATTTAGCTTTGGTTGAATTTGCCTACAATGCTTCTTACCAACAAAGCATTCAGATGACCCCTTTCCAAGCATTGTATGGTCATGACTGTCAAAGTCCCCTAAACTTCTCAGATCCACCAACCTTAAGGGTTGAAGCTTCAAGGCAGATGTTGGAAGAGATGGATGACCAAATAAAGTCAATAAGACAGGACATCCAAGCTTCCAAGGATAGACACAAGGCATACGCGGATTTGAAACGTCAAGATAGAGTCTTCAAAGAAGGAGACATGGTCTTCATTTGCGTACGCCCAAAGAAGAGTTCCCTATCCTTAGGAGATTACAAGAAGCTAAGTCCAAGGTATTGTGGACCGTACAAGATCCTCAAATGCCTAGGACCTAATGCTTATAAACTGCAACTCCCTGAGAATCTAAAGGTTCACAATGTATTCTATATCAGCCTATTGAAGAAATATGTACCTAATCCTAACCATGTACTTGATGACCAACAAATTGTAATGCCTAGTCAAGGAGTCCATGAACTAAGGCCTGATAGGATCTTAGATGTTAGGGAGAGACAATTAAGATCCAGAACCTTGAGAAAATGCCTCGTCCAGTGGAAAGATTATCCCAAGAGGATGCCACTTGGATAGATGAAGGTACTCTCAACCATCAATATCCCCAGTTTATCTCGAGATGAGGACGTCTCGATTCCTCTAAGGGGGAGAGAATGTAAAATACCGAACACTACACGCATGAACCCCCTTTTTTTTAAAGTAGTGGGATGATAATATTGCATTGTGATAAATTACCAGGATAATGGCAAATTTTTTTTCCTTATTCCCCTCTCCAGCCGATTGTCGTGTTGGAAGGGGAGGGGAATAGAATGCATGATAAAGCTCATCGGTGGAGCTCGCTGCTACTAGTCGCCATGGCGCAAACACGTAGGGGAGAAAGGATTCCCTCCCCCTTACCTATATAAACTAGGGGGGATCGCCAGTGAGGGAAAGAAAAAGGAGAGGAGACAGATACTCTGTAGCATCATGAGGGGAGAGAGAGATCAAGGATGGACTCGCTACTGCTTCCGGGAGTGGATATGGACCACTGATGTCCGCCGAAGGCCAGGATGATGTCCTCATTGCTGTCAGGCCGTGCCCAGCTGCCGTCAAATGCCACCAATTTGACGTTGTGATTTCCCCCTCCTGCCACGTGTCTTAAAGAAGCTGTAGAAGCTTATGAGGGAAAGCTTCTAAGGAGGCTTTATAAGCCCCCTTGCCCCCCCCAAAAGAACTCAGACCTTGAAGGTCTTATTACCCCCCCCCACCCCTGTGTTTAAACCCTTAAGCCCCCTTTCCCTTGGCTTTGGAATCACCCCCCCGTGTTTAAACCCTTAAGCCCCCTTTCCCTTGGGCTTTGGAATCCCCCCCATGTTTAAACCCTTAAGCCCCTTTCCTTTGGCTTTGGAATCACCCCCCGTGTTTAAATCCTTAAGCCCCCTTTCCCTTGGCTTTGGAATCACCCCCCGTGTGCAAACCCTTAAGCCCCCTTCCCTTGGGCTTTGGAATCCCCCCCCCCCCCCCATGTTTAAACCTTCTTAAGCCCCCTTCCCTTGGGCTTTGAAGGTAACCCCCCTAAAATTCCCCCTTAGGCCTTTTTCTTACAAGCTTAAGTCCACTAACCCCCTGGAATTCCTCCTAAGGCCCCTGTTAACCCTTTTTCTTTCCGCTCCTTGAATATCCCCCCCTTGAAACCCCCTAGCCTTTTTCCCCGTGTAAAAACGAGCCCTACTCGTCCGCGGAGGATTTCCACAATATCCCCTTTCCCGATTTTAGAACCCTTTGCGTGGTTCTTCCCTCTTCCACACACCCATCCCTTCAAAGAGTCTCCACGAAGGGAAGCAAAAGAAACTTGTAAAGGATGGCGAAACTTAAGAAGGAGATTCGCAAAGCAGCATCGACGACAGAAAATCTACAATTGCAATGCCTCCTAAGAAAGTCCAAGACGCAGTTGCAGGAGGGTCGTCTCTGGGTATCCACGTGGACATCTCACCCCAAGTCCAGGTTTTCCTTCCTAATTCTTATTTAGTAATGTTGAAATTCAATCATGCAAGGTTAATTGTTGGATATAGGATATATTTTGGTTCTAGATGTTCACGAGGGAGGAACTTAGTCATTAATACTTTTAATAAAACATGCTGTAACGTGTCCACTAGTATCATCCAAGATACGTCTTAGCAGTCCATCGGAAAGGATGTCTAGAAAGCTCCGTCCGGCACTCCCATGGAATGTTACGGGTTTTGCGATCTAGGTCTTCTCGCGTCTGCCACGTAGCAGAAGTATCATGGCCGTTCTTCGAGATTTTTGAGAAAAGTTCCCAGCTAACCGAGACCACCCATCTGTAGGATGGACCCATGGCCCATCCTCCGCACTTTCCTCAGTTTGTTTTAGTTATGTAATTATCTAACACATTAATTTGACATATAACAATCAGCTTCTTTAATTTACCCTGTTAAGCACTGGTTCCTTCACGTAATCTTATCACGTGACATAGAAAAAAAATATCAAGCAAGTTCTTTTAACATTTCTTCATTTTTTTTTCTTTGAAATACAAGGAGTTCCGTCCGTAGGCTTGTCCATAATCTGCTCGAAGGCTATCCAGTAATCCCAGGGATTACTATTCCAAGCTTCCGCCCGTCAACTAGTATGCGGGCCTCGAGATCTAATCCCGAGTCACGTTAGCCTCTTGTGCAGGATCCGGAAGGCGAGGGATTTATGGCCAGAGCCCCCCCTGGCACCCAAGCGTCCTCCTGCTCCAAGTAGAACTCAACAGAGAGACCTCTCGCGGCGGGTTTTGTCCACGTTCCCAGCATGGTCAACAACCCCCTTGGTTAGGGTTAGGCAGGTAGTCGGGGGTAATTGAAACTGCCTCTTCCTTCAGGCCTTTAACTTGAAGTATAGGTACTCATTTAATTTGTAATTCATAATTCAAACAGAGCCCTAAAATCTCTAGCAAGCACAAACATTTCCATTAAACAACCCAGTTGTTTGGCAAACTGCTAAGGAAGTGTTCTTTCCTTTTTGAGTGTATCGGCACTCGTTCCCAAGGTGTCTTGTAAATTGGCAAGTTCTTTTACATTCCGGTGTAGGGCATACCCAACTTGGTTAACCCTAAAGTTCCTTAGATATGCTAGTTTCCAGTTTACAACTTTCCTTATTTAGAAGGATATCCAAAAATACGTCTTTTGCAAGATAACTTGCATAGGGATCTGCCATCCTTGATGAGGGTTTTTACCCTTTCTCCTTGTGAATCAATCACAAGACTAAATGATTTCGTACTTGTTGCGCAAGTCCTGCGATGGAATAATTTGTTAAAATCCTTTAAGCTGACATATGTCAGGCCTAGGGTTTCTTCTTTTAAGAACCTTAGGGACAAACCCTAGTTCCTTATCTTTACGAATTTATTGTCCCTACAGTAAAGAAAGTAGCCAAGTGTTTAGGGTATGAATGTTTCTATGTTTAGATTGGTTTAGTTATCTTTTGGAAGGTAATATTAATCATCTTGTCACGGTTTTGCTATCCTTGTGACATTTACTTTCCAGTCAATACAGTTTAATTTAACTTTCGTTTTCCTTAAAGATGAACTCATGCCAAATGACAACAATTGCTTTACTAAGATGTGCAACTAGCAAAGATAACTCCCTAGTAATTTGAGCATCGAAAGAAACCTTTCCTGAATTTAACCATTTACAATGATTCGTTGCGAAAGGAATAAGACTAATGGTGCAAGATATAATTTCTACACCTTAGGATTTAACTAAAATATATTACTATAGTAAATGGATAATCTTGCTCGTAATTTACAATGCTTGATGCAATTTGAAGAAAACTAAGTTCTATACATTGTCATTCATAAGCTAAACTCCTTCGTTACAAATAACTCGAACAAATATATCCTATCCTTAACAATTTTTCTTTGCATGACCGACTTAAAACCGAATTAAAGCCAAGAAGAAAAACCTAGTTTTGGGGTGAGATATCCACATGGATACCGGGAGATGACCCTCCCGCAGCTACACCTTGGACTTTCTTCGGCGGCATCGTAGTTCGAATGTGAGATAGCCTTTTTCTCTTTCTTCTGGAATTCCGCCGTCTCTTTGGATCAAAAAAGTTTATGGGTGAGTGTGGTTTTGCAACCACAGGAACCCTTGGAGGATTTTGACTTGGGGTAGAAGGAATAGAAAGCACTTATTCTCCTTCCTTCCCTTTCTTTTATCTTTTTCCCACTCTTCCTCCTTCACTCCTTCTTTTCACTCCCTCTACTTTCCCTCCCTATCTTTTATCTCACGGCTATTTCTCCATTACAGGATTCCATCCGAGGCCATGATGATGATTTGGATTTTTAGGTTCAGGGGGGGAAAAATAATAAGGGTTATACGGGGGATTAAGAGGAAAGCTTAGGGAGTTGTGGGAAAAAAAAGGCTTTAGAGGGATTAAACCCGGGGGGGGAGGGGGGGGAAACAAGGGGGCTTAGGGGGGAATTAAACCCGGGGGGGGAGGGGGGGGAACAAGGGGGCTTAGGGGGGGATTAAACCCGGGGGGGGGGGGGGGGCCAAGGAGCTTAAAGATCGCCCCTTAGAAGCTTCCAAGAAGCTTCTTAGAAGCTTCTGAACTATTGTACATGGTGTGGCGAAGACGACGAATTTCTGACGGATCTTCATGGACTGGACGACGATGGCAGCAGCGGCCTCAGGATGTAGGCGGTGGCTCCTCCCGTATGGCGACAGAGCTGGCGCACAGCACTTCGTTCTCCCTCTCTCAGACTAACACTGGCATCTCCTGGCAGCACAGCACGCGGCATCAGCCTTCCATCCCTATCTTCCTCATCTCTGGCCCGTCATTAAATAGTGGAGGGGAGGGGGATCTTCCCTCCCCTGTGTGTCAACACACATGTCCCCCCCCTCTCAATCAAAGCTCCACCAAGGAGCTTAGTTGCTCCTTCTATTTCCCTCCCCCTCCAGCTCGTCAGTCAGGTGGAGGGATAGGGGGAAATAATAAGAAAAATTTCCATTTATCCCATTCGATTTTTACGCGGAATATTACATTCTCTCCCTCTTGGAGGAATCGAGATGTCCTCATCTCGAGATAAACTGGGGATATTGATGGTTGAGAGAGCTTTCATCTATCCAAGTGGCATCCTCTTTGGGATAATCTTTCCACTGGATGAGGCATTCTCTCAGGGTTCTAGATCTTAACTGTCTTTCCCTAACATCTAAGATCCTTTCTGGCCTTAGTTCAAGGACTCCTTGACTATGCATTACAATTTGTTGGTCATCAAGTACATGATTAGGGTTGGGTACATATTTTTTCAATAGGTTGATATGGAATACATTGTGAACCTTTAGGTTCTCAGGGAGTTGCAATCTATAAGCATTGGGTTCTAGGCATTTGAGGATTTTGTACAGCCCACAATACCTTGGACTTAGCTTCTTGCATTCTCCTAGGGATAGAGAACTCTTTTTAGGGCATACACGAATGAAGACCATGTCTCCTTCTTCGAAGACTCTATCTTGACGTTTCAAATCTGCGTATGCCTTTTGCCTATCCTTGGCCGCTTGTATGTCTTGTCTTATTGACCTTATTTGATCATCCATGTCTTCCAACATTTGTCTTGAAGCTTCAACTCTTAGGGTTGGATCAGAAATTTTTAGGGGACTTCGACACTCATGACCATACAATGCCTGGAAAGGGGTCATTTGAATGCTCTGCTGGTAAGAAGCATTGTAGGAAAATTCAACCAAAGACAAGAATTGAATCCACCTCTTTGGCTCTCGACAGCAGTATGCCCTAAGCATATCCTCGATGACTTGATTTACTCGCTCTGTTTGACCATCCGTTTGGGGATGGTAGGCGGTGCTAAAACAGAGTTGAGTCCCAATAGCTTCAAAGATAGCTCTCCAGAAGTGTGATGTGAAGAGAGAATCTCGATCACTAATGATTCTTCTAGGTAACCCATGTAGCTTGAATATCTCCTTGATAAACAATCTTGCAATGTCGGAGGCTTTATAATTTGTCTTTACTGGAATCAGGTGTGCAACCTTGGTAAGCATGTCAACCACAACCGTAATGGAATTGTATCCTCCTTGGACTTGCTTAGGGTAAGCCCACAACAAAATCCATACTGATGAATTCCCATTTCATTTGGGGAATGTCAAGCGGTTGTAGTTTCCCTGGCATCATGACATGTTCGACTTTGATACGTTGGCAAGATAAACACTCAGTGACATACTTGAGAACGTCACCTTTAAGCCTCTCCCAATGGTAGCTTTTCCTAACTGCATTAAGAGTTTTAGCATAGCCAGGATGTCCTGCGAAAGGAGAATCATGAGCTTCCCATAATATCTTCTGCTTAAGTGACTGGCTTGCTGGTATACACAGCCTTGTTCTATAGTAGACAAGTCCATTATCAATGGAAAATTCCTGATACTTAGCTTGCAACTTCTGATTCTGCTCCTTGGTAGATATTTCCTTTATCATTGTTTGGTAGGCCAAATCATGGCATGCTTCCTCTCTAGCTAGTTCAAGTATAGGGTTGTTTGGCATAGATACTTTTGTAGCCAGAGATCTGGCCGTTGATGGATACTGCAAGATTAGGGAATTTAGGAATGCCTTGCGACTAAGTGCATCAGCAACTACATTCTCCCTCCCTGGTTAGTACTTGATTTCAAAATCATATTCCTCCAATACTTCAATCCACCGACATTGCCTCATGTTGAGCTCGTTCTGGGTAAAAATCCATTTGAGACTCTTATGATCGGTTACTAGAGTAAACTTGTTACCCAACAGGTAGTGTCTCCAAAGCTTTAGAGCATGGATGACAGCTAGTAATTCCAGATCATGCGTGGCATAATTTTTTTTCATGACTCTTCAATTTTCTTGAAGAGTATACTATTGGATGACCTTCCTGCATAAGTATACATCCCAAGGCAATAATGCTAGCATCAGTTACTACCTGGAACTCCTTATTGAGGTCAGGAAGTTTTAGAATAGGTGTTGATACCAAACTTTGCTTCAATTTGTCGAAGCTATTTTGTTCGAGAGTTGACCATGTAATGGAAGTCTGCTTCTTTAGTAAGTCTGTAATAGGTGTTGCAATCAAAGCATAGTTTTTCATGAAGACTCTATACCATCCTATCAATCCAAGAAAGCTACGTATCTCTTTGACGGATACTGGTATTGGCCATTCAAGCACATCTCTGACCTTGGCTGGGTCTACTGATATTCCTTCTGATGATATTATAAATCCCAGATATTCAATCTTACGCTTGAAGAATGCACACTTCTTCATTTTTGCATACAACTTATGAGACCTCATTGTCTCAAGGACAATCTAAAGTTGAGGTTCATGATCTTCTTCCTGTTTAGAATAGACTAAAGTGTCATCGAAGAAGACAAGCACGAAATCATCAAGATATGGTCTAAAGATATCTTGCATTAATCTGTTGAAGGTGGCAGGTGCGTTTATAAGCTCGAATGACATAACCAGGAATTCAAAGTGCCCATATCTTGTATTGAAAGCCGTCGTTGGAATATCTTCTTCCTTGATCCTTATGTGATAGTAACCTGACCTGAGATCAATCTTGCAGAAGTTCTTTGCACCCTCAAGACGATCAAGAAGCTCATCTATTCTAGGAATAGGATACTTGTTCTTGACAGTTGATTGATTCAACCCTCGGTAATCAATACATAGTCGAAGTGTCCCATCTTTCTTTTTGTGGAATAGTACTTTAGCTCCCCATGGTGAGTTGCTAGGCCGGATGTAACCCTGATCTAACAATTGTTTGAGTTGTTCCTTCAACTCAATTGCTTTTGGTATGGACATTCTATAAGGTCTCTTTGCAATTGGTGCAGCTCCAGGCACTAGCCTAATCTCATGATCTACTTCTCTTGGAGGCGGAAGTTCAATCAATTCCTCAGGGAATATATCAGCGTATTCCTTTAGCCAAGAAGGTCTTTCCTGAGACTCTTGCTTTTGATCTAACTTGTTGAGTTTGATCAGGTAAACGGGTAATCCTTTTCTGACTCCTTTTATGATCCGAGATACTTTGGCGAATTGGATTCTTGGTACTCTGAGAGCGGAATTTAGGTGACGGGAAGTGCTTAAAAATAGCTAAAAATTATGAATTTCAAGGGAAAAATATTCACGGTCAAAGGCGGCGGCTCGATCTAGGACGATTTTAAGCATAAGCAGTCGACGGGCGCCCAAGTGACACCTCCGGATTTTTAGTAATTTTTCTGTCAGTCAGGACAGGATGTGGGAGCTGCAGGCCTATCCGGGATGCTGAGAGGGACGCCCAGAAATTTACAGCACGTCAATCGGAGCTCGTATGCGGAAGTTGGCCCGAAACCGGCCGAGGTGCCCAAAAAGGGGGCCAAATTTGAAATTCCAAAAGGTGTGATTAGAGGGGGGTGACCTTTGGCACCCCCCCCTAAAAAAAAACGTGATGTAGGGGGGGCGGCGGCTGTTTTCAGCCGCCGAAGAAAACGCGCCCCCCCCCCAAATCGACATGATGGCTGTCAAGTAAGCCATGAAACAAATCACAGCAGGCCACTACATTGTTCTCACGCTCCGCATTGCTCCGTTCCGCGCAGACAATGGCAGCCTATAGAGGGAGAGAGAAAATCAGTCTTTCTGTCTCCTCCCTCTCTCTCTTCTAAAGGCAAGTTCATGTGGGAAGAAGAAGGAAGAAGAAAGAATGATGGAGGCTTGTTCGGCATGGATCGGATTGCTCCACGGGCTGGAAATGGTGATTGGTGATTGTGCTGGACATGAAGTGCTACTGATTTCCAAATTTGCAGCCATGGACATGAAACCCGAAACACGCAAATAAGCGGTAATTTAAAATTTTCAAAGGAAATTTGAGATTCTATAGCTTTTGATTGATGAAATGTTGTTCATGTGGGCTAAAAATTGTTCATGTTGCTGTTTTCCATGAGTTCTTGCTGGTCATAATCAAAAAATCAGAAAAATATGCATCTTGTGGTTCAAAATAATACATTAAAACACGAAAAACATGAAAAATCAAGGGAAATGATGGTTTTTTGGCATAAAAATGGGGAAGTAAATAGGAACATCAACTAAACTTTCATTTTTCTGCAAGAAGGAACTAAGGGCCACAACCCCTAATCTGTTCTTAGTTTTTAGTAATTAAATAATGCAAAAAAATAAGGGAAAATACAAGAAAAGGGTGGAAAAACCCTAAAAAATAGGGAAAAAATACATTTTGGGTTTCGAAAAATAAGGATAAATAAGAGCAATGTTTGTGAATGTTTGTGGGGACTGAAGCATGAGAATTTGCCTCAGTTCAACCCCACCTTCTTGTTCTAGTGTGTCTTTTTCCACTTTCTACACATAAAATGATGTCAAAATACCCTATAAACCTATCCAACGATGCAATATTTAAACGGGGAAGGGTAGAGAAGTTGAAATACGTATAAATGCCGTGTGAGATGATGAGAAAGTGATTGATTTCTATGCATAGCATTTAGGACGGATAATAATTAAAATTAAGATCTTAGTAGCACGAGGATCACCTCAGTGCTAAGCCCATGCAACGAAGCACGAACGGTCGTTGGAAATCATTAAAAGAATGGTTTTGCACTTGTGCACGATAATGTTTGCTAAATGTTTGAGCACTAGGCATCCACCAAATGCATAGAGCATGAAAACAATTTAAAAGTATCAGTGATTAGCTCCTGGACATGCATTGCAATTGGTTTATTAGAACATGACCTACGTTGAGAGGCAGTGAGGTACCCTTGCTGTAGGCTAGTCGTGGGGTCTAGGGGAAAGTAAGTGAGGGAAAAATGGTACATTCCTGGACACGCTTGTTTGGTACCTTGAGCGACTTTTGTGCGAAATGTTTATTTGTTGAGCGACGCACTGAGGGGCCAATCCCCAAGGTGTAGGAGAGTCGCAAAGGGTTGACGGCATTCAGATGTAGGAGGAACCCCATGTGTATGTGATTCGAGCCTTTTGGCTATGTAAAAGGGACTCCCTCTGAGGAGTAATATTGGGTTAGGATCAGTTGGACTACAACGTATTACAAACGCAATGTTTAGGAAGGCAAAGATTTTGATAGACGCTCCTGGCCGCGAGGCCGAGGGGTTGTCTTGTGCGTAGTGACGAGGCCCGGCTAGTGCGTGAGCCAGTGCCGGCCCGTTTTTTGGTCCATCAGTGGTGCGTCTACCGGAGCCGCTTAAAAGTGGCGGTTCTCGAATCCTGGTTGTTTAGGGACCAACTAGCAATTTATGCCAAAGGATACTGAGATTGATCCGTTATTTATTGATAAGCATCGTCTAGCAAAAATCCAAAAGCAAGAAAGAGACAAAAGAGCTAGGCGACGTGCTGAAATTTTTAGGAGATATTCTCCTAAGTGTAGCGGCGCTAAACTCTTACGAGGGAGTGGATCTAGTGGTCTTAGTACCACAAGCAGTAAGTTAGGAGAAGGCGGAAGCTCTAGTGCTCCCCTTCCTTCTATAAGCCAGTCTACATCAAGTACGGGAGGTGTAACCCCACCGTCCACTATTCCTAGTGCAAATCCAATCCTCGTCATGGCGCAGCCTATTGCAATTCCAGCAGGAACGACGGATTTGCCGGCTCTAGGTTACCCGCTACCCATTTTTAATGGGTTAGTTGAGGAAGATGCGGAACTCCACATTAGGGAGTTTCAAAAGCTGATGTTTAATTGCCGCATCCAAGAAGAAGGACATTTAATGATGTTCTTCAATATGACTCTCAAAGGAAGAGCCGCTATATGGTATCATGGTTTAGAAGCCGGAACCATATTGAACGTTGATGCATTTTATGGAGCTTTTCGAAGGGAGTTTGCCCCTGAAAGGGGTGGGCAATATTGGTTGCGTGTACTCAACATGACCCACCAAGAACCACACGAGGATATTCGTGCTTATGCGAAGAAGATAAAAGAGGTTTTCCGTAAGTTGGACACCTCTATTCCTATTCTCGCAGCTGCCCAATTGCAATATTTCCTTCATGGTTTAGACTTTAATATCCAATTGCAGTTGAGTAGTGTTCCCTTGGGGGATATAGATACTGCCATTACATGAGCACAAGAGGTGGAATCCCGACTACAAGCAGCCTATGCTTCTCGAGGCAATTCGAATATGGGTTTAGTATTGGGAAACAATATGGCAATGGCCAATGGCAGTAGTGGCCAAGGGATAGCAATGGCTAACCCTAATGGGAGAGGGAACATGATGCAGAATGTCCCTTTATTACCAGCTCCCCCTAGCATGTCTATGCCTACGGGCAGTCAAATGGCTCCAAGTGGTGGAGGCCAGGTGGTCAATTCTAACACCATGCCTGTGGCTCAACAAGCAGTGCCTAATCGAATTGTTAGGCCGATGGAACGACATGGTAATGACCAAGGCTATGAGTCGAGTTCTTCCAATGTTCTTGGCGAGGTTAAGGACATGATGAAGCATTATACCGATATGATTACAGAGCAGTATCGACAAATTTCTATTGATGTCAACTTCCTTAAAAAATAACAAAATTTGATAGGAAGTACATACCCAGAGGAGGATGCACCTTCGAGGTTTAGCTGCAAATGGTGTAGTGGGCAGCACTATCCAAGGAATTGCCCGAATGTTAAGTGCGACATTTGTGGAAAATCTGGCCATTTAGCAGCTACTTGCTGGAGTAAGATCAGTTCCCTCCAGCGAGGTAGTCGGCAACCAGGGCCTGTTAATCATCGTGCCCAAGGAAGTGATTCCCAGCGAGAAGATGGGCCTAAACAAATACTTCAACGACCAAAGACTACAGTGGAGGAGATACCAAGTGGTAGTGGGGGTAGTTTGATTGAGGCTGTACGCGCTAATGATGCTGAAACCTCTAATCTGCGAGCTGTTCTTACAAGAGGTCAAAAGGGTAGAGAAGCCGACAAGGATAAGCCTGTCGAAGGAAACCCTAAACAAGGCGACAAAGGAACGCAAGTTTTGGATCCTGCCATGGAAGGGGGACCTTTGAAGCCCGTAGAAAGTAAAGGCGATAAGGAACCATCAAAGAAGAAGGTGAAAGTTAAGAAAGAGGCAATAAAGCCAGTTCAGCGACCTAAAGAGCGGATGGTTTGGCATGAAAAGCGAGCTCTATCGAACTATCATGAATTCGATTTGGCGAGCTCTCTTTGCGAAGTCAAGCCGGATGTGAATATTTTATAGCTTATTAAGCTTTCCCCAGGAGTACGCAAGGAATTTAGAAAGATCCTACGTACCGGGTATATCGTAGAACCTTTGGGTATTGCGCGAGTTGGTTATGACTGGTTCGAGCATGCTGAGAAGCATTGCCCAAGGGTTGCGGCCTATGTCGATGGGATATTAGTAGATTATGCCATTGTCGACACGGGATCATCGGTCAACATTATGAGTTCTGAACTGATGGAAAGGTTGGGTCTTGCGATCCAGAAAGATACCTCCACAATTCTCAGAATGGCAGATAATAGTTTGAGACAGCCGGAAGGCTGCATTACTAAGATCCATGTCACTGTTGCAAATGTAGAATGCCTGTTGGACTTTAGGGTGATTCGTTTTGCAGGGCGTCCTAGTTACCAAGT
Organism: Lygodium microphyllum; assembly: GCF_053477565.2. Taxonomy (NCBI): domain Eukaryota; kingdom Viridiplantae; phylum Streptophyta; class Polypodiopsida; order Schizaeales; family Lygodiaceae; genus Lygodium; species Lygodium microphyllum. Next base: position 7,892,279 of record NC_141150.1, on the reverse strand, counting down.
ATTACTCGGACGACCTTGGATCTTGCAAGCGGACTGCCAAGTAGATATACCCGCCGGTCGACTAATATTCGGTAGAGGTGCCCAGCGTGTGGTGGTTGATGCTTATCCTGAGTCCCCACAGAGTGAGAGAGCTCCTCTATCTTCTACAGAATTGGAGACATTAGAAGATTTATCTGCTAGTGAGATATCATCAAGTGATGAGTCCAAAGAGGGATCCACCACGGAGGACATCTATCAGATCACTTTGAATGAGCTGATAGAGGGCCAAGAGCGTATAAGAGATGCAGATGTTATCGAGCTAGACCTTGGTACGCCTGATGATTCGCGGCCAATCAATTTTGGTTCTATGCTCAGTTCAGCAGAAAGGGAGGACTATGTGGCCTTGATCCAGGAATTTCGTGATATCTTTGCCTAGAGTTATGATGAGTTAAGAGTCATTCCTCCTAGTCTTGCTGTTCATACAATCCCGTTGAAAGAGGGCAGTCGTCCTGTACGGCAGAAAGTAAGGCGTATGCCTTTCGAATTGAGGGATGGGTTGTTTGAAGAGTTATAGAAGCTTCGAAAAGCGGGTTTGATTTTTCTTGTGCAACACACGGAATGGTGTTTGCCGGTTATGATAAGAAAGAAGAAGAATAATCAAATCCGATTATGTGTAGACTTTAGGGAGCTGAATAAGCAGACAATTAAGGACTACTACCCGTTGCCATTTATTGACCAGATTTTGGATCAATTAGCGGGTAGGGAGATATATTCGTTTATGGATTACTTTGCAGGATACAACCAAATGGCAATTGCAGAAGAGGACAAGTTGAAAACAACTTTTATCACTGTATTTGGTACTTTTGCGTACCATGTGATGGCCTTTGGTTTATGCAATGCGCCTGGTTCATAGCAACGAACAGCAGATAAGACATTCCGTTACATATTCCCTGAAGAGTTGAAGGTGTTTATTGATGACTTAGGGGCTGCCACCGTGAGAGAAAGGCAGTTGATCATTTTAAGAAAATGCTTTGAGCACTGTAGACAATTTTTCATCGCCCTAAACCCACAGAAGTGTGTTTTTAGAGTACCTTATGGGCTATTGCTGGGTTATGTGGTCAGTTCGGTAGGGATTGCGACAGACCCCGAGAAGGTCAAAGTTATAGTTGCCATGGGTCCACCACGCACTCCGAAGGAAGTTCATAGCTTTCTGTCTTCGGTTGGTTACTACCGTAGATTCATCAACGCCTTAGCAGAAAGAATGTTGCCGCTTACAAATTTATTGTCCTTCAGCTGCTCGTTTGTATGGGGTGACCCTTGTAAGGTAGCATTCGAGGATGTGAAACAAGAGCTAGCAAGAGCACCCGTTTTAAAAGCACCTAAAATAGGTGAGGTGTTTTATATATTTTCAGCAGCCACCATGTATAGTATCAGCTGCTGTTTAGCCCAAATTTGGGAAGAGAAGTGGTACCACCCGATTGCTTTTGCTAGTCGGAAGCTAGGGGTATCCGAAATCAATTATACTTACATGGAGAAGCTATGTTTAGCGATGGTCTTTGGGACCAAGAAATTCAGGCATTACATTCTCTATGAGAAAGTCGTGCTTTATACGAAGGCGGAGGGGCTTCGATTATTGATGAATAAGCTACAGCCGCCTGATCGTTTAGCAAAGTGGTTGATCACTTTGCAGGAATTTGATTATGAAATCAAGAGTAAGCCACCAAGGTTGCAAGGCATCGTGGAATGTCTTGTGGACTTTGGGGAGCTGAAAGAATCTGTGGCTGAAGGTAGTGATATGGAGTTGTTATTTAAAATAGATACGGTATCTATTCCCTCCTGGTACGCTGCAATAACGCATTATTTATCAACGAGAGAGGCGGGATCTGAATTATCTAAGGCTGAGAAAAGGAAAATTAAGCAGCAAGCGTTAAAGTTTGCCTTGATCGCAGGTACATTATATCGGCAAGGGGTTGATGACATCTATCGCCGGTGTGTGATGCCTGACAAGGTGCCATTCATTTTGGAAGAGTGCCATGATTCTACTTGCGGTGGCCATTTTGCTGGACGGCTCACAGCACAAAAGGCTTTAAGAGCAGGTTATTGGTAGCCCGCCATCTTCCAGGATGCGTTTGCGTATGTTAAGAGATGCGATATTTGCCAACGACATGATAGTCGAGAGAATAGGAAACGACCACTCACCCCTATTATGGCGATACTTCCATTTGAGAAGTGGGGAATAGACTTTGTGGGTCCTATTACTCCATCGTCGACTACGCAAAAGAGGTACATCATTGTCACAACTGACTACTTCACAAAGTGGTCAGAAGCACGTGCAACAAGGAAAGATGATGCTAAAGAAACTGCTAGTTTCCTTTTAGAGCAGATAATATGCCGGTTTGGTCCGCCAAAAGAATTAGTGTCGGACCGCGGAACCCATTTCTTGAATAAGGTGATTAAAGGTTTGACAGAGATGTGGCAAATCAAGCATAGCAAGACAACCCCATATAATCCGCAAGCCAATGGGCAAGTTGAAAGCACCAACAAGCAGCTTGTGGGCATCCTGTCCAAACTTGTATCGGAAAAGAAATGGGATTGGGATAAAAAGTTATACGTGGCAGTGTGGGCTTACAATACGACTTTCAAACAAGCCACTGGCCATACCCCGTTCAAGTTAGTATATGGGGAGGAGTGTGTCTTGCCTTTAGAAATTGAGCTGCCGACTATTCGGTTTGCCATCAATCATTCTTTGAGTGATGAAGACGCACTTTTTGAGCGCTTGATGACACTGGCACATTTAGATGAGCTTAAGTTGCAGAGCTTATTGCACCAAGAAGTGGCGAAGCGCCGAATGAAGCAGCTGCACGACATCAAAGCCAAGAAATACACCTTCAAGAAAGGACAGCTTGTTCTGTATTATGACGCACAACGTGAATTATTTCCAGGCAAGCTAGAACCCAAATGGGATGGGCCCTATAGGATCGTTAGGATAGGAAAGAATAAATCCACAGTTTTGTTAGCTGACCTTGAGGGGATAGAATTTAAAAATAAGGTTAGTCTTAATAAGATTAAACCTTATTATTTCTGATTGCACTAATGCTATGACTGCCTTGCAGGTCTAGGCGAGATCGATCAAACATCTACAAGGAAATCGTGATAGAGGTTGATGGGTCGTCTGATCCCTTATTTAGAACACCCATATTTAGAACAGAGGTATCATCAGGGAAAGCTCATTTGGTGGAGCAAAGGATACAAGGTGATTGAGCAAGAAGGCGGGACATTTATTTGGGAGATCAAGGTCTTTTGCCATCACTGCCTACAAATTTTGACGAGCATTCTTGTTAAATTCAATGATGATGGAGGGATGGAGCCTACAGTCCACCCATTGAATATGCTGAATTTCGATTACCATAATTACGAGCAGAGTTCCGGATGGCGGGATATGTAAACCCTTTATGGACGTACACCTTGTACTTTGATGGGGCGTCCAGGGGTCCATGCAAAAAAGGTAGTGTTGGAGTTGTCATCCGAGACCCCCGACGACGCATTGTCATGAAGTTAGCTGCTTATCTCGGGGTGAATTTTACCAATAATATGGCAGAATACAAAGCCCTGATTATGGGTTTGAATATTGCGAAGAAGGGTGGTATCCGCCAGTTGTTGGTGAAAGGGGACTCTCAGTGGATTTTAAATCAACTCAATGGGACATACATGGTACGAAACCCCATCCTTTGTATGTACCATCATACTGCCATAGCCCTGCTAGACGAAATCGATAGAGTGTCTTTTCAGTTGATTCCACGGAATTGGAATCAGTTTGCCGATTCATTGGCTAATTTCGCGTATGAAGAGGACCTCTTCTTTAATTGTGGCCCTTGTCCTGATATATCTATTGATGGTGAGACAGGGCCTGGTCGTTTGTGGGGTATGCTTTCTGAACATACCCTCTTTGGCGGACGATGGTTGATCTGGGTGATGCAGAGGGTAAGCGAGACTCATCTGCCTTTATTATCTTGGATCCATAGACTGATTCGACGACATGTGATGCGAACACCTCTTGCAATATACGCAGGAGGGATAGGTCATAATTTAATGCACTTAGTTTAGGGCTACAAACCCTGTTCCCCTGGGACTGGTATGCTTTGATGTCTATCATAGTTGTTTCCAGGAGGATGTTATGCGTAGTATGTTTGATTTCATTAGGCCAAGAGGGCTGATTCAGTTTTGTAGTGAAGTGTTTCATTTCATTAGGCCAAGAGGGCCATTTGCCTGTCTAGTGCAGGTGCATTTAGTTGGGTTTTTGTTTCAAGTACTATGTTAGACAGGTTTGAAGGCAAGCTTGGAGGGAGCATTTGTCGCGGCATCGATGGAAGCTTCTTGTGGCCAATCCAGGTGATACCTCTCCTTTACGAGTACCTTTCTTTCCTGTTATATGTGTATTTATACTTATCGAGGGGATACATTTTTGTTGGGGATCAGCAACCAAGGCATGAAGTCCCAAGTTTAGGTTGATTATGTTTGAGGGAGGTCGGAGTAGTCATTGCCTCCTGTAAAGACATTGTTAGACATTAAAAGACCTATTTTATAAGGAAGTCCTAGTGGCCCTGTCCTGCTAGCCTGCTAGGTAGCCGTTCTAGGAGTTCTTGTCAGTAGTGAGGCAGTTAGAGAAGCCTGCCAGAAGCTAATAATGATGATGCCCAGAAACTCTGTACATCCTAAAAGATGAATATAAATACGAAGGTGTGTAAAAAGGGGTTCTAACCCCTCTCAAAGAAAAGAAAAGAAATGAAAATATATAAGCAGTTGATCATTGCCTTGCGACGGCTTGGTAGGTTCCTGGGGACGAATCAGACCCGGGGCCGATACCTTGTCTTCCTAGGGGTGGCTTCTTGCTGGAACAAAAAAATGATGACAAAACAAGGAAGGTTGGAGCGAAAATAAAAGTGAGCGTTAAAAAAGGATTAAGTGTCGCCTTGCGAGGGCTTGGTAGGTTCTTGGGTACCGAGACAGGTCCTGAGGCCGATGCCCTGTTCTCCTTGGGTCACTACGCTCAGCTCCCTCCTTTTTACATGCCCAAGTATGTTCATCCAATAAAAACCCTAAACGAAGACATGTATTGAAAGAAAATACTCCTTGATCAGGCAATAGGAGTCCTCGCCTTGCAGGAGCACCTCGTGGTGTTGTCTTTAGTTGGTAAGTAGTTCAAACTACCACTTAGGGCAACCTCTTTGATAGGTTTTTTTTTAGTTTGGCTGTGTTGGACACTACAAGGGAATGGGGCAATAGCAACGCCGATTAGCGACGCCGGATATCGACGTCGCTATAGGCGTCGCTATATGCGTCGCTATTTGCATCGCTATATGCGTCGCTATTTGCGTCGCATTTGCGACGCAAATAGCGACGCATATAACAACTATTTGCGTCGCATTTGCGACGCATATAGCAACGCCAATTGCGACGCCGCAAGGAAAAAAAGCGCGGCCGAAACCAGAGCGCCGTTTTCATTTTCTTTTCTTCGCCTTTTGAGAGCAAGAGCGAGGGAGAGAGCGAGGGAGAGAGCCAAGGCTTTGTGAGAGAAGAGGAGGAAGAGACTTGCTGCCACCGCCGCCGCCGCCACCGCCGTTGTTTGCGAAGGAGAGGAGGAGCCCTCGTTGCAAAGAGAAGCCGCCCGCGCTCGCCATATCTCATTGGTGAGTCTCCCTCTCTCTTTCTTTTACTTGTTGAAGGTTTAAATTGTTCTCTTTTGTTTGTTTAGGAGAGGAAAATGAAAGAGAAGGAGAGGGAGAGGGAGAGAGAGGGAGAGGGAGAGGGAGAGAAAGAGAGGGAGAGTGCATTCTCTCTCTCTCTCTCCCTTTTGCTTGTTTAATGTTTAAATTACTTTCTTTTTTGCTTGTTTAGTAGAGGAAACGAGAGAGTAAGAGAGAAAGAGAGGGAGAGGGAAAGGGAGAGGGAAAGAAAGAGAAAGAGAAAGAAAGAGAAAGAGAAATAGAGGGAGAGGGAGAGGGAGGGGGAGGAAATAGGAGAGGGAGAGAAAGAGAAAGAGAGGGAGAAGGAGGGAGAGTGCATTCTCTCTCTCCCTCCCTCTCCCTTTTGCTTGTTTAATGTTTGAATCACTTTATTTTTTGCTTGTTTAGGAGAGGAAATGAGAGAGAAAGAGAGTGAGAGGGAGAGGAAGGAGAAGGAAATGAGAGAGGGATAGAAAGAGAAAGAGAGGGAGAGTGCATTGTATCTCTCCCTCTCCCTTTTGCTTGGAGGATGTTTAAATCACTTTATTTTTTGCTTGTTTAGGAAATGAGAGAGAAAGAGAGATAGAGAGGGAGAGGGAGAAAAAGAGAAAGAGAAAGAGAGGGAGAGGGAGAGGGAGAGGGAGAGGGAGGGGGAGGGGAAGGAAATGAGAGAGGGAGAGAAAGAGGGAGGGGGAGGGGAAGGGAGGGAGGGAGAGGGAGAGGGAGAAAGAGGGGGGGAGAGGGAGAGGGAGGGGGAGGGAGGAAATGAGAGAGGGAGAGAAAGAGAACGAGAGGGAGAGGGAGAGGGTGAGAGAAAGAGAGGAAGAGAGGGAGAGGGAGAGAAAGAGAGGGAGAGGGAGGGGAAGGAAATTTAAGATAATATACGTATTGGTAATGGTATGCAATGTGCTTTGCATACGGCCACGTACTTCATCAAAATGAACCCAAAATTATTGTTATAGAAGAAGAAACCCTTAAATTGAGTATAGGATAATTTCTCTCAGGTCTTATGACTATGAGTAGAATTGATTGAAATAAATTTTATTACCATAGTTATAAAATTTCATAGATGGCGCGCATTAATTTTAAAATGGATTACTTATACTCAAAGCCGAGATATAACAAAAAATTATCTACCGGGACAAACAAATCGTTGAGCATGATACAAGGCCGAGATATAGCATCAGAAAATCTCTCGACTACTATATACAATGCAAGGTTTATGATCAACTTGCAACTTGACGTACATCTCCATAAAGCTATCCATTTAAGCCTCGTTTGCTGTAATGTAGATAAGATGGCAAACGAAGAAGGTCCTATTGTTCAAGACCGCGAGTTGTATCTTAATCAGCGTGTCCCATGTCCTTGCTCTCAATGCAAGTTGGCAATTAGATGAAAACGCCGATTGTCTATAGAACACGTACGACGATTTGGCGAGTTTCAATCTGAGATCATTGATCAGGCGATTGCAGATTTTCAGCAAACGGTAATTTGAAGTTAGCATTTTTCATGCATTGTACTCTCAAGCTAATTGAAAACCATACACAATAAGATCGAGTCTTGTTGGCAAATTTTGTATCCAGGGGGGTGATGTCTCGACCCAAGGGGGAGTGCACCCTTTGCGGCCAATTAGAAGAGTTCATGGACGTGCGATGGATGGATTGCAGGAGCCAATCGACCACTCGCAAGGCCCATCTATACCGTCAATGCCAGAGGAGACAGACAACCTTCCCGACCTGCCTACAATCTTGGAGCCTAAGATGGAGGCAATGATCAATGCATTGATTCCCATGGATGTTGAGACATCTGACCCGCTTAGAGAGGAAGCATCCATACCATTATATGATGGGTGCCGAGTATCTCGGTTGAAGACATTGCTTGCACTCTTAAGTGTGCAAGCAAAATACGGTTGGAGCGATACGAGTGTGACTGAGTTATTCAGGGACCTTGCACACAGACTTCATTGTTTTTTTTAAAAAACAGTATTACTGCAAACATGGATGGATTTTTCAAGGTGTTTTATGATTTTTTCAGGTTATTGAAATATCATATATTGCCACCTGCAAACACCATGCCTGAGTCTCGTGATGATGCACGACATGTTTTACGGAAGCTTGGCATGGACTACAATAACATCCATGCATGTATCAACGATTGCATATTGTTTCGAGATGAATACGAGACTATGGAGACATGTCCAAAGTGTGGTGCTCACAGGTATCGACAGGACTTGCAAGGGCCGACCATCCCTCAAAAAGTCCTCAGACACTTTCCGCTCATCCCCCGCATAAACCACATGTTTCGCACGTCTGCCATGGCAAGCTTGACAACGTGGCATGTGCAGAATAGGTCCACGGATGGAGTGCAACGAATATGAGCAGATTCGCGCGCATGGAGCCACATTGACTCTACCTTCCCAGGCTTTGCGCGAGAGCCAAGGAATCTTCGGCTCGGTCTCGCCATGGATGGTGTGAACCCATTCGGTCTGCGCTCGACTTCTTACAGTGTGTGGCCTATAGTGCTTGTCAACTACAACATTCCTCCATGGCTTTCTACGAAGAAAGGACATCTCATCCTTAGCTTGCTCGTCCCGGGCCGCTACAAAGTAAACAATATGGACGTGTATCTTCGTCCATTAGTCAATGAGCTTAAGATTTTCTTAAGTCATCTGAACCTAAAAATGCTAATCCAAGTGTCTCACATACCAATTCCAAGAATGTAATTTGTTACAAATGCAGTCGTATATGTTATGTCAAGGACCCATATAGCCCAATAATAGGAGACAAATGGCCTAAGAAATATGACACTTCTATGTCCTTTCCTAAGGATAGTATACAAGGATGTATGAGTAGTGGTATGTTTCCCAAAAGAGGCCCTAAAATTGACTCTCATTAATTTTATCAAATCATTATTTTACTATATACTAGGCACGTAAATTGTTTTGATGGTTCAAGCCAATGTTCTTCTAGTGATTTTCCTTGAGGTTCAAACGACATAAGGCACACACACATACAAGCATTAATCATGAGAGAGAGAGAGAGAGAGTGTGTGTGTGTGTGTGTGTGTGTGCGTGTGTGTGTGTGTGTATGTCTAAGTGAGTGAGTGAAAAAGAGAGAGAGAGTAAACATAGAAGTGACAAAGTCACATAGTATTCTTGAATGGAATCTCTTCTATTTACTAGCCTTGCCACTAACACTTCCTCAATTACCTTGCATACTGGAGGTGACTGGAGGATAGTGCATGCCCAGGTTCCTACCAATATGTTCTCTAACAAAATCCCATGTAGCTTTGCAAGAGATGATGGGCTAGCCGTCTTACCCCATCCTTGAATGTCATTATATCTGCCTCCAAAGTGGACCCACTTTGATGCAAAACTCTGTAGATTCCTTTTTTGGCTAAGGAGTTTCCACTTTTACCAACTGTCAATGCGATTCAAGGACTAAACACCCATGAACGAAATATCTTTTAATTTTCCTTAATGGTAGTATCTTAGATGGTTGCTAAAACTTTTTAAAGAACATTCACTATGAGTTCCTTATTAGTGTCTTGCTCTAGAGATCATTAGTACATTAGAAGATTCTAGAGCACTTTGCTATAATGGAAAATTGTCAAACTTGTAGCTGAATCACCTTTTAAAATGAAGTATATGTTCACCTTATTTCATTTTTCCAAACTAAAGTCAACATGTTTAAACCCAACACATTGGACAAGGCAATATCTTTGGTGTATGACGTCCAAAAAAAAAAACTAATGATCAATGAGCAAAACTTTTAGCTTTCATGGAAAATAATATGGGTAACGACAACTGTCGTTTTAACTCTTTTCATGCTTCCAACTTTCAATTTGGAAAGAATCATCCTACTTGCAGACCTTGCATAAGAGATTTCTATAATAATGTACACCGCCCTACATCAAATTCTAATCCCAAGAGTTCTACTTTGCTCTCTAATTTTGTTAACTCATCAGAACCTAAAAATGCTAATCCAAGTGTCTCAAATACCAATTCCAAGAATGTAATTTGTTATAAATGCAATCGTGTATGCTATGTCAGGGACCCATATAGCCCAATAATAGGGGAAAATGGCCTAAGAAATACAACACTTCTATATGCTTTCCTAAGGATAGTATACAAAGGTGCCATTATTCTACCTCCAAAGTGGGCCCACTTTGATGCGAAACTCTATAGATTCCTTTTTTGGCCAAGGAGTTTCCTCTTTTACCAAGTGTCAATGCAATTCAAGGACTAAACACCCATGACCGAATATCTTTTAATTTTCCTTGACGGTAGTATTCTAGATGGTTGCTAAACTCCTTAAAGGATCTTCACTCTGAGTCCTTTATTAGTGTCTTGTTTAATGCTAGTAATGGCACATTCTAAAGTTCAATGCAACCTTAGTACATACTCCTCTCTAGCTAAAAGGTCTTGGAACACCTGGTGAAGTATAAGGCTTTGTTCTACTTTTTTGCAACCTTAACTTGACTTTGCACTAGCTCTTTAAAGATTGCATATGGTTCTGGTTTTGTATTCCTACCTTACCCAACCACAATAGTCTCATAGATTAAAAGTCATAAAAGAGTGGGAGTGTTGAGATTTTCAAAGTGAATATTTGCCCTCCCCCCAAGAGATTCATAGTAAACTCAATCTCAAAACTTCTAACATGGATAAATAGACAACATCAATATCTTCGAACTCCAATATATTATAATTATAAGTATACCTTTAATTATAATGTATAATTAAGAAAGCTAATAATTATAGTATATTATTCACATGAGTTATAATTTTTAAAAATTATATTAATTTTTTTAAATAATTTCATTAGTATATTTGATAATTAATGTGTGACACAAATTAGCATAACATTCTCATGTGAATTTTCCTTTTGAGAATGCATTTAAATGAGTATCTCTTGGAAATTTTGTATACATTTGCAAATATAACATTCTCGTGTGAATTTTTGTTTTGAGAATACATTTAAATTAGTATCTCTTTCTATAAAAAATCAAAAATTTATTGTAACTCAAAAATTATATTCTTAATTTCTTTGCAAATTTTGATCATCTTCTAAATAGTATACACAATTTATTTCTTATCATTAAGGTTTAATACAAAACCATACCCACAGTGCAAGGCTCTCTTCTCTTGCAATTTTTATGAGAAAAATAAGTTGTTATAGTGCAAGGGTCTTATCTCCCTTACTGACCTTCTTTTCTTCTTGCTCTTGAGATCAAGGCTAGGACGAGAAGAACAAACATACATCAAGGGCCTCTCAAGAGAAAACATCACAATGCTAATATTGGAACCCATGATGAAGATTAAGCTTGGTGCTAGAGATTGATATGCTTAATGTACCTCTATTACTAAAGTACTACAAACTATGGTTTTAATTGTAGCTCTATGGCTGAACTGGTATAGACTATGATATTCACTATGCAACTAAAATATGTTATTAATGTAAAATATATTATGGGTTAGATTCTTTTTTCAATCTTGAAGTTTTGTTTGTGCAGAAGCTCATAATTTCACCAACCTTGGATTGAAGATTGAAGATACTCAAGTAAGGGAGGTCTTGTTCTACAAGCTCATTAATAAAATGTATATGTGACTATAAGTGTACACATGGTATTGAAGGTTGGCAATTAGTGAATCCTAGTACTTATTTTAGACACGTTAAAAATGACATGCTTAGGATTATGCATTATTCTCTAGAAATATCCCATGCTAGTGAACCAAGCAACTCAAACGTGCAAGTAGATCATATTGAGAACTGAAGGCATGAATAATCATCTCCAATGCATGGTGGAAATAACATAGATGATTTAAATAGACGATGTACGTGGCGTGATTGCATTGCATATTGTAATGGTGGGAGGAGTATTGGTCCACAAACTTTTCTTAGGCACCAAGAGTTGAATGCCAAATATGATGCACTAAGTATGCAAATTGGTCTTACTACTTCTAATGAAAGGCAACATGAACAAGGTAATAATCAAACTATTAATACTTCTGTAAGTCCCCCCTTCGGTCGTGACAACAACTCAATTAACCATGATAAGTCTCCTCAAATAGACCCTTCTATAGACAATGGCATATCTATTATTGGGTGATCATTATATCAACAAACTATACAAATAATAATTGAGCTTCAAGCTCTTTAGGATGACAACCAAATATCAATTAGTCCACAAGAGAACATACTCTAATTATTTTTTGGAGGAATGGGCAATCCAAGGCCTAGGACTCAAAGAGTTGAACAATGCAAGCCAAGTTTAAGTAAGCTATAAGTGCAACTACCTGATACATGGAATGCAAACCTTGATGGAGTGAGAGTCCCAACATCTTGGGAGCAACTTGACTTTGTGTATCATGGTATTGGCATGGTCCAACCTAAACGCTATAGGTTTTGAGTGGGAAATAAAAACAATGATCATGAAATTGAACTTATTACACCTAGTAAAGAAAATATCCGAATCTTTTCCAATAGAAAATATAGCATCAATGCTCTAAACCAAATTAGAGGGTGTATTTTGCACTCTTACCTTATAGGTGGTTCTATAAGCCCAAAGAGCCTCATACGGATGCTCATCCCAATCTTATTTATAAGAAGTGACTGTTTTAGTTAAAATCCCACAAATAATTTTATTAGTTACTTCTACTTGGCTATGAACTCTAGGGTAATAAAGCATTGATTTGCGATGCTTAATCTTATACAGTTCTATTAATTTGCTAATTAGGCCATTCAAGACATGGGAACCTTGATCACCTACTAATTTGAGTGGGCAACCAAATGTGTTATAATGTTTTTATACATGAACTTAGCCACCTCAATGGCTTTATCTGTCTTACAAGCTTCTGTTTCCACCCACTTAGTAATATAATAAGTACAAACAAATATATCTTGATTGGATTGAGATCTTGTAGTCCGATCAATTGGACCCACAAAATCAATGCTTCATTTCTCAAAAGAGGATATATAATGCAAATATAGTTGTCAAAGGTATGGTGAAACTCTTAGAAGGTCAACCAATCCTATGATATACGTCATATTTTTGGAAATAATAATACGCATCCTTAAATAAGCTAGGTCACCAATAACTAGATAATAGACCCTTCCTTGCTATTAATTTACCAACAAAATGGCCACCACAAGGTTCATCATGTAATAACTTTGAAACCACTTGAACTTCATCTTCCTATACACATCAAAAATAAATGCCCTCTCTAGGGAAGAATTTGTATAGCTAACCCCCTTATCATCCATAGGAGTATTCATGCATCAATATCCCTAGCTTTCTTCATTTATCTGCACCAGGTGGATATCGAGCGGTATGAAGAAAATTAGCAATGTCTGCATCACTTAGATTATGGCTTGCATAATAAATTAGATTATCCCCCTTATTATTATTTTCTTGACATAAAAGAGCTCTGACAACATACATAGATTTATCTGATTGGAGTGAAATTCCTTCATACAATTGGAGGGTGCCAATACTAGTTCTTCAATCAACTTTTACTTCAGAAATTCAAATGCTTCCTACCAGACACTATCCCAATTAAAAGGAGTGTCCATTCATAGCAAGTTTTGTTAAGGATGATGTGACCTTTGTAAAATCAAAAATAATTTAATTTCCCCAAAAATCTGCATAGTTGTCTAAGATTTGTTGGACTAGGTGGTGGAAGTTTAGAAATCTTAGCAATTTTAGTAAGATCCATGGCAATACCTTCCTTAGAAACAATAGTTCCTTTTGGAACTCAAAAAATACATTTATCAGGTTTAATGAAATACCCACATCATCACTACATTCAAATACTTGTGACAACAATTGAGCAATTTCTTTTTCCATCCATACAAAAGTTGTCAAGAAACACTTCCATCTACTATCAAAGATAATCTTGGTAGTTTGGAATCAAAACCCTTTCAAATGTTATGGGGTGCCTTGCACAAAACAAAATGCATTACTTTGTGAGTGAATGGTGTCCCATTATGGTTATCCTTATGATGAATTAATACTTTATTATAACCTAGTAAACCCATCCATAAAAAATATAATTCATGGCCAAAGACTTTATCAAGTACTTGATCTATAAATGGCAAAGGAAAATAATATTTTAGTGTCTTATTGTTAAGCTCCCTATAATTAACAAAAATATAGATTTTTTTGCTATTTCTTGTCAAGATTGTGGGAGAGAAGGAAGGAGTCTCACTTGTAGCTTTCTCACTTACAGAATGGGGGAATACACACAAAGATGGAGGCTGAAAACAATTTTCCTCTTCTTAGTTGTGTAAGCCAAAAGAACTCTAGTACAGAGAAATAGAAGAACCCTATATATGGGTCTCAAACCAAACTCAACTAACTAAGGTGGCATATTAACTAAGCCATGAACTAGAGTAGATAAGGATAGTTGTCATCAAGCTATGATTCATGGGCGGTGTACCAACCGCATCTGCAAACTAACAAGTCAGTGACATAAATGCACAATGGTTACCCTGGCGTATCACAGGTGGAGCTCGATATCTCAACACTCCCCCTCGAGCTCAATCCCAATTCCTGCACACCAAGCAGGTCTCTGAACTTGCGTAGCTTCTCTGCGCCCAATGCCTTCATGAATATGTCAGCTACCTGATCCTCTCTACTGACATAAACTAGATCAATAAGACCTAGTAAAACCCTCTCCCGCACATAGTGATAATGCACCTCAATGTGCTTTGTTCTAGCATAATATACTGGGTTATTTACCAAGTGTATACTACTCATGTTGTCACAATAAATGACAACTGGCCCATCTGTAGATTGATGCATATCATAAAGTAGCTTATGCAACCAAGCTACCTCACATGCAGCCATTGTTGCACCCATGTACTCAGCCTCTGTGCTTGACAAGGCAACTGTAGGTTGTTTCTTGCTGCTCCAAGTGACTGTAGCACTCCCAAAAGAGAACACATATCCACTGATAGATTGTCTATCAGAAATACTACCAACCCAATCAGCATCAATGTATCCATGTAGCTGTATCTGAACCCCAGTCTCATAAAATAGTCCATACTATAATGTGGACTTCACAGATCTGAGTATGCGTCTAGGCACATCCAAATGCGGTTTCCTTGGAGCCTGCATAAACTGACTTACCAATCCAACAACATAGCTCAAATCTGGCCTGGTAATAGTCATATAAATCAAACTTCCTACTATGCATCTGTACATAGTAGGGTCTTCGAGAAGCTCACCTGCATCTGCGCTCAGCTTCACATTCTGCTCCAAAGGAACTGAAATAGGCTTTCAACTTGTCATCCCATATTTGGACAACATGTCCAATCCATACTGCCTCTGCAAGAGCCATATTCCACTTGGTGATCTAATCATCTCAATGCCCAAGAAATAACACAGCTCTCCCAAATCCTTCATCTCAAACTTCTGCTTCAATAGCATTTTCACATGAAGGATATCTTCATCACTATCACTTGTCATAATCAAATCATCAGCATAAATGACAAGTAGCATAATACCTTTCTCTGTTTTTCTCACATAAAGTGAGAAATCTGCCTTGGAAATCAGAAAGCCAATAGTGACAAGATATTGTCCTATCTTGTCAGACCATGCTCTAGGTGCTTGTTTCAAGCCATACAAGGCTTTCTTCAACCTGCAAACAAACTCAGGATGAACAACATGCACATAACCTGGTGGCTGCTCCATATAGACCTCTTCTTGCAAATCACCATGCGAGAAGGCATTCTTTGCATCCATTTGATGTAAAGGCCATCCCTTTGATGCAACCATAGCAATGACTACTCTTACAGTTGCCATCCTTGCAACCAGACTGAATGTTTCTTCATAATCAATGCCATATTTTTGTGCATACCCCTTGACTACTAATCTTGCCTTGTATCTATTCATAGAACCATCTGCATTGTGCTTCAGCTTATAAACCCACTTACAACCAATTGCATTCTTATCTTTAGGCAAAGGTACCAATTCCCTTGTAGCATTTGCCTCCAAGGCATCCATTTCTTATCCATGGATTTCTCCCATTTTTCTTTTCCCATGGCTTGCTCAAAAGAAGTGGGTTTTGGTTCCTGTATCACTTTGACCATATAGGCAATGAATGGCTATAAGTCCATCATATTTCAGCCTATCCACAGGATACCTAGCTCTCGTAGACCTACACAAAGTAGGTTCACTCCCAGGTGCTCTCAAAACATCCCTAGTTTTCCTTACTCCAGGTGTAACAATAGAAGGAATACCCAACTCATCATGAATGCTCTGTTCTGATCCACTGGATTCACCATCCACATAAGAGTGACCTGCATTCACATCAAACATGGGCGGATCTACCATCTCTTTTCCTTTTCGTGAAACCTTCATACCACTATCTACATTGTTTTGAGGAGATTCTCCTGATCTCAATCTGCCTGTCCATGGCGAAGAATGTGAACCACTGCTACAGGACACTCCAGGTCCACTAATATTTTGTGACTATTGCTGTGAATTCTGTGCACCATTTTTCATTTTGTGCATCTACATCATCAATCACATTTACTGGTTTATACCAGCTACTCATCTCATCGAAAACAACATCTCTGCTCATTGTAAACTTACGAGTAAAAGGGTTATAGCATCTATACCCTTTTTGCTACTACAGAGAGTAACCAATAAAGATGCACTTCTTAGCTTTTGGATCCAACTTGGATCTCAACTCATGTGGCACATGAACATAGGCAATGCAACAAAAAAACTTCAAATGAGAAATATCTGGTCTCCTACTAGTATACCTCTCCTCTGGAGTCATCCCATGTATTGCTGCAGTGGGAGTCATGTTCATTATGTAGACTGTTGTAGCAACTGCTTCAGCCCAGTAAAAATCTGGCAAGTCTTTTTCGTTGAGCATGGCACGAGATACCTCTCCAATATGCCTATTTTTCCTTTCTGCAATTCCATTTTGTTGTGGGGTATGACAGCATGAATATTGCTGCTTTATGCCATGCTCCTGCAGGAACCTTGCAAACTCATTTGAGAGATACTCTCCCCCTCCATCTGACCTTAGGCATTTTATTTGCAGGCATCTTTCTTTTTCAACCGTAGCTTTCAGAGTTTTGAAATGCCCAAATACTTCACTTTTCTTTTTCATAAAATACACCCAAACTTTTCTACTATAGTCATAAATAAAAGTGACAAAATAATGACAGCCTCCAATAGATGCAGCTTTAATAGTCCACACATCAGAGTGGATTAATTCCAATGGCTTCTTACTCACTTGAAAATATCTAGGAAATGGTTTCCTTGCCTATTTTCCAAATTGACAGGCTTCACATACCTTATGCATTTCTGCAACCTTGAATTTAGACAATTCTGCAGCAATATTTTGGGCTTGCATTGATTTAAGTCGTTGTACATTAACATGACCAATGCGTTTATGCCAGATATCAATATCTGCAACTACACCGGTCCCATGTGCAAACATTGCTGCACTCAATTCAGGCATGTCTGCATCCAACGTAAACATTCTGCCCTTCTTCTTTCCTTTTGCTATCAAGCGACCTTTATTTTTCATATCCTCAACAAAGCATCCATTAGAATTAAATCTGACATACAAGCCCTGCTCAACCATTTGACCAACAAAAACCATGTTCTTGGTGATATTCGAGACATGAAATATATCCGACAGGTATTTCTTTTTCCCATCCTGCATAGACAAAGGAAATTTTCCAATCTGCACAATAGGATGTGTAGTATCATCACCAGTCTCCACAAATCCTAGTTTTTCCATTTTCCTTGCATCTTGCATCCATTCTACATGACCTGTCATGTGGTTTGATGCACCTGAGTCAACATACCACACATCATTGCTTTCTTCTGTACTTGTCACAGAATTGGTCATGCGCTGCATCATAAACAAATGCTCATTTCTGTCTCATCACCCTGTCTACTAGAAGATGCATAATTCCCTTGTTGCAATTTTCCATTCATGATGTCATTCTGCTTTTTATAGCAATCTTTAGCCATATGATACATTTTACCACAGTAGTAGCATTCAACATTGCTGTTTGCATTTTGGTCTCTTTGCCATCCACCACGACCTCTTTGGCTCCCCCTGCCTCTAGAGTTACCACGTTCTTCTCCATAGGACTGGTTTTCTTGAGTTTGCTGCATATTCTGATTTCTACCATGGCCTCCAGATCGAGCTCCTCTACCTCTGCCTCTACCTCTTCCAGCATTTGAGAAGAAGACAGCTTCTTTTGAAGTTTCGCTTGAAGAAGATGCACCATCATTTCTCTGCTCCTCACAAATTAGAAGAGCAATCAACTCCTCAAAATCACGAAATCTTTCATGGACAGAAATCAATGTTCGGAACTGTGCATAATCCTTTCCTAGACCATTCAAGGTCACAGAAACTAAATCATCATCTTCCACTGGCGACCCAATGGAAGCAAGTGCATTTGCAATCTTCTTCACCTTCATGTGGTAGTCATTGATGCTCATACTTTCTCTTTGCACATTGTGCAACTCTTGCCTGAGATGCATTTTCCTCGCTTGCGTATTTGTGCTATACATTTTTGACAAAGTATCCCATTCCTCCTTTGGCGTACTTGCATCCTGAATATACATAATCATAGAGTCTAAAATACTTATAGACAGCCAGTACATAACTTTTATGGCTCTCTCATGCCATCCTTTAAATGCCTGCATTTGTTGTTGATTGGGAACATCAGGAAGAACTGGTTCTTCTTCCTTTCCTGCAACGAACTCCTGATGTGTGGAACAGTGATACCAGAGCCCAGCCTACATCTAGGGCTTCCAATCGCCTATCCTCTTATGCGAAGGCAAGCTTGTTGGAACAATTGGCCTCTACGGTCTATCTCAACCCAAAAATGACTTTATGCTAGATTCCCAAGGCTCAAAAATCCTCCCCAAACCCCCTATGTCTATCCAAAATTTTCTAAGTCTAGTCCAACATTAAAAAATCCTATCTCCTTACCATGCTGCCATCATTCGAGAGCTTTTGTGGCCAAATAAGATTAAGAGATATTAATTAATCTGTATTGTCTTAAGCTTAGCTTAAGCTTTGAGAAGTTTAAAGCTTCTTTTGAATTTTGTGGGGGGTCGTTTTTTGTTATCGTCAACTACACACTTCATTGATCTTCCTAAATGACAATTGACTTACATTTCTCACAAGAGAGGAGATTCTTGTGCAGTCACTCCAAGATTGCAAAACTTCATCAAAATACTATTAAAATTTTTTGTCTTTCTTGCCTATTCCGTCTCCTAATTTTGTCAAGAAGCTGCTCTTTATTTTGATACCTACACACCAAAATTTTCTTACCATGAGCAAAGCGACTCTTTAATTACAAGGCATATCTATTATTTTGATCGTTTCACCAAGTTTTAAGCAATCACCATGTCTTAGGAAGGACTATCCAACACTACAAATTTAGACTCCACATCACCACTTCCTAAACCAACCATGGAGCAATACATAGATTCATTGGCCATGCAACTAGAAGAAGAGCATCAACATTGAGCCCAACTCGAGCAAGAGCTACGATATCGTAAGTTTTATACATCCAAAATTTATTTTGTCGATGATGCTATGGTCTCCAAGATCAATGCCACCCTTGAAATGAATCCATTCGCGAAGATAAGCAAACATATCTTTAAATTTAATACTAACAATAATATTAAAGATGTTGTAAGGTTATCTCTTTGCTAAGTCAATTCAACTCATATTTTGATAATAAAAGTTATACTAAAAGTTATACTCATATTTTATCAACAAAGCTTCTTTATGGTGGTATGTTATATGCAATATCATTGATCATCCTCTTATGTGGACGACATTCCGTAAGAAGGTTCTCACTTATTTCCTTCTTGCCAATTTTAGTTTCACATGCAATAACAATGGAATATCCTTATGCAACCAGAGCAAGAGATCCTCATCAGTACATCGAATGATTCTAGAGAACTTTGCTATAATGGAAAATGGTCAGACCTATAGTCAAACTACCTTTTAAAAGAAAGTATATATTCAGACTTCTTTCATTTTTCCAAACTGAAGTCAACATGTTTAAACCCAACATATTTGAACAAGGCCGTCTCCCTAGTGCATGACGTCGAAAATAAACAAACTAAAGATCAGTGAGTGACAAGTTTTAGCTTTCTTGGAAAATAATATGGGTAACAACAACTGCCATTTTAAGTCTTTTCATGCTTCCAACATTCAATTTGGAAAGAATCATGTTGCTCACCAACCGTGGATAATAAATTTCTATAATAATGTAGGCCACCCTAGTTGAAATTATAATCCCAAGAGTTCTACTTTACTCTCTAATTTTCTTAAGTCATTTGAATCTAAAATTGCTAATCCAAGTGTCTCAAATACCAATTCCAAGAATGTGATTTGTTACAAATGCAATCGTATATGCTATGTCAGGGACCCATATCGCCCAATAATAGGGGACAAATGGCCTAAGAAATATGACACTTGTATGTCCTTTCCTAAGGATAGTATACAAGGATGTATGAGTAGTGGTATGTGTTGCCAAAATTCTTGATCTTCATCGTCATGGTCTTGTGCAAGGTATGGATATTAAATCTCATCCACGTATGGGAATATGTGAGTACTGTGCACTTGGAAAACACCATCGTTTGCCTTTCCACACTTCTACTTCATCACATTCCTGTGCTCTCTTGGATTTGGTTCATACCGATATTTGCGGTCCTTTTCCTACTTCAAAATCTTAATATCGATATTTTATAACTTTCATTGATGATTTCTCACGGTACACACATGCCTATCTTCTTCGACATAAGTCTGAGGCTTTATCTATATTCAAACAATACAAGATAAGCGTGGAGCTTGAAACTGGATTCTCTATAAAGACTCTTCACAGTGACAATGGCGGTGAATATGTATCCAATCTATTTGATGACTTCTGTAAGGATCAAGGTATTCATCGTGAGTTTACAGTTCCTTATTCTCCTCAGCAAAATGGTGTTGCTTGTAACGTGTCCACTAGTATCATCCAGGACACCTCTTAGCAGTCCATCAGAAAGGATGTCTAGAGATCTCCGCCCGGCACTCCCATGGAATGTTACGGGTTTTGCGATCTAGGTTTTCCCGCATCTGCCACGTAGCACAAGTATCCTGGCTATTCCCACTTAGGACTGGAATTAGGTTTTTCTTGATTGGTCATTACCTAACAGCAACTAGCGTCGGACCCAAGCGAACTACTTTACGCAGAAATGCCAGGTCCGAAGCGGATTCACGCTGCACTTGGTTCAAGGAGAATGGGAAACGAGAGGGATGCAAAGCTCAACCTCTCTGCCATAAGGCATAGTCCCATTCCATTCCCCTAAAACAACGTAAATCGGGTAAGACATAACTCTAGGTCATCACTTTTGTTGTTCTGTCCTTCGACGATTATCCCACTGTTCCTCAAGATTTGAGAAAAGTTCCCGGCTAACCAGGGCCACCCAACCGTAGGACGGACCCATGGCCCATCCTCCGCACTTTCCTCGGTTTGTTTTAGTTATGTAATTATCTAACACATTTTTTTGACATGTAACAATCAGCTTCTTTAATTAAACTGTTAAGCACTGGTTCCTTCACATAATCTTATCACGTGACATAGAAAAACAATATCAAACAAGTTCTTTATTAACATATCATCATATTTATTTTTTTAAATACAAGGAGTTCCGCCCGTAGGCTTGTCCATAATCCGCCGGAAGGCTATCCAGTAATCCACAAGGATCACTATTCCAAGCTTCTGCTCGTAGACTAGTATGCGGGCCTCAAGATCCAATCCTGAGTCACGTTAGCCTCTTGTGCAGGACCCGGAAGGCGAGGGATTTACAGCCAGAGCCCCCCTGGCACCCAAGCGTCCTCCTGCTCCAAGTAGAGCTCAACGGAGAGACCTCGTGTGGCGGGTTCGGTCCACGTTCCCGGCGCGGTCAACAACCCCCTTGGTTAGGGTCAGGTAGGCAGTCGGGGCTAACTGAAGTTGCCTCTCCCTTCAGGCCTTCATCCTGGAGTATAGATATTCATTTAATTTGTAATTCATAAATCAAACAGTACTCTAAAATCTCTAGCAAGCACAAACACTTCCATTGACCGATCTTGTTGTTGGCAAACTGCTAAGGAATGATTCTATCCTTTCGAATGCATCAGCACTCATTCGAGGGTTTCTTGCAACTTGGCAAGATCCCTTATATTCTGGGTTACGGCGTACCCTATTAACCCAACTTGGTCAACCCTAAAGTTCATTGGATACTTTAGTTTCCGATTTTTAACCTTTCTTATTTAGAAAGATATCAAAAAATACATCCTTTTGCAAGATAACTTGCGTAAGGATCCCCCATCCTTGTTGAGGGTATTTAACCTTCCTTCTTGTGAATCAATCACAAGACCATATGACTTCGTACTAGCCACGCAAGTCCTGCATTGTAATATACGATGAAACAACCCGTTTTAGTTTCTTTAAGCTAACGTTTGTAAGACCTAGATCTCTTTTTAAGAACCTCAGGGACAAACCCTAGTTCTTTTTTATTTACGATTTATTGACCCTACAATCAGGGTAGGTAGGCAGGTATTTAAGGTATAAGTGTTTCTTGGGTTTTAAATCATTCCCAAGACATATTTCGCAGCATAGGTATTTCTAAGTTTACATTAATTCGGTTAACTTTTAGAAGGTAATATTGAGATCACCTCGGCACAATTTGTTATCTTTGTGACAATTGATTTTTCAGTCCTAAACTTTATTGCTTTGAGGTTAGGTAAACTCAATTAATCTTCCTTTTTCCTTGCGAACGAAACTCATGCCAAATAACAATCTTTTCCTTGCTAAGATATTCAGTTAGCAATGATAACTTCCTAGAGTTCAAGCAACGTAAGAAACCTTTCATGAATTTCATCTTCTATGATGATTCATTGCAGAAAAAAAAGAATAGGGGTTAATGGTACAAGATGCAGTTTTTATACCTTCAAGATTTAACCGAAATATACTACTATAGTAGGCAGATAATCTTGTTCATAATTCGTTTCAATGCATGATGCTATTTGAAGGAAACTATGTTTTATACATTATCATTTTTGCATGTTCAATTAAACTAAACTCCTTCATCGTAAATAACTAGAACAAAATATATCTTATCCCTAACAATTCATCTTGCATGATTGAATTAAATCCGATATAAAACCAAGAAGGAAAAACCTGGTTTTGGGGTGAGATATCCACATGGATATCGGGAGATGACGCTCCCGTAGCTACTCCTTCGACTTTCTTAGGCGGCATCGCAGTTGTAATCCTTCGAACGTGAAGGCAGCTTTTACTCTCCTTTTCGGATTTCCACCACCGCTTCAATACTCTTCTTCTTTGTGGAACTTATGAGGGAATGGGTGCTTAAATCTTGGGTGGGAGTATAAACCCACTTGGAGAAGGCTTGTGGAAGCCCACAAGGAAGGATTTAAGGGCTTGCAATATGAAAAAGGCTTATAGGACCCTAAGGTATTTCATGGGGAAAAACCACAGGAAGGATTTTCAAATCTCGGGGAGGGTGAAAAAAATAGGTTATAAAACCCTTCAAGAGAAAGGGAAAAAGGAATATGAGTATAGGAAGGGGGGCTTAGAGGAGCCCCCCCTTAGAAGCTTCAAGAAGCTTCTTGAAGCTTCTATAGGATCACAGGAGCCACATGGGGGGGGGGATAATTTGACACGACGACGGGGGGGGGGAAGGTGAAAGTCTGCAGGCGGCAGATGCAGCGTTCGGTCCTTCCTCCTCCCTCGGTGGCAACACGAACGGGCGATGGCTTCGTCCTCCTTTCTCACGGCAGATGGACATCAGGCGGCAGCAGCGTCTTCCCCGTCCTCTCACGATACTGCAGCACCCTCCCTTCTTCTCACAAATCTCCCTTATTTATATAGGGGATGGGAGGGAACCCTCCCCCCCTTGACGTGTCCATCGGCATGCCCTGTGGAGCCGAGCAAGCTCCAGCGAGGAGCTTGTTGGCTCCTCTAACCCCCCTCTACCCTTCCAGCTCGATGCGCTGCCACGCGAGAAGGATAAATTCAAAAATATATATTTGATATATTACATTATCTCCCCCTTAGAGGAATCGAGATGTCCTCATCTCGAGATAAACTAGGGATATTGATGGTTGAGAATGTCTTCATCTACCCAAGTGGCATCCTCTTCGCGATAATCTTTCCACTGGACAAGGCATTCTCTCAAGGTTCTGGATCTTAACTGTCTCTCCCTAACATCTAAGATCCTATCCGGCCTTAGTTCAAGGACTCCTTGACTAGGCATTACAATTTGTTGGTCATCAAGTACATGGTTAGGGTTGGGTATATATTTTTTCAATAGGTTGATATGGAATACATTGTGAACCTTTAGGTTCTCAAGGAGTTGCAATCTATAAGCATTGGGTCCTAGGCATTTGAGGATTTTGTACGGCCCACAATACCTTGGATTTAGCTTCTTGCAATCTCCTAGGGATAGAGAACTCTTTTTAGGGCGTACGCGAATGAAGACCATGTCTCCTTCTTCGAAGACTCTTTCTTGACGCTTCAAATCCGTGTATGCCTTCTGTCTATCCTTGGCTGCTTGTATTCTTGTATTATTGTCTTTATTTGATCTTCCATCTCTTCCAACATCTACCTTGATGCTTCAACCCTTAGGGTTGGATCAGAAAAGTTTAGGGGACTTCGACAGTCATGACCATACAATGCTTGGAAAGGGGTCATCTGAATGCTTTGCTGGTAAGAAGCATTGTAGGCAAATTCTACCAAAGGCAAGCATTGAATCCACTTCTTCGGCTCTCGACAGCAGTATTCCCTAAGCATATCCTGGATGACTTGATTTACTCTCTCTGTTTGGCCATCCGTTTGGGGATGGTAGGCAGTGCTAAAACAGAGTTGAGTCCCAATAGCTTCAAAGATAGAGCAGAAGTGTAATGTGAAGAGAGAATCTCGATCACTAATTATTCTTCTAGGTAAACCATGTAGTTTGAATATCTCCTTGATAAACAATCTTGCAATGTCGGAGGCTTTATACTTTGTCTTTACTAGAATCAGGTGTGCAACCTTGGTAAGCATGTCAACCACAACCATGATGGAGTTGTATCCTCCCTGGACTTGGGGTAAGCCAACCACAAAATCCATACTGATGAATTCCCATTTCATTTGGGGAATGTCAAGCGGTTGCAGTTTCCCTGGCATCATGACATGTTCGGCTTTGATACGTTGGCAAGACAAACACTCAGTGACATATTTGAGAACGTCACCTTTGAGCCTCTCCCAATGGTAGCTCTTCCTAACTGCATTAAGAGTTTTAGCATAGCCAGGATGTCATGCGAAAGGGGAATCATGAGCTTCCCACATTATCTTCTGCTTAAGTGACTGGCTTGCTGGTATACACAGCCTTTTCCTATAGTAGACAGGTCCATTATCAATGGAAAATTCCTGATATTTAGCTTGCAACTTTTGATTCTGCTCCTTGGTAGAGATCTCATTTAGCATTGTTTGGTAGACCAAATCATGGCATGCTTCCTCTCTAGCTAACTCAAGTATAGGGTTGTTTGGCATAGATACTTTTGTAGCTAGAGATCTGGCCGTTGATGGATTCTACAAGATTAGGAAATTTAGGAATGCCTTGCGACTAAGTGCATCGGCAACTTCATTCTCTTTCCGTGGTCGGTACTTGATTTCAAAATCATATTCCTCCAACACTTCAATCCACGGACGTTGCCTCATGTTGAGCTCATTCTGGGTAAAGATCCATTTGAGATTCTTATGGTCGGTTACTAGAGTAAACTTGTTACCCAACAGGTAGTGTCTCTAAAGCTTTAGGGCATGGATGACAGCTAGTAATTCCAGATCATGTGTAGTATAATTCTTTTCATGGTTCTTCAGTTTCCTTGAAGAGTATGCTACTGGATGACCTTCCTGCATAAGTACACACCCCAAGGCAAGAATGCTAGCATCAGCTACTACCTCGAACTCCTTATTGAGGTCTGGAAGTTTTAAAATAGATGCTGATACGAAACTTTGCTTCAATCTATCGAAGCTATTTTGTTGGGGAGTTGACCATGTAATGGAAGTCTGCTTCTTTAGTAAGTCCGTCAGAGGTGCTGCCATCAAAGCATAGATTTTGATGAAGACCCTATACCATCCTGTCAATCCAAGAAAGCTGTGTATTTCTCTGAGAGATACTAGTGTTGGCCATTCAAGCACATCTCTGACCTTGGCTGGGTCTACTGATATTCCTTCTGATGATACTATGAATCCTAGATATTCAATCTGACGCTTGAAGAATGCACACCTTTTCATTTTTGCATACAGCTTATGTGACCTCATTGTCTCAAGGACAATCCGCAATTGAGGTTCATGATCTTCTTCCTGTTTAGAAGAGACTAAAGTGTCATCGAAGAAGACAAGTACGAAATCATCAAGATATGGCCTAAAGATGTTTTGCATTAATCTATTGAAGGTAGTAGGTGCATTCCTAAGCCTGAATGACATAACCAGGAACTCAAAGTGCCCATATCTTGTATTGAAGGCCGTCTTTGGGATATCTTCTTCCTTGATCCTTATCTAATAGTAACCTGACCCGAGATCAATCTTGGAGAAGATCTTTGCACCCTGAAGACGATCAAGAAGCTCATCTATTCTAGGAATAGGATACTTGTTCTTGACTGTTGATTGATTCAACCCTCGGTAATCAATACATAGTCGAAGTGTCCCATCTTTCTTTTTCTGAAATAGTACTGGAGCTCCCCACGGTGAATTGCTAGGCCGGATGTAGCCCTGATCTAACAGTTGCTTGAGTTGTACCTTCACCTCAATTGCTTCTAGTATGGACATTCTATAAGGTCTCTTGGCAATTGGCGCAGCTCCAGGTACTAACCTAATCTCATGATCCACTTCTCTTCGAGGTGGAAGTTTGGTCAATTCTTCAGCGAATACGTCCGCGTATTCCTTTAGCCAAGAAGGTCCTTCATGAGACTCTTGCTTTTGATCTAACTTGTTGAGTTTGATCAAGTAAACAGGTAATCCTTTTCTGACTCCTTCTATGATCCGAGATACTTTGGCAAATTGGATTCTTGGCACTCCTGCCTCACCTTGAGTTGTGACAAATTCCCATTCAGAGTTTCGAAAGGAAACTTGACCCTTTCCACAGTGAATGTGGGCGTCATTGGGCTTAAGCCAATCCATTCCGAGTAGACACTCATGGATACCTAAATTCATGACTCTGAATTTAACTGAAGTATTCTTTCTTCCCAGAAAGAATTCCACCTTAGCAGTTTGCCTGGTACAATTTACCTCACGACCATTTGCCAATTCCACAAGCAGGGTAGGTGCTTCTACTGTGGCTATTCCTAGTCTTTTTGCACATGCTGGTGAGATAAAGGAATGTGTACTGCCACAATTAATCAAGGTTTTGAAACCTTTACCTTGATAGTCCGACGGTGTCTGAATCACCGAGAACTGGCGATTCAGCCCTTTCTTGTGTAAAGCGGCATGGACTGTCTCTCTTTCGAATTCTGCTTCCATGGTCGGATCTTCCTCTTCTTCTTCTTTACCTCTTTACCTATTGGCAATGCAGGCGGTTCTTCCTCTTCCTTAGGTAGCGGCTTTCTTGACCACGGCCTGCTCCTTGAAAAGGCGCTTGGCGATGTCCTCCGCTGAGCTTGGGACATTGCCTCTTAAAGTGACCGGGTTCGTTGCAGTGGAAACAACGGAGGTTTCTGCCATTACTTTGAGTAGGAACAAAGTTGTTGACATTATTGGTCCTAGCTTTCTTTCTTTGTTCCTGATTATGACCTTGAACTCTCTTCATTTGAGGTCTTAATGCTCCTCTGTTTGGGTCATTATAAGACCAAGTTTTATTACCCCTTGGTCTAGCTTGTACCTCCTGAATTATTGGTGCCGCTCGAATGAGTGCATCTTGAAGATCTGATGGACGCATAGATTCGAGACGGGTATTTACTGGTGGATTTAAACCCATACAAAATTTGGACACCTGCTGTGTCATGTCCATCTGTGGTGCATACTTTAAAAGTGAGACAAATTTAGAGTAGTATGCGTCAAGAGTGAGTCCTAGCTATTTTAGTTCGTAGAACTTGTTCATTTTCTGCGTGCGATATGTAGGTGGTAAGTATCTACCCTACATGACTTTCTTTAGCTTCTCCCAGGTAACGGATCCCTCTGCGATCCCTTGATCCCTGTACCATTTCTTCCACCAAAGTCTGGCTTCGCCGGTGAGTTTTAACTTGGCGAGCATAGCTTGATTGGTGGGTGCAGTACTGGCTGCTTCGAGTAATCCTCCATGGATTCAATCCAAATTTCAGCATTAGCTTGAATGAATCTACCTCTCCCGTCAAACTCGGGTGGCTTAATTTGCTTGAGAAGTAACTTCTTCTCCTGGATCACAGCAGTACTTGATGTAGGAGGCGAATTAGGAACCTGTACCTAGGGTTGTGCCTGAATAAAGGTTTTCTTAACGTTATTATACGATAATCAACGTTAGCTTATATTACATCTTTAATTCAGCTATCTCATAAACAATGTAGCTATTTAACTTTTTATCAACTCTTATGCACAGCCAGACATTGATAAAAAGAAGTCTTTATTTCTATTTATATGGGCATAGCCCTTTCGAATACAATGTTTCATGTGATGATAAGCCAATTGTTACATTTAGTTTGGGGAGAACAACATTGTATTGTATTTATCTACACAAACTGTGTAATAGTAGGATTTTGGGTCATGGATCTTCAGGAATCGATAAGTCATTAGAAGTTCAGGATATCCTTTCCGTTGGAATCCATACTTCTCATGCCGGTCCAACACTTTAATCATGTTGGCGGGGATTACATGGATTACTTCCTTATATACATATGAATTCATCTCAACCCTCTGACCTCGAATATGTAAAGTCGAATTTACGTAAGCTTCCACAAAAACGAATAGCTTCACAACTTTCAAGTCTTCCAACCACTTGATCCTCTTTAGGTTGGTCTATAGATAAGCAAACCGGTGGGCGGCTATATAGTAGATTCTTGAAGCACCCGTCCATCTTCGTTCCATGTATAAAGGTGATGGATTATAAATCTGCTCTAGGATGTTCATCATCCCAATCCTTTGTCTATAAAGCGAAGAATACATTGCAGTCATAAACATGACTCGAAATACCAAGAACTTGTTCCACGCTTCGTAATTCTACAAGATAGCATTGAAGGTAAGGAAATGTTTGGACAACAACAATTTCTTTACTTCATTTTATTGAGATCTAAAAAAAAACAATTCCGTTGTTGGTCGGCTCTAATACCAACTATAACGTGTCCACTAGTATCATCCAGGACATGTCTTAGCAGTCCATTGGAAAGGATGTCTAGAAAGCTCCGCCCGGCACTCCTATGGAATGTTATGGGTTTTTCGATCTAGGTCTTCCCGCGTCTGCCACGTAGCGAAAGTATCATGGCCGTTCCCACTTAGGATCAACCCAAATTAGGTTTTTCCTGATTGATCATTACCTTACAGCAACTAGCGTCGGACCCAAGCGAACTACTTTACGCAGAAACGCCAGGTCCGAAGTGGATTCACGCTGCACTTGGTTCAAGGAGAATGGGAAACGAGAGGGATGCAAAGCTCAACCTCTCTGCCATAAGGCATAGTCCCATTCCATTCCCCTAAAACAACGTAAATCGGGTAAGACATAACTCTAGGTCATCGCTTTCGTTGTTCGTGTCCTTTGACGATCATGCCGCTATTCCTCAAGATTTGAGAAAAGTTTTCGACTAACCGGGACCACCCAACCGTAGGACGGACCCATGGCCCCTCCTCTGCACTTTCCTCGGTTTGTTTTAGTTATGTAATTATCCAACACATTTTTTTGACATGTAACAATTAGCTTCTTTAATTAAACCGTTAAGCACTGGTTCCTTCACGTAATCTTATCACGTGACATAGAAAAAAAATATCAAATAAGTTCTTTATTAACATATCATCATATTTATTTTTTGAAATAGAAGGAGTTCCGCCCGTAGGCTTGTCCATAATCCGCCCGAAGGCTATCCAGTAATCCATAGGGATCACTATTCCAAGCTTCCGCCCATAGACTAGTATGCGGGCCTCGAGATCCAATCCGGAGTCACGTTAGCCTTTTGTGCAGGACCCGGAAGGCGAGGGATTTACGGCCAGAGCCCCCCTAGCACCCAAGCATCCTCCTGCTCCAAGTAGAGCTGAATGGAGAGACCTCTCGCGGCGGGTTCGGTCCACGTTCCCGGGACGGTCAACAACCCCTTCGTTAGGGTCAGGCAAGCAGTCGGGGGTAATTGAAGCTGCCTCTCCCTTCATGCCTTCATCCGGAAGTATAGATATTCATTTAATTTGTAATTCATAAATCAAACAGTGCTCTAAAATCTCTAGCAAGCACAAACACTTCCATTAACCGATCTTGTTGTTGGCAAACTGCTAAGGAATGATTCTTTCCTTTCGAATGCATCAGCACTCGTTCTAGGGTTTCTTGCAACTTGGCAAGATCCCTTATATTCTAGGTTAGGGCATACCCTATTAACCCAACTTGATCAACCCTAAAGTTCATTGGATACTTTAGTTTCTGGTTTTTAACCTTATTTAGAAAGATATCAAAGAATACATCCTTTTGCAAGATAACTTGCGTAAGGATCCGCCATCCTTGCTGAGGGTATTTAACCTTCCTTCTTGTGAATCAATCACAAGACCATATGACTTCGTACTTGCCGCGCAAGTCCTGCATCGTAATATACGATGAAACAATCCGTTTGAATTTCTTTAAGCTGACAATCTGTTCGAAAGGAAACTTGACCCTTTCCACAGTGAATGTGGGCGTCATTGGGCTTAAGCCAATCCATTCCGAGTAGACACTCATGGATACCTAAATTCATGACTCTAAATTTAACTGAAGTATTCTTTCTTCCCAGAAAGAATTCCACCTTAGCAGTTTGCCTGGTACAATTTACCTCACGACCATTTGCCAATTCCACAAGCAGGGTAGGTGCTTCTACTGTGGCTATTCCTAGTCTTTTAGCACATGCTGGTGAGATAAAGGAATGTGTACTGCCACAATTAATCAAGGTTTTGAAACCTTTGCCTTGATAGTCCGACGGTGTCTGA
The DNA here is from genome assembly GCF_053477565.2 of Lygodium microphyllum. Taxonomy (NCBI): domain Eukaryota; kingdom Viridiplantae; phylum Streptophyta; class Polypodiopsida; order Schizaeales; family Lygodiaceae; genus Lygodium; species Lygodium microphyllum. The sequence goes on along the minus strand of NC_141150.1, from coordinate 7,861,426 downwards.
ATCACCGAGAACTGGCGATTCAGCCCTTTCTTGTGTAAAGCGGCATGGACTGTCGCTCTTTCGAATTCTGCTTCCATGGTCGGATCTTCCTCTTCTTCTTCTTTACCTCTTTGCCTATTGGCAATGCAGGCGGTTCTTCCTCTTCCTTAGGTAGCGGCTTTCTTGACCACGGCCTGCTCCCTGAAAAGGCGCTTGGCGATGTCCTCCGCTGAGCTTGGGACATTGCCTCTTAAAGTGACCGGGTTCGTTGCAGTGGAAACAACGGAGGTTTCTGCCATTACTTTGAGTAGGAACAAAGTTGTTGACGTTATTGGTCCTAGCTTTCTTTCTTTGTCCCTGATTATGACCTTGAACTCTCTTCATTTGAGGTCTTAATGCTCCTCTGTTTGGGTCATTATAAGACCAAGTTTTATTACCCCTTGGTCTAGCTTGTACCTCCTGAATTATTGGTGCCGCTCGAATGAGTGCATCTTGAAGATCTGATGGACGCATAGATTCGAGACGGGTATTTACTGGTGGATTTAAACCCATACAAAATTTGGACACCTGCTGTGTCATGTCCATCTGTGGTGCATACTTTAAAAGTGAGACAAATTTAGAGTAGTATGCGTCAAGAGTGAGTCCTAGCTATTTTAGTTCGTAGAACTTGTTCATTTTCTGCGTGCGATATGTAGGTGGTAAGTATCTACCCTACATGACTTTCTTTAGCTTCTCCCAGGTAACGGATCCCTCTGCGATCCCTTGATCCCTGTACCATTTCTTCCACCAAAGTCTGGCTTCGCCGGTGAGTTTTAACTTGGCGAGCATAGCTTGATTGGTGGGTGCAGTACTGGCTGCTTCGAGTAATCCTCCATGGATTCAATCCAAATTTCAGCATTAGCTTGAATGAATCTACCTCTCCCGTCAAACTCGGGTGGCTTAATTTGCTTGAGAAGTAACTTCTTCTCCTGGATCACAGCAGTACTTGATGTAGGAGGCGAATTAGGAACCTGTACCTAGGGTTGTGCCTGAATAAAGGTTTTCTTAACGTTATTATACGATAATCAACGTTAGCTTATATTACATCTTTAATTCAGCTATCTCATAAACAATGTAGCTATTTAACTTTTTATCAACTCTTATGCACAGCCAGACATTGATAAAAAGAAGTCTTTATTTCTATTTATATGGGCATAGCCCTTTCGAATACAATGTTTCATGTGATGATAAGCCAATTGTTACATTTAGTTTGGGGAGAACAACATTGTATTGTATTTATCTACACAAACTGTGTAATAGTAGGATTTTGGGTCATGGATCTTCAGGAATCGATAAGTCATTAGAAGTTCAGGATATCCTTTCCGTTGGAATCCATACTTCTCATGCCGGTCCAACACTTTAATCATGTCGGCGGGGATTACACGGATTACTTCCTCATATACATATGAATTCATCTCAACCCTCTGACCTCGAATATGTAAAGTCGAATTTACGTAAGCTTCCACAAAAACGAATAGCTTCACAACTTTCAAGTCTTCCAACCACTTGATCCTCTTTAGGTTGGTCTATAGATAAGCAAACCGGTGGGCGGCTATATAGTAGATTCTTGAAGCACCCGTCCATCTTCGTTCCATGTATAAAGGTGATGGATTATAAATCTGCTCTAGGATGTTCATCATCCCAATCCTTTGTCTATAAAGCGAAGAATACATTGCAGTCATAAACATGACTCGAAATACCAAGAACTTGTTCCACGCTTCGTAATTCTACAAGATAGCATTGAAGGTAAGGAAATGTTTGGACAGCAACAATTTCTTTACTTCATTTTATTGAGATCTTAAAAAAAACAATTCCGTTGTTGGTCGGCTCTAATACCAACTATAATGTGTCCACTAGTATCATCCAGGACATGTCTTAGCAGTCCATTGGAAAGGATGTCTAGAAAGCTCCGCCCGGCACTCCTATGGAATGTTATGGGTTTTTCGATCTAGGTCTTCCCGCGTCTGCCACGTAGCGAAAGTATCCTGGCCGTTCCCACTTAGGATCAACCCGAATTAGGTTTTTCCTGATTGATCATTACCTTACAGCAACTAGCGTCGGACCCAAGTGAACTACTTTACGCAGAAACGCCAGGTCCGAAGTGGATTCACGTTGCACTTGGTTCAAGGAGAATGGGAAACGAGAGGGATGCAAAGCTCAACCTCTCTGCCATAAGGCATAGTCCCATTCCATTCCCCTAAAATAACGTAAATCGGGTAAGACATAACTCTAGGTCATCGCTTTCGTTGTTCGTGTCCTTTGACGATCATGGCGCTATTCCTCAAGATTTGAGAAAAGTTTTCGACTAACCGGGACCACCCAACCGTAGGACGGACCCATGGCCCCTCCTCTGCACTTTCCTCGGTTTGTTTTAGTTATGTAATTATCCAACACATTTTTTTGACATGTAACAATTAGCTTCTTTAATTAAACCGTTAAGCACTGGTTCCTTCACGTAATCTTATCACGTGACATAGAAAAAAAATATCAAACAAGTTCTTTATTAACATATCATCATATTTATTTTTTGAAATAGAAGGAGTTCCGCCCGTAGGCTTGTCCATAATCCGCCCGAAGGCTATCCAGTAATCCATAGGGATCACTATTCCAAGCTTCCGCCCATAGACTAGTATGCGGGCCTCGAGATCCAATCCGGAGTCACGTTAGCCTTTTGTGCAGGACCCGGAAGGCGAGGGATTTACGGCCAGAGCCCCCCTAGCACCCAAGCGTCCTCCTGCTCCAAGTAGAGCTGAATGGAGAGACCTCTCGCGGCGGGTTCGGTCCATGTTCCCGGGACGGTCAACAACCCCCTTCGTTAGGGTCAGGCAAGCAGTCGAGGGTAATTGAAGCTGCCTCTCCCTTCATGCCTTCATCCGGAAGTATAGATATTCATTTAATTTGTAATTCATAAATCAAACAGTGCTCTAAAATCTCTAGCAAGCACAAACACTTCCATTAACCGATCTTGTTGTTGGCAAACTGCTAAGGAATGATTCTTTCCTTTCGAATGCATCAGCACTCGTTCTAGGGTTTCTTGCAACTTGGCAAGATCCCTTATATTCTAGGTTAGGGCGTACCCTATTAACCCAACTTGATCAACCCTAAAGTTCATTGGATACTTTAGTTTCTGGTTTTTAACCTTATTTAGAAAGATATCAAAGAATACATCCTTTTGCAAGATAACTTGCGTAAGGATCCGCCATCCTTGCTGAGGGTATTTAACCTTCCTTCTTGTGAATCAATCACAAGACCATATGACTTCGTACTTGCCGCGCAAGTCCTGCATCGTAATATACGATGAAACAATCCGTTTGAATTTCTTTAAGCTGACATTTGTCAGACCTAGGATCTCTTTTTAAGAACCTCAGGCACAAACCCTAGTTCTTTTTTATTTACGATTTATTGACCCTACTATCAGGGAAGGTAGGCAAGTATTTAAGGTATAAGCGGTTCTTGGGTTTTAAATCATTCCCAAGACATATTTCGCAGCATAGGTATTTCTAAGTTTACATTAATTCGGTTAACTTTTAGAAGGTAATATTGAGATCACATCGGCACGATTTGCTATCTTTGTGACAATTGATTTTTCAGTCCTAAACTTTATTGCTTTGAGGTTAGGTAAATTCAATTAATCTTCCTTTTTCCTTGAGAACAAAACTCATGCCAAATAAAAATCTTTTCCTTGCTAAGATATTCAATTAGCAATGATAACTTCTAAGAGTTCAAGCAATGTAAGAAACCTTTCATGAATTTCATCTTCTATGATGATTCGTTGCAAAAAAAAAAAGAATAGGGGTTAATGGTGCAAGATGCAGTTTTTATACCTTCAAGATTTAACCGAAATATACTACTATAGTAGGTAGATAATCTTGTTCGTAATTCGTTTCAATGCATGATGCTATTTGAAGGAAACTATGTTTTATACATTATCATTTTTGCATGTTCAATTAAACTAAACTCCTTCATCATAAATAACTAGGACAAAATATATCTTATCGCTAACAATTCATCTTGCATGATTGAATTAAATCCGATATAAAACCAAGAAGAAAAAACCTGGTTTTGGGGTGAGATATCCACATGGATACCGGGAGATGACCCTCTCGCAGCTACTCCTTGGACTTTCTAAGGCAACATCAGAGTTGTAATCCTTTGAACGTGAAGGCAGCTTTTACTCTCCTTTTCGGATTTCCACCACCGCTTCAATACTCTTCTTCTTTGTGAAACTTACGAGGGAATGGGTGCTTAAATCTTGGGTGGGAGTATAAACCCACTTGGAGAAGGCTTGTGGAAGCCCACAAGGAAGGATTTAAGGGCTTGCAATATGAAAAGGGCTTATAGGACCCTAGGGTATTTCATGGGGAAAAACCACAGGGAGGATTTTTAAATCTCGGGGAGGGTGAAAAAAATAGGTTATAAAACCCTTCAAGAGGAAGGCCTATTAAAACCACGGAGAGGCTTAATGGGTTTCGAGGCCGAGGGGAGAGGGGCTTAAACACGGGTTGGGGTTTAGTGGCTCTACGGAAAGGGGTTAAGGGTTCAAAAAAACCCAGGGGGGTGAGGGGGAGGAAAAAAAAAAATGGGGACACGAGGGAAATAAAAAGGGGCTTAGGGGGTGTGTTAAAAGGAGTATGGGGGTGAAAGGGAAAAAAGGATTATGAGGGAGGGGAAAGGGAAAAAGGAATACGAGTATAGGAAGGGGGGCTTAGAGGAGCCTCCCCTTAGAAGCTTCTATAGGATCGCAGGAGCCACGTGGGGGGGGGGGGGGATAAATTGACGCGATGACGGGGGGGAGGATGAAAGTCTGGAGGTGGCAGATGCAGCGTTCGATAGTGGTCCTTTCTCCTCCCTCGGTGGCAACACGAACGAGCGATGGCTTCTCTAATATTCCCACTCGTGAATATTGACTTCCCGCACACTGCGTAAACCTCATGCAAAGGTTATCTTTCATATTGGAATTGCCGGTAGTGTAATCTGTAACCTGCACGCGAGAAATCGAGACCTCCGCATTGGCAAAGCAAGCCCGAGGGTTCAAATCCACAAATCACACGTAAACACCCTCTTGGGAGGGGCAAAATGGATATTATGAAAGTAATTTTTTTAAAAATATATATTTATCCCTTTCCCCCAGCCGATGCACGGCTAGAGGAGAGGGAGTGTGGGGGGATGGGCTTGGTGGAGGTGGGACTGCATGAGGAGGGGGGAAGCCATGTAGTGGCCACGTGGTGGAGCTCTCCTCTCCCCCCCCTTGGCCTATAAAACCCCCTCCCCAGGGGGTAAGGGGAAGGGAAAGCAGAGGACGCCATGTTGAGGTCGCGGAGAGAGAGAGGAAAGGCTGCGTGAAGGAAGAAGAGTCTGAGAATACCGCCGTGCTTCATGATTTGAAGGAGAGGAACAGAGAGAGAAGAAGAACTATGCTGCTGCCATCACCGTTGCTAAGGAAGGAAGAGAGGCCAGACGTGCTGGGAGAAAGCCGCCGTGAGGACGCCTAGATCTGCTGCCGCTGCTATCACCAACCGCTGCCAGGCCATCGATACAGCTGTTGCCACGCCCAACCGTCAAACCGCCACCATTACCTCACAAACCCCCTAGCTGTCAATGCTAATTTTCCCTCTCCTCAACCCTTACCTTTAACCCACGTGGTTTCGTAGGGAGCAAAAGCTTCCCAGAAGCTTTTGGAAGCTTCTAAAGTACAAGGCTTAAGGCCTTGTGCACACGGGTTCCACCTCGGGGGTTAAAAACCTTCCCTTAAAGCCCATTTCCACAGCTTCTAAGGGATAAGGCTTTGGCCTTGTTCCTGCGGCCTTCTCGGGTTTAAGACCGGGCTCTTTAAGCTCTATTCCCGTAGCTTCCTCGTAAAACTCCAAATTCTCGTAAGTCCTTGTAAAGCCTCCATTTTCACAGCTCCATCCATAAGAGCCCCATTTCCGCAAACAAAGCTCAAATCCCATAAGCCCAAATCCCTTAAGTCCAATTCTCACAAGCCCTGGCCTTTTAAAGATTCGAAGTTCGGTGAAGGTATCTCTTGTGTACGAGGGAGAAGGGCAAGATCTTGAGGCTGCTTACCAAGGCTGAGGACATTCACGGATCACGTAGGGCAAAGGCTAACCGAAAGTCCATAATTGTGTAAGGGCAAAGGCAAACCGGAGGTCCGTAATCATGCCTACGATGGCCCCCAAGAAGTCGCAAGGCGCGCCTGCGGGAGGTTCTTCTCCTAGCATTCACGTGGACATCTCCTCGAGCCCACAAACCCAAGTTTTTACTATTGTGATTCCATACAAAAGTAATGCATTAAGCATGATAACTTCATGGATTAGGAAGCACCCGTGCATGTTCAAATTCACCTAGCCTAGTTAAATGAAATTGGGAAAATTGGTATTTTCAATGCTATAAACGCAAATTGTCTATCCATCTTACGACCTTAATAGTATGTTGCCTTGTCGTGCTTTACAAAGTGACGAGCCTAGAACACCTGTTGCCTATCATTATAAGGTTGGAATTGTTAAAGTGCACCGTTGACTAGACATGGAAAGATTAAGCGTATGTTGCATTTTTAGGCAACATCTTCCTTGTAATGAGTCATGAGGAAAAGTTAACACCCATAAGATGTTATCCGAAAAGAAATAAAAGAGCACGAAATTAATCTTATGGACTTGCAAGTGGCATGTAAAAGGGAAAAAGTTAACACTAGCTTTAGTTCGTATGAACTTCATTGACTTCATTGTAGCTAGGAGAAAGTTGCGTGTTGTATAGTCGTCATGCAAAAATTTCATTCATCAGGAGCCGTATTTAGGAAAGGTTGCATGGTTTAAACAAAGCATGAGATTCTAAAGTGCAGATAACAAGGTAGTAGGCATGATTATTTGATGTAAGTCCTAGTAGGTCCTAGGAAAGTTAGTATCCAAATTATCATGTATTTTTACTTTACCAAGGAAAGATAGAGTTATTGTGAACTATGTGATGCGTAGAAGCAATGAATTGCATGTTTACATGTATTGTGGTAGTTGCAACTATTTTTCTCCTTTAGATCTAGTTTATTATCTCTAGGAAAGGTTCATCCTTGTCGCAAGACAAGTATATTGAATTGTCTAAATCACCTAACCCACAAGGGATTCATATAGGCATGATTCAGTTGATATGATAAATATCCCAAGTGCTAACTAGGGTTTAGCGCGTTAAGGATTCGACCTAGTTTTTCACTTGTTTCCAAGTCAAAACCCTCAAACCCAAAGATCATACCCACATTCACGAAATGTTGAGTCAATTGGACGGGCTTGCAAGAAACGATCTAGGGTTTCTACCCTAAGGATCACTCATTCAAATGATGAAACTCGAATTGAGTTGAAAACCCTAGGACCAAACGTTGTCGGTCTAGTGTAATTAGGAATGGGTTGGGTAAAAAGACACCTAAACCCTGCTTCTCGTCTGAAGATAATTTCGTGACCAGAAAACGCCATTCAATGGGTGAAATGATCCCGTGGAATAGATGCAACACTTGTGCAAAAAGTTGCAACATCGCATAGACTTGTGATTTGTTCACAAGAGAGTTTTGCCATTTCTTGAAATGAGGTTGGCAAGCTATTGCGCAAATTTAACCTACAAGAGGATGAGTAATCATCCTGTTACATCACCTTTCTTGGGGAATAATTGCCAAGAAAAAGGAGAGTTAGGTATTTGCTTGAAAGCAAATGATCAATCAATAAATTAAAGCGACATGGTCGCCAGGATTTACTGTTAATAAAACCTAAGGTATTGGTTAAGTTGGGTTAACAGGGTATGGCCCTAACCCAAGGACAAAAGGGTGAACAAATAAACCCTTGATCTTGCCAAGTCGCAATTAATCCCGGATCGAACGGTGGATGCATTCGGAAAGAAGGATTCACTCCTTGACAGTTGGCCAAATAAACGACCACTGGATTGATTGTGCTTGTAACAGTTTAGGAGCGCTGTTTGCATTGTTTGCTCAAAGAACGAAAGGATGAAATGATATCTAATGCTTCAGGTTGAAGGCCTGAAGGGAGAGGCAGCTTCAGTTACCCCCGACTGCCTGCCTGACCCTAACCAAGGGGGTTGTTGACCGCTCCGAGAACGTGGACCGAACCCGCCGCGAGAGGTCTTCCCGTTGAGCTCTACTTGGAGCAGGAGGACGCTTGGGTGCCAGGGGGGGCTCTGGCTGTAAATCCCTCGCCTTCCGAGTCCTGCACAAGAGGCTAACGTGACTCGGGATTGGATCTCGAGGCCCGCATACTAGTCTACGGGCAGAAGCTTGGAATAGTGATCCCTAGCGGATTACTGGATAGCCTTCGGGCGGATTATGGACAAGCCTACGGGCGGAACTCCTTGTATTTCAAAGATAAAATGATGAAATGATAATAAAGAAGTTGTTTGATATTGTTTTTCTATGTCACGTGATAAGATTACGTGAAGGAACCAGTGCTTAACAGGGTTAATTAAAGAAGCTGATTGTTATATGTCAAATTAATGTGTTAGATAATTACATAACTAAAACAAACTGAGGAAAGTGCGGAGGATGGACCATGGGTCCGTCCTACGGATGGGTGGTCCCAGTTAGCCGGGAACTTTTCTCAAAAATCTCGAAGAACAGCGGGATGATCATCATCATCAAAACGAATAACGAGAACGATGACCTAGAGTTACGTCTTACCCGATTTACGTTGTTTTAGGGGAATGGAATGGGACTATGCCTTATGGCTGAGAGGTTGAGTTTTGCATCCCTCTCGTTTCCCATTCTCCTTGAACCAAGTGCAGTGTGAATCCGCTTCGGACCTGGCGTTTCTGCGTAAAGTAGTTCGCTCGGGTCTGACGCTAGTTGCTGCTAGCTAATGACCAAACAGGAAAACCCAAAATTCAGGTCGATCCTAAGTGGGAACGGCCATGATACTTCCGCTACGAGGCAGACGCGGGAAGACCTAAATCACAAGTCCCGTAACATTGCATGGGATTATCGGGCGGAGCTTTCTAGACATCCTTTCCGATGGACTGCTAAGACGTGTCCTGGATGATTCTAGTGGACACGTTACAGTTGGTATCAGAGTCGACCAACAACGGAATTGTTTTTATGAGATCTCAATAAAAATGAAGTAAAGAAATTGTTGTTGTCCAAACATTTCCTCATCTTCAATACTGTCTTGCAGAACTATGAAGCGTGGAACAAGTTTTTGGTGTTGCGGGTCATGTTTATGACTGCAATGCATTCTCCGCATTATAGACAAAGAGTTGGAATGATGAACATCCTGGAGCAGATTTATAATCCATCACCTTTATATATAGAATGAAGATGGACTGGGTCTTCAGGAATCTACTACATACCTGCCCACCGGTTCGCTTATCTACAGACCAACCTGAAGAGGATCAAGTGGTTGGAAGACTTGAAAGTCGTGAAGCTGTTCATTTTTGTGGAAGCTCACGTAAATTCGACTTTGCATATTCAAGGTCGGAGGGTTGAATTGAACTCATATGTATATGAGGAAGTAACCCGTGTAATCCCAGCCGACAGGATTAAGGTGTTGGGCCGCCATGAGAAGTATGGATTCCAGCGGAAAGGATATCCTGAACTTCCAATGAATTATCGATTCCTAAAGATCCATGACCCAAAACCCTACTATTACACAGTTCCTGTAGACAAATGCAATACAACGTTGTTCTCCCCAAACTGAATGTAATGATTGGATTATCATCACACGAGATGTTATATAAGGCTACGCCCATGTAAATATAAATAAGGACTTCATTTATCAATATCCGACTGTGCATCAGAGTTGTTTCATGATTTACGAGATAGCTGATCTAAAGATAAGCTAACGTCAATTATCATGTAATAACGTTAAGAAAACTTTTATCCAGGCACAACCCCAGGTACAGGTTCCAAATTCGCCCCCTACATCAACCCGAGTTTGACGGGAGAGGCAGATTCGTCCAGTCTGAGGCTGAAATTTGGATAGAATCTATGGAGGATTACTTTGAAGCAGCTGGTACTGCGCCTACCAATCAGGCCATGCTCGCCAAATTAAAACTCACCGGCGAAGCTAGACTATGGTGGAAACAATGGTGCAGGGATCAAGAGACTTCAGAGGGGTCCGTCACCTGGGAGAAGTTAAAGAAAGCCGTGCAGGGGAGATATTTGCCACCTGCATATCATACACAAAAAATGAATGAATTCTACGAGCTAAAACAGCTAGGACTCACCCTTGACGCATACTACTCTAAATTTGTCTCACTCTTAAAGTATGCGCCACAGATGGACATGACGCAGCAGGTGTCCAAATTTTGTGCAGGCTTAAATCCACCCGTAAATACCCGTCTCGAATCTATGCGTCCGTCAGATCTTCAGGATGCACTCATTCGAGCGGCACCTATAATTCAGGAAGTGCAAGCTAGACCAAGGGGTAACAAAAATTGGTCCTATAGTGACCCGAACAGAGGAACATTCAGACCCCAAGTGAAGAGAGTCCAAGGTCACAATCAGGGACAAAGGAAGAAAGCAAGGACAAACAGCGTCAACAACTTTGTTCCTACTCAAAATAATGGCCGAAACCTCCGATGTTTCCACTGCAACGAACTCGGTCACTTCAAAAGGCAATGTCCCAAGCTCAGCGAGGGACATCGTCAAGGTGTAGGCCGCAGTCAAGGAGCCGCCACCCGTGGAAGAGCAAGAACTGCCTGCATTACCAATAGACAAAGATGCGAAGCAGAAGGAGAGGAAGATCCGACTATGGAAGCAGAATTCGAAAGAGCGACAGTCCATGCCGCTTTACACAAGAAGGGGCCGAATCGTCAGTTCTCGGTGATTCAAACACCGTCGGACTATCAAGGTAAAGATTTCAAAACCTTGATTGATTGTGGCAGTACACATTCCTTTATCTCACCAGCATGTGCAAAAAGATTAGGAATAGCCACAGTAGAAGCACCTACCTTACTTGTGGAATTGGCAAACGGTCGTGAGGTAACTTGTACCAGGCAAACTGCTACGGAAGAATTCTTTCTGGGAGGAAAGAAAACCTCAGTCAAATTCAGAGTCATGAATTTAGGTATCCATGAGTGTCTACTCGGGATGGATTGGCTTAAGCCTCATGACGCCCACATCCACTGTGGAAAGGGTCAAGTTTCCTTTCGAAACTCTGAAAGAGAGTTTGTTACAACTCAAGGTGAGGCAGGGGTGCCAAGAATCCAGTTAGCCAAAGTATCGCGGATCATAAAAGGAGTTAGAAAAGGATTACCTGTTTACTTGATCAAACTCAACAAGTTAGATCAAAAGCAAGAGTCTCATGAGGGACCCTCTTGGCTAAAGGAATACGCTGACGTATTCCCTGAGGAATTGACTGAACTTCCGCCTCCAAGAGAAGTTGATCATGAAATAAGGCTAGTGCCTGGAGCTACGCCAATTGCAAAGAGACCTTATAGAATGTCCATACCGGAAGCTATTGAGTTGAAGGAACAACTCAAGCAACTGTTAGATCAGGGTTACATCCGGCCTAGCAACTCACCATGGGGAGCTCCAGTACTATTCCAGAAAAAGAAAGATGGGACACTTCGACTATGTATTGATTATCGTGGTTTGAATCAATCAACAGTCAAGAACAAGTATCCTATTCCTAGAATAGATGAACTTCTGGATCGCCTTCAAGGTGCAAAGATCTTCTCCAAAATTGATCTCAGATCAGGTTACTATCAAATAAGGATCAAGGAAGAAGATATTCCAAAAACGGCCTTCAATACAAGATATGGGCACTTTGAGTTCTTGGTTATGTCATTCGGGCTTACAAATGCACCTGCCACCTTCAATAGATTAATGCAGGATATTTTTAGACCATATCTTGATGATTTCGTGCTTGTCTTCTTCGATGACACTTTAGTCTATTCTAAACAGGAAGAAGATCATGAACCTCAACTACGGATTGTTCTTGAGACAATGAGGTCTCATAAGCTGTATGCTAAAATGAAGAAGTGTGCATTCTTCAAGCGTCAGATTGAATATCTAGGATTCATAGTATCATCAGAAGGAATATCAATAGACCCAGCCAAAGTCAGGGATGTGCTTGAATGGCCAATACCAATATCCATTGAAGAAATACGTAGCTTTCTTGGCTTGACAGGATGGTATAGGGTCTTTATCAAAAACTATGCTTTGATTGCAGCACCTCTTACAGACTTACTAAAGAAGCAGACTTCTATTACATGGTCAACTCCCGAACAAAATAGCCTCGACCAATTGAAGCAATGTTTGGTATCAGCACCTATTCTAAAACTTCCTGACCTCAATAAGGAGTTCGAGGTAGTAACTGATGCCAGCATTCTTGCTTTGGGGTGTGTACTTATGCAGGAAGGTCATCCAGTAGCATACTCTTCAAGGAAATTGAAGAGTCATGAAAAGAATTATGCCACGCATGATCTGGAATTATTAGCTGTCATCCATGCTTTAAAGCTTTGGAGACACTACCTGTTGGGTAACAAGTTTACTCTAGTAACCGATCATAAGAGTCTCAAATGGATTTTTACCCAGAACGAGCTCAACATGAGGCAACGGCGGTGGATTGAAGTACTGGAGGAGTATGATTTTGAAATCAAGTACCGACTAGGGAAAGAGAATGTAGTTGCCGATGCACTCAGTCGCAAGGCATTCCTAAATTCCCTAATCTTGCAGAATCCATCAACGGCCAGATCTCTGGCTACAAAGGTATCTATGCCAAGCAACCCTATACTCGAACGAGCTAGAGAGGAAGCATGCCATGATTTGGCCTACCAAACAATGATAAAAAAAATATCTACCAAGGATCAGAATCTGAAGTTACAGGCCAAGTATCAGGAATTTTCCATTGATAATGGACTTGTCTACTACAGAACAAGGCTGTGTATACCAACAAGCCAGTCACTTAAGCAGAAGATATTATGGGAAGCTCATGATTCCCCTTTCGCAGGACATCCTGGCTATGCAAAAACTCTTAATGCAGTTAGGAAGAGCTACCATTGGGAGAGGCTCAAAGGTGACGTTCTTAAATATGTCACTGAATGTTTGTCTTGCCAACGTATCAAGGCTGAACATGTCATGATGCCAGGAAAATTGCAACCACTTGACATTCCCCAAATGAAATGGGAATTCATCAGTATGGATTTTGTTGTGGGCTTACCCCAAGTCCAAGGAGGATACAATTCCATTATGGTTGTAGTTGACATGCTTACTAAGGTTGCACACCTGATTCCAGTAAAGACAAACTATAAAGCCTCCGACATTGCAAGATTGTTTATCAAGGAGATATTCAAGCTACATGGGTTACCTAGAAGAATCATTAGCGATCGAGATTCTCTCTTCACTTCACACTTCTGGAGAGCTATCTTTGAAGCTGTTGGGACTCAACTCTGTTTTAGCACCGCCTACCATCCCCAAACGGATGGATAAACAGAGCGAGTGAATCAAATCATTGAGGATATGCTTAGGGCTTACTGCTGTCGAGAGCCGAAGAGGTGGATTCAATACTTGCCGTTAGTAGAATTTGCCTACAATGCTTCTTACCAGCAGAGCATTCAAATGACCCCTTTCCAAGCCTTGTATGGTCATGATTGTCGAAGTCCCCTAAACTTTTCTGATCCAACCCTAAGAGTTGAAGCTTCAAGACAAATGTTGGAGGACATGGATGACCAAATAAGGTCAATAAGACAAGACATACAAGCAGCCAAGGATAGACAAAAGGCATATACAGATTTGAAACGTCAAGAGAGGGTCTTTGGAGAAGGAGACATGGTCTTCATTCGTGTACGCCCTAAAAGGAGTTCTCTATCTCTAGGAGAATGCAAGAAGCTAAGTCCAAGGTATTGTGGGCCGTATAAAATCCTCAAATGCCTGGGACCCAATCCTCAAATGCCTGGGACCCAATCGAGACCTCCGCATTGGCAAAGCAAGCCCGAGGGTTCAGATCCACAAATCACACGTAAACACCCTCTTGGGAGGGGCAAAATGGATATTATGAAAGCAATTTTTTTTAAAATATATATTTATCCCTTTCCCCCAGCCGATGCACGGCTGGAGGAGAGGGAGTGTGGGGGGATGGGCTTGGTGGAGGTGGGACTGCATGAGGAGGGGGGAAGCCATGCAGTGGCCACGTGGTGGAGCTCTCCTCTCCCCCCCCTTGGCCTATAAAACCCCCCCAGGGGGTAAGGGGAAGGGAGAGCAGAGGACGCCATGTTGAAGTCGCGGAGAGAGAGAGGAAAGGTTGCATGAAGGAAGAAGAGTCTGAGAATACCGCCGTGCTTCATGATTTGAAGGAGAGGAACAGAGAGAGAAGAAGAACTATGCTGCTGCCATCGCCGTTGCTGAGGAAGGAAGAGAGGCCAGACGTGCTGGGAGAAAGCCGCCGTGAGGACGCCTAGATCTGCTGCCGCTGCTATCACCAACCGCTGCCAGGCCATCGATACAGCTGCTGCCACGCCCAACCGTCAAACCGCCACCATTACATCACAAACCCCCTAGCTGTCAATGCTAATTTTCCCTCTCCTCAACCCTTACCTTTAACCCACGTGGTTTCGTGGGGAGCAAAAGATTCCCAGAAGCTTTTGGAAGCTTCTAAAGTACAAGGCTTAAGGCCTTGTGCACATGGGTTCCACCTCGGGGGTTAAAAACCTTCCCTTAAAGCCCATTTCCACAGCTTCTAAGGGATAAGGCTTTGGCCTTGTTCCTGCGGCCTTCTCGGGTTTAAGACCGGGCTCTTTAAGCTCTATTCTCGTAGCTTCCTCGTAAAACTCCAAATTCTCGTAAGTCCTTGTAAAGCCTCCATTTTCACAGCTCCATCCATAAGAGCCCCATTTCCGCAAACAAAGCTCAAATCCCATAAGCCCAAATCCCTTAAGCCCAATTCTCACAAGCCCTGGCCTTTTAAAGATCCGAAGTTCGGTGAAGGTATCTCTTGTGTACAAGGGAGAAGGGCAAGATCTTGAGGCTTCTTACCAAGGCTGAGGAGATTCACGGATCACGTAGGGCAAAGGCTAACCGAAAGTCCATAATTGTGTAAGGGCAAAGGCAAACCGGAGGTCCGTAATCACGCCTACGATGGCCCCCAAGAAGTCGCAAGGCGCGCCTGCGGGAGGTTCTTCTCCTAGCATTCACGTGGACATCTCCCCGAGCCCACAAACCCAGGTTTTTACTATTGTGATTCCATACAAAAGTAATGCATTAAGCATGATAACTTCATGGATTAGGAAGCACCCGTGCATGTTCAAATTCACCTAGCCTAGTTAAATGAAATTGGGAAAATTGGTATTTTCAATGCTATAAACGCAAATTTTCTATCCATCTTACGACCTTAATAGTATGTTGCCTTGTCGTGCTTTACAAAGTGACGAGCCTAGAACACCTGTTGCCTATCATTATAAGGTTGGAATTTTTAAAGTGCACCGTTGACTAGACATGGAAAGATTAACCGTATGTTGCATTTTTAGGCAACATCTTCCTTGTAATGAGTCATGAGGAAAAGTTAACACCCATAAGATGTTATCCGAAAAGAAATAAAAGAGCACGAAATTAATCTTATGGACTTGCAAGTGGCATGTAAAAGGGAAAAAGTTAACACTAGCTTTAGTTCGTATGAACTTCATTGACTTCATTGTAGCTAGGAGAAAGTTGCGTGTTGTATAGTCGTCATGCAAAAATTTCATTCATCAGGAGCCGTATTTAGGAAAGGTTGCATGGTTTAAACAAAGCATGAGATTCTAAAGTGCAGATAACAAGGTAGTAGGCATGATTATTTGATGTAAGTCCTAGTAGGTCCTAGGAAAGTTAGTATCCAGATTATCATGTATTTTTACTTTACCAAGGAAAGATAGAGTTATTGTGAACTATGTGATGCGTAGAAGCAATGAATTGCATGTTTACATGTATTGTGGTAGTTGCAACTATTTTTCTCCTTTAGATCTAGTTTATTATCTCTAGGAAAGGTTCATCCTTGTCGCAAGACAAGTATATTGAATTGTCTAAATCACCTAACCCACAAGGGATTCATATAGGCATGATTCAGTCGATATGATAAATATCCCAAGTGCTAACTAGGGTTTAGCGCGTTAAGGATTCGACCTAGTTTTTCACTTGTTGCCAAGTCAAAACCCTCAAACCCAAAGATCATACCCACATTCACGAAATGTTGAGTCAATTGGACGGGCTTGCAAGAAACGATCTAGGGTTTCTACCCTAAGGATCACTTGTTCAAATGATGAAACTCGAATTGAGTTGAAAACCCTAGGACCAAATGTTGTCGGTCTAGTGTAATTAGGAATGGGTTGGGTAAAAAGACACCTAAACCCTGCTTCTCGTCTGAAGATAATTTCATGACCAGAAAATGCCATTCAATGGGTGAAATGATCCCGTGGAATAGATGCAACACTTGTGCAAAAAGTTGCAACATCGCATAGACTTGTGATTTGTTCACAAGAGAGTTTTGCCATTTCTTGAAATGAGGTTGGCAAGCTATTGCACAAATTTAACTTACAAGAGGATGAGTAATCATCCTGTTACATCACCTTTCTTGGGGAATAATTGCCAAGAAAAAGGAGAGTTAGGTATTTGCTTGAAAGCAAATGATCAATCAATAAATTAAAGCGACATGGTCGCCAGGATTTACTGTTAATAAAACCTAAGGTATTGGTTAAGTTGGGTTAACACGGTATGGCCCTAACCCAAGGACAAAAGGGTGAACAAATAAACCCTTGATCTTGCCAAGTCGCAATTAATCCCGGATCGAACGTTGGATTGATTGTGCTTGTAACAGTTTAGGAGCACTGTTTGCATTGTTTGCTCAAAGAACTAAAGGATGAAATGATATCTAATGCTTCAGGTTGAAGGCCTGAAGGGAGAGGCAGCTTCAGTTACCCCCGACTGCCTGCCTGACCCTAACCAAGGGGGTTGTTGACCGCGCCGGGAACGTGGACCGAACCCGCCGCGAGAGGTCTTCCCGTTGAGCTCTACTTGGAGCAGGAGGACGCTTGGGTGCCAGGGGGGACTCTGGCTGTAAATCCCTCGCCTTCCGGGTCCTGCACAAGAGGCTAACGTGACTCGGGATTGGATCTCGAGGCCCGCATACTAGTTTACGGGCAAAAGCTTGGAATAGTGATCCCTAGCGGATTACTGGATAGCCTTCGGGCGGATTATGGACAAGCCTACGGGCGGAACTCCTTGTATTTCAAAGATAAAATGATGAAATGATAATAAAGAAGTTGTTTGATATTGTTTTTCTATGTCACGTGATAAGATTACGTGAAGGAACCAGTGCTTAACAGGGTTAATTAAAGAAGCTGATTGTTATATGTCAAATTAATGTGTTAGATAATTACATAACTAAAACAAACCGAGGAAAGTGCGGAGGATGGACCATGGGTCCGTCCTACGGATGGGTGCTCCCGGTTAGCCGGGAATTTTTCTCAAAAATCTCGAAGAACAGCGGGATGATCATCATCATCAAAACGAATAACGAGAACGATGACCTAGAGTTACGTCTTACTCGATTTACGTTGTTTTAGGGGAACGGAATGGGACTATGCCTTATGGCTGAGAGGTTGAGTTTTGCATCCCTCTCGTTTCCCATTCTCCTTGAACCAAGTGCAGTGTGAATCTGCTTCGGACCTGGCGTTTCTGCGTAAAGTAGTTCGCTCGGGTCTGACGCTAGTTGCTGCTAGCTAATGACCAAACAGGAAAACCAAAAATTCAGGTCGATCCTAAGTGGGAACGGCCATGATACTTCCGCTATGAGGCAGACGCGGGAAGACCTAAATCGCAAGTCCCATAACATTCCATGGGAATATCGGGCGGAGCTTTCTAGACATCCTTTCCGATGGACTGCTAAGACGTGTCCTGGATGATTCTAGTGGACACGTTACAGCTTCGTCCTCCTTTCTCATGGTAGATGGACGTCAGGCGACAGCAGCGTCTTCCCCATCCTCTCATTATACCGCAGCACCCTCCCTTCTTCTCACGACTCTCCCTTATTTATATAGGGGAGGGGAGGGAACCCTCCCCCCCTTGACGTGCCGATCGGTATGCCTTGTGGAGCCGAGCAAGCTCCAGCGAGGACCTTGCTGGCTCCTCTATCCCCCCTCTACCCTTCCAACTCAATGCAGTGCCGCGCAAGAAGGAGAAATTCAAAAATATATATTTGATATATTACATTGCTGAGCGCAAAAATCGCACTATTCTTAATGCTATACGTTGCATGCTTATACATTCTGGTTTGTCTCGAAAGTTTTGGACTGAAGCACTTCTAACAGCCGTTTTTATTCAAAATCATCTTCCAACAATTGCACCTACTGGTAAAATTCCTATGTACTTCATGTTCATGATGGTTCTCTATTCATCATTCATTCAGGTGCCACTGGAAACATGACATACCAATTGCAATGGCTTCACAATTATCATTCTCTTCATGTCAAGAAGTTTGTTTACCTTGCGGATGATACGACTTGTCAAGTTAAAGGAGTAGGTGATTTATATCTGGGGACTGTTTCATCCACTAGAATATTAAGAGGAGTTCTTCATGTTCCAGATTTGCAAAGAAATCTTCTTTTTGTTGCTCGTCTAGTTGATCTTGGTTTGTTTGTTGGCTTTTGATTATAATCAATGTCGTATAGAGAAAGATGGACATACTATAGTAGTGGCTGCTTGACATGGTAATCTATTTGAGCTATCATTGAACGATACGGTTGCAAATGTTGTTACTGACCCTGGAGATGCAAATTGCAAATTATGGCATCAACAATTTGCACACTCCGCTTTTGCCAAAATTCTTGATCTTCATCGTCATGATCTTGTGCAAGGTATGGATCTTAAATCTCATCCACGAATGGGAATATGTGAGTACTGTGCACTTGGAAAGCACCATCGTTCGCCTTTCCACGCTTCTACTTCATCACATTCCTGTGCTCTCTTGGATTTGGTTCATACCGATATTTGCGGTCCTTTTCCTGCCTCAAAGTCTCAATATCGATATTTTATAACTTTCATTTATGATTTCTCACGGTACACACATGTCTATCTTCTTCGACATAAGTCTGAGGCTTTATCTATATTTAAACAATACAAGATAAGTGTGGAGCTTCAAACTGGATTCTCTATAAAGACTCTTTGCAGTGACAATGGTAGTGAATATGTATCCAATCTATTTGATGACTTCTGTAAGGATCAAGGTATTCATCATGAGTTTACAGTTCCTTATTCTCCTCAGCAAAATGGTATTTCTAAGCGCAAAAATTGCACTATTCTTAATGCTATACGTTGCATGCTTATACACTCTGGTTTATCTCGAAAGTTTTGGACTGAAGTACTTCTAACAGCCGTTTTTATTCAAAATCATCTTCCAACAACTGCACTTGCTGGTAAAATTCCTATAAAAATCTGGACAGGGAAGACACCTTCAGTCTCTCACTTTCGCACATTTGGCTGCATTGCTTATATTCATGTGCCCAAGGACACTCGGATCCTCCAGGTTTGAAGGTTATTTTTCTTGGTTATTCAAATCTTTCCAAAGGTTACAAATTTAATGATCCTTCTACTCAAAAGGTTATCATTAGTCATGACGCTATATTTGATGAGAAGACTATGGGTGGCACATGGTCATCAGATGTTTCAGATGATACACAGTCTTTGCTTAGTGCATTTCCTTACTTGCTTTGTGAGTCCACTAATTCTGATGATCATAAACCTCCTTCACCTCCAAAGAAAATTGATGAAAATTTGGAGATATATGTCAATCTTCCCATTGAGATAGAGCATGGATTCTATTCTATTGAATATGATGTCTTTGATGATGCTATGTCTCTCCAAGAGGATCCAATATCGTATACGGAAGCTATCAATTCGTCTCAAAGGGATCAATGGCAAGAAGCTATGCAAGCTGAGTATGATTCTTTAATCTCCAGAGGTACATGGATTCTTATTGAACTCCCCCCAAATCGTGTTCCTATCAAATGTAAATGGGTTTATAAAACCAAGACCAAAGCTGATGGCTCGTTTGATAATTTCAAAGCATGACTTGTTGCAAAAGGTTACGCACAGATTGCAGGAGTAGATTATCAAGAAACATTTTCTCCCGTTGTGCGCTCCACAGCTGTTCGTATGCTTTTGGCTTTTGCAACACTATTTGATCTAGAAATTCACCAAATGGATGTTAAAACGGATTTTCTCAATGGAGATCTTGAAGAAGAAATCTATATGGAGCAACGTGAAGATTTTATGATTGCAGGAAAGGAGCATCTTGTATGCTAGCTTCATCGTGCATTATATGGATTGAAGCAAGCCTCTCGTGCTTGGCATATTAAGATTGATCAATTTCTCATATCTAAAGGTTTTGTTGCATGTTTTGCTGACCCAAATCTTTACATCAAAAGGGATGACAAATGTTTTATCATTATTCTTGCTCTATATGTTGATGATACTATTCTTGCGTCAAATAATATTGCTTTCTTGGATGCTATGAAGAAGCTTTTATCGACTGCATTTGAAATGGTGGATCTTGGTGAGATACATTCTTGTTTGGGTATTCAAGTTCAACGACACCGACAACAAGGCATTCTTCTTCTTCGCCAGAAAAAGTTTATTAATGATATTGTTAAGAAGTTTGGGTTGACAAATGCGCACTCTGCCAACACTCCCATTCTTTCGAGCTCTACCAAGGGTACATCTACAACACACAATGAAGAATCAGCCATTCATCAACCTTTTGCTAATCTTGTTGGTTGTCTTCAATTTATTAGTTTAAACACAAGACCAGATATTTTATTTGTAGCTAACTTTTTGGGACAGTATCTTTCTTCCCCTTCCACTATTCATTGGAGTGTTGCAAAACGTATTCTTAAGTACCTCAAGGGTACTAAGGAGTTTGGTCTTATTTATCGTCGTCGAGAGGATTCTTCTTTATCTTCTTCAACTTCTCTTGACCTTATTGGATATACAGATGCTAATTGGGCAAGTTCACATTTATCATTGCGATCTACAAGTGGGAATTGTTTCTTAGTAAATGGATGTTTGGTTTCTTGGTCTAGCAAGAAACAACGATGTGTTGCGGTTTCTACAACTGAGACTGAATATGTTGCTGCATCATTAGCAGCTCGCGAGCTAGTTTGGCTTCAACAACTACTTGCAGATTTGGGACATCCTTCATCATCTAGTACACCTCTTCGATGCGACAACCAAAGTGCTATTAGTCCTACCAAATACTATATACAACGTAGTAAATCAAAGCATATTGCTATTCATTATCATTATGTTCAACATGAAGTCAAGAAAGGTTCCATTATGGTGGAGCATTGTCCCAGTGATCAAATGGTTGCACACATCTTCACAAAAGATCATAGTGAAGCTCCCTTTAGTTCATTAAGACATGCACTTGGTATTATTCCAAGTTCTTGTCTCACTGATTGAGGCATGTATCATTGTATTCAAGAAAACTTTATAGTAAATCATTTTTGTATCGTAGGTATGTGTAGGGGCTCCAGTTTTTCCCTTGTTCTCCCCAAGGGTTTTTTCACTTGTAGCCAAAGACCTTTGTTTGAGTGGGGAATTCATGTTGAGAGAGAGAGAGAGAGAGAGAGAGAGAGTACGAGAAAGATACACAATACATGCTCCCAAATAATGATTCATATTGATGTAGAGTTAGTATATATAGGTGAGACCCAAGTCAAGTGAGAGATGATATATATAGTTGTAATAGTATGTTGCCCAAAAGAGTCCCTCAAATTTACTCTCATTAATTTTATCAAATCATTTTTTTACTAAATACTAGGCACGTAAATTGTTTTGATGGTTCAAGCCAATGTTCTTCTAGTGCTTTGCCTTGAGGTTCAAATGACATAAGGCATACACACATAAAAGCATTAATAGAGAGAGAGAGAGAGAGAGAGAGAGAGAGAGAGAGAGAGAGAGAGAGAGAGTGTGTGTGTGTGTGTGTGTATGTGTGTGTGTCTAAGTGAGTGAGTGAAAAAGAGAGAGAGAGTAAACATAGAAGTGACAATGTCACATTGTATTCTTGAATGGAATCTCTTCTATTTACTAGACTTGCCACTAACACTTCCTCAATTACCTTGCATATTGGAGGTGACTGGAGGATAGCGCATGCCCAGGTTCCTACTAATATGTTCTCTAACAAAATCCCATGTAGCTTTTCAAGAGATGATGGGCTAGCCCTCCTCTTACCATCCTTGAATGTCATTATTCTACCTCCAAATTGGACCCACTTTGATGCAAAAATCTGTAAATTCCTTTTTCGGCTAAGGAGTTTCCTCTTTTACAAAGTGTCAATGCAATTCAAGGACTAAACACCCATGAACAAAATATCTTTTAATTTTCCTTAATGGTAGTATCTTAGATGGTTGCTAAAACTCCTTAAAGAATCTTCACTATGAGTTCTTTATTAGTGTCTTGCTATAGAGATCATTAGTACATCCGAAGATTCTAGAGCACTTTGCTATAATGGAAAATTGTCAAAATTGTAGCTGAATCACCTTTTAAAAGGAAGTATATGTTCACCTTATTTCATTTTTCCAAACTAAAGTCAACATGTTTAAACCCAACACATTGGACAAGGCAATATCTTTGGTGAATGACGTCCCAAAAAAAAAAACTAAAGATCAATGAGCAACAATTTTTAGCTTTCATGGAAAATAATATGGGTAACGACAACTGTCGTTTTAACTCTTTTCATGCTTCCAACTTTCAATTTTGAAAGAATCATCCTACTTGCAGACCTTGCATAAGAGATTTCTGTAATAATGTACACCGCCCTACATCAAATTCTAATCCCAAGAGTTCTACTTTGCTATCTAATTTTCTTAACTCAACTGAACCTAAAAATGCTAATCCAAGTGTCTCAAATACCAATTCCAAGAATGTAATTTGTTATAAATGCAATCGTGTATGCTATGTCAGGGACCCATATAGCCCAATAATAGGGGAAAATGGCCTAAGAAATACAACACTTCTATATCCTTTCCTAAGGATAGTATACAAAGGTGCCATTATTCTACCTCCAAAGTGGGCCCACTTTGATGTGAGACTCTATAGATTCCTTTTTTGGCGAAGGAGTTTCCTCTTTTACCAAGTGTCAATGCAATTCAAGGACTAAACACCCATGACCGAATATCTTTTAATTTTCCTCAACGGTAGTATTCTAGATGGCTGCTAAACTCCTTAAAGGATCTTCGCTATGAGTCCTTTATTAGTCTCTTGTTTAATGCTAGTAATGGCAAATTCTACAATTAAGTGCAACCTTAGTAGATACTCCTCTCTAGCTAAAAGGTCTTGGAACACTTGGTGAAGTATAAGGCATTGTCCTACTTTTTTACAACCTTAACTTGACTTTGCACTAGTGTTTAAAGATTGCATATGGTTCTGGTTTTGTATTCCTACCTTACCCAACCACAATAGTCGCATAGATTTAAAGTCATAAAAGAGTGGGAGTGTTGGGGTTTTCCAAGTGAGTATTTGCCCTCCCCCCAAGAGATTCATGGTAAAATCAATCTCAAAACTTCTAACATGGATAAATAGATAACATCAATATCTTCAAACTCCAATATATTATAATTATAAGTATACCTTTAATTATAATGTATAATTAAGAAAGCTAATATTTATAGTATATTATTCACATGAGTTATAATTTTTATAAATTATAATAAATATGATTATAATTTCATTAGTAACTTTGATAATTAATGCGTGACACAAATTAGCATAACATTCTCATGTGAATTTTCCTTTTCAGAATGCATTTAAATGAGTATCTCTTGGAATTTTTTTATACATTTGCAAATATAACATTCTCATGTGAATTTTTGTTTTGAGAATACATTTAAATTAGTATCTATTTCCATAAAAAATCCAAAAATTTATTGAAACTCAAAAATTATATTCTTAATTTCTTTGCAAATTTTGATAATCTTCCAAGTAGTATAGGCAATTTATTTCTTATCATTAAGGTTTAATACAAAACCATACCCACAGTGCAAGGCTCTCTTCTCTTGCAGTTTTTATGAGAAAAATAAGTTCTTATAGTGCAAGGGTTTCATCTCCCTTACTAACCCTCTTTTCTTCTTGCTCTTGAGATCAAGGCTAGGACGAGAAGTACAAACATACATCAAGGGCCTCTAAAGAGAAAACATCACAATGCTAATATTGGAACCCATGATGGAGATTTAGCTTTGTGATAGAGATTGATATGATTAATGTAGCTCTATTGCTAAAGTACTACAAACTATGGTTTTAAATGTAGCTCTATGGCTGAACTAGTATAGACTATGATATTAACTATGTAACTAAAATATGTTATTAACGTAAAATATATTATGGGTTAGATTCTTTTTTCAATCTTGGAGTTTTATCTATGTAGAAGCTCATAATTTCATCAACCTTGGATTGAAGATTGAAGATACTCAAGTAAAGGAGGTCTTCTTCTACAAGCACATTAATAAAATGTATATGTGACTATAAGTGTGCACATGGTATTGAAGGTTGGCAATTAGTGAATCCTAGTACTTATTTTAGACATGTTAAAAATGACATGCTCGGGATTATGCATTCTTCTCTAGAAATATCCCATGCTAGTGAACCAAGTCACTCAAACGTGTAAGGAGATCATATTGAGAACTGAAGGCATGAAGAATCATCTCCAGTGCATGGTGGAACTAATATAGATGATTTAATAGACGATGTATGTGGTGTGATTGCATTGCATATTGTAATGGTGGGAGGAGTATTGGTCCACAAAATTTTCTTAGGCACCAATAGTTGAATGCCAAATATGATGCACTAAGTATGCAAATTGGTCTTACTACTTCTAATGAAAGGCAACATGAACAAGGTAATGATCAAACTATTAATACTTCTGTAAGTCCCCCCTTCGGTCGTGACAACAACTCAATTAACCATGCTGAGTCTCCTCAAATATACCCTTCTATAGACAATCGCATATCTATTATTGGGCGATCATTATATCAACAAACTATACAAATAATAATTGAGCTTCAAGCTCTTTATGATGAGAACCAAATATCAATCAGTGCACAAGAGAACATACTCCAATTATTTTTTGAAGACATGGGCAATCCAAGGCCTAGGACACAAAGAGTTGAAGAATGCAAGCCAAGATTAAGTAAGCTATAAGTGCACCTACTTGGTACATGGGATGCAAACCTTGATGGAGTGAGAATCCCACCATCTCGGGAGAAACTTAACTTTATGTATCATGGTATTGGCATGGTCCAACCTGAAGGCTATAGGTTTTGCATGGGAAGTAAAAACAATGATTATGAAATTGAACTTCTTACACCTAGTAAAGAAAATATCCGACTCTTGTTCTATAGAAAATATAGCATCAATTCTCTAAACCAAATTAGAGGGTGTATTTTGCACTCTTACCTTATAGGTGGTTCCATAAGCCCAAAGAGCCTCATACGGATGCTCATCCCAATCTTATTGATAAGAAGTGACTGTTCTAGTTAAAATCCCACAAATAATTTGATTAGTTACTTCTACTTGGCTATGAACTCTAAGGTAATAAAGCATTAATTTGTGATGCTTAATCTTATATGGTTCTATTAATTTGCTAATTAGACCATTCAAGTCGTGGGAACCTTGATCATCTACTGATTTGAGTGGGCAACCAAATGTGTTATGATGTTTTTATACATGAACTTAGTCACCTCAATGGCTTTATTTGTCTTACAAGCTTCTTTTTCTACCCACTTACTAATATAATAAGTACAAACAAAGATATCTTGATTGGATTGATATCTTGTAGTCCGATCTATTGGACGCACAAAATCAATGCTTTATTTCTCAAAAGAGGATATATAACGCAAACATAATTGTCGAAGGTATAGTGAAACTCTTAGAAGGTCAACCAATCCTATGACATACGTCACATTTTCCAAAATAATAATATGCATCCTTAAATAAGCTAGGCCACCAATAACTAGATAATATAACCTTCCTTGCTATTAATTTACCAACAAAATGGCTATCACAAGGTTCATCATCCAATAACTTTGAAACCACTTGAACTTCATCTTCCTATATACATCAATGATAAATGCCCTCTCTAGGGAAGAATTTATATAGCTAACCCCCTTATCATCCATACGAGCATTCTTGCATCAATATCTCTAGCTTTTTTCATTTATCTACACTAGGTGGATACCGAGCAGTACGAAGAAAATTAGAAATGTCTGCATCACATAGATTATGGCTTGCATAAAAAATTAGATTATCCCCTTTATTGTTATTTTGTTGACATAAAATAGCTCTGACATCATACATAGATTTATCTGATTGGAGTGAAATTCCTTCATACAATTGGAGGGTGCCAATACTAGTTCTTCAATTAACTTTTACTTCAGAAATTCAAATGCTTCCTAACAGACACTATCCCAATTAAAAGGAGTGTCCTTTCATAGCAAGTTTTGTTAAGGATAATGTCACCAGGTGATGGAAGTTTAGAAATCTTAGCAATTTTAGTAAGATCCATGGCAATACCTTCCTTAGAAACAATAGTTCCTTTTGGAACTCCAAAAATACATTAATCAGGTTTAATGAAATATCCACTTCATCCCTACATTCAAATACTTGTGACAACAATTGAGAAATTTCTTTTTCCATCCATACAAAAGTTGTCCAAAAACACTTTCATCTACTATCAAAGATAATCTTGGTAGGTTGGAATCATAACCCTTTCAAATGTTATGGGGTGCCTTGCACAAACCAAAAGGCATTACTTTGTGAGTGAATGTGTCCCATTCAGTGCTAAAGGTAGCTTTATGGTTATCCTCATGATGAATTAATACTTTATTATAACCTAGTAAACCCATCCATAAAAAATATAGTTCATGGCCAAAGACTTTATCAAGTACTTGATCTATAAATGGCAAAGGAAAATGATATTTTCATGTCTTATTGTTAGGCTCCCTATAATTAACAAAGATATAGATTTTTTTGCTATTTCTCTTCTATACGACCACGATAGGAAATACCCATTCGCTATAAGAAAAAAGATATATGAATTGTGCATCTAGAAGCTTAGAAATTAGAGCTTTGACCAATTCTGCATACACAGGATTTATTATCCATTGAGGTTAACTAACAATCTTTATGCCTAGTTCTAAGTCGATATAATATTGATTGACAAAGTTAAGCTTTAATATCACTAAGGTTCTTACAAGACCAAGAAAATCCCTTAACATGTGCTCATAATACTTCTTCAAATCTTTCTCAATCATGGGGTTCTAATTGAGACCCTAGATCTAAGTATTTTCCTTCTATCATTTCTCTTTTTACTATCTTCACTTTAGGCTCTTCAACATATAAAAAATATATATCGCGAGGTTTTACTATAGGCACATCTCTAGATATTTTCATTGAAACACTTTCAAGTAAAACATGCCTTGCACTCGAATCTAGTGATTCTTCTTTGACATTCACATAATAAACCAAGGGTAAGGCGCTATAAATACAATAGCTAAGTTATCCTGAGTATCATACGTAGTTTATATCTTATAGACATTCAATTGATACATCAAGTAAGGTCTTTCTAGTATATCCTCCTTGCTTTTTACTCAAGCAATGCAAGGTAGTCTTCAAATCCCTATTAGTCGTTATTATTGCGAGCATGATCTTAATAGAACCAATTATTTGGGAGATCTGCTCTCGATCACATGAAAATTGAGCATAATAAAATCCATTACATAATAAAATCCATTAAACTTTCCTTTGGATGGGGTAACACGACCTCGCACATATTTTGCAATGGAGCATTTACTGATTTAAGATGGCTTCTCATTGGCTCCTAGGATATCCACGAGCCGCGCCTCAGAATAACAATACATATTACACTTTATTTCCACTTGAACACTTAAAGAAATGATAAAGCAAGGAGCGACAGTAGGATTTTTCACTCGCAATTTAATTCAAAAGAAAGATATAGACTTGTCTTTCTTTCAAATTTTATTTATTTGCTCACATCCAACCAAGCATTCCTTGAAAATAGGTAAAATTTGTCCCATTTCTTACACATCACTATTTCTTTTATATTCTTACTCTTCTAACTATAGCTCTAGAAGTGAAATTTCTTCTAAATATCATCTGTCCCTAAATTGAAATTCTAACTTCTCTTTTGGTAGCTCAAAATTTTTCTTTATCGCTTCATTCACAACAATCAGTGTTGCTGCCTCTCACGCTCTATTTTTGATATCTCATTCAATTTTTTAATTGTTTTTAATAACTGCCTTGACATCCATTGGACGTCTAGACAAATCTTTTTAAGGCCAAAGATGGGTCATGCTTATCTTAGTCCATGTCAATGATTGTATGGGTTTGCAAACATCCTTATTTCTCCTATCTCTTTTTCTCTTTTTCGATCGATTATAATAAGATATTTTAGTAACAATTGGAAGTTGTTCAAACCCAAAAAGTAGAACATCTACCTCATAGTAAGGATATTTAGTAACGAAACTATCATAAGGTTCACCATAATCATCCTCAATAGTGCCAATTTCCTCATTACTTCATAAGAATCTGTCATCCTTTCATCTATGTCTCCCTCTTTTGAGTCCTTCTCGGCAAAGATTTTCCACCTATTATATGCCAAAAATGCATCCCCACGGTCACCTTCCTTCTCATCTTTATGAAATCCAAGACATGCTTCAACAAATGTATCATTCAAATAATTGAATTCATGGATTACATCATCAAGATGTCTATCCTCCTTTGTTGAGATCATTAAGTAATCCAAGGTTGTCTCTTTGGACATTGATTACCAATGGGCAATATTGCTATCAGGGTTATATTCCAAGCACCCTCTTGAGATTAATTGTTAAATATACTTTCTCTAGTACTTCCCAAAAATCATAGCCTTGTTCACCTTTCCCTCTTGCTCTGTTCTTCCCTTCATTGAAGGTACTAGTCTTTCAAGAAAAGGAGGTACACCCATTTGAATTTTGAGATTTCCTGGTGGCATGGGCGATAACACATGATCCGAACAGAGTTGAGGAGAGTCTGATTCACATAGCTCTATATTAGGATATACATCCTTAGATTTATCATTTGCAACTCCTTTTAATTGCAAATTTTCTTCCTCAAGACCTTGCTTCTCTTATGCTCCAATAATGACACCAATCATGGGGTCAACTATAAAGGTCACCCTATGAGGTAGAAATCTCAACCACCTTTTCTTCAAAATCACATAATTCCCAATCCCACATTTTCATATTTCTTATAAGCTTTTGTTTTACATGATTATTCAAGGAGGCATATGAGGATCTGGGAAGTATTAAAAGCTTTTAACTTTTACAAGTTACACACACAATTTCTCATGCTCATGGCTTTACAATGTTAACCCACTAAATACCCTAGCAAATTACAAAGAATTTAACAATGATAGCACATATTAAAGGAAGTACAAATCCAAAATGCATGCATTTTTTTAAATAGAGACTGCATATTTTACATTTTTCTTGCATAAACTTTAGGGCTATTAGGCAGGAGAGGGTGGAAACTGTAATTCACAGTTGTGGAAACTCTAAACCTAAAGGAACTACAATCTTTGAAATGCAAACAAGGTGCCACCATTAAGAAGTGTCCCACCCCTAACCCTAATTTTGGTCTAGATAAGGATGGGAGCTCTTAGTTGTATTTACCCTTTTGGTGCATCCATGCTGCCAAAGTTCTATAAGTGCAATGTTTGAGAACCATTATGTTATATTTTATCATCTTGTCTTCATTATTGAGAGAGAGAGAGAGAGAGAGAGAGAGAGAGAGAGTGTGTGTGTGTGTGTGTGTGTGTGTGATTCATGTATTGGGCAATTTACTGACCAAAGATGAAGCTTTATTTCATTTCCTTACTTTTTTTCTTCTTCTTTATTAGCTTTTTTGATTGGTGGTGTGCTTCTAAAAGATGAGACAAAGCAACAACATTGGATCATTTTGTTTTGGTGGCGAAACCATATTCAAGCACTCAAGCTTTTGCAATATAACATGAGGAGGTAAGATGTTTGAGTTTCCTACTCCTCCAAGCTAGTCTTGTATTATTGCTATCTTAAATCAGGGAGAAGGATGCCTGGTTAGTTAGACTTGAGTGTCCCAATTGATATCTCTTGAGAGTGGTAGTTGTCAAGGATGTCATAGTAGGATGAAGAGGCACTGAGGTAGAAGGACAATCAATACTAGAAGAAGGGAGAGGACATATCTCTTTCGGGCCACCACCACCTCCTCAAAAAATTATTGCATATTATGACTTGAATGATGAGGGTAGCATTGAGCAAGACTTATATGCAATGGAGGTGCTAACTATAAAATGAAAATTATAAAATATGATTACTGTGCTTTAAAATGAAAAAGCCAGGTGTCTTGTAGAAACCAAGGTTATGCATAAGGTATTCAATATTGTTGATGAGGAAAGATCTATACTAATGAGCAACAAGATATAAGGATCCATGTATCCTTGGCCAAAAGAGGTTCTTGCTAGTGAACCCATACCGTTGGAATCATAACCCTTTCAAATGTTACGGGGTGCCTTGCACAAACCAAAAGGCATTACTTTGTGAGTGAATGTGTCCCATTTAGTGGTAAAAGTAGCTTTATATTGGTCCTCATGATGAATTAATACTTAATTAAAAGCCAGTAAACCCATCCATAACAAATATAGTTCATGGCCAACAACTTTATCAACTGCGTGATCTATAAATGGCAAAGAAAAATGATATTTTGTGTGTTTCTTCCTGGACATTCACATAAAAAACCAAGGGTAAAGCCCTATAAATACAATAACTAATTTATCATGAGTATCATTTGTAGTTTCAATCTTATAAACATTAATTTGATACATCAGATAAGGTATTTCTAGTATTTCTTCCTTGCTTTTCACTCAAACAAGGAAAGGTAGTCTTCAAATCGCTATTGGTCATAATTGCTGCGAGCATGATCTTAATAGAACCAATTATTTGGAAGATCTGCTCTTGATCACATGAAAATTGAGCAGAATAAAATCCACTACATGATAAAGTCCCATCCCCATACATAATAAAATCCATTACACTTTCCTTTGGATAGGGTAACATGACCTCGCACATCTTTTGCAATTGAGAATTGACTGATTTAAGTTGGCTTCTTGTTGGCTTCTAAGATATCCACGAGCCACCCCTCAGAATTACAATACATATTACGCTTTATTACCACTTGAGCACTTAAAGAAATGATATAACCAAGGAGCGATATTAGGATTTTTCACTCGCAATTTAATTCAAAAGATAGATATGGACTCGTCTTTGTTTCAAATTTTATTTATTTGCTCACATTCAACCAAGCGTTCCCTGAAAATAGGTAAAATGTGTCCCATTTCTTGCACATCACTATTTTTTTAATATTCTTATAAGTTTTGGTTTTACATGATTATTCTTAAACCTTAGAAAGGAGGCCTTTGAAAATATGGGAAGTATTAAAACCTTTAAACTTTTACAAGTTACACACAAAATTTATCATGCTCATGGCTTTACAATGTTGACCCACAAAATATCCTAGCAAATCACAAAGCATTTAATAATGATAGCACATACTAAATGAAGTACAAAGCCAAAATGCATGGATTGTTTTCATATAGAGACATACTTTACTTTTCTCTTGCATAAACTTTATGGTTATCAGGCAGAAGAGGGTGGAAACTATAATTCACAATTGTGGAAACTTTAAACTTAAAAGAACTACAATCTTTGAAATGCAAACAAGGTGCCACCATTAAGAAGTGACCCACCCCGAACCCTAATTTTGGTCTAGATAAAGATGGGAGCTATCAGTTGTATTTACCCTTCTTGTGCATCCATGTTGCCAAAGTTCTATAACTGCAATGCTTGAGAACCATTATGTTCTATTTTATCATATTTTCTTCATTTTTAAGAGAGAGAGAGAGAGAGAGAGAGAGAGAGAGAGAGAGAGAGAGAGAGAGAGAGAGAGAGAGAGAGAATGTGTGTGTGTGTGATTCATGTATTGAGCAAGTTATTGACCGAAGATGAAGCTCTTTGTCATTTCTCAAAAGAGGATATATAATGCAAATATAGTTGTCAAAGGTATAGCGAAACTCTTAGAAGGTCAACCAATCCTATGACATATGTCACATTTTCGGAAATAATAATACGCATCCTTAAATAAGCTAGGCCGCCAATAACTAGATAATAGAACCTTCCTTGCTATTAATTTACCAACAAAATGACCACCACAAGGTTCATCATGCAAAAACTTTGAAACCACTTGAACTTCATCTTCCTATACAAATCAATGATAAATGCCCTCTCTAGGGAAGAATTTATATAGCTAACCCCCTTATCACAAATTATAGGAGCATTCTTGCATCAATATCTCTAGCTTTCTTCATTTATCTGCACCAGGTGGATACCGAGCGGTACGAAGAAAATTAGCAATGTTTGCATCACTTAGATTATGGCTTGCACAAAAAATTAGATTATCCCCATTATTGTTATTTTCTTGACATAAAATAGCTCTGACAACATACATAGATTTATCTAATTGGAGTGAAATTCCTTCACACAATTGGAGAGTGCCAATACTTGTTCTTCAATCAACTTTTACTTCAGAAATTCAAATGCTTCCTAACAGACACTATCCCAATTAAAAGGAGTGTCCTTTCATAGCAATTTTTGTTAAGGATGATGTCACCTTTGTAACATAAAAAATAAACTATCAAAAATAATTTAAATGCCCCAAAAATCTACATAGTTGTCTAAGATTTGTTGGACCAGGTGGTGGAAGTTTAGAAATTTTATCAATTTTAGTAAGATCCATGGCAATACCTTCCTTCGAAACAATAGTTCCTTTTGGAACCCGAAAAATACATTTATAAGGTTTAATGAAATACCCACTTCATCACTACATTCAAATACTTGTGACAACAATTGAGCAATTTCTTTTTCCATCAATACAAAAGTTGTCCAGAAACACTTCCATCTACTATCAAATATAATCTTGGTAGGTTGGAATCATAACCCTTTCAAATGTTATGGGGTGCCTTGCACAAACGAAAAGGCATTACTTTGTGAGTGAATGTGTCTCATTCAGTGCTAAAAGTAGCTTTATAGTTATCCACATGATGAATTAATACTTTATTATAACCTAGTAAACCCATCCATAAAAAATATAGTTCATGGCCAAAGACTTTATCAAGTACTTGATCTATAAATGGCAAAGGAAAATGATATTTTTGTGTCTTATTGTTAAGCTCCCTATAATTAACAAAAATATAGATTTTTTTGCTATTTCTCTTCTATACTACCACGATAGGAAATACCCATTTTCTATAAGAAAAAAGATATGTGAATTGTGCATCTAGAAGCTTAGAAATTAGAGCTTTGACCAATTCTGCATAAACATGATTTATTATCCATTGAGGTTGACTAACAATCTTTGTGCCTAGTTCTAAGTCGATATAATATTGAGACTTACAAGGTTAAGCTTTAATACCATTAAGGTTCTTACAAGAACAAGAAAATCCCTTAACAATATTTGTGCCTAGTTCTAAGTCGATATAATATTGACTGACAAAGTTAAGCTTTAATATCACTAAGGTTCTTACAAGAACAAGAAAATCCCTTAACATGTTCTCATAATACTTCTTCAAATCTTTCTCAAACGTGGGGTTGTAATTGAGCCTCTAGATCTAAGTATTTTCCTTCTATCATTTCTCTTTTGACCATCTCCACTTTAGGCTCTTCAACATATCAAAAATCTATATATCGCGAGGTCTCACTATAGGCACATCTTGAAATTTTCATTGAAACACTTTCAAGTAAAACATGCCTTGCACTCGAATCTAGTGATTCTTCCTCGACATTCACATAACAAACAAAGGGTAAAGTCCTATAAATACAATAGCTAATTATCCTGAGTATCATACGTAGTTTATATCTTATAGACATTAATTTCATACATCAAGTAAGGTCTTTCTAGTATATCTTCCTTGCTTTTTACTCAAGCAATGCAAGGTAGTCTTCAAATCCCTGTTACTCATTATTATTGCGAGCATGATCTTAATAGAACCAATTATTTGGGAGATCTCCTCTCAATCACGTGAAAATTGAGCATAAAAAAATACATTACATAATAAAATCCTATCCCCATACATAATAAAATCCATTACACTTTCCTTTGGATGGGGTAACACGACCTCGCACATATTTTGCAATGGAGCATTGACTGATTTAAGTTGGCTTCTCATTGGCTTCTAGGATATCCACGAGCCGCTCCTCCGAATAACAATACATATTACACTTTATGTCCACTTGAACACTTAAAGAAATGATACAAGCAAGGAGAGATAGTAGGATTTTTCACTCGCAATTTAATTCACAAGATAGATATAGACTTGTCTTTCTTTCAAATTTTATTTATTTGCTCACATTCAACCAACCATTCCTTGAAAATAGGTGAAATTTGTCCCATTTCTTGCACATCACTATTTCTTTCATATTCTTGCTCTTCTAACTATAGCTCTAGAAGTGAAATTTCTTCTAAATATCGCCTCTCCCTAAATTGGAATTCTAACTTCTCTTTTGGTAGCTCAAAAATTTTCTTTATCGCTTCATTCACAACAATCAGTGTTGCTTCCTCACGCTCTATTTTTGATGTCTCATTTAATTCTCTAATTCTTTTTAATAACTGCCTTGACATCCATTAGATGTCTACACAAATATTTTAAAGGCCAAAGATGGGTCATCCTTATCTTAGTTCATGTCAACCATTGTAAGGGTTTGCAAACACCCTTATTTCTCCTATCTCTTTTCCTCTTTTTCGATCGACTATAATAAGATATTTTAGTAACAATTGGAAGTTGTTCAAACTCAAAAAGTAGAACATCTACCTCATAGTAAGGATATGTAGTAACGAAACTATCATAAGGTTCACCATAATCATCCTCAATAGTGCCAATTTCCTCGTTACTTCATAAGAATCCGTCATCCTTTCATCTATGTCTCCCTCTTTTGAGTCCTTCTTGGAAAAGATTTTCGACCTGTTATATGCCAAAAATGCATCCCCACGGTCACCTTCCTTCTCATCTTTATGAAATCCAAGACATGCTTCAAAAAGTGAATCATTCAAATAATTGAATTCATGGATTACATCATCAAGATGTCTATCCTCCTTTGTTGAGATCATTAAGTAATCCAAGGTTGTCTCTTTGGACATTGATAACCAATGGGTAATATTGCTATCAGAGTTATTATCTGGTGAGAAGTTAGTAGTATATTCACCAATACTCACTTGTTCTCCTTTTTTAGGCTATGTATAGTATTTCCCTTTACTTTGATCATCCACACATAAAACTACATGGATAGGTTCTAGATTCTTCAACCTTGATTCTTGCATCGTATGAACTGTCATTAAACTAAATTTTGAACCACCATCCAATTGTACTTCACTTAACAAATGAATGCTGATGGTAGTATCAATAGTTGGAACTCTTGGATCCACAGATAGATCTACTATTTTTACTTCTTAGTTGTTTTCTTTTTGGATGTATTTGTTCTTACCTTAGAAGCATTAGTCGTCTCAATTCTTTATCTTCTATGTTGAAACAGCTTATGATAGAGTTGTCTCCGGCATGTAGGTTATATTCCAAGCACCCTCTTGAGATTAATTGTTAAATATACTTTCTCTAGTACTTCCCAAAAATCATAGCCTTTTTCCCAAAAATCATAGCCTTTTCTCTAGTACTTCCAAAAAATCATAGCCTTTTTCACATTTCCCGCTTGCTCTATTCTTCCATCCATTGAAGGTACTAGTCTTTCAAGAAAAGGAGCTACACCCATCTGAATTTTGAGATTTCCTGGTGGCATGGGCGATAACACATGATCCGAACAGAGTTGAGGAGACTCTGATTCACATAGCTGCATATTAGGATCTACATCCTTAGAGTTATCCTTTGCAACTCCTTTTAATTGCAAAATTTTCTTCCTCCAGACCTTGCTTCTCTTGTGCTCCAGTAATGGAACCAATCATGGGGTCAACTATGAAGGTCATCCTATGAGGTAGAAATCTCAACCATCTTGTCTTCAAAATCACATGATTCCCAATCCCACATTTCATATTTCTTAGAAGCTTTTATTTTACATGATTATTCTTAAACCTTACAAAGGAGGCCTATGAAGATATGGGAAGTATTAAAACCTTTCAACTTTTATGAGTTACACACACAATTTCTCATGCTCATGGCTTTACAATGTTAACCCACTAAATACCCTAGAAAATTACAAAGAATTTAACAATGATAGCACATATTAAAGGAAGTACAAATCCAAAATGCATGGATTCTTTTTTATAGAGACTACATATTTACCTTTTTCTTGCATAAACTTTAGGGATATTAGGTAGGAGAGGGTGGAAACTGTAATTCACAGTTGTGGAAACTCTAAACCTAAAAGAACTACAACCTTTCAAATGCAAACAAGGTGCCACCATTAAGAAGTGTCCCACCCCTAACCCTAATTTTGGTCTAGATAAGGATGGGAGCTCTTAGTTGTATTTACCCTTCTGGTGCATCCATGCTGCCAAAGTTCTATAAGTGCAATGTTTGAGAACCATTATGTTATATTTTATCAACTTGTCTTCATTATTGATAGAGAGAGAGAGAGAGAGAGAGTGTGTGTGTGTGTGTGTGTGATTCATGTATTGGGCAAGTTATTGACCGAAGATGAAGCTCTATTTCATTTCCTTACTCTTCTTCTTCTTCTTTATTAGCATATTTAAATGGTGGCGTGCTTCTAGTAGATGCGAAGGTGCAACAACATTGGATCGTTTTGTTTTGGTGGCGAAATCATGTTCAAGCACTCAAGCTTTTGCAATATAACATGAGGAGGTAAGATGTTTGAATTTACTACTCCTCCAAGCTAGTCTTGTATTCTTGCTATCTTAAATTAGGGAGAAGGATGCAAGGTTAGTTAGACTTAAGTGTCCCAATTGATATCTCTTGAGAGCGGTAGTTGTCAAGGATGTCATAGTAGGATGAAGAGGCAATGAGGTAGAAGGACAATCAAGACTAGAAGAAGGGAGAGGACATAGCTCTTTCGCGTCACCACCACCTCCTCACAAAATTATTGCATATTATGACTTGAATGACGAGACTAGCATTGAGCAAGACATATATGCAATGGAGGTGCTAATTAGTTAGCTTTGTTCTATCAAGCATTATAAAATTTGATTTCTCTGCTTTAAAACGAAAAAGCCAGGTTTCTTGTAGAAACCAAGGTTATGCATAAGGTATTCAATATTGTTGATGAGGAAAGATTTATACTAATGAGCAACAAGATATAAGGATCCATGTATCCTTGGCCAAAAGAGGTTCTTGCTAGTGACCCCATACCGTAGCCAAAAAGAGAAGACTAGAGCAAAAGATGATTTTGTTAAGTATCTAAGCTATGATTTATAAAGCCTAGGTCCTTTTATCTTCTTGAAATATTGTATTATGTATACATTTGGTTGTTTTTTTGCAAATGGATCTTATGGGTAGACTTTTCACTCCATCCCTTAAAGACTAGGTACCATTGTCGACACAATAGGTGAGATATGTAGGAAAGCTTTTATAAAGAAGTACAAACAATAGCATAGTTGCATTAGAGGATCATAGATACATGAAAAGATAAGACTCGTTTTTATAGCATTTATTATATTAAGCACTATTGTCTTGCTCCTGAGTTAATTTGTAAGATGTCCCATTTGGTAGTAAATATTGGTATAAGATTATATAATGTGAACCAATTTAAGTGTTTTCATAGTGCTCATATATAGGATGTCTCATCTGTGTAGGCCGAAGGAAATCAAGAGGTAAGGTCCAACAATACTATTGCATCTCAGGATGATACTAGAAACAACATCAAGCCAAGAGTCCATTAGTGCAGGAGACACATTTTCTTAGGTTGTATTGCTTCTATATTGTAATGCATGCGAACGATTATTTATACTACAACAAAGAATATATTTTGGTAGGTTTGAGCTCTTCTATCTCGTGGTGTAGGCCAAGTTTTAGCCTCTAAATCTTTATGTACACTTGTGTATATTTATGATGCAACAAAGGCAATTGCTTGATTCATCTTATTCGCATTTGATATTGTAATTATGCTCATTTTTTCCTACCAAGATATCCATTATTCCTTGGAAACTTTTTTATGTTTGTTCTAGTGTCTGATGTAATGTGTAGAATCTTTGTATTGAATATAATTATTCGCATGCACAAAAGCAAGGGAAGAAGAATCCAAGGAGCTTTTGGTTGTAGTTCAATGGTTCCAATCCCAACCACGACTCTACAAAACAAGTAGCTCCTTGGATTTCCTTTAAATTTTCCATCATGTCCCTCATCTATATAGGTGTCTATGAGCACTATCATAGTCACGTGCAAATCTCAAGTGACATGCTTATAAGAAAGTCCTTAGGCCTAGAAATGAATGCAATTGTTGATGTACTCGAAACTTCTTTTCATAATTCACAAAACACATTTGCAACCTTATTCCTTCTAGTGTGTGTTGCATATATACGAGTGGAAATAAAATTTGTAAGAGTGACACAACCAGAATCACAATCACAGTCATCCAAAAATTTCAAAGTAACTACCATTTCAAAGCATGCATTTGCAATAGAAAAAGGATTGTTAAGGAGAGTACCTTAAGCCTAGCTACTTTAGGGTCGAAAGGTACATAGCATGCTAAGGCAAGTCTACTCTTTCAAGAGTGTCACTTTTTCTTCCCTTCTGTTACCATGTGATGGTTATAGCACCTACATCCCGGCGGCAACAAACCACCACAGTGGAAATGGTAACGCGGCACCGCTCCATGCGTAAGCCTAGAGCTACCAAACTAGAGTAGGACGAAATAACGATCATCCCTTTCGCCTTGCAACAGATGGATAATTCTCACCGGTCCGCTTAAATAGCAAACGAAAA
Organism: Lygodium microphyllum; assembly: GCF_053477565.2. Classification (NCBI taxonomy): domain Eukaryota; kingdom Viridiplantae; phylum Streptophyta; class Polypodiopsida; order Schizaeales; family Lygodiaceae; genus Lygodium; species Lygodium microphyllum. The sequence goes on along the minus strand of NC_141150.1, from coordinate 7,822,442 downwards.
TGATATTTTCGTGTCTTCCATGGGGAGCTCGAATGAGGCTTCCATGGAATGACCCATCTTCTTCATTTACACTAGGAAAGCTGTTTTTACCCCCCCATTACTTTCATTCCAAGTGTTACAATATCAGAACTTAGCACTAACTTTAAAGAAATAGGCGGCGTTTCTTTGATACAGGCGTCTCCAAAGACCAATCATCCCAAGTTGATGATCGAGATGGGAGTGCAGTGGGCTGCTGATATGCAAGCTCAAGGCATGTCGCCTAAGCACTACAAGCGTGTCCAAGAAGCAATTATGGACTATCTCACCAGTGTGATGCTTATTCTAGCATTGAGAGAGGAGAATAAGCTCCCTAGCCTCCAGCAATACATCCCCCTTTGTCGTAAGGATGGGGCTGCTAGGATTTGTCGCGTTGCTTGTGACTTTGACCTTAACATGGAGCTTGACGATGAGGCTTTATCACAACCACTCTTGGAAAACCTATATCAAGCCATGGCTGATCAAGTGCTTTGGATCAATGATGTTCTTTCGTTTAATTTTGAGTTCTATAAAGGGGACTACATCAACCTAATCACAATATTTCACTATCAGAATGACCAGATGGTTTCTTGCCCAACTCACAAGATCATGGACTTCCAAGAAGCTCTCTCTCAAGCATGTGCTATGATCAAGGACAGGGATAGTGATCGTGTACAATTATCTTACGACATCATTACATGAAATCCATCCTTGCGAGGCTATGTTGATGCTACTAACGACACCCTCTTTACAATCATTACTTGGACTGTAACGTGTCCGCCTATTCCCTTATAGGACACGTCTTACCAGCCCATCGAAAAGAGGGTCTAGAAGGCCTCACCTGGCACTCCCATGGAATGTTACGGGGTTTGCGATCTAGGTCTTTCCGAGTCTCCCACGTAGCAGAAGTATTCCGACAGTTCCCACTTAGGACCGACCAGAATCAAGGTTTCCTCTAATGGTAAATTTCCTAAAATGGCAGCTAGCGTTGAATCCCAGGCGAACTACTTTACGCAGGAACGTCAAGGTCAAAGCGGATTCATGCTGCACTTGGTTTAGGGAGAATGGGAAAGGAGAGGGATGCAAAGATCGACCTCTCTGCCCATAAGGCATAGTCCCATTCCGTTCCCCTAAAACAACATAAATCGGAATTCTAGTAACCTAAACTCTAGGTCAGCGCCCTTGCTATTCATTTCCTTTGAGAAGAGCTCCTTGCTATCCATTTCGATTGAGAAAAGTTCCTGGCCAACCGGGACCACCCATTCGTAGGACGGACCCATGGCCACATCCACCGCACTTTCCTCAGGGTTGCTTTAGTTGTCTAATTACCTACCACATTTAGTTGGACATGCATAAAGCAACTTCCTTAATTAGCTTGTTAGACACTGGTTCCTTCACATAATCTTAGTACCTGACATAGAAAAACAATGCCAAACAAGTTTCTTTTCTACATGTTATCTTATTTATCTTTAGAATACATCCATAAAGTCCAGCCCGTAGGCTAATCCATAATCCGCCCAAAGGCTATCCAGCAATCCATAGGGATTACTAATCCAAGATTCCACTTGTAGACTAGTATGCGGGACTCGAGATCCAATCCCAAGTCACGTTGGCCTCTTCTGCAAGGCTCGGAAGGCAAGGGATTTACGACCAGAGTCCCCCCCTGGCACCCAAGCGTCCTCCTGCTCCAAGTAGTGCTCAACAGAGAGACCTCACGTGGTGGGTTCGGTCCACGTGCCCGGCGCGGCTAACAACCCCCTTGGTTAGGGTCAGGTAGACAGTCGGGGGTAATTGATGATGTAACGTGTCCCCTAGTATCATCTAGGACATGTCTTAGTAGTCCATCGGAAAGGATGTCTAGAAAGCTCTGCCCGGCACTCCCATGGAATGTTACAGGTTTTGCGATCTAGTTCTTCCCGCGTCTGCCACGTAGCGGAAGTATCCTGGCCGTTCCCACTTAGGATCGACCGGAATTAGGGTTTTTCTAATGGGTCATTGGCTAACAACAACTAGCGTCAGACCCAAGCGAACTGCTTTACGCAAAAATGCCAGGTCCGAAGCGGATTCACGCTGCACTTGGTTCAAGGAGAATGGGAAATGAGAGGGAATGCAAAGCTCAACCTCTTTGCCATAAGGCATAGTCCCATTTCGTTCCCCTAAAACAGCGTAGATCAGGTAAGACGTAACTCTAGGTCATCGTTCTCGTTATTCCTTTTTGATGATGATGATCATTCCGCTGTTCTTTGAGATTTTTGAGAAAAGTTCCCGGCTAACCCGGACCACCCAACCGTAGGACGGCGGACCCATGGCCCATCCTCCGCACTTTCCTCGGTTTGTTTTAGTTATGTAATTATCTAACACATTAATTTGACATATAACAATCAGCTTCTTTAATTAATCCCGTTAAGCACTAGTTCCTTCACATAATCTAATCACGTGACATAGAAAAACAATATCAAGCAAGTTCTTTTTTTAACATTTCATCATTTTATCTTTGAAATACAAGGAGTTCCGCCCGTAGGCTTGTCCATAATCCGCCCGAAGGCTATCCAGTGATCCTCAAGGATCACTATTCCAAGCTTCCGCCCGTAAACTAGTATGCGGGCCTCGAGATCCAATCCAGAGTCACGTTAGCCTCTTGTGCAGGACCCGGAAGGCGAGGGATTTACGGCCAGAGCCCCCCCTGGCACCCAAGCGTCCTCCTACTCCAAGTAGAGCTCAACAGAGAGACCTCTTGCGGCGGGTTTGGTCCACGTTCCCAGCACGGTGAACAACCCCCTTTGTTAGGGTTAGGCAGGTAGTCGGGGGTAACTGAAACTGCCTCTTCCTTCAGGCCTTTAACCTGAAGTATAGGTAATCATTTAATTTGTAGTTCATAATTCAAGCAGAGCCCTAAAATCTCTAGCAAGCACAAACATTTCCATTAATCAACCGTGATGTATGGCAAACTGCTAAGGAAGTGTTCTTTCCTTTTGAGTGTATCAGCACTCAATCCCAAGGTGTCTTGTAAATTGGCAAGATCCTTTACATTCCGGTGTAGGGCGTACCTTATTAACCCAACTTGGTCAACCCTAAAGTTCCTTAGATATGCTAGTTTCCGGTTTACAAATTTCCTTATTTAGGAGGATATGCAAAAATACGTCTTTTTGCAAGATAACTTGCGTAGGGATCTGCCATCCTTGATGAGGGTTTTTACCCTTCCTCCTTGTGAATCAATCACAAGACTAAATGATTTCTTACTTGCTACGCAAGTCCTACGATGGAATAATCTGTTTTAGATCCCTTAAGCTGACATATGTTAGGCCTAGGGTTTCTTTTTTTGAGAATCTTAGGGACAAACCCTAGTTCCTTATCTTTACGAATTTATTGTCCCTACAGTAAAAGAAAGTAGTCAAGTGCTTAGGGTATGAATGTTTTTATGTTTAGATTGGTTTAGTTATCTTTTGGAAGGTAATATTAATCGTCTTGTCACGGTTTTGCTATCCTTGTGACAATTTACTTTCCAGTCAATACAGTTTAATTTAACTTCCGTTTTCCTAAAAGATGAACTCATGCCAAATAACAACATTTGCCTTGCTAAGATGTGCAATTAGCAAAGATAACTTCCTAGTAATTTGAGCATCGAAAGAAACCTTTCATGAATTTAACCATTTACAATGATTCGTTGCGAAAGGAATAAGACTAATGGTGCAAGATATAATTTCTACACCTTTAGGATTTAACTAAAATATACTACTATAGCAAATGGATAATCTCGCTCGTAATTTATAATGCTTGACGCAACTCGAAGGAAACTAAGTTCTATTCATTATCATTCATTCAAATAAGCTAAACTTCTTTATTACAAATAACTCGGATAAATATATCCTATCCCTAACAATTTCTCTTTGCATGATCGACTTAAACCCGAATTAAAGCCAAGAAGAAAAAACCTGGTTTTGGGGTGAGATATCCACATGGATACTGGGAGATGATCCTCCCGCGGCTACGCCTTGGACTTTCTTAGGAGGCATTGCAAGTGTGGTCTGTCGAACGTGGAAGCAGCTTTACCACTCCTTAGAATTCCACCGTCGCTCCCTTGCACCGTTCGTCAAAAGTAGTTTTTTTTTTTTTTTGGAAGGCTCCCTCCTTGAATTCGGGAATTCGAAAGGGTATTTTAGAAACTTTTACAACTAAGACCCATTGAAGCCATGGGGAAGGCTTAATGACCTTTGTAAGCTCGCACGAACGGAAATAACAAGGTGTGGAGAAGACACAAGGTGTAGGAGAGCTTTAAGGGAAAATAATAGCCTAAAGGTTATAAGTAAGGGTCTAAGGACCCTTAGGTCAAACTTGGAGAAAAAGGGCTTATGGGGGCTTACACATGGGGGAGGGTGAAAGGTTTTGATGCCAAGGTAAAGGCTTAAGGGATAATCACGGGAGAAGTGGTTTTCAGAGGCCACAGGAAGGGGGTGATTCCAAAGCCAAGGGAATAGGTCTTTTAGGGATTATACACAGGTAAAGAAGTAATAAGACCCTTAAGGCCTTTGTGCTCATGGGGGGGGGGAGTGACTCCAAAGTGAAAGGCAAGGGGTTTTAGCACGAGGGTGAAAGGGGACTTAAGGAATTTTTTAAAACCTGGCAGGGGGGGTTACTAATACCTATGGAAAGGGGTTTTAGATATGAGGGTTAATAAAACAAAAAGGGCTTCATACAGCACAAGGAGGGGGTGAAAGTTTTTGAAATCCAGGGAAAAGGGTTTTAGCACGGGGGAGGGGGGGATGAAAGGGGGCTTAAGGGATTTTAAACCCGGGGAAAAAAAAGGGGAAAAAAAGGGGGTAGTAGGGTATAGGAAGGGGGTTTAAAGAGGCCCCCCCTTTGGAAGCTTCCAAGCTTCCAGAAGCTTTGGGGGGGGGGGGGGGGTTATGGCCGTCCGTCCTGATGGCGAATTTGAGGCGGCTCCTCCCTCCCTTGATGGTGACGCCTATCTACTACCCAGGCGGCCAGCAACAGCGTCCCTTCTCAGTCTTCAAGCGGCAGCTCACGTACCTCCTTCCCCTCTCTCTCACAGCTACAGCGTCATGATCTCTGGCGGCGGCGTTCGGTTCTTCTCACGGCCCCCCAGCCTTCTCTGTTCTGCGGCCCCTCCCCTCCCCTCGTTTAAATAGTGGAGGGAGGGGGATCTTCTCCTCCTGCGTGTTGACATGCATGCCCTCCCTCCCTCCACAAGCTCTACCAAGGAGCTTCATAACTCCTTCTATTCCCCTCCCCCTCTAGCTTGTCAGTCGGCTGGAGGGATAAGGGGGGAAATAAATTTTAAAAAAAATTCAAAAGCCTGATCTATTATTTCCCATGCGGAATATTACATTCTCTCCCTCTTGGAGGAATCGAGATGTCCTCATCTCGAGATAAACTGGGGATATTGATGGTTGAGAGAGCTTTCATCTATCCAAGTGGCATCCTCTTCGGGATAATCTTTCCACTGGATGAGGCATTCTCTCAGGGTTCTAGATCTTAACTGTCTTTCCCTAACATCTAAGATCCTTTCCGGCCTTAGTTCAAGGACTCCTTGACTATGCATTACAATTTGTTGGTCATCAAGTACATGATTAGGGTTGGGTACATATTTTTTTAATAGGCTGATATGGAATACATTGTGAACCTTTAGGTTCTCAGGGAGTTGCAATCTATAAGCATTGGGTCCTAGGCATTTGAGGATTTTGTACCGCCCACAATACCTTGGACTTAGCTTCTTGCATTCTCCTAGGGATAGAGAACTCTTTTTAGGGCGTACACGAATGAAGACCATGTCTCCTTCTTCGAAGACTCTATCTTGACGTTTCAAATCTGCGTATGCCTTTTGCCTATCCTTGGCCGCTTGTATGTCTTGTCTTATTGACCTTATATTGATCATCCATGTCTTCCAACATTTGTCTTGAAGCTTCAACTCTTAGGGTTGGATCAGAAAATTTTAGGGGACTTCGACAATCATGACCATACAATGCCTGGAAAGGGGTCATTTGAATGCTCTGTTGGTAAGAAGCATTGTAGGAAAATTCAACCAAAGGCAAGAATTGAATCCACCTCTTTGGCTCTCGACAGCAGTATGCCCTAAGCATATCCTCGATGACTTGATTTACTCGCTCTGTTTGACCATCCGTTTGGGGATGGTAGGCGGTGCTAAAACAGAGTTGAGTCCCAATAGCTTCAAAGATAGCTCTCCAGAAGTGTGATGTGAAGAGAGAATCTCGATCACTAATGATTCTTCTAGGTAACCCATGTAGCTTGAATATCTCCTTGATAAACAATCTTGCAATGTCGGAGGCTTTATAATTTGTCTTTACTGGAATCAGGTGTGCAACCTTGGTAAGCATGTCAACCACAACCATAATGGAATTGTATCCTCCTTGGACTTGAGGTAAGCCTACAACAAAATCCATACTGATGAATTCCCATTTCATTTGGGGAATGTCAAGCGGTTGCAGTTTCCCTGGCATCATGACATGTTCGGCCTTGATACGTTGGCAAGACAAACATTCAGTGACATACTTGAGAACGTCACCTTTGAGCCTCTCCCAATGGTAGCTCTTCCTAACTGCATTAAGAGTTTTTGCATAGCCAGGATGTCCTGCGAAAGGGGAATCATGAGCTTCCCATAATATCTTATGCTTAAGTGACTGGCTTGTTGGTATACACAGCCTTGTTCTATAGTAGACAAGTCCATTATCAATGGAAAATTCCTGATACTTAGCTTGTAACTTCAAATTTTGCTCCTTGGTAGATATTTCTTTTATCATTGTTTGGTAGGCCAAATCATGGCATGCTTCCTCTCTAGCTAGTTCCAGTATAGGGTTGCTTGGCATAGATACCTTTGTAGCCAGAGATCTGGCCGTTGATGGATTCTACAAGATTAGGGAATTTAGGAATGCCTTGCGACTGAGTGCATCGGCAACTACATTTTCTTTCCCTGGTCGGTACTTGATTTCAAAATCATACTCCTCCAATACTTCAATCCACCGACGTTGCCTCATGTTGAGCTCGTTTTGGGTAAAAATCCATTTGAGACTCTTATGATCGGTTACTAGAGTAAACTTGTTACCCAACAGGTAGTGTCTCCAAAGCTTTAGAGCATGGATGACAGCTAATAATTCCAGATCATGCGTGGCATAATTCTTTTCATGACTCTTCAATTTCCTTGAAGAGTATGCTACTGGATGACTTGCCTGCAAAAATACACACCCCAAGGCAAGAATGCTGGCATCAGTTACTACCTCGAACTCTTTATTGAGGTCAGGAAGTTTTAGAATAGGTGATGATACCAAACTTTTCTTCAATTTGTCGAAGCTATTTTGTTCGAGAGTTGACCATGTAATGGAAGTCTGCTTCTTTAGTAAGTCTGTAAGAGGTGCTGCAATCAAAGCATAGTTTTTGATGAAGACCCTATACCATCCTATCAAGCCAAGAAAGCTACGTATTTCTTTGACGGATACTGGTATTGGCCATTCAAGCACATCTCTGACTTTGGCTGGGTCTACTGATATTCCTTCTGATGATACTATGAACCCCAGATATTCAATCTGACGCTTGAAGAATGCACACTTCTTCATTTTTGCATACAGCTTATGAGACCTCATTGTCTCAAGGACAATCTGAAGTTGAGGTTCATGATCTTCTTCCTGTTTAGAATAGACTAAAGTGTCATCGAAGAAGACAAGCACAAAATCATCAAGATATGGTCTAAAGATATCTTGCATTAATCTTTTGAAGGTGGTAGGTGCATTTGTAAGCCCAAATGACATAACCAGGAAGTCAAAGTGCCCATATCTTGTATTGGAGGCCGTCTTTGGAATATCTTCTTCCTTGATCCTTATCTCATAATAACCTAACCTGAGATCAATCTTGGAGAAGATCTTTGCACCTTGAAGACGATCAAGAAGCTCATCTATTCTAGGAATAGGATACTTGTTCTTGACTGTTGATTGATTCAACCCCCGGTAATCAATACATAGTCAAAGTGTCCCATCTTTCTTTTTCTAGAATAGTACTGGAGCTCCCCATGGTGAGTTGCTAGGCCGGATGTAACCCTGATCCAATAGTTGCTTGAGTTGTTCCTTCAACTCAATTGCTTCAGGTATGGACATTCTATAAGGTCTCTTTGCAACTGGTGCAGCTCCAGGCTAGCCTAATTTCATGATCAACTTCTCTTGGAGGTGGAAGTTCAATCAATTCCTCAGGGAATACGTCAGTGTATTCCTTTAGCCAAGAAGGTCCTTCATGAGACTCTTGCTTTTGATCTAGCTTGTTGAGTTTGATCAGGTAAACGGGTAATCCTTTTCTGACTCCTTTTATGATCCGCGATACTTTCGCTAATTGGATTCTTGGAACTCCTGCCTCACCTTGAGTTGTGACAAACTCCCTTTCAGAGTTTCGAAAGGAAACTTGACCCTTTCCACAGTGGATGTCAGCATCGTTGGGCTTAAGCCAAAAATCCATCCCGAGTAGACACTCATGGATACCTAAGTTCATGACTCTGAATTTGACTGAGGTTTTCTTTCCTCCCAGAAAGAATTCTTCCTTAGCAGTTTGCCTGGTACAAGTTACCTCACGACCGTTTGCCAATTCCACAAGCAGCGTAGGTGCTTCTACTGTGGCTATTCCTAATCTTTTTGCACATGCTGGAGAGATAAAGGAATGTGTACTGCCACAATCAATCAAGGTTTTGAAACCTTTACCTTGATAATCCGACGGTGTTTGAATCACCAAGAACTGGTGATTCGGCCCTTTCTTATGTAAAGCGGCATGGATTGTCGCTCTTTTGAATTCTGCTTCCATAGTCGGATCTTCCTCTTCTTCTGCTTCGCATCTTTGCCTATTGGTAATGCAGGAAGTTCTTCCTCTTCCACGGGTGGCAGCTCATTGACCGCGGCCTACACCTTGGAAAGGTGTTTGACGATGTCCCCCGCTGAGGTTGGGACATTGCCTTTTGAAGTGACCGAGTTCGTTGCAGTGGAAACATCGGAGGTTTCGGCCATTACTTTGAGTAGGAACAAAGTTGTTGACGTTATTTGTCCTTGCTTTCTTCCTTTGTCCCTTATTGTGACCTTGAACTCTCTTCACTTAAGGTCGGAATGCTCCTCTGTTCGGGTCACTATAGGACCAAGTTTTGTTACCCCTTGGTCTAGCTTGCACTTCCTGAATTATAGGTGCCGCTTGAATGAGTGCATCCTGAAGATCTGATGGACGCATAGATTCGAGACGGGTATTTACGGATGGATTTAAGCCCGCGCAAAATTTGGACACCTGCTGCGTCATGTCCATCTGTGGCGCATACTTCAAGAGTGAGACAAATTTAGAGTAGTATGCGTCAAGGGTGAGTCCTAGCTATTTTAGCTCGTAGAACTCATTCATTTTCTACGTACGATATGCAGGTGGCAAATATCTTCCCTGCACGGCTTTCTTCAACTTCTCCCAGGTAACGGACCCCTCTAAAATCCCTTGATCCCTGCACCATTGCTTCCACCAAAGTCTGGCTTCACTGGTGAGTTTTAATTTGGCGAGCATGGCCTGATTGGTAGGTGCAGTACCAGCTGCTTCAAAGTAATCCTCCATGGATTCAATCCAAATTTCAGCATCAGTCTGGACGAATCTGCCTCTCCCGTCGAACTCGGGTGGCTTTATCTGCTTGAGGAGGAACTTCTTCTCCTGGGTCACCGCAGTACATGATGTAGGAGGCGAATTTGGAACCTGTACCTGGGGTTGTGCCTGGATAAAAGTTTTCTTAACGTGATTATATGATAATTGACATTAGCTTATCTTTAGTTCAGCTATCTCGTAAATCATGAAGCTACTTAACTTTTTAACAACTCTGATGCACAGCCAGATATTGCTAAAAGAAACCTTTATTTATATTTACATGGGCGTAACCTTATACAACGTCTCGTGTGATGATAATCCAATCATTACATTCAGTTTGGGGAGAACAACGTTGTATTGCATTTGTCTACAGGAACTATGTAATAGTAGGGTTTTGGGTCATGGATCTTTAGGAATCGATAATTCATTGGAAGTTCAGGATACCCTTTTCGTTGGAATCCATACTTCTCATGGCGGCCCAACACTTTAATCCTGTCGGCTGGGATTACACGGGTTACTCATATGAGTTCATTTCAACCCTCCGACCTTGAATATGTAAAGTCAAATTTACGTGAGCTTCCACAAAAATGAACAGCTTCACGACTTTCAAGTCTTCCAACCACTTGATCCTCTTTAGGTTGGTCTGTAGATAAGCGAACAGGTGGGCAGCTATGTAGTAGAGTCCTGAAGACCCCGTCCATCTTCGTTCTATGTATAAAGGTGAGGGATTATAAATCTGCTCCAGGATGTTCATCATCCCAATTCTTTGTCTATAATGCGGAGAATGCATTGCAGTCATAAACATGACCCAAAACACCAAAAACTTGTTCCACGCTTCATAATTCTGCAAGACAGCATTGAAGATGAGGAAATGTTTGGACAGCAACAATTTCTTTATTTCCTTTTATTGAGATTTCATAAAAACAATTCCATTGTTGGTCAGCTCTGATACCAACTGTAACGTGTCCCCTAGTATCATCCAGGACACGTCTTAGCAGTCCATCGGAAAGGATGTCTAGAAAGCTCCGCCCGGCACTCCCATGGAATGTTATGGGTTTTGCGATCTAGTTCTTCCCGCGTCTGCCACGTAGCGGAAGTATCCTAGCCGTTCCCACTTAGGATCGACCGGAATTAGGGTTTTTCTAATGGGTCATTGGCTAACAACAACTAGCGTCAGCCCTGAGCGAACTACTTTACGCAGAAACGCCAGGTCCGAAGCGGATTCACTCTACACTTGGTTCAAGGAGAATGGGAAACAAGAGGGAATGCAAAGCTCAACCTCTCTGCCATAAGACATAGTCCCATTCCGTTCCCCTAAAACAACGTAGATCAGGTAAGATGTAACTCTAGGTCATCGTTCTCGGTATTCTTTTTGATGATGATGATCATTCCACTGTTCTTCGAGATTTTTTAGAAAAGTTCCCAGCTAACCGGGACCACCCAACCATAGGACGGACCCATGGCCCATCCTCCGCACTTTCCTCGGTTTGTTTTAGTTATGTAATTATCTAACACATTAATTTGACATATAACAATCAGCTTCTTTAATTAATCCTATTAAGCACTAGTTCCTTCACGTAATCTAATCACGTGACATAGAAAAACAATATCAAGCAAGTTCTTTTTTTAACATTTCATCATTTTATCTTTGAAATACAAGGAGTTCCACCCGTAGGCTTGTCCATAATCCGCCCGAAGGCTATCCAGTGATCCTCAGGGATCACTATTCCAAGCTTCCGCCGATAAACTAGTATGCGGGCCTCGAGATCCAATCCCGAGTCACGTTAGCCTCTTGTGCAGGACCCGGAAGGCGAGGGATTTACGGCCAGAGCCCCCCCTGGCACCCAAGCGTCCTCCTACTCCAAGTAGAGCTCAACGGAGAGACCTCTCGCGGCGGGTTCGGTCCACGTTCCCAGCGTGGTGAACAACCCCCTTGATTAGGGTTAGGCAGGTAGTCAGGGGTAACTGAAACTGCCTCTTCCTTCAGGCCTTTAACCTGAAGTATAGGTACTCATTTAATTTGTAGTTCATAATTCAAGCAGAGCCCTAAAATCTCTAGCAAGCACAAACATTTCCATTAATCAACCGTGATGTTTGGCAAACTGCTAAGGAAGTGTTCTTTCCTTTTGAGTGTATCAGCACTCGTTCCCAAGGTGTCTTGTAAATTGGCAAGATCCTTTACATTCCCGTGTAGGGCGTACCTTATTAACCCAACTTGGTCAACCCTAAATTTCCTTAGATATGCTAGTTTTCGGTTTACAAATTTCCTTATTTAGGAGGATATGCAAAAATACGTCTTTTTGCAAGATAACTTGCGTAGGGATCTGCCATCCTTGATGAGGGTTTTTACCCTTCCTCCTTGTGAATCAATCACAAGACTAAATGATTTCGTACTTGCTGCGCAAGTCCTGCGATGGAATAATCTGTTTTAGATCCCTTAAGCTGACATATGTTAGGCCTAGGGTTTCTTTTTTTGAGAATCTCAGGGACAAACCCTAGTTCCTTATCTTTACGAATTTATTGTCCCTACAGTAAGGAAAGTAGTCAGGTGCTTAGGGTATGAATGTTTTTATGTTTAGATTGGTTTAGTTATCTTTTGGAAGGTAATATTAATCATCTTGTCACGGTTTTGCTATCCTTGTGACAATTTACTTTCCAGTCAATACAGTTTAATTTAACTTCCGTTTTCCTAAAAGATGAACTCATGCCAAATAACAACATTTGCCTTGCTAAGATGTGTAATTAGCAAAGATAACTTCCTAGTAATTTGAGCATCGAAAGAAACCTTTCATGAATTTAACCATTTACAATGATTCATTGCGAAAGGAATAAGACTAATGGTGCAAGATATAATTTCTACACCTTTAGGATTTAACTAAAATATACTACTATAGCAAATGGATAATCTCGCTCGTAATTTATAATGCTTGACGCAACTCGAAGGAAACTAAGTTCTATTCATTATCATTCATTCAAATAAGCTAAACTTCTTTATTACAAATAACTCGGATAAATATATCCTATCCCTAACAATTTCTCTTTGCATGATCGACTTAAACCCGAATTAAAGCCAAGAAGAAAAAACCTGGTTTTGGGGTGAGATATCCACATGGATACCGGGAGATGATCCTCCCGCGGCTACGCCTTGGACTTTCTTAGGGGGCATCGCAAGTGTGGTTCGTCGAACGTGGAAGCAGCTTTACCACTCCTCCTTAGAATTCCACCGTCGCTCCCTTGCACCGTTCGTCAAAAGTAGTTTTTTTTTTTTTTGGAAGGCTCCCTCCTTGAATTCGGGAATTCGAAAGGGTATTTTAGAAACTTTTACAACTAAGACCCATTGAAGCCATGGGGAAGGCTTAATGGCCTTTGTAAGCTCGCACGAACGGAAATAACAAGGTGTGGAGAAGACACAAGGTGTAGGAGATCTTTAAGGGAAAATAATAGCCATAAAGGTTATAAGTAAGGGTCTAAGAACCCTTAGGTCAAACTTGGAGAAAAATGGCTTATGGGGGCTTACACATGGGGGAGGGTGAAAGGTTTTGATGCCAAGGTAAAGGCTTAAGGGATAATCACGGGAGAAGTGGTTTTAAGAGGCCAAAGGAAGGGGGTGATTTCAAAGCCAAGGGAATAGGTCTTTTAGGGATTATACACAGGTAAAGAAGTAATAAGACCCTTAAGGCCTTTGTGCTCATGGGGGGGGGGGAGTGACTCCAAAGTGAAAGGAAAGGGGTTTTAGCACGAGGGTGAAAGGGGACTTAAGGAATTTTTTAAAACCTGATAGGGGGGGTTCTAATGCCCATGGAAAGGGGTTTTAGATATGGGGGTTAATTTTAAAAAAAGGGCTTCATACAGCACAAGAAGGGGGTGAAAGTTTTTGAAATCCAGGGAAAAGGGTTTTAGCACGGGGGAGGGGGGGGATGAAAGGGGGCTTAAGGGATTTTAAACCCGGGGAAAAAAAAGGGAGAAAAAGGGGATAGTAGGGTATAGGAAGGGGGTTTAAAGAGGCCCCCCCTTTGGAAGCTTCCAAGCTTCCAGAAGCTTTGGAGGGGGTGGTTATGGCCGTCCGTCCTGATGGCGAATTTGAGGCGACTCCTCCCTCCCTCGACGATGATGCCTATCTACTGCCCAGGCGGCCAGCAACAACGTCCCTTCTCAGTCTTCAAGCGCAGCTCACGTACCTCCTTCCCCTCTCTCTCACAGCTACAGCGTCATGATCTCCGGCGGCGGCGTTCGGTTCTTCTCACGGCCCCCCAGCCTTCTCTGTTCTGCGGCACCTCCCCTCCCCTCGTTTAAGTAGTGGAGGGAGGGGGATCTTCTCCTCCTACGTGTCGACACGCATGCTCTCCCTCCCTCCACAAGCTCCACCAAGGAGCTTCATAACTCCTTCTATTCCCCTCCCCCTCCAGCTCGTCAGTCGGCTGGAGGGATAAGGGGGGGAAATAAATTAAAAAAATTTTCAAAAGCCCGATCTATTATTTCCAATGCGGACTTTTACAGATGCTGCCTCTCCCTTCAGGCATTCAACCTGAAGCATTAATTAACTTTTCATCTTTTAGTTCTTTGAGCAAACAATGCAAACAATGCAAAGAATGCTCCTAAACTGTTACAAGCATAATCAATCCAGTGGTCCTTTATTTGGCCAACTGATAAGGAGTGAATCCTTCTCTTTGAATGCATCCAGCATTCGATTCGGGATCAATTGCGACTTGGCAAGATCCCCCAAGGGTTGTTTGTTCACCCTTTTGTCCTTGGGTTAGGGCCAAACCCTGTTAACCCAACTTAACCAACACCTTAGGTTTCATAATTCAACAGTAAATCCAGGCCGCCATATCGCTCTAACTTGATTGATCCTTTACTTCCAAGAAAATACATGTATTCCCTTAACTTGGCAATTGTCCCGAAGAAAGTAAATGTAACATGATGATTACTCATCCTCTTACAAGTTAAACTTGCGCAAGAACCTACCAACCTCATTCCAAGGAATGGCAAAACTCTCTTGTGATCAAACCACAAGGCCATGTGACGTTGCAACTTGTTGCACAAGTGTTGCATCTAATCCATGGGATCATTTCACCCATTGAATGGCGTTTTCGGGTCAAGGAATTATGTTTAGACAAGAAGCGGGGTTTAGGGTGTCTTCTTACCCAACCCAATCCTAATTGCACTAGGCCGACAGCGTTTGGTCCTAGGGATTCCAAAGTCAACTTGAGTTTTAACATTAAGTCGGTCGATCCTTAGGGTAGAGACCCTAGATCGTTATTTGCATGAGCGTCCCATTGACCCAACAACCCGTGAATGTGGGTAGGACCTTTGGGTTTGAGGATTTTGACTTGGCAACAAGTGCAAAACTAGGCCCAATCCTTAATGTGCCATACCCTAGTTACCACTTGGGGTATTTATCGTATCGACTGAACCATGCCTATACGAATCCCTTGCGGGTTAGGTGATTTAGATAATTTGATCTACTTGTCTTGCGACAAGGACGAGCCATTTATAGAGATGAGAAACTTGGTTTAAAAGAGAAAACTAGTTGCAACATGTCATAATACACGTAAATATGTGATTCATTGCTTCTACGTACCACTAGATTCGCAATAATCCTATCCTTTCTTGTTAAAATCAAAATGCAAGATAATTTGCATAATAACTTTCATAGAACCTACTAGGACTTACATCAAAGAATCATGCCTACAACCCTTTTTCTAGGCTTTGGAGTTTCATGCTTTAATAAACCATGCAACTTTCCCCTAAATGCAACTCTTGATGAATGAAATTTTCACACGACGAGCGTGCAACATGCAACCCTTTCCTAACTACAACGTAGTTAAATGAAGTTCATGCAAAGTGAATATTGTAGGACTAGTGTTGGCTTATTCCATCTTGCAAGCACATGCCACATGCAAATCCATAGATTCATTTTCGTACTCTGCAATTACTTTTCGGATAATATCCTATGGGTGTTAACGACTATTTCCCATGAACCATTACAATGAAGATTTTTCCTAAAAATTTGACATACGCTTATTCTTTCCATGTCTAGTAAAAAGAGCACTTAATAATTTCAACCTTATAATGATAGGCAATAGGTGTTTTAGGCTCCTCACTTTGAAATGCATGCCATCGTAGGCGGGATTACGGACTTCCGGTTTGCATTTACCCTTACGCGATCGGTGAATTTCCTCTAGCCTTGGTAAGCACCCTCAAGATCTTGTCCTTCTCCCTCGTACACAGGAGACACCTTCACCGAAATGCGAATCTTTGAAAATACCGGGGCTTGTGGGATTTGGGCTTATGGAAAGGCTTGTGGGAATGGGGCTTTTACAAGGAGGTTTTTAAAAACCCGGGGTGGCCACGCAGAAATAGGCCTTCATAAGGAAGCCCCCTTATGGAAGCTTCCAAGGAAGCTTCTATGCTTCAAAAGCTTACAAGGAAGAGGGAGGGAATTTGCAGATTAACCTCGGGGGGGGGGGGGGGGGGGGGAGAAATCTTATGATTGGTTTTGTCAGGGAAATGGTGGCGGCTTGACGGCCTATGGCGGCCCAAAGTGGCGGTATTGGCGGACTGGCCTAGGCGGTGACCTCCATGGCTGGGGGCGGCAGTTCATCGACCTCTCCTTCTCTCCTTGTCCATGTCATGGTAGCCTCTTCCTCCTTTTGTGCAACATGGCCACGTTCGTCAGCTGGAAGACTATCGTCTGCTCCTCACGGACATGCGGCAGTTATTCCTTACACGACAACCTATCCTCTCTCTCACCTCCCCCTTCCCCCCCAAGGCTAAGGGGGGTTTATATAGGGCTTAAGGGGGAAGAGGGGAACCACCACGTGGCTATGCATGGCCCCCCCCTGGACACCACTTCACCACATCACCACCTTCTCCCATTCCCTTCCCTCCAACCATGCATTGACTGGGGGAATTAGTAAAAAAAATTGCCTTTTTTCCATCATTATCCATTTTCCCCCCTTCCAAAAGGGTGTTTCCCCGCGGTGTCGAAGGGTTTTCAAAAGCAAAGTCCCGACCACACAGGACCTTAGCTAATTTCAGGATAGAAGATCAATCAAGCAAGATCATATTTAATTAGAACCCTGTTCAACATCAACAGCTTCAGCTTCATAAAGGAAACAAATCTGATTTATAAACTAGCTATTCAAAAACTGAAGTTCTTCACATCCCTTCTTGCTATTTCAAAAAGAGATAATCTACAAGTTGTCCGTTGATTAGTACTGTATAAGAAGCACCAAGATAATCTGTATGCTAAAGACTAGACTCTTGCTATTTTAGAGAGGAACACTCTGTAGGTTGTTTGCTCACTGTTTTTCAGCCATGGAATACATATTTTCTTCCAATACTGTTTAGAGCCACACTTGATTCCTCTTCTGATCTGCTGCTATTTGTAGACAGCTATTAGTCACACTAGAGATAGCCTTCCTGTGCCCTGTTAATGTATGCTTCAGCTTTTGCCATATCTGCTATAAAATTCTTTTTCTTTTGCATAAGCTCAAGCTCTCTATCTAGGGCCTTCTGGGTTTCTGTTTGTTTGAAGTTTTGTGTTAACATCTAAAGTCGTTGTTTCAAAATCTCAATCTCCTTTTTACAAATATTCTTCTCTTCTTCCAAGTGCTTCTCATTCTCTGGTTGAATGTAGCTTCAGCTTATAAGGTTTATAAGCATTCCTAACACGTCAAAACTTAGGTAGGATAGCATTCCCATTTTGTAGCAACTGACATCGATTTTTCTATATGTTTGCAAGTAGCTCCAGAGTTCTACAAAAGATTCCTGGCTCCTAGTTCAGCGTCAATCCAGATAGTCATTGGGCCATTGATCCTTAGTCGATGGAGAAGTTCACAAAGAAGAGCTCGACGGATTCCTGAAAGCTCGCTGCCTTGCAATCCCTTGACCAGAAAGAAATTTTGCTTTAGCCTCGGCTTCAGCATGCTTCACTTATAGGATTTTCTCTGCTTCTGCCTTCTCTTGTGTTGCCATTCTGAGCCTCAATTTGGCACCTCGGGTCTCAAAATCCCTGACCAATCGAAGGGAAAAGCCACAACCGATTCTTTGCTTTTTTCTCTTCAGGCTCCTCCCACAATAGCCATCAAAAAAGCGGCCTTTTTCCCCCCCAGGCCAGAGTAAGGGCCACTTGCAGTAGATTTATGGAATGAACTAGTAGGCCCTTTATTTGCGTTTCTACCTCTTCCACCTAGAGAAATTAGACCACTTCTTCCACCTCCCTTTTTCGTGCCTCTTCCCATAATTCGTTGCCCATAGAAAGAAACATAATCCTTTGCTTCTGAACCAATAGTATCACTGAGCCGTTGTAATAAGGAGAATCTGCTTCTTGATATTGTACGATATTGCCAATGCATTATTGCCCTTACAGTGGCTGCACCAGCATCATCCACACCACCCTGGAAACCCGACAGCAAAGGTATGACGACAATGACACGGAAACATTGTTTCTCCTTGTGAGCTCTTAGAACTCGGTTGAATACAGCTTGAAGAACACGATTGTGAATCAAATCATCATCATCAAATCCAGATATGAAAAATTGATTCTGAATTTACACAAAATGTTCAGCTTGGTCAATGAGGGTACAATAAGCTGCATGGATGCTAGTTTCCTCAGATTGACTGGTACCAGCTGACCAAAATCCCACACTCCTTAAAACCTGACAAGCACACTTCACCCGTGGACCAACTTGGCCAGCTTCATCTTCAATAGAAACCTGGCCCTCTCTTTCCTGAAATTGCCACCATTCTTGGTGAAATCCATTTGCAAATTCATTAAACTTCCCAGCTTGCCAAGGTTGACAGTTCATGTAAGACTCCACAAATTCTTGATCTTCTAGCACAACTGCCACCTCAGAGTCTCGGGAACCGAAGAGACTTCTATCATTTATATTTGTAGAGCCAATCAGAACAACCCTCTCATCAATTATCATGATTTTTCTATGTACATAAACCTAACTAGTAACTAGTGGAGAGCTTTTAGACAGTTTTCCATAATTTCAAAGCCCATGCTCAGCATACCGTGGAAACAATGCATTCTGCAAAACTACTTCACGGATTGGGAGATTATCAAACACTTGTTGTGCATCCATGAGCAAGACACATTTTGCATATAGATCAACCACTGTGCTACTAATGAAGAGGTCCATTTGCAAACCCTTTCGAACACCATGTAATGCCCAGCCCATGTCCATATCTTTCTGCTATGCACAAGCCTTGAACAGGGCAACGAATGTGTAACTGTTTGGTTGAATACAATCATCTTGCATTTTTTGAAAGACCTGGAAAGCATGTGATAAGGCACCCTGAGACTTAGCCAAGTAGGCATAAATAGTGTACCTGTCCAACAGGCGAATCCCAACCTGTCTCAAATCTGATGCTAGAACCTGCATTAGTCAAAACAGTCTGCTGAATTTTTCCCTTGTTTGCCATCTCCATAGCACAAGTCTATAATGCTAACTGATTCTCTAATCCTTTCTCAATATGGACTCCAAATGCAAAAGCATCTCCTCTAGCTGCCACATAAGAAGTACGTGTAGCCATGTCATCCACTAATTTCTTCATTCCGCCTTTTCCAAAATTGGTAGCAAGCGGAGCTCCTATTTCAGTCAACCAGATCTTACCATCTTGTCCCCAAAATACCAAATTCTTCCTCCTTGCATCTTGAAAATATTCACAATCCCTGCAATGTTGATGGTCCGTACTATCACACCAAATACATCTTTGATCTCTCCTAGGTGCACTAGGAGCACTCCTAGGTGCAGTAGGAGCACCATATGAAATAGTAGGCGCAGTCGAAGCAAACTGCTCTTTCAAATTTTCCACCAATTTTTCTTTAACTGACTCCAGTGTCAAATCCGTTATGCCTTTGATTATGTCATCAAGAGAGGAAGGCACTGACGGAGCGGATGGTTTTGGAGCAGAAGGAGCAGGCATCGGTCTTGGAACATGAGGAACAAGAGGAGTAGAAATAGTAGGCACTAGCGTAGGCCAAGAAACTGGTTGAGGAAGAGAAGAAATAACAGGGATAAAAGCAGGCATAGGAGCAGAAGACAGCATCGGTGTCATAGATCCATTCTGTAGGCGGGTCTTCTATATCCCCCTCTTGGTCAAAGTCGAGATTGCATCCTGGGCATCTTGCCAATCCGTTTTAAGACCCATAGGCTTCATGTGATCCTCAAGAAGCTCTCCTAATTCTTCCTGAAGAGCAGGATCTGTAGCTTGCAAGAAAAGCTCAAATTTCTCAACATCCAATGCTTTTTGTTCAATGGCATCAAGCTGACTATACCTCTCTTCAAATTCTCGTATCAACTCTGAAGCACCTAGACCTTTGTTTGGCATGTAGACCCACTCTCGGAATGACCGCCGTGTAGCCATCCCAAAGTCCTCAAGGAAAAACTCTTCTTTCAAGGCCTTCTTAAAATCTTGCCAATGAGAATTTTGAAGGAAAAGATCAGTCACTTTTGCCCTCAAGGCAAGTGTGACAAGGCGAAGGAAATACTTACTCATAAGTCCTGCTGGTACTCCAAAAAATCCCATCTTGATCTCATACATCTTCAAATAAGCCGAAACATTACGGCCATCAAATAGCTTCATCTCATTCTCAACTGCTTCAATCGCCTTAGTCGTGCTGATTGCATTCTCCTGCTCCGAATATAGTTGCCTTTGCTGAGACAACTGTTGTTGATGCAACTGCTGTTGCTGTTGCATATACAATTGCGTCTGCTGATTTTGAAGCTGCATATACATAGACATATTCTACAAAATCTGCTTTAAATCATCCGTTGAAGTATTTGAAGTAGCACTCAATGATGGAGCTGAAGTAGAGGACAAAGGAGGAATTGTAGAAGAGGCTAAAATTGATGCTGAAGTATCTCCCATCCTGAAATTTATGCGACGCTTTCACGTCGGGCTCACCAAAAGATGTCAAAGGGTTTTCGAAAGCAAAGTCGCGACCACAGAGGACCTTGACTAATTTTAGGATAGAAGAGCAATCAAGCGAGATCACATTTAATTACAACCCTGTTCAACATCAACAACTTCAGCTTCATAAAGGAAACAAATTTGATTTATAAACTGGCTATTCAAAAACTGAAGTTCTTCACGTCCCTTCTTGCTGTTTCAAAAAGATATAATCTACAAGTTGTCCATTGATTAGTACTATATAAGAAGCACCAAGATAATCTGTATGCTGAAGACTAGACTCTTGCTATTTCAGAGAGGAACAGTCTGTAGGTTGTTTTCTCACTGTTTTTCAGCCATGGAATACATATTTCCTTCCAACCCTGTTTAGAGCCACACTTGATTCCTCTTCTGATCTGCTGCTATTTGTAGACATCTATTAGTCACACTAGAGATATCCTTCCTGTGCCCTGTTAATGTATGCTTCACCTTTTCCCATATCTGCTATAAAATTCTTTTTCTTTTGCATAACCTCAAGCTCTCTATCCAGGGCCTTCTGGGTTTTTGTTTGTTTTAAGTTTTGTGTTAACATCTGAAGTCGTTGAACTCTCAATCTCCTTTTTACGAATATTCTGCTCTTCTTCCAAGTGGTTCTCATTCTCTGGTTGAATGTAGCTTCAGTTTATAAGGTTTATAAGCATTCCTAACACGTCAAAACTCAGGTAGGATAGCATTCCCATTCTGTAGCAAAATGACATCGATTTTTCTATATGTTTGCAAGTAGCTCCAGAGTTCTACAAAAGATTCATGGCTCCTAATTCAGCGTCAATCCAAATAGGCATTGGGCCATTTATCCTTAGCCGATGGAGAAGTTCACAAAGAAGAGCTCGACGGATTCCTAAAAGCTCGCTACCTTGCAATCCCTTGACCAGAAAGAAATTTTGCTTCAGCCTCGGCTTCAACATGTTTCACTTATAGGATTTTCTTTGCTTTCGCCTTCTCTTGTGTTGCCATTCTGAGCTTGAATTTTGCACATCGGGTCCCAGAATCCCTGACCGATCGAAGGGAAAAGCCACAACCGATTCTCTGCTTTCTTCTCTTCAGGCTCCTCCCACAATAGCCATCAGAAAAGCGGCCTTTCCCCCCCCCCCCCCAGGCCAGAGTAAGGGCCAGTTGGCAGCAGATTTATCGAATGAACTGGTAGGCCCTTTAGTTGCGTTTCTACCTCTTCCACCTCGAGAAATTAGACCACTTCTTCCACCTCCCTTTTTCGTGCCTCTTCCCACAATTCGCTGCCCATAGAAAGAAACATAATCCTTTGCTTCTGAACCAATAGTATCACTGAGCCGTTGTAATAAGGAGAATCTGCTTCTTGATATTGTATGATATTTCCAATGCATTATTGCTCTTACAGTGGCTGCACCAGCATCATCCACACCACCCTGGAAACGCGGCAGCAAAGGTATGACGACAATGACACGAAAACATTGTTTCTCCTTGTGAGCTCTTAGAACTCGATTGAATACAGCTTGAAGAACACGATTGTGAATCACATCATCATCATCAAATCCAGATATGAAAAATTGATTCTCAATATACACAAAATGTTCAGCTTGGTCTATGAGGGTACAATAAGCTGCATGGATGCTGGTTTCCTCAGATTGACTAGTACCAGCTGACCAAAATCCCACACTCCTTAAAACCTAACAAGCACACTTCACCCGTGGACCAACTTGGCTAGCTTCATCTTCAATAGAAACCTGGCCCTCTCTTTCCTAAAATTGCCACCATCCTTGGTGAAATCCATTTGCAAATTCATTTAACTTTCCAACTTGCCAAGGTTCACAGTTCATGTAAGACTCCACAAATTCTTGATCTTCTAGCACAACTGCCACCTCAGAGTCTCGGGAACCCAAGAGACTTCTATCATTTATATTTGCAGAGCCAATCAGAACAAACCTCTCATCAATTATCATGATTTTTCTATGTACATAAACATAACTAGTAACTAGTGGAGAACTTTCAGACAGTTTTCCATAATTTCGGAGCCCATGCTCAGCATACCTTGGAAACAACGCATTCCACAAAACTACTTCACGGACTGGGAGATTATCAAACACTTGTTGTGCATCCATGAGCAAGCCGCATTTTGCATATAGATCAACCACTGTGCTACTAATGAAGAGGTCCATTTCCAAACCCTTTCAAACTATTTCACCATATAATGCCTAGCCCATGTCCACATCTTTTGGCTGTGCACAAGCCTTGAACATGGCAACGAATGTGTAACTGTTTGGTTGAACACAATCATCTTGCATTTTCTGAAAGACCTAGAAAGCATGTGATAAATCCCCCATGTCAACATAGCCAAGGATAAGGGAACTCCAAGAATACTCATTGCTTTGTGGCAGGCAGTCAAACGTGTGCTGAACATCAAGCAAGCTCCCACATTTGGCATACATATCCACCAGTGTGCTGCCTCGATGAAGACATCTTTCCAACCCAATTTTCACTATTTCAGTGTTTATTTCTCAGCCTGATTCCAAAGCTGCTCTATCGCCACAAGCCTTTATACAAAGAACAAGTGTAACAGCATCCGCAAGCATACCTTCGATCTGCATCTCTTTGAAACAGTTTAGTACTTCCTCACAAAGCCCGTGTTCTGCATACCCTGTAATCAATGCATTCCATGAAATAGAATTACGTAGTGGCAGCCTTTCAAAGATGTAATGTGCTTCTGCCAAGAAGCCACATTTAGTGTACATGTCACCAAGAGCATTACAGATAAGTTCCTCTTGCACCAAACCCCTCTTCACTATACTACCCACGCAGAACAAAAATGCAAACACAACAACTAAATATGTACAAAGTAACAAATGTCACACACACAACTTTTTGGTGGATTCCACACCTTGAATACGCAGCAATACGATAGCGGTTATGCAATCTTGAACCTCGATTTCACAATGTAGAGGCCTCGTTTTTGCACGTGCGGGCTATGGATTAAACTGCCCAACTACAAGAGAAAGGTCCTATAGATGCACACTGTACATGCGAAAAAGCGAGCGCATTTATAAGCGTATGTATCAGTGCATCTATTCATGCTAATATACAGAACACGTCTATATATCGGCGTTTATAAACGCGCCTATAGATGCGAAAATAAATGCATATATTTTTCATTTCTCATAAAGTCCCTGAATATGACCAAACCTTTTAACAGCTAGTATTTGTTTGAATACATTACCAACTTTACTTCTTTCTGAGTATTACAAATATACATCCAATCATTCAAAGCTAATTATATATGTGTGATTTCATGCCCTATATACATCCAATCATGCCCTATACAAATGTGATTGGATAGGGCATGATTGGATGTATATATTACTTAATTACACCTGGATCATAAGGACATGACATGTATATCATCCAATCATTCAAAGCTAATTATATATGTGTGATTTCATGCTCTATATACATCCAATCATGCCCTATACAAATGTGATTGGATAGGGCATGATTGGATGTATATACGACATAATTACACCTGGATCATAAGGACATGATATACATGTATATACGACATGATATACATGTATAGGACATGATATACATTACCAACTTTACTTTTTTCTGAGTATTACAAATATATATCCAATCATTCAAAGCTAATTATATATATGTGATTTCATGCCCTATATACATCCAATCATGCCCTATACAAATGTGATTGGATAGGGCATGATGATTGGATGTATATACGACATAATTATTAGAGAAGTGATTGATATATGCACATGTTGCATCTATTGTGCACTTAACCTAGCCATGGCTAAAACTTATAGATCAAAGGTTAACTTGTGCATTTGCAATATATATATATATATATAGAGAGAGAGAGAGAGAGAGAACTAATCAATACACTCACATGTCTCATTTTTTGTGCACTTAACCTAGCCATGCATAAACTTATAGATCAAAGCTTAATCGGTGATTCAAGGGAGTACCCTCACTTTTTAGGGTAGTCTCTTGATTCTCATTATTCTTGAGGAATATACATCACAATCAATACAATCAAAGCGAAAGCAAGACATGCATGCCAATTCATAGCATGAGTAGATTGATGTAAATTAGTTGGCTTGTGCATGTGCAAGCTATTCCAATCATGTCAAGGTGCACTTATAGCTCACATATAATTTTAGATAAGGTGGACCACATGTAGCCAATGTGCACATGTCCTCTTTTCATCATCTTTAGCCAGTGTGTCCACTTGTTGGTGACTAAAATAGATCACTGTAAGGATAATTTGCAATACAACAAGCCAACTACAAATCTCTTATCTATGAAATGTATAAGTAAATTAACTTGGTTAATTTGATGAGGTGAAGTTTTCCTTCCATGGATAGTGTGGTTGGCTATCTACTTCAAGGTTATGAGAACTTGCACAAGTCAATGGAGCATCCTAAAAATGACGATACTCTAATTACTATATCAAGTCACTTCATGTACATATCTTTGATTGATTGATGGATAATATGCCTTTCTCAATCTCTTTCATATACACCTTCATTGCATTATCTTCTCTAGCTAAAAACCATTTGTGCTTTATCCACCTATTGATACTTGCATGCAATTGCAAGTGGGATGGCCTAGTAAGTCACCACATAGGTGCCAATTGAATTGCCAATGTGTTATCTCTTATCCTCAAGCTTTGTTATATATGTCACCACATAGGTCAATTGATTTTCTAGTGTACCATCTCTTATCTCAAGATTTTCTATATATTTCACCAGTATTCTCAATCAAAAACATCATATCAAGCATATATTGCATTAATCAAGCAGATTGGCCAACCCAATTTGAAAAAACTTTCTTTTGTGAACTTGTAGACCATGTCTAAATGGTCGAGCCATGGGCAGAGCCATGGGCCCTTTCTCCAAAAACTATTTTTGTAGCAAGATGTAGCTTTTGCAAAAAAAAAAAGAGCTGCATGCATAGTCTCCTTTGATGACATTTTCTTCAAATCTGATGTCTTGATGTCAAGTGGCCTCTGCCAAGCCTTCATGCTTCAAGTGTTCATGCTCTGATACCATGTTGGAAGAGAGAGAGAGAGACAAAGTGAAGCGGAAAATGAGCCTCAGCTCATTGTTGTTCTTCTTCCATTATTCTTCCATCATACTAACTGAAAGAGACTTACACACATAGGTATGACTAACCAAGACTAACTATGGTTAAGTCACTGACTACACTGACTTATTGAATGTCACACACATGTACAGTTGGATCTAGCTAATGTCAGTCACACATATAAAGATAGATTCACTGAAGAGTAGCGGGAGCTTGATATTCTAACAAATTCTAGCACCCTTTACCTCTTGGTTGTATCTGGTACTATTAACCATGTTTTGTCTTTGGGTTCTATCCCACATATATCTCTCTGGCATGTTGGTCTCGGGCATATGTCACTTAAGGGAATGAAAATGCTTAGTGCTTTGCAGTATATTCCACCTTTTGACTACTCGCATTTTGAGTTGTGTGATCATTGTTTATATGGCTGGCAGTCTAGGAATTCACATAAAAAGTATGGTATTCCACAGATGGGTGAGCCTTTGGCTTTTGTGCATTAAGATGTATGTGGACCCATGCCCTGTCAGTCATTAGGGGGTGCGAAGTACTTTGTCACATTTATTGACGATTATTCATGTAAGGTTTGGGCTTATCGCTAAAGCAGACTATATTCAATGGAGTTGAAAGCACTATTTCTAGAACATATTCCATGGCTTTGATTTTTTCCATGACCACACCAAACCTTTAAGAAAACGTAAGAGTCACATAACAAACAAATCTCAAAGCTCTTCAAGACATGAGTGGCAAACACACTCACAATTGCATACCTTAAATGCATGAAAAGATGCATATATGGCCATACATGAGGGCCATGCACACACAGTGCTCACTAAAGGCTAGCCAAGCATCACCCAAAGGCCTTGCTAATGGATGTTCATTCATCTATACATATACAAATATATATTATTAAGGGAAAAGAATGTGTCCCAGATGGGAAGATGTTGAGTTCTCAAAACTACTATTTTATGTATCTAAACTAAGTAATGGAAGCACTTTAGTCAAATTGTATCTATCTTGTTTGATTTAATGAAATTATTTATGGCCACATAAGCTTCAAGGTACATTGGTTAAAAAGAACAACAAAGCACTAGTACAAGAAAAAACTTTGAGGCCACGTCATAATATCAACAATGGAGAGAGAGACAAAAGGAAGAATGCACTATCAAAATGGCTTAAGAATAGCATTATAATCCACAAGAGTTAGACAATGTGCTTCAAAATGGAGATTTTCATAAAAATTTCATTTTAGATAAGATTTTCATCAAGCAAACTATGGTGATGAGCCTATTCTCTGCAATAATAGTGTTGAAAATCTATTAAGATAGACTTTCAAAGAAGTACACTACATATTAAGAGCAATGTTCTCTAATAATGTAATCAAGCTCTCATTCTTGCATACAATTAACTCACACACAGCACCTTTTATACGACCTACACTAAGTGAGAATATCACAAACCCATAGCTTTATCATTACCTATCTCCAAAACACCTAGAGACTCACTCATTTAAGAAGAAATGTGCATGAGTGACATAGCAATACATTATTATCAAAGAATGCAGTGGTAGCGCCTAAGTACACAACTCCTCAATAACAAATTCAATTGCAAATCTCGACCCCACTTTTCAAGGGTAACATCACTTTTCCACACAAAAACATACCATGAAGTCATTTTGTGTCCCAACATCTTTAAGCTTTAACTATTTTGTGTATCTAAACCAAGTAGTAGGAGCACTTTAGTCAAATTGTATCCACCATGTTTGATTTAGTGAAACTATTTATTGCCACATAAGCTTCAAAGTATATTGGTTAAAAGGAACAACAGAGCATCAATACACACATAAACTTTGAGGCCAGGTCACAACATTAGCAACAATCAAGAGTGAAATAGAGGGAAGAATGCACTATCAAAATGGTAGAAAAATAGTATTATAATCCGCAAGAGTTGAAAAATGTGCTTCAAAATGGAGATTTTTACCAAAAATTCATTTTAGATGTCGTGTAGAGACTACATATATCATGCAAACTATGGCAATAAGCATACGCAATGATTCATCTACGTTAACATTGCCGAGAATCTATTAAGATATGTTGGGGATAAAGACATCTCTGCCTAGCCGCCCGTGTATTACTACACTAACAATACCCACGCTTGCACACACTTGCAACTCACTGCATGTGGTGGGCACCTCACTGTCACTTTATTCTTTATTCTTTTAGTGACAAATGAATAAAGGGAAGGCCAATCACACATTGTGACTGTTGGAGTTCCCACATTATGAGTCTCTCTCTCTCTCTTGCTCTTGCTCTCCCACCATAGCTCTCCCATGCAAGCTTCGATCCTTTTCACCTTTCAACTGGTATCAGAGCACGATTGCTTGAGCATTCGAGCTTGGTCTGTGACTCCTTCAGCATTCATTCGAATCCCTACACCATTGGTTCTCACTCATGGTAGCCATATCTGACTCCTTCAAGCTCTAATCACTCCCCGACTTCCCTAACACCTACCCATCCCATTTGGGCATCCTTAGGGCATTCCTTTAGAGGTATTGAAGTATTCTTTTGAGTGTTTATTTTAGTTTATAGGGTACAACAGGAAGGGGCAGCCATAGCTCCAACCATTGGAGCTCCCCCATTTCATATCTTGGCTCTTGCCTGATTAGGCTTGACAAGGCTTTATGAAGGCCTTCTTTAGGTCCTACTTGAGCCCCCTTTCCACCCCATTAAATGCCGCATGGGCATGTAGCATACCTAGCAACATCAGTCATGTTTGCGCCAACTTGAAGGCCTACAAAAAATTCGTTTTTTACTTCAACTCCCCCTTGGCACTCATTGGTAGCTTGAAAACACTTAATTTGGCACTTGGGAACACCCCCTTGATGCTTGGCATTGGTGGTTTATCATTGGCATTGATTTGTAGACTGATTTATCTCAGTCTAGGACTATTTTCAATTGTCTACAAGCAGCCACAAACAGTGTTACATCAGCACTTTATGTTTATGCTTGGATAGCATTGACATTTGATACCCAGTTGGTCCCGAATGGTCCCCGAATGTTAGGGAAATGTATGCCTATTGTTTGGCCATCATTTGGAGCTGATTTAGTGGCCTAAAATACTTAGTTTTACACACTAAATCACTATTGTATACTCCAAGGCTGAAGCTTATTTAGTCACTTTATGCTTTGCCTATTGGTCAACGGGTGCTTCATGGGTGTTTCATACGACTATTAGGATGCAAATGAAGATTGGAAAATGCTTTGCATGGTTCCAGAATGTATTTTGAGCCTTGTTTGAGTTCCATATTGGTTCGAATTTACTTGACATTGGTCTACATTGGCATGTTTTGTGATAGAGGTTATATTTATGGTCCGTTGGTACATGCTTGATGCTTATGTTACCTACACATGCTAGTTACATTGTTTGGACTTGAATTCTACTCAAACTTCGTTTGGGCTTGACTTTGGATATTTTGAGCTTATTTTGGCCTTGCTTTGACTTTTCAAAGATTGATTAGGATTGTCTTCATGACATTGGATGCTATCATTGGATACTTGATAGCTCATATGCTCTGGATGTCTTACTGATATATGATCTTGGATACTCCATCACTCACTGGTGCTCTTACATGATTTTTTTGAGCTTATTTTCTTGACACTTACGGCTTTTGTGCCAATGGAGGTGTCTTTGTACACTTACCAGACATTGAATAGTGTAGGTTATGCATATTGAGCTTTTGGATCTTTGAGACTGGGATCTCCTCATGGATGATGTATGTTTGATATACCTTGGTCCGTGTAGATGTATTGGGGCTGATTCAACTTTGTATTCATTGAGCAAACACTTACTTGTGTTAGGTCTTAGCAATGGTATGAACATTTTTCCCTATTGATTGGGAGATGTACCAACGTTATTGAATGGTGGACTTTGTCTGACATGGGTGTTGGCTCATGTCAATTTGATTGGTAGATGCTTGTTTATGCCTGCTTGATGCTGGTTTTGCATTGACAATCAGCCATTGACTTTGAATATTGGGTTTTGCCTACTGTAAGCTCTCATTGTACACTATTGCCATAAATTACAGCAAGCATATATCTCCAGACTGTCATGTATTTTTCATGCTAAATCATCTTGTTTTGATGTACGTTTGATGGTACTTGGTGGGCAGCATCATTATAAACTCGTTTCTTACCATTTTGCCTTTTTTTTGTGGTTTTTTTGTCATTTTTTATACTTTACAACAATGAGTTTTGAATTGTCTTCATTGTTTCACATTGCAATATGGCATCTTCTTTTACTGATAGTGCTATCTTCAACATCACTAAGCTTGATGGTACGAATTATGCCTATCGGAAGATCCAATTTTGGCAAATATTGGTGTAGAAATCATAGATAAAGCCACTAAGGTTGAGTGGAGAGCAACCTGAAACTATGACTAATGACAAATGGATGGAGCTTGATGAGTTATGCAAGTCCACCCTCATCTTGTCTCTCACTAAACAGGTGCATTACAATGTGGTTGAGGAAGCACAAATTTCTTGGCAGCTTTGGGATAAGATAAAGAACCTCTATGGCAAGCAAAGCCATGCAAGTCAAATGTATTGGCTGAAACAACTTATGGATCTCCGCATAAAAGAGACTATGACCATGTCAACTCAATCTGAGCCAGTTTCATGTGCTATTCTTAAGAACTTGATTTCATAGGGCATTGATTTTCAAAGAGGATGTCACTTCGTTGTTCTTTCTTGGAACTCTTAATGAGTCTTGGAATGTATTCTGCACTGCCCTTTGTGCTTTTGCCACTACTCTGAAGCTATCTAATGTTGAGAGCTCTCTTCAGCAGGAAGAGATAAACCGTAAAAATTTGGATGCTTCCCGTATGTCTCATGGTTTGACAATTAGAGGCAAAAATGATGAAAATGCAAAGAATGATCATGGTAATGACCATGGATAAGATTCATAGAAATCTTAGTCCAAGTTGCATGGCAAGTCGTGCAATAAGTCTCATGGGAAAAAATGCAAATCTTACTTGTCATCATTGTGGGAAGAAAGGCAACATAAGGTCACAGTGTCATGAATTGTGCAATGAAAGATGCAAAGACAAGGGGAAAGAGAAAGTGCAAGAAAAGTCTTCTGATCGCAGCATAGTACCTGCTAAGTCAAGTGTTAAAATTGAAGAGATAAATGTTATGCAGCCCGAGGATAGTGATGGGGATTATATCCTTGCAATAGCTTCATCTAGTGCTTCACAAATGACAGAGATACACTCTATGTATGTACAGTGTTGGCTCTTGGACTTAGGTGAATCCTTTCATGTGACACCTTGTCAAGAGCGGTTCCATTCATACCATTCTATTTTGGGTTCAATGCGCTTGGGTGATATGTCTCTTGAGATTGTTGGCATTGGTGATGTTAGGCTGCAGTTTCCTTCTGGTAGTAATTTTGTTATACATGATGTGTGTCATAAACCTGCATTGACACACAATCTCGTGTTAGCTGTGGATAGCTTGATGATGCAGGATATCATGTATCTTTTGGAGACTTTGCATGGAAGATTACTCATGGTAGTTTTTTGCTTGCAAAAGGTGCCATGGCTGGCAGCCTCTATCCCTTAGTTGTTTTTGGATCTACAGTTGATCATGCTTTGTCTGTGGGGTCTTTACCTCATGTATCTCTTTAGCATGCCCATTTGGGGCACATGTTTGTTAAGGGAATGAAAATGCTTTCTAGTTTGCAGTACTTACTACCCCTTGACTATTCTCATTTTGATTCTTGTGATCTTTACGACAAGTAGACTAGGTCTACACATAAGAAGTCTAGTATGTCATGCATGAGTGAGTCCTTGGCTTTGGTTTTTGGCTTTGGTTCATTCTGATGTTTATGGGCGCATGCCCTGTCATTTTATGGGTGGTGTAAAGTATTTTGTTAATTTCATAGATGATTTTTCACATAAATTTTGGGCTTATTCCATAGAGAAAAATTCCAATGTATTGGTAGTTCTTTAGAGATGGCTTGCTTTGGCAGAAAACCGGTCTAGGCATAGGCTGAAATGCCTAAGGACAAATAATGGCAATGAGTATGTCTCATGTACATTTCAGTAGTTATGTGATGAGAGGGGTATTAAGCGTCAATTGACCGCACCCTACACCCCTCCCCAGAATGGTAGGGTTGAGCGGATAAATAGGACCATCCATGAGAGGGTTCACAATATGCTTAGCCATGCAGGCCTACCCCAACACTTTTGGGCTGAGGCAGTTACGACTGCCATGCATATCATTAATAGATCACCATGTAGTTCCATTGATTTCTAGGTTGCAAAGGAGGTATGGACAAGAAAACCTCCCTCTTATGCGCATTTCCATGTGCCCAAGGACAAGTGTAACAAGCTAGATCCTAAGTAGTGTTAAATGCATATTCCTTGGCTATGGCGATGCAGGAGAGATGGATTATGGTCTATGGGATCCGGATGCGTGGAAATTCATCCCCATCCATGATGTAGTCTTCTATGAAGATAAGATGCATAAATAGCGCGAGAAGATAGTGGAGATACATAGGGTTATATTTCAGGAGGAGCCACGAGCTTTCGTATAGCCAACTGGACAGCCAACAGCAGCAATAGGTACTCATGGCCAAGGTATTGGACAGAGTATTGAGCAAGCAGCAGAGCCTATAGTGCGGTGTTCTACTAGAGATAGACGCCCCCGGATAGATTTCAGCCCTCAATGCATTATATCTTGGTTACAGATGCAGGAGAGCCTTTCACTTATAATGAGACGAAGAAAGCTTGTGATGGATCTTTTCTTATTTTGGTACTCTATATGGATGACATGCTATTAGCAGGGAAAGCTCACGATGAGCTAGATGCTCTCAAGGCTCAACTCAAGAAGAGCTTTGAGATGAAGGACCTAGGATGGGCCTCTCACATACTTGATATGCACATCAAATGTGACAAGCATCAAGAACTCCTCTACTTATCACAAAGGGAGTACATTCATAAAGTCCTTGAGCACTTCCACATGCAGGACGTGAAGCCTATTGGTTGTCCATTACCTTCTAATGTGAAGGCATCACAAGCTGATTATCCATAGAAATATGAGTAGAGGGCCAAGATGGCCAGGATTCCCTATGCATCCCGAGTGGGCAGTCTTATGTATGACATGATAGCCACTTGTCTAAATATTGCCTTTGTAGTTGGTGTTGTGGCACGCTATATGGCTACAACTGGCAAGAAGCATTGGGATACCGTGAAGGGTATCATGAGATACCTAAAGGGCACTGTAGCAAATATGTGCATATGCTATGGCAGCCAGGATACAGAAGTCGTGGGGTACACTGACTCTGATTATGCAGGGCATGTAGATAGTAGGAAGTCCACTTTTGGCTATGTGTTCACCTATGCTAGAGGTGTTGTCTCTTGGATGTCTAGGGTGTAGAAGTGTATGGATCTTTCCACCACTGAGGCCGAGTATGTTGCAGCCACTAACGCTTGCAAGAAGTGTTAAAAATAACAAATCTAAGCTAGTTGGCTATGGTGGATGCAAATCATAGAATCGATACATGATAGAGAGAAGAGATTATAACTCAAGTGAATTAGGTTCCAAGATAGATTAGCTTGGACTCATAAACACAATCTTGAGTGACTCAAACTAAAAACTACCATTCTCATATATTTTGAGTGTCAACCAAGTACATGCCTTTATAGCTTTTCAGCTTCTTCACTCTTCTCACTGTGCATATGGGATTCAGGACATCTCTTCTTGGAGCATACATCGTTTGTCTATTTCTCAACACCCCCCCTCAAATGATGAGTTCCTACACTTGCTGGCTTTTGCCCCCTCCTACATGATAACATGGCCCTGGAGACTAGCTCATAAGTAGCCTAAACAAGTTAAAGCTTGAGACTTTACATCTTTGGCAAGGGTTTGTACATCCACTATGGGAAAATTCTTTGTCAATAGCAACAGCAAAAACGATTTCTTCATCATCTTTTTTGTGATTGTCTTCTTCTTGGTCTTTTGCTCCAATCTTTGATCTTAGTTGGTCTTCTTGGACATATTTTTTTCCATGCTCTAGTCTTCTTAGTGAGTTTGAGATGGATACAAATGGGTACATTCCCTTGGCTTGTTAGATGCTTCTTAGCATACATGAGTTGAATTTCGAGATGAATTTTTGGATTTTATTTGACTCAATGGATAGACAATCGCTAAAAAGGGCTTGACATGGTAATGGATTTTGGAGAAGTGTTGTGAATAAGTAAGTGTGGGAGAGAGAAGATGAGCTGCTCTGAGTGGCCTTTAAAGGTGAGGGCTTTAATCTTACTATTAGCCTTTACAAAAAAAATAGACTTTAGAAAAAAACAAAACAAGAATAATGTCAACAAGCTGCAAGTGGTGCATTTGAGCTGTGATGAGGAGAGGGAACAGGAGCTGGGCACCGTTTGATGTAGATAGAGTCGCGACGAGGAGAGGGAGCAGGAGTTGGTGCCAGGCGAGATGTTCTCGTAGAGGCATGCCATGATGGAAGGCTTGATGGAGCACACCACACCGCAACAGTTGCAGTCTGGGTGTGCATTGGTGCTCCCGAACTAGGCACACACTGATGCCAGTGCATTGGTGGTGCCTTGGCACGCTAGAGCTGCCTCGGTCATCTCACTAGACAGCAGTAGCGCCTATAGGAGAACTAGCACCAACATGGCCAACATGATGATATTCTTTCTCATTGGTAGCGGCTTCTTCTGCAGCTGGGCCTTCTTCCTTTGTCTCAAATTCTCTCTCTATTGACAACCTCCTAGCCTCTTATGCCCCAAGCCAGAAGTTCTTCCGTAGCTTTGCTATGTCTTTGCTGCGTGCGGAGTATTCTATGGAGGAGCTGGTTGAGGGGGTTGATTCCATGCCTTCTTTTCCTTTTGGTTATTTTCTTTTGATGCCTGCAACAACCTCCTTTTTTCTTCCAGGAGTGTTGTCTGTTGTAGCATTCTCGCCTCTTCACTAAAGGCTGTGGGTTTGCAGGGAAGATGGCTAGTTCAGATCAAATAAGCTTGTGGGAAGTCCCAATGTTAAGATTGTAATGCAAAATTGGTATAGATAATTCCTCCTTGGACTCCCTTGTTGACAAAGACGAAACACTGCAAATTTTTTTCCTAGGCCATTGGGTAGATTCTTCTTGTACTCGAGTGCAATGAAAAAACCAAAAAAAAAATTGTTTGTCAAGCCCAATAGAAAAGAGGATTTCTAAGTCTCTTCCTTGGCCGTAGGTGGCCTAAGATATGGATATGGCCGAGGACCTTAAGGTAGGTTCAACTCCTATCCATTTACATTAGAATGTGGCTAGCTAATGATGTCAGAACTAGCTCGCCATGGCTCTGATACCATGTTAAAAATATTGGATCTAAGCTAGTTGGCTATGGTGGATGCAAATCATAGAATCGATACATGATATATGGAGAAGAGATTATAACTCTAGTGAATTAGGTTCCAAGATAGATTAGCTTGGACTCATAAACACAATCTTGAGTGACTCAAACTGAAAAGTACCATTCTCATATATTTTGAGTGTCAACCAAGTACATGCCTTTATAGCTTTTCAGCTTCTTCACTCTCCTCACTATGCATATGGGATTGAGGACATCTCTTCTTGGAGCATACATCATTTGTCTATTTCTCAACAAGAAGGCCATATGGTT
Organism: Lygodium microphyllum; assembly: GCF_053477565.2. Classification (NCBI taxonomy): domain Eukaryota; kingdom Viridiplantae; phylum Streptophyta; class Polypodiopsida; order Schizaeales; family Lygodiaceae; genus Lygodium; species Lygodium microphyllum. The sequence goes on along the minus strand of NC_141150.1, from coordinate 7,787,101 downwards.
AGACCGTTTGGTTCATGACCTTGGTATTGATGCTATCCCTACATTGCATTCAGATTCTATGAGCGCTATTCAGTTAGCCAAGAATCCGGTCTTCCATGCGAAGATGAAACACATTGATGTGAGGTATCACTTCATATGTGGGGTCATTGAGGACAAGTCTATTGACCTTGTCAAGATCTTGACTGACCATAATCCTGCAGATCTACTCACCAAAAGCCTCTCTATGGAGTGCTTTGCCTTCCTCACGAGATTGATGGTGGGCATGGGATGAGATGACATCTTTCCTCGTCTTGTTGTACATATGTACATGGTGTACTGTCTTTTATGTTTTTCTTTTTCACTCCTCACTAGGGTAGATTCACCTTTAAGTGGGAGGTTGTTGAGGGTAAAGGCACCTCCACCTAGTTCCACATGTATTACTATACTGACAGTAACCGTGCTTACACACACCTGCATAGTGTAGGTGGCAGGCGCTTCTCACCATCACTTTATTCTTTATTCTTTTAGTGACAAATGAATAAAGGGAAGGCCGATCACACATTGTGATTGTTGGAGTTCCCACATTGTGAGTCTCTCTCTCTCTTGCTCTTGCTCTCCCACCATAGCTCTCCCATGCAAGCTTCTCACCTTTCAAGATAAACTTTCAAAGAAGTAAGTTGCACATCAAGAGCAATGTTCTTTTGTGCAACCAAGCTCTCATTCTTGTGGCAATTAACTCACATACTCCATCCTCTATATGACCTGCATGGTTAATAATGTTTTTCAACTTCTTTTCATGATCATCCAAAGACCTAGTACCATGTGCCCACCAATTTTTCTGGATGTGTTCATAAATGTCACCTATATAACCCCTAATCTCTTCTAACTGGTCTTGTATCATTACTCTATCAATAAGATTCCCTTCATATTTCTCTTCCACTATTGTCTCGATCCTCTACTACAGACGATCACCAATGTTCTCATCAAGAGAAATCAAAGCTTTTTGATAGTGAGACAATGTTCTCACTTGCTTTTCAATCCCATCCAAGCGATGAATGGTCCTCAAGAAACCACTAGAATGATCATGCCCTCTAATATGCTTGAGCACACAACAAATTGCCTTCTTCCTTTTGACCTCTTTTATTTTGCATACAATATTTTCAATGTAGATACTCTTATTTGCTACAGAAGCCTCCATACTAGACAAAAAGCACATGTTAACCTTGAGAGATATATAAACCATTCTCTTCTTCTCTTTTCCTAACTAAGTAACTAAGTTACTAACCAACTCATCAAGTAAGTAATGTGGCCAACATAGTCAGCCTCCCTTCCTCCCTCCCTCCCTCCCTACCCAAGTAACCAACCCATAAAATTCATAAGAGAGAGAGAGAGAGAGAGAGAGAGAGAGAGAGAGAGAGAGAGAAGAGAGAGAGAGAGAGAGAGAGAGAGAGAGAGAGAGAGAGAAGAAGAAGAGGAAGGAGGAGAAGGAGAGAGAGAGAGAGAGAGAGAAAAAGAAGAACAAGAAGAGAGAAAGAGAGAAGAAGAAGATGAGGGGGGAGAGAGAGAGAGAGAGAGAAAGAGAATAAGGAGAAGAAGAAGAAAGAGAGAGAGAGAGAGAGAGAGAGAGAGAGAGAGAGAGAGAGAGAGAGAGAGAGAAGAAGGAGGAGGAGGAGGAGAGAGAGAAGAAGACAAAGAAGAAGAAGAAGGAGATAAAGAAGAATAAGAAGAAGAAGAGACAGAGACAAGAAGAAGAAGAAGAAGAAGAAGAAGAGAGAGAGAAGAAGAAGAAAAAGGAGAGAGAGAGAGAGAGAGAGAGAGAAGAAGAAGAATAAGTAACTAATATAACTAACTAACTAACATTAACTAACTAACTAACATTCTCTATCCCTCTCTCTCTCTCTCTTTCTCCAATCAACCAACTAACATAACCAACAAAAGATAACTAACCTACCGACAAAACCAACTGACACTTACATAAACAAATCTCTCTCTCTCTCACCAAACCAACAACAAATAAATAAACAAATAGAAAAAAACCTAGATAATAGTTGGATAATAGAGAGAGAGAGAGAGAGAGATCACCAACCTCAATAATAGCTGTCAAAAATTGTCTAAAAGACTAATCCTCACAAACAAAGCCCGTTTGCCTACAAACACACAATCAAAACACCTAAGATTAACAAATAAACCAATACAAATAAACAATAAAGAACCTCACCTACTCTCTCTCTCTCTCTCTCTCTCTCTCTCTCTCTCTCTCTCTCTCTCTCTCTCTCTCTCTCTCTCTCTCTCTCTCTCTCTCTCTCTCGCTTCTCCCTCTCTCTAACAAATCTCACCTACTCTCCCTCTCCCTCCCTAACCAACCCATCTCCTTTTCTCTCTCTTTCTCCAACCAACCTACCCTCTCTCTCTTCCTTAAACTAACCTCTCACCACTCCTCTCTCCCTCTCTCCACCTCGCACACACATACACTCTCATAAACCCTCTCTCTCTCTCCCTCCAAGTAACCTATCCCTCTCACTGACCAACCTCTCTCTCTCTCTCCCTCTCTAACCTCTAAACACCTCACACACATACACACACACACTCTCTCTCTCTCACCAATCTTATCTCTACACTCCAGATCCACTAATATCTTGTGACTGCTGCTGTGAATTCTGTGCAGCATTACCATTTTGTGCATCTACATTATCAATCACATTTACTGGTTTATACCAGCTACTCATCTCATCAAAAATAACATCTCTACTCACTGTAAACTTACGAGTAGAAGGGTTATAGCATCTATACCCTTTCTGCTGCTGCAGAGAGTAACCAATAAAGATGCACTTCTCAGCTTTTGGATCCAACTTGGATCTCAACTCATCTGGCACATGAACATAGGCAATGCAACCAAAAATCTTCAAATGAGAAATATTTGGTTTCCTACCAGTATACCTCTCCTCTGGAGTCATGCCATGTATTGTTGCAGTGGGAGTCCTGTTCACTATGTAGACTGCTGTAGCAACTGCCTCAACCTAGTAAAAATCTGGCATGTCTTTTTCATTGAGCATGGCACAAGATACCTCTCCAATATGCCTGTTTTTTCTTTCTGCAATTCCATTTTGCTGTGGGGTATGACTGCATGAATATTGCTGCTTTATGCCATGCTCCTAAAAGAACTTTGCAAACTCATTTGAGAGGTACTCTCCCCCTCCATCTAACCTTAGGCATTTTATTTGCAGGCCTATTTCTTTTTCAACCATAGCTTTAAGAGCTTTGAAATGCCCAAAAACTTCACTTTTCTTTTTCATAAAATACACCCAAACTTTTCTGCTATAGTCATCAATAAAAGTGACAAAATAATGACAGCCTCCAAGAGATATAGCTTTAGTAGTCCACACATCAGAGTGGATTAATTCCAATGGCTTCTTACTCTCTTGAATATGTCTAGGAAATAGTTTCCTTGCATGTTTTCCAAACTGACAGGCTTCACATACCTTATGCATTTCTGTAACCTTGAATTTAGGCAATCCTGCAACAATATTTTGGGCTAACATTGATTTAAGTCGCTGTACATTAACATGACCAATGCGTTTATGCCAAATATCAATATCTGCAACTACAGCGGTCCCATGTGCAAACATTGCTGCACTCAATTCAGGCATGTCTGCATCCAATGTAAACATTCTGCCCTTCTTCTTTCCTTTTGCTATCAAGTGACCTTTATTTTTCGTATCCTCAACAAAACATCCATGAGAATTAAATCTGACCTGCAAACCCTACTCAACCATTTGACCAACAAAAACTAGGTTCTTGGTGATATTCGGGACATGAAATACATCTGACAGGTATTTCTTTTTTCCATCCTGCATAGACAAAGGAATTTTTCCAATCTGCACAATAGGATGTGTAGTATCATCACCAGTCTCCACAAATCCTGGTTTTTCTATTTTCCTTGCATCTTGCATCCATTCTGCATGACCTGTCATGTGGTTTGATGCACCTGAGTCAACATACCACACATCGTTGCTTTCTTCTGCACTTGTCATAGAATTCGTCATGTGCTACACCATAAACAAATGCTCATTTCTGTCATCACCCTGTCTACTAGAAGATGCATAATTCCCTTGTTGCAATTTTCCATTCATGATGTCATTCTGCTTTTTATAGTAGTCTTTAGCCATATGACCCATTTTACCACAATAGTAGCATTCAACATTGCTGTTTGCATTTTGGCCTCTTTGCCATCCACCACGACCTCTTTGGCTTCCCCTGCCTCTAGAGTTATCACTACCTCTGCCTCTACCTCTTCCAGCATTTGAGTAGAAGACAGCTTCTTTTGAAGTTTCTCCTGAAGAAGATGCACCACCATTTCTCTGTTCCTCAAAAATTAGAAGAGCAATCAACTCCTCAAAATCAGGAAATCTTTCACGGATGGAAATCGATGTTCGGAACTGTGCATAATCCTTTCCTAGACCATTCAAGGTCACAGAAACTAAATCATCATCTTCCACTGGCGACCCAATGGAAGCAAGTGCATTTGCAATCTTCTTCACCTTCATGTGGTAGTCATTGGTGCTCATACTTTCTCTTTGCACATTGTGCAACTCTTGTTTGAGCTGCATTTTCCTGGCTTGCGTATTTGTGCTATACATTTTTGACAAAGTATCCCATGCCTCCTTTCGCGTACTTGCATCCTGAATATGCACAATCATAGAGTCTGAAATGTTGATAGACAGCCAGTATATAACTTTCTTGGCTCTCTCATGCCATGCTTTAAATGCCTACATTTGCTGTTGATTGGAAACATCAGGAAGAATTGGTTCTTCTTCATTTCCTGCAACGAATTCCCAATATCCTTTTCCCATAAGGAAATTCGTCATTCTAAACTTCCATGCTTGGAAGTTGTTCTTGTCAAGCTTTTCAGTGAAAATCTGTGAAAGAGAATCAGACGCCATTACAGAACACTGCAAAAAATTCTATCACTGCAAAAAGTACAGCTTCAACCTCACAAGGGCAAATCTACAAAACTGACGAAAGTGGTATTTGACCACACAGTCACTTCCTAGTGACGATTTTGCATCAACAGGCAACAAGGATGATTTTGTAACTCCCAATGTCTCTGCGCACAGGCATACGATGCAATTTCTACAGTAACTTTTCACCGACTTGTAGAACAGTGGTCGCACAGCAAAAAACAAGGCCTTTTCCTGAGTGCATGCAGAAAACTTCCACCTCTAAAACAGGCCCCGAAATAGCCTCAAATCAAAAAAATAGAGCAACCTCGGGCTAAAGTCCTTTCCCACACCATATACTGCCCTCTTGCTGTCAAGATTGTGGGAGAGAAGGAAGGAGTCTCACTTGAAGCTTTCTTGCTTGCACAATGAGGGAATACACACAGAGGTGGAGGCTGAAAACAGTTTTCCTCTTCTTAGTTGTGTAAGCCAAAAGAACTCTCATACAAAGAAATAGAAGAACCCTATATATGAGTCTCAAAACAAACTCAACTAACTAAGGTGGCATACTAACTGAGCCATGAACTAGAGTAGATAAGGATAGCTGTCATCTAGCTATTATTCATGGGCGGTGTACCAACCGCATCTACAACTAACAAGTCGGTGACATAAGTGCAGAACGGTCACCCTGGCATATCACGAGTGGAGCTCGATATCTCAACACTCCCCCTCGAGCTCAATCCCAATTCCTGCATACCAAGCAGGTCTCTGAACTTGCGCAGCTTCTCTGCGCCCAATGCCTTCGTGAATATGTCAGCTACCTGATCCTCTGTGCTGACATAAACTAGATCAATAAGACCTAGTAAAACCCTCTCCCGCACATAGTGATAATGCACCTCAATGTGCTTTGTTCTAGCATGATAGACTGGGTTATTTCCCAAGTGTATACTACTCATGTTGTCACAATAAATGACAACTGGCCCATCTGTAGGCTGGTGCATATCATAAAGTAGCTTATGCAACCAAGCTACCTCACATGCAGCCATTGCTGCACCCCTGTACTCGACCTCTATGCTCGACAAGGCAATTGTAGGCTGTTTCTTGCTGCTCCAAGTAACTGTAGCACTCCCAAAAGAGAACACATATCCACTGGTAGATGGTCTATCAGAAATACTACCAGCCCAATCAGCATCAGTGTATCCATGCAGCTGTATCTGAACCCCAGTCTCATAAAATAGTCCATACTGCAATGTGAACTTCACATACCTGAGTATGCATCTAGCTGTATCCAAATGCGGTTTCCTTGTAAACTAACTTACCAATCCAACAGCATAGCTCAAATTTGGCCTGGTAATAGTCATATAAATCAAACTTCCTACTATGCGTCTGTACATAGTAGGGTCTTCCAAAAGCTCACTTGCATCTGCGCTCAGCTTCACATTCTGCTCCAAAGGAACTGAAATAGGCTTACAGCCTGTCATCCCATATTTGGACAGCATGTCCAATCCATACTGCCTCTGCAATAGATGTATCCCACTTGGTGATCTAATCACCTCAATGCCCAAGAAATAATGCAACTCTCCCAAATCCTTCATCTCAAACTTCTGCTTCAATAGCATTTTCACATGAAGTATATCTTCATCACTGTCACCTGTCATAATCAAATCATCAACATAAATGACAAGTAGCATAATACATTTCTTTGTTTTTCTCACATAAAGTAAGAAATCTTCCTTGGAAATCTGAAAGCCAATAGTGACAAGATACTGTCCTATCTTGTCAAACCATGCTCTAGGTGCTTGCTTCAAGCCATACAAAGCTTTCTTCAACCTGCAAACAAACTCAGGATGAACAGCATGCACATAACCTGGTGGCTGCTCCATATAGACCTCTTCTTGCAAATCACCATGCAAGAAGGCATTCTTTACATCCATCTGATGTAAAGACCATCCCTTTGATGCAGCCATAGCAATGACTGCTCTTACGGTTGCCATCCTTGCAACCGGACTGAATGTTTCTTCATAGTCAATGCCATATGTTTGTGCATACCCCTTGACTACTAATCTTGCCTTATATCTGTTCACAAAACCATCTGCATTGTGCTTCACCTTATAAACCCACTTACAGCCAATTGCATTTTTACCTTTAGGCAAAGGTACCAATTCCCATGTAGCATTTGCTTCCAAGGCATCCATTTCTTCATCCATGGCTTTCTCCCATTTTTCTTTTCCCATGGCTTGCTCAAAAGAAGTGGGCTCTGGTTCCTGTATCACTTTGACCATATATGCATAGTGAATGGCTGTAAATCCATCATATTTCAGCCTATCCACAGGATACCTAGCTCTCGTAGACCTGCGCAAAGTAGGTTCACTCCCAGGTGCTCTCAAAACATCCCTGGTCTTCCTTACTCTAGGTGTAACAATAGAAGGAATACCCAACTCATCATCAATGCTCTGTTCTGAGCCACTGGATTCACCATCCACATAAGAGTGACCTGCATTCACATCAAAAATGGGCTGATCAACCTTCTCTTTTCCTTTTCGTGATACCTGCATACCACTATCTGCATTGCTTTGAGAAGATTCTCCTGATCTCAATCTACCTGTCCATGGTGAAGAATGTGAACCACTGCTAGAGGATGCTCCAGGTCCACTAATATTTTGTGACTGCTGCTGTGAATTCTGTGCAGCATTACCATTTTGTGCATCTACATCATCAATCACATTTACTGGTTTATACCAGCTACTCATCTCATCAAAAACATCTCTGCTCACTGTAAACTTACGAGTAGAAGGGTTATAGCATCTATACCCTTTTTGTTGCAGAGGGTAACCAATAAAGATGCACTTCTCAGCTTTTGGATCCAACTTGGATCTCAACTCATCTGGCACATGTACATAGGCAATGCAACCAAAAAATTTTAAATGAGAAATATCTGGTTTCCTACCAGTATACCTCTCCTCTAGAGTCATCCCATGTAATGCTGCAGTGGGAGTCCTGTTCATTATGTAGACTGCCATAGCAACTGCCTCAGCCCAATAAAGATCTGGTAGGTCTTTTTCATTGAGCATGGCACGAGATACCTCTCCAATATGCCTGTTTTTCCTTTCTGCAATTCCATTTTGTTGTGGGGTATGACTGCATGAATATTGTTGCTTTATGCCATGCTCCTACAATAACCTTGCAAACTCATTTGAGAGATACTCTCCCCCTCCATCTGACCTTAGGCATTTTATTTGCATGCCTGTTTCTTTTTCAACCATAGCTTTAAGAGTTTTGAAATGCCCAAAAACTTCACTTTTCTTTTTCATAAAATACACCCAAACTTTTCTGCTATAGTCATCAATAAAAGTAACAAAATAATGACAGCCTCCAAGGGACGCATCTTTAGTAGTCCACACATCAGAGTGGATTAATTCCAATGGCTTCTTACTCTCTTGAACATGTCTAGGAAATGGTTTCCTTGCATGTTTTCCAAACTGACAGGCTTCACATACCTTATGCATTTCTGCAACCTTGAATTTAGGCAATCCTGCAACAATGTTTTGGGCCTGTATTGATTTAATTCGTTGTACATTAACATGACCAATGCGTTTATGCCAGATATCAATATCTGCAACTACACCGGTCCCATGTGCAAAAATTGTTGCACTCAATTCAGACATGTCTGCTTCCAACGTAAACATTATACCCTTCTTCTTTCCTTTTGCTATCAAGTGACCTTTATTTTTCATATCCTCAACAAAGCATCCATGAGGATTAAATCTGACCTGCAAGCCCTGCTCAACCATTTGACCAACAGAAACCAGATTCTTGGTGATATTCGGGACATGAAATACATCGGACAGGTATTTATTTTTCCCATCCTGCATAGACAAAGGAATTTTTCCAATCTGCACAATAGGATGTGCAGTATCATCACCAGTTTCCACAAATCTTGGTTTTTCCATTTTCCTTGCATCCTCCATCCATTCTGCATGACCTATCATGTGGTTTGATGCACCTGAGTCAACATACCACACATCGTTGCTTTCTTCTTCACTTGTCACAGAATTGTTCAAGTGCTGCACCATAAACAAATGCTCATTTCTGTCATCACCCTGTCTACTAGAAGATGCATAATTCCCTTGTTGTAATTTCCCATTCATGATGTCATTCTGCTTTTTATAGCAGTCTTTAGCCTTATGACCCATTTTACCACAGTAGTAGCATTCAACATTGCTATTTGCATTTTGCCCTCTTTGCCATCCACCACGACCTCTTTGGCTCCCCCTACCTCCAGAGTTACCACGTCCTCCTCCATAGGACTGGTTTTCTTGAGTTTGCTGCATATTCTGATTTCTACCACGGCCTCCAAATCGGCCTCCTCTACCTCTGCCTCTACCTCTTCCAGCATTTGACTAGAAGACAGTTTCTTTTAAAGTTCCTCCTGAAGAAGATGCACCACCATTTCTCTGCTCCTCATAAATTAGAAGAGCAATCAACTCCTCAAAATCAGGAAATCTTTCACGAACTGAAATGGATGTCCGAAATTGTGCATAATCCTTTCCTAGACCATTCAAGGTCACAGAAACTAAATCATCATCTTTCACTGGCGACCCAATGGAAGCAAGTGCATCTGCAATCTTCTTCACCTTCATGTGGTAGTCATTGATACTCATACTTTCTCTTTGCACATTATGCAACTCTTGCTTGAGCTGCATTTTCCTGGCTTGCATATTTGTGCTATACATTTTTGACAAAGTATCCCATGCCTCCTTTCGCGTACTTGCATCCTGAATATGCACAATCATAGAGTCTGAAATACTAATAGACAGCCAGTACATAACTTTCCTGGCTCTCTCATGCCATGCTTTAAATGCTTGCATTTGCTGTTGATTGGGAACATCAGGAAGAACTGGTTCTTCTTCATTTCCTGCAACAAATTCCCAATATCCTTTTCCCATAAGAAAATTCGTCATTCTAAACTTCCATGCTTGGAAGTTGTTCTTGTCAAGCTTTTCAGTGACAATCTGTGAGAGAGAATCAGATGCCATTACAGAATACTGCAAAAAATTCTGTCACTGCAAAAAACACAGCTTCACCCTCACAAGGGCAAATCTGCAAAACTGGCGAAAGTGGTATTTGACCACACAGTCACTTCCTAGTGACGATTTTGCATAAACAGGAACCAAGGATGATTCTCTAACTCCCAATGTCTCTGCACACAAATAAAAAAAACAGGGTCGCCAAGGGCTAATGCCCTTTCCCGCAGCATATACTGTTAGATATGATCAATGCCCCACCCTCATTAGGTGCTACCAATGATCCATGGTGCTCAAAGTTGTAAGGCCCCCATTATGAGGAGAAGCCAAATGTGAGCCCGGACATTGGTTGAGTCCTGACTTGTATATCAGATGAGGTCTATGTGACCGGATGGCAAAAAGGTGACTGTTGTGGGTCTAATCTTTGGGTTAGACAGAGTGGTTAAGCTGGTAGCAACTCGAGGCACATTGCATTGAGTTGCGTGGTAAGGGAGTTAAAAGGGGCCCCTATTGTGGGGTCCGGGGGCCGCGGAAGCGGCCCCTGGCTGGGGGGTCCCAGGGGGGCCAGCGGCCCCCCTGGCGGGGGTCCGGGGGCAGCGCCCCCGGCCCGATGGTAAAGGGAATATTCCCTGGAATATTCCTTGACCGACTAGTGGAGGCTCATATGGTAGGTCGGTCAGCAGGCCGACCTAACGACCTTCGCGGGCTATAAAAGCTAAACCCCTTCGCGGCCATCATACACTCATCTTTCACCCAGTCAGAGTTGTTGTTCCAGCTAGCCTTAAGCTCTTCGCCTATCTTCTGTCTAGATCGCCATCTAAGCTTCACTCAGTGGAAGCGCACGGGTGGACAGAGCCATCTTTGTATCAGTTGTTTGGAGTTAAAGAATTTTACTGATTCTCCTCTTATCTGTTGTGTACTCTCTATCTCTTTCTCAGATTCTGTTCGCTGCGCCGTGTAATATTTTACATGGTATCAGAGCCCAGGGGGCTCTAGAGATCGGAGAGCGTGCAAGAGGCAAAGGCTTCAACAGCAAAGAGAAACGATGTCGACTCCGGGAAGCAGTTCTGGCGCATCAGGAAGCGGTGCAGGAGGTGGTGCTGCTGTACCGGCTATTCAAACACTGAGGATTCGTCCACCAACCTTCAGCGAAGGCAAGTTAGATGGTACAAACTACACCTTGTGGAAGTTCAAAATTACAACTATCCTTGATTCTTATGAGCTTCTGGAGACTGTGCTGGGGACTGACGCAGAACCACAGCCTATCCCCGACCCATCAAATCCTAGTGTGATGATTCCTCCGAATGCAGATCTTCTACGAGCTTGGAAACGAAGGAATGCAGATGCATTGTGTGCCTTAGTTACAAGCTGTTCTGACAGTGTTTTGACTCTGATTCAGCATACAACCAAAGCGTCAGAGGCTTGGAATGTACTAAGGAGTCAGTATGAAACACGAAACCAAACAAGGATTCAAAACTTGGAGAATCAACTAGCAGCGGAGAAGTTTGCTGAAGGAGAGACGGTTGAAGCATTCATCACTCGGATTAAGAATCTGCGCGACCAGATGGCTGGCGCTGGGATACAAAAGACTAGCGAAGAGCTAGCTCGGAGGTGTCTTCGAATTTGTCCACAAAAGTTTGATGGACTAGTAACTGCCCTTAATACTCAGGTGAGACCTCAAGCTTTGACTTTTGAGGAGTTTTGTGCATTATTAATGGAGGAGGAGTTGAGGCTGAAAGCCCGAGAAGGAAGCAACAATGGAGATGCTGCATTCTCTGCCAATGCAAAAGGCAAAGGTGTTTCCTCCACCAAAAATGATGGTGACAAAAAGAAAAAGGGCGGCAAGAAGAAGTTTCAAGGAGAGTGCTTCTACTGTAAGAAGAAAGGACATGCAATTGCAGATTGTCGTGTCAAGAAGGCAGATGAAAAGAATGGTACCCTTAAAACTAAAGGGAAAGAGACAGCCAATACGGCTGAAGCAGAGTTGGAATTATTCATGGCGACCATTGAGGAAGTGTGCTCCTCGGCGCAAGAAGAATCTACCACTGACTCTTGGGTGTTGGATAGTGGGGCCTCCCGTCACATGACCAACAAGAAAGGTCTATACAGTTCTATGCAGCCTCTACAAGAATCCATCACTGTGACGGTTGGAAATGATGCTAAATGCCCTGCTGCGGGCACAGGTACTATTTCTTTTGTTGCTGCAAATGGTGAAGTCAAAAAGCTTTCAAATGTGTTGTATGTTCCCGAAATCAGAAGAAATCTCTTATCAGTTGCTGCCATAACTGATCTTGGTCATGAAGTAAGGTTCAAGAAGACAGGTGCAGAAATTATTGATAGTGCTGGCACAATTGTTGGCAAAGGAGAAAGGAGGAACAACCTGTATGAGCTAAGTGCTCTTACAGCCACCGCTGGAGTGGGCACAAGTAAGCTTTGGCATGAAAGGTTTGGACACATCGGATTTGCAGTATTGAAGGAGATGCAAAAGCAAGGTATGGTTGCTCACCTACCTACAATAACTGAATTGAAGGAACCATGTGAAGCTTGTATGATGGGCAAGCAACAGAGAAAGGCATTTCCACAAGAAAGCAAGAATAGAGCACATGCTCCTCTAGAGTTGGTGCATGCTGACTTGTGTGGTAAGATGCCTACACAGGCCTTGGGGGGATCTTCTTATTTTATGTTGATTGTCGACGACTACAGTAGGAAGATGTGGGTGTACTTCCTTCGTGATAAGGCTCAAGCTTTTGGTAAGTTTAAAGAATGGCTAATACTTGTTGAGAATGAAACAGGGAAAAGTGTGAAGAAATTTAGAACAGATGGTGGTGGTGAGTTCAACTCAAAGGAGTTTGAAGGCTTTTGCAAGAGCAAAGGGATCAAGCGTCAATTGACGACGCCTCACACACCTCAGCAGAATGGTGTTGTGGAACGCAGGAATCGTACCATTGTGGAGATGGCAAGATGCATGCTAAAGGGCAAGGGATTGCCTAACCATTTTTGGGCTGAAGCTGTTAATACTGCAGTCTACATTCTAAATCGGAGCTACACAAAGGCTCTCAAGGGAAAAACACCTCATGAGGCTTACACTGGTAAGAAACCATCTGTTTCACATTTCAGAATTTTTGGATGTGAATGTTATGCACATGTTCCAGATGAGAAGAGAAACAAGTTACAACCAAAAAGCAGAAAATGTATCTTCTTGGGTTATAGTGATGAGCAGAAGGCTTACAAGTTATATGACCAAGAGGCAAAGAAGATCATTGCGAGCCGTGATGTGGTGTTCAAGGAGGAGCCGCATACAGTGGAGGAGGAGAAGGCAAGGTCTTCCACTTTATCATCAAGCGAAGAAGTAGTCCACTATGAACCTGTCCCGAGAGCTATCCCTATCCTTAAGGAGGAGGAAGCATCATCTTCAGATGATGAGGAAAAAGTTCACCAACCTGACATCACCCCACCGGAAAAGCCATTGCCGCGCTGGGTGAAGCAGCTCTATGACCACAATAATCCTATGCCTGCATCTGTTGAGGAGAAGGCAGACGGACCAAGGAGGTCTCAGAGAATAGAGGAGCAAAGGAGGGCTTCTGCTCACATAGTCAACATGGCCTTGATGGTTGAGATTATGAGAGAAGTAAAGGAGCCAACTGACTTAGAAGAAGCACTTGCAGATCCATCATGGAAGGCTGCTATGCAGGTGGAGTATGACAGCATAATGAAGAATGACACTTGGGAGCTAGTGGATCGGCCAGCAAAGCGGAAGATTATTGGCACCAAGTGGATCTGGAAGGTAAAGTACAAGGCTGATGGTACCTTAGAAAAGTACAAAGCTAGACTGGTTGCCCAAGGATTTTCACAAGTTGAAGGGTTTGATTTTCAAGAGTCATTTGCCCCAACTGCCAGAATGACCACTATTCGCACGGTACTTGCAGTGGCTGCCCACAAGAAGTGGCCAGTGTACCAAATGGATGTTAAGTCAGCGTTCTTAAATGGTGACCTCAAGGAGGAGGTGTACGTGGCTCAGCCACCAGGGTTTGAGGCCCCCCATTCTGAGAACAAAGTGTGTAAACTGAAGAAGGCATTGTATGGGCTGAAACAAGCCCCCAGAGCATGGTACCAGCGGATAGATAGGTTCTTTTTAAACCTAAACTTCAAAAGATGTGCCTCAGATGCTAACTTGTATGTTTACAGGGATGGTAAAAAGTCTGTAGTGATTGTCCTATATGTGGACGACCTTCTTATTACAGGTGACTATGAAGATATGATCAACCAAACTCGAAAGGCTTTGAGTTCTGAGTTTGAAATGACAGACTTGGGCTTGCTGCACTATTGTTTGGGGATTGAAGTCTGGCAAGAGCCAGGAAAGATCTTCATCTCTCAGAAGAAGTATGCATGGGAGATCTTGAAGGCATTTGGCATGACCGAGTGCAAGGAGATAGCTACACCTATGGAGGTGAATGCAAAGTTATCCGTCGAGGATACATCAGCATTAGCAGACATTGGGAGGTATAGGAGGTTGGTCGGCAGTCTGATCTACTTATGTAACACCAGACCAGATATCAGTTTTGCTGTTGGTGTTTTGAGCAGGTTCTCAAACAAACCTCATGAGAGTCATTGGAAGGCTGGGATGCGGGTGCTCAGATACTTGAAGAAAACTCTTGACTATGGTATCACATACAGTTTCGGAACTTCTCTTGTGGGGAACTGTGACTCAGATTGGGCAGGAGACATTGATTCCAGGAAGTCAGTTTCTGGTTATTGTTTCTCTTTGGGTTCAGGAATTTTCTCTTGGATTAGTAAGAAGCAACCAACAGTGGCATTGTCTTCTACCGAAGCAGAGTACAAGGCAGCTTGTTTTGCTGCATGTGAGGCCGTATGGTTGAGAAGGATTCTATGGCATATGGGAGTGCAGGATGAAGAACCAACTGTGCTGAGATGTGACAATCAGAGTTGCATCGCCATTGCCAAAAATCCAGTGTTTCATGCACGCACCAAACATATAGAGATCCAGTATCACTATGTGCGTGATTTGATGGAGGATGGGATAGTGGAATTGGTCTACTGTCCAACAGAGGAGAATGGAGCAGATATCTTCACCAAAGCACTTACGAAGGATCTGCTTCAAGTTCATCTTCAGAGACTCGGCATTGGGCCGAGGAGATAGTTCACCTATGGGTGGACATTGAGGGGGGGTGTTAGATATGATCAATGCCCCACCCTCATTAGGTGCTACCAATGATCCATGGTGCTCAAAGTTGTAAGGCCCCCATTATGAGGAGAAGCCAAATGTGAGCCCGGACATTGGTTGAGTCCTGACTTGTATATCAGATGAGGTCTATGTGACCGGATGGCAAAAAGGTGACTGTTGTGGGTCTAATCTTTGGGTTAGACAGAGTGGTTAAGCTGGTAGCAACTCGAGGCACATTGCATTGAGTTGCGTGGTAAGGGAGTTAAAAGGGGCCCCTATTGTGGGGTCCGGGGGCCGCGGAAGCGGCCCCTGGCTGGGGGGTCCCAGGGGGGCCAGCGGCCCCCCTGGCGGGGGTCCGGGGGCAGCGCCCCCGGCCCGATGGTAAAGGGAATATTCCCTGGAATATTCCTTGACCGACTAGTGGAGGCTCATATGGTAGGTCGGTCAGCAGGCCGACCTAACGACCTTCGCGGGCTATAAAAGCTAAACCCCTTCGCGGCCATCATACACTCATCTTTCACCCAGTCAGAGTTGTTGTTCCAGCTAGCCTTAAGCTCTTCGCCTATCTTCTGTCTAGATCGCCATCTAAGCTTCACTCAGTGGAAGCGCACGGGTGGACAGAGCCATCTTTGTATCAGTTGTTTGGAGTTAAAGAATTTTACTGATTCTCCTCTTATCTGTTGTGTACTCTCTATCTCTTTCTCAGATTCTGTTCGCTGCGCCGTGTAATATTTTACATATACTGCCCTCTTGCTTCACCGTGAAGGGCGTCTCAACCTGAGACAATGCACTCTTGCAATTTCCGGCTATGCTACCTGTAGAGATCTGCTCCCAAAACAGAAAATGAAAGCAACACTGCTCCTCTTACCAGAACACCGCGATCTTGGCTTGCTTTCTTGAGCTCCTTACCACGAACAAGGCTCTGATACCATGTCAAGATTGTGGGAGAGATGAAAGAAGTCTCACTTGAAGCTTTCTTGCTTGCACAATGGGGGAATACACACAGAGGTGGAGGCTGAAAACAGTTTTCCTCTTCTTAGTTGTTTAAGCCAAAAGAACTCTCATACAAAGAAATAGAAGAACCCTATATATGAGTCTCAAAACAAACTCAACTAACTAAGGTGGCATACTAACTGAGCCACGAACTAGAGTAGATAAGGATAGCTGTCATCTAGCTATTATTCATGGGCGGTGTACCAACCGCATCTACAACTAACAAGTCGGTGACATAAGTGCACAACGGTCACTCTGGCATATCACGAGTGGAGCTCGATATCTCAACACTTGCTACACCGCGAAGGGCGTCTCAATCTGAGACAATGCACTCTTGCACTTTCTGGCTGTGCTACCTGCAGAGACTTGCTCCAAAACCAGAAAAATGAAAGCAACACTGGTCCTCTTACCAGAACACCGCGAACTTGGTTTTCTTTCTTGAGCTCCTTACCACGAACAAGGCTCTGATACCATGTCAAGATTATGGGAGAGAAGGAAGGAGTCTCACTTGTAGCTTCCTTGCTTGTACAATGGGGAAATACACACAAAGGTGGAGGCTGAAAATAGTTTTCCTCTTCTTAGTTGTGTAAGCCAAAAAGAACTCACATACAAAGAAATAGAAGAACCCTATATATGGGTCTCAAACCAAACTCAACTAACTAAGGTGGCATACTAAACTGAACCACAAACTAGAGTAGATAAGGATAGCTGTCATCTAGCTATTATTCATGGGCGGTGTACCAACCGCATCTACAACTAAGAAGTCGGTGATATAAATGCACAATGGTCACCCTGGCATATCACGAGTGAAGCTCGATATCTCAACAGTTGTATCCACTCTTGATTGGTCAATACGAGTTATGTTGTTGGTGGATTGAGTGTTACAAGCAACCGTTGATGGTAATGGTTGCCTTGATTTTTTAGAGCACATGGATGTGTCTGAGGTTTCACTTCTGTTAGGAGAGATGGCAATGAGTTCATTGGTGGATGGGCTCAATGCTTTATCCCTTAGCTCTTCGGCACTCTTGGTCTCAATTTTCTTGGGGTCTACAACCACTTGCAACTGCCGTTGTTTTCTTCGTTGTTTTGTCCTCTTTTTCTTGGGCAATTGCGGTGTCTTCTTAAAGGACTCAAGACCGTGAACTAGGTCAATCATTGATGTGCTTGGATGGGCCTTAGCACTCTCTTTCTCTAGTGTGTCCTCATGGGACATAGCTACGGCCTAGTGAATAGCCCTGCTAGGTTGTGAGGGTACAACTGCCTCTCTTTTTGGAGAGTCTATCTCTTCAGCTAATTCCCCACTGTTTAGCTCCTCAAGCCTAGGCTTTAGGTGCTTTGGAAGTGCTGGAGTTGTCAAGGAAGTTTGTTGGGACATCTCCTCCACAGGTGAATGGCTAAGGAAATGTTCCGCAAGGGGCATTGTCATGACCGAGGGCTGTGACTGCTGTGATCCCTGATTGGGAGTAGCAGCAGCTAGTTCAGTGGGCTGGCTACTATTGGTGGATTGCGGTGTCAAGTCCTTAGACCGATTGGAAGTGGTCATGTCTTTTGTTGCCCTTTGAGCATTCACTTGTGTAGATTGAGCATCAGCTAATCTAGTCACATTAGGTTGCACATGCATATCCTTGGGCCGAGAGCTATGGGTGGTGTCATGTCCCACCTCTTGGACATCTAGAAGCTTAGACAGAGATAGAGGTTGGGATTGAGTAGCTGCACTTGATGACTACTGTTGTGCTTCATGTGTCCATTTAGGGAAAGAGGGTGTAGGAGATTTGGGACTCTTAGGTGGACTTGGCACTGGTTGAAAGATTTGCTCGCGACTATTAGACAATTGTGCCATTTTCTTTGTTGAGCAATCAGCCTTCTTATGAGTAGCATTGTGCCTGTGGTACTCATGATCCTCTTGGGAACTCAAAAGCTCATTGAGCACTAGTGGTCTTTGTGCACGCTCAATGGTTACATCTAACATCTGCTTATTAAGCATGCTAGGCTCTTCCTTCCTAATACTCATGTTTGGTTTCTTGCCCCGAGACCTGGATTTTCTCTTAGATTTCCTCATGTGCCTCTTTGCTTTTGATGTAATCTAGCCTTCAGCTGATAAAGGTGGTTTAGCAGGGGGTTTTGGTACCCAAATCCATTGGTTACCTACGTAATATCCTTGGGCATGTAGCGACGCTTTGGATATCCATCATGCCATTATGCTGGCTCTCCATCAATACCTTCGTCCATAAGGCTTGGGCTTCTTTTGTGGCCTTCTACGATATTTGTAAGTCCAAAGCCTATCCTTGGCATTGTCTTCTAACCTTCTTGTTTCAAGCATGGCCTCGCTCACTGATTCTTTCTTTTCAACCTGTGCGTGTATCAACTCTTTCAATAGGTCCTTGCTCTCATTACTAGGCTTGCTTGTTATGTCAACACCTTCCTTTCCTTTCCCTCGAGGTTTGATGAGGTCACCCTTGCTAAAGGTTGTGACTATCCTCACACCAGGTAGTGTCAAGTGTATCCTCTGTGCTACATAATCGGCCTCACACTTGGTCGCCCTTTTGAAGGGTCTTCCTAGGAGGATTTCCTTTCCATAATTAGCACTATTTAGAGGAATATGAAATAGGATAGGCAAGCTCTCATTTTCAACTATTGCGAGGATTTTGAACTTTCCTATAAGTGCTTGAGGGTGTCCCCTGTAAGGACTAAGAGTTGCATTAGTCAGTGTGAGCTCTGGTTGGCCTAGTAGGGTCCATGCTCATAGGTCAAGATATTAAAATCTACTCCATCGATCAAAGCATCGATAGTGTGCTCTCTTTTCACGGTGAGTTTGACTCTAAGATAAGCAGGTGGTACTATGTCTTCATCTTCTGGGTCTTGCCTTGTAAATTTAAGCCTTTTGACAAATGCCCTTGCGTCCCCAACTGTATGACCAGATGTGGGTTCTCCATTGATGTCTTGGATCATATGTGTAGTGCTATTCAAGGTGCATCTATCATCAGGACTGTCATATCTAGTTATCCTCGCAGTTATAGCTTGATGTTATTGATTTTTGCTTTGACTAGATGCAGTCCGAATGCAACACATACGTGTTTTTGCAGTGTGACCTTTTTGCCCTTGTTGGCTAGGTTGGCCCATTGAGGTTCTAGGGTCTCTGTTTGCCTTTGTTTTGTTAGGGGATTTTAGTTGCTCTTTTGTAGGTGCGAATCCATGCTTGTGTAAAGCCATGACTACACTAGGATCTAATTTGGAGGACCTATCACGATGCACATTTTCTCTGCAACCTACTTGGGGGAGGTGCGGAGGGGGGAGAGCCCCCTCTGTGGGGGTCCGGGGGGGGGGGGGGGGGGGGGCAGTCCCCCTCGGCCTATAGGGCCGTTACAATAAATGCCATGTGAGATTTGAAGGACCGTTCGTAGCCAAATTTTGAACTACTTGCTCTAGATTTCAGCCCAGTGATCAATCTATGATATGGTTTTGGCTCTATATGGTCTCTCGGTCAGTTTTAGGGTCTACAGATTAAAATTTGAAAAAATCCAAATTTGACCCAACAGGTCCGAACTGCAGGGGCCGAATGCCCGATTCGGCCCACGTCCGAATGGTCAAAGGCCGAATGTAACGGGTCCAAATGTCAAATTTGGCCACTCCAAGTGTGGTTGTCCGAGGGCCGGGTCGCCAAATGCGCTGAGGGCTGAGTCATGAGGGTCGAGTCAAGTGGGTCAAGGGCCGAATTGTGAATTCAGCCGGATCGAATGTCAACTTGTTTGAGTGGGGTTGGACTGAGTTGGCAGGGTCGAGGGCCGAATTTCAAAGTTGGTCCGAATGCTTCACTCGGGCGGGCCGAGTGAAAGGCGTCCGAGTGTAGTTGGTCAAGGGCCGAATACTAAAAAGCTGAATGGCTGAGTGGTTCGAGGGCCGAATGGCTAAGTGGTTCGAGGGCCGAATGGCCGAGTGGTCCAAGGGCTGATTTTGGGACTCGGCCCAAAATCGCCGTCACTGGATGGGCTGAGCATGACTCGATTTTTGCTAGACTTCAAAGAATTCATTGCGTCGAGCGATCGAGGTCTTCCTACCTATTGAGCACCCCTAGATCCAAGCTACTCATGTAGGGGAAGGTGTGGAATTACTTGGGCTGGACAAATAACTCCTAGATGACCAGATCGAAGCAGGTCCATGTGATGAAGCTCTTTCCCTCTCTCTTGCTCTCCTGAAATCCTGCAATGCAAAATGTTGCCTTTCTTGCCACTCATGGCCCCTTATCACCCTGCCTAGGCCTGCACTCACCTTAGTCTTGCTCCCTTCACCAACATTTAACCCAAAAATTCATTTTTTGCCCTTCTTTTCCCTGTTTCAACCTGTTATATAACAACAGAAAACCTTACTGCATGCTCCAATGTTTTGCCTCTATCCTTCCTAAATGCAAGAAAAAATCATAAGGGAAACACCTACACTACTCCATCATGCTTTTCCAAGTCCAAAAACCAAAAAACTAGTTGCTAAGGAGATCGAATACCTCTTCAAACTCCCTCGCTTCCTACATATCTATCTCAAGCAGCGGTTTGGAAAAAACCCTACTTCTATGCTTGATTCGAAGCGTGCAAGCGCTCAAGGCTTGAATCCATTGGTCTTGGCAATGGAACCAAAATGTGGGAGCTCTCCCTCAATTGCTGTAAGAGAGGGGGATTTAATAACGGGGAAATACTAGCTACATTGGCTGGTATATAAGGTGAGAGAGACTTAATTTTTCATTATCAGATAAATATACAAGTCTTCTTTCTCCTTCACCTTGCTCTCCAAGATTCCATGTCTTCCTTCCCTCTCTTCTAGTCTTTCTCTCTCTATTTCTAGTCTTTCTTTCTCCTTGTAACTGTCTTTCTCTCTTCTGCTCTTCTTCTTCTTCTTCTCTGCAGTCTTCTCTCTCCTCTTTCTCTCTCCCAATTCCTCTCCTTGACAATTGGTATCAGAGCCTAGGTTCTTGGTCCCAGTTAGTCCCTCATTTTACCCAGTTACAACTTTCTAGTTACATAGAATTTTGAGTCACTTGTACACAGGTACATGGAGCAGTAGGGGAGTTCCCAAAGATTTCTGGACCACAAGGATTGCAGGCAGGAGCATTAATGGCAGCTTGGACCAAGTTTGGAGGAAGGAAGACCGACTTTGGCAACTCGTGGGTCATTTTTGGCCCATTTTGAAGGTAAACTCTTAGTAACCGTGGTCACAAGAGTTAGAAAAAAGTCTAGCTGGGTTTACTTTTCAGGGAGGGTCTTCTCTCTCCTCATTTCTTAAGCTTCCTGCAAGCTCCCATAGAGGAAATCAAGCCCAAATCTTGCTCCCCCCCTCTTAAGCATCTGCCCTTCCCCTTTCAATTCTGAAGCTCAAGAGCCACAAACCAAGCAGGGTTGAGCTGTGGTGGCCATCTCCAACCCTCCAGGAGCAGCCCCGTAAATTGCGACGCAAAATGCAGGCTGCTTCCTGGCCTGTTTGACAGCACCCCAGCCCTCCTCTCCTTCCTGGCTCTCACTCCCAGCTCATTGCAGGTCCCCTGAGCAAGATTGAAGCCTTCCTTCTCAGCTTCTTGGACTCCTCTTCCACTTCAAGAAACCTTGATCATGTACAATCCATGGCAGCCATGAAAGCTTGGCATCA
Organism: Lygodium microphyllum; assembly: GCF_053477565.2. Taxonomy (NCBI): domain Eukaryota; kingdom Viridiplantae; phylum Streptophyta; class Polypodiopsida; order Schizaeales; family Lygodiaceae; genus Lygodium; species Lygodium microphyllum. Next base: position 7,765,358 of record NC_141150.1, on the reverse strand, counting down.
AGCTCAAAAATCTTGAAGATTTTGGTATTTTCTTGGTCCCGAGAGTCCCTCTTCAAGCCTAGCTCAAGATTTCGACCATCAAGAAGCACGGGAAGAAGATTAGAAGTAAGATTCGAAGACATGCACTTGTGGGCAGTCATGGCTATGAAACTAGAGCTTCAATTTCAGCAAGAGCTTTTACTTAAATTGAAATCATGCTATTGTATTTTTATTATAACATTATACAAGACCATTAATCAACTTAAATCTATTTCATACAATTGTGCATCTAAACGATTTTTGTTGTGTTTTTTACATTAAGAAAAAATAGGACACACACTCACACATCCTCTCTCTCTCTCTCTCTATCTATCTATCTGTGAATCATATTTACTAACAGAATATGTAATGAGTTAGTGTATTTTACATGGCATTTTCTAAATCTTTTACATTGTGCAGTTATAAAATTTCTTTGAAAATTATAAGAATTCTTTTCATGAGCACTATGCAATTTCTTTGGTTAGGGTCTATTTGGTCAATGTTTTTCATTATGATAAAACACATGTTTTTCTTTAGTGTAGAACATTATAAAATTTGATTTTCATACATGTGTGCTTCTCAATCTTGTATTGTCTATGTGAGTTTTCTATGTTTCATACATATCCTATATTACAATAAAATTCACTTGCAATTCATAAATTTATGTTTTGCCACATACTTAAACACTGGTCTTCATTTACTGTAGAGACTTGAGAGTTAGCGCCTTTGCAAAAGCGTTGCATATTTTCTTGGTATAGCCTAAATCATTGAGCACAAATGAGCAAATCTCGTTTATCAATAGCAACATGATTGCCCTTGTAAAATTTTATCATGGGACATGAGGCCATGCACATGCTACTACAATAACAAGGCTTCAAAAGGTTGGTTTCTGATTTAGTTTGAATGTAAGAGGAATCTACATTTTTGTTCCATGATGCTAGAGAATGCACTAAAGACCTTAGAGGATCTCAAGGAGTTAGAACTAGCATAAGCTTTGAGAGAGAAGCTAGCATTCTAGAATACAAAGTGGAAAGAGGAGGGTGCAGACCACCATAGGTGGAAGTATATACTCCAGTCCCCCACGTCAAGCAGGTGTTTCATCATGGGTGAGCATCATTATACACACGATCATAAATCATCACTAATGTGCACCATCAATTGGTATCCCATCCAATGCCCTCAAGCCCGACAATATGATAGACCAAGGTGCCTTTGGAGAGTGCATGGAGGTCAATATAAGTGAGTTACTTAGTTCCCTCTTGAAATTGTATATTGCACCAAAATGTATAAGAGATTAGATAGCACAAAGCTACCATTAAATCCAAGTGAAGTGCGGCATGGCAGAAAGTTAATTCATCGATTGTCTAATGCATCACCTACACCAATAATCCCCCTAGGTTATTGTATTCCCTCTCTTTAACAATGGGATATTAAACGATATACTTCTATGAAGCTCCTCTTGCAAAATATGAATATAGAAGAAAAATTTAGCACCTCCACAAGTCCTCATATGGTTTCAAACCTAATCCTATTGTGGAGCCTAGTGTTGAAATGATCCATTTCAGTATCCAAAAGGATATATAGAATTGCAACAAAAAATAGATAAAGATAGCTCTAGTGGAGCATCAGAGGAAGAAACTACTCCCTTGAAGGAGTCAGATGATCGATATTTAGAAGTACTCCATGGAACCTTCATCAGAGAGGTAGAAGATGAAAAGCAATTGCCTTTTATTGATGTAAATGGCATAGAAAGACATCTCAAAGTCACTAGCAATAGCCTTCCAAAAGAGGAGATGTTAACCCTTCATAACCTATTGAAACTTTTATGTTTTTTCTTGGACTTAGAAAGAATTAAAGGGAATTAATTCCACTATATCTCAACATCACATTGACCTAGAGCTTGATGCTAAGCCAGTACAGTAATGTCAAAACTACAGGAATCCTAACTATTCAGCCCTAGTCAAGACGACAGAGTTGTTAATGCTCATAGAAGATCAATTCATCTATCCATTGGCCAACAGTGAATGGGTTTTTTCCATCATGGTCATGCCAAAGAAGAATAGAAATCTCTATATCTATGTGAACTTCTGAAAGCTAAACTCCAAAACAAAGATAGATCATTTTCCTATCCCCTTCACTGACCAACTATTAGACACAATGGTAGGTCATGAACTCTATTCCTTGGTGGATGGCTGTAGTGGATAAAATCAAGTGTAGATTGTATAAGAAGACTAGTCCAAAATAACCTTCACCACAGAATTGGGACCTATGATTATAGGGTGATGCCGTTTGAGCTCTGTAGTAACATTCCTACTACATTTTAGCGAGTCAAGATGGTTACATTCAAATATCACTTGCATGATTTCATTGAGGTCTATTTAGATTATTTTTGTGTCTTGAGCCTGCTCTGCAACCATTTGGGGAACTTGGAGGAGTGCTTTGGAGTATGGGATCTCTCTCAATCCCAAGGAAAGAGGTAGAGTTCATTTAGATAGATGACTATGAAGAAGCCTTTAATACCTTGAATTAGTGCTTGGTTAAAATACCTATCATGCAACCTCTTAACTGGATGAAGGAATTCCATATGCACAATGATACATCAGTTGAAGGGCTAGATGCAAATATCTATCTCAAATGCTCCTCAAAGCTAGACCAACCAATTTATTATGTCAGTCTAAAAGTCATGGATAGAAAGCGCAACTATAAAATGATAGAGCTTGAGTGCTTGGTGATGGTGTTTGCCTTGGAGAGGTTTCATCGTTACCTTTTGTCAACACCGTTCAAGTTTTACATAGATCATGAGACTCTATAGTTCTTAATGAACAAGGCCAATGTGAAAGGCAAAATGATGATATGGCTACTCCTATTCTAGGAGTTTGATTTCAAAGTGGTTAGTAAACTTGGTCATTTTCATGTCCTGGCCAATCATCTATCGCAAAACCCTCAAAGTGATGAAGAGAAGAGAGATAATCTAGACCTTCTTGATGTAGCTTTGTTTCTAGTAGAGACTGACCCCATGGTATGCAAACATTGCCAAACTATTGGCTACACAACAATACCCCCCTGGTATGTCTAGTAGAGAGAAAAATAAGCTTTTGTTGGAATCAACTCCCTACACCTTACTAGGTAGTGCTCTGTACAAGAAAGGTAAAGATGAAGTATTGTAGAGATGCATAGCAAGAGATGAGATTGGAATCATCTTGAAGGCATGCCAGGATTAGCCATGTGATGGACACTTTGCAAGAGAAGCAACAGCCAAGAAAGCTCTACTGATAGGATACTAGTGTCCAACCCTCCATAAAGATGCCTATGATTATTATAAGCATTGTAATGCTTGTTAATGAATGGGAAAGCCCACAAAAATTAGTACCATGCTATTATAGCCTATCCTTCCCTTGAAGGGATTTGAGATATGGGGCATTGACTTTGACTCTCCAATCAAACAAAAGTAGAATAAATACATTCTGGTATTACTGATTATGTGACAAAGTGGTATCAAGCCAAAGCTCTCAAGTGAGATGATAGCAATAGTGTGGCTTTGTTCTTGTATAAAAATATTATCACTTGCCTTGATAGCGCCTTGGAGTTGGTGAGTGATAGAGGCACTCACTTTCTAAATAAGATCATGGAAGAGCTAAGGGAGATCTACATGATTTACCATCGTAAGTCCATACCCTATTATCCAAGAGAAAATGGCCAAGTCGAAGTCACCAATCACATCCTCTCCTGGCATGAATGATTTTTGCCTATCACCATGATTGAGATGATCGACTTACAAAAGACCTCTAGGAATACAGAACCTCCCATAAGGCCATAATAGGATAGACACCTTTCCAGTTGGTCTATGGTATAAAAGCTATCTTTCTTGTTGAGATGGAATTTCCCTCTTTGCGAGTGGCTATCACAAAATGATTAGGAGATGCTGAGTTCATGCATTGCTATCTCTTGCACTTAGAATATTTTCACAAGACTCAAAGGATGGCCTTCTAGTGCATGGAAGCTACATAAACTCAACACAAATTTTACCATGACAACTTCATTAAATAGAGAGAATTCAAAGAATGTGATCTTGTCCTAGCCTATGATTCGCACTTTGACAAGTTTCTTGAAAAGCTTCAATAACATTTGATGATAGCTTCTATTCCCCTTTGGCATCGCTCCTTAACTCTCATGCTACTTCTGATAGTCATCATCATTTGAATTATGTTGATGAAGTAGATGATTTCTATTGTACCCTCTATTCCAGCTCCTGCCCCTCCTCTATTCCCCTTCCTTCCAATCCAATAAATGTGGTGTGAATGGTTCTAAACATAGATATTCTGTCAAGATTGTGGGAGAGAAGGAAGAAGTCTCACTTGAAGCTTTCTTGCTTGCACAATGGGGGAATACACACAAGGGTGGAGGCTGAAAACAGTTTTCCTCTTCTTAGTTGTGTAAGCCAAAAGAACTCTAGTACAAAGAAATAGAAGAACCCTATATATGGGTCTCAAACCAAACTCAACTAACTAAGGTGGCATACTAATTGAGCCACGAACTAGAGTAGATAAGGATAGCTATCATGTAGCTATTATTCATGGGCGGTATACCAACCGCGTCTGACAAGTCGGTGACATAAATACACAATGGTCACCCTGGCGTATCACGAGTGGAGCTCGATATCTCAACACTCCCCCTCGAGCTCAATCCCAATTCCTGCACACCAAGCAGGTCTCTAAACTTGCGCAGCTTCTCTGTGCCCAATGCCTTCGTGAATATGTCAGCTACCTGATCCTCTGTGCTGACATAAACTAGATCAATAAGACCTAGTAAAACCCTCTCTCCCACATAATGATAATGCACCTCAATGTGCTTTGTTCTAGCATGATAGACTGGGTTATTTGCCAAGTGTATACTACTCATGTTGTCACAATAAATGACAACTGGCCCATCTGTAGACTGATGCATATCATAAAGTAGCTTATGCAACCAAGCTACCTCACATGCAGCCATTGCTGCACCCCTGTACTCGACCTCTGTGCTCGACAAGGAAACTGTAGGCTGTTTCTTACTGCTCCAAGTAACTGTAGCACTCCCAAAAGAGAACACATATCCACTGGTAGATGGTCTATCAGAAATACTACCAGCCCAATCAGCATCAGTGTATCCATGCAGCTGTATCTGAACCCCAGTCTCATAAAATAGTCCATACTGCAATGTGGACTTCACATACCTAAGTATACATCTAGCCGCATCCAAATGCGGTTTCCTTGTAAACTGACTTACCAATCCAACAGCATAGCTCAAATTTGGCCTGGTAATAGTCATATAAATCAAACTTCCTACTATGCGTCTGTACATAGTAGGGTCTTGCCTCTGCAAGAGCTGTATCCCACTTGGTGATCTAATCACCTCAATGCCCAAGAAATAACGCAGCTCTCCCAAATCCTTCATCTCAAACTTCTGCTTCAATAGCATTTTCACATGAAGGATATCTTCATCACTGTCACCTGTCATAATCAAATCATCAACATAAATGACAAGTAGCATAATACCTTTCTCTGTTTTTCTCACATAAAGTGAGAAATCTGCCTTGGAAATCTGAAAGTCAATAGTGACAAGATACTATCCTATCTTATCAGACCATGCTCTAGGTGCTTGCTTCAAGCCATACAAGGCTTTCTTCAACCTGCAAACAAACTCAGGATGAACAACATGCACATAACCTGGTGGCTGCTCCATATAGACATCTTCTTGCAAATCACCATGCAAGAAGGCATTCTTTACATCCATCTGATGTAAAGACCATCCCTTTGATGCAGCCATAGCAATGACTGCTCTTACGGTTGCCATCCTTGCAACTGGACTGAATGTTTCTTCATAGTCAATGCCATATGTTTTTGCATACCCCTTGACTACTAATCTTGCCTTGTATCTGTTCACAGAACCATCTGCATTGTGGTTCACCTTATAAACCCACTTACAGCCAATTGCATTTTTACCTTTAGGCAAAGGTACCAATTCCCATGTAGCATTTGCTTCCAAGGCATCCATTTCTTCATCCATGGCTTTCTCCCATTTTTCCTTTTCCATGGCTTCCTCAAAAGAAGTGGGTTCTGGTTCCTGTATCACTTTAACCATATATGCATAGTGAATGGCTGTAAATCCATCATATTTCAGCCTATCCACAGGATACCTAACTCTCGTAGACCTGCGCAAAGTAGGTTTACTCCCAGGTGCTCTCAAAACATCCCTGGTCTTCCTTACTCCAGGTGTAACAATAGAAGGAATACCCAACTCATCATCAATACTCTGTTCTGAGCCACTGGATTCACCATCCACATAAGAGTGACCTGCATTCACATCAAACATGGGCTGATCAACCTTCTCTTTTCCTTTTCGTAATACGTGCATACCACTATCTGCATTACTTTGAGAAGATTCTCCTGATCTTAATCTGCCTGTCCATGGCGAAGAATGTGAACCACTGCCAGAGGATGCTCCAGGTCCACTAATATTTTGTGACTGCTGCTGTGAATTCTGTGCAGCATTACCATTTTGTGCATCTACATCATCAATCACATTTACTGGTTTATACTAGCTACTCATCTCATCAAAAACAACATCTCTGCTCACTGTAAACTTACGAGTAGAAGGGTTATAGCATCTATACCCTTTTTGCTGCAGAGAGTAACCAATAAAGATGCACTTCTCAGCTTTTGGATCCAACTTGGATCTCAACTCATCTGGCACATGTACATAGGCAATGCAACCAAAAAATTTTAAATGAGAAATATCTAGTTTCCTACCAGTATACCTCTCCTCTGGAGTCATTCCATGTATTGCTGCAGTGGGAGTCCTATTCATTATGTAGACTGCTGTAGCAACTGCTTCAGCCCAATAAAAATCTGGCAAGTCTTTTTTATTGAGCATGGCACGAGATACCTCTCCAATATGCCTATTTTTCCTTTCTGCAATTCCATTTTGTTGTGGGGTATGACTGCATGAATATTGATGCTTTATGCCATGCTCCTGCAGGAACCTTGCAAACTCATTTGAGAGGTACTCTCCCCCTCCATCTGACCTTAGGCATTTTATCTGCAGGCCTGTTTCTTTTTCAACCATAGCTTTAAGAGTTTTGAAATACCCAAAAACTTCACTTTTCTTTTTCATAAAATACACCCAAACTTTTCTACTATAGTCATCAATAAAACTGACAAAATAATGACAGCCTCCAAGAGATACAGCTTTAGTTGTCCACACATCAGAGTGGATTAATTCCAATGGCTTCTTACTCTCTTGAACATGTCTAGGAAATGGTTTCCTTGCCTGTTTTCCAAATTGGCAGGCTTCACATACCTTATGCATTTCTGCAACCTTGAATTTTGGCAAACCTGCAACAATATGTTGGGCCTGCATTGATTTAAGTCGCTGTACATTAACATGACCAATGCGTTTATGCCAGATATCAATATCTGCAACTACACCGGTCCCATGTGCAAATATTGCTGCACTCAATTCAGGCATGTCTGCATCCAACGTAAACATTCTACCCTTCTTCTTTCCTTTTGCTATCAAGCGACCTTTATTTTCATATCCTCAACAAAGCATCCATGAGGATTAAATGTGACCTGCAAGCCCTGCTCAACCATTTGACCAACAGAAACCAGATTCTTGGTGATATTCGGGACATGAAATACATCAGACAAGTATTTCTTTTTCCCATCCTGCATAGACAAGGGAATTTTTCCAATCTGCACAATAGGATGTGCAGTATCATCACCAGTCTCCACAAATCCTGGTTTTTTCATTTTTCTTGCATCCTCCATCCATTCTGCATGACCTGTCATGTGGCTTGATGCACCTGAGTCAACATACCATCCATCATTGCTTTCTTCTGCACTTGTCACAGAATTGTTCATGTGCTGCACCATAAACAAGTGCTCATTTCTGTCATCACCCTGTCTACTAGAAGATGCATAATTCCCTTGTTGCAGTTTTCCATTCATGATGTCATTCTGCTTTTTATAGCAGTCTTTAGCCATATGACCCATTTTACCACAATAGTAGCATTCAACATTACTGTTTGCATTTTGGCCTCTTTGCCATCCACCACGGCCTCTTTGGCTCCCCCTGCCTCTAGAGTTACCACGTCCTCCTCCATAGGACTGGTTTTCTTAAGTTTGCTGCATATTCTGATTTTTGCCATGGCCTCCAAATCGGCCTCCTCTACCTCTGCCTCTACCTCTTCCAGCATTTGAGTAGAAGACAGCTTCTTTTGAAGTTCCTCCTGAAGAAGATGCACCACCATTTCTTTGCTCCTCAGAAATTAGAAGAGCAATCAACTCCTCAAAATCAAGAAATTTTTCACGAACTGAAATGAATGTTCGGAACTGTGCATAATCCTTTCCTAGACCATTCAAGGTCACGAAAACTAAATCATCATCTTCCATTGGCGACCCAATGGAAGCAAGTGCATATGCAGTCTTCTTCACCTTCATGTGGTAGTCGTTGATACTCATACTTTCTCTTTGCACATTATGCAACTCTTGCTTGAGCTGCATTTTCCTGGCTTGCGTATTTGTGCTATACATTTTTGACAAAGTATCCCATGCCTCCTTTGGCGTACTTGCATCCTGAATATGCACAATCATAGAGTCTGAAATACTGATAGACAGCCAATACATAACTTTCCTCGCTCTCTCATGCCATGTTTTGAATGCCTGCATTTGTTGTTGATTGGGAACATCAGGAAGAACTGGTTCTTCTTCATTTCCTGCAACAAATTCCCAATATCCTTTTCCCATAAGGAAATTTGTCATTCTAAACTTCCATGCTTGGAAGTTGTTCTTGTCAAGCTTTTCAGTGACAATCTGTGAAAGAGAATCAGATGCCATTACAGAACACTACAAAAAATTCTGTCACTGCAAAGAACACAGCTTCAGCCTCACAAGGGCAAATCTGCAAAACTGACGAAAGTGGTATTTGACCACACAGTCACTTCCTAGTGATGATTTTGCATCAACAGGCAACAGGGATGATTCTGTAACTCCCAATGTCTCTGCGCACAGGCATACAATGCAATTTCTACAGTAACTTTTCACCGACATGTAGAACAGTGGTTGCATAGCATAAAACTAGGCCTTTTCCTGAGTGCGTGCAGAAAACTTTCGCCTCCAAAACAGGCCCCGAAATGGCCTCAAATCAAAAAAACAAGGTCGCCAAGGGCTAAAGCCCTTACCCGCAACATATGCTGCCCTCTTGCTTCACTGCGAAGGGCGTCTCAACCTGAGACAATGCACTCCTGCATTTTTCGGCTGTGCTACCTGCAGAGATCTGCTCACAAAACAGAAAATGAAAGCAACACTGCTCCTCTTACCAGAACATCGCGAGCTTTGCTTGCTTTCTTGAGCTCCTTACCACAAACAAGGCTCTGATACCATGCCAAGATTGTGGGAGAGAATGAAGGAGTCTCACTTGAAGCTTTCTTGCTTGCACAATGGGAGAATACACACAAGGGTGGAGGCTGAAAACAGTTTTCCTCTTCTTAGTTATGTAAGCCAAAAGAACTCTAGTACAAAGAAATAGAAGAACCCTATATATGGGTCTCAAACCAAACTCAACTAACTAAGGTGGCATACTAACTGAGCCACGAACTAGAGTAGATAAGGATAGCTATCATGTAGCTATTATTCATGGGCGGTGTACCAACCGCGTCTGATAAGTCGGTGAAATAAATACACAACGGTCACCCTGGCGTATCACGAGTGGAGCTCGATATCTCAAAATATTCTTGCTTTTGAGAAATAAAAAAATAAAAAAGGAGAAAAAATATAGATTACGGGAGAAAATGACTTTGCTCCTGCCATGCTGATCTATTCTTTTGAGAAAAGATAAAAACACCCTCGGGTATAGAGAAAGAAAAAAAGAAAACAATCTATTATGTGAGAAAAGAAAAAAATTCCATGTCATAGCAAGTCTCACTCCAAGAAAAGGTCGCAAACCCCCTTGGACAAAAAGTTGGCTATGGAAAAGATGGTGACACCCTGAAAAAGTGAACGGTTAGTTGATTTTTAAGTTATTAGGAACTGCGTGTTTAGCGCGAATTTGCGTGGAAAAGTGGGTGAATATAGTTTATTTTAGTAATTAATTGTAATTAAGGGATAATGAAAATAAATAAAGCTTAAAAATAAATACCTGGTAGGGGTGTGTATGCAATAAACTCAAGGCGCACTGAGTAGTCCCAAAATGCAAGGAATCCAGTCAAAAAAACGAACACCACTGATGATTGAAAAAAATAAAACACCTTAGTGTTTTTGTATTATTTTGATTTTTTTAATTTTTTATATTTGTTAATTTTTTATTTTTATTTATTTTTTTAAAGTTATATTTTAGGTGTGTTTGTATTTTGTACATGGTTTGGTTGTGTTTGTTTGTTATTTTACATTACTTCTCTTGATGATCTTTTTTGGATATAGTTCCAAAGCCATCTCCCTTGGTGCACTATGTCCCTATTACTTCAACGGATATCTAAATCCTACAGTAGGTAGAATATCTTCATTCAACCCAAGTTTCTACTTTATCATCTACCTCCCTAGGTACGCCTCTTCTTCAATAAATATTTGACATCATTGACAAGATGAAGCTGATCTGCATTGACAATCCTTGAGAGTGATATGATCTTTCATCCTAACACGATGGGAATGTGAGTATGGGTTTCCCTCTGTATTCATTAACAGAGCATGAGACAGAGGATGGGATGGGTGAGCTATGTGGATGGAGTGCTGCACATATGGGTTGGGCCTCTCAATAATGTGAAAAGCACGATTTGTCTACTATAAGGCTCATGGTCTTCCTTCTTGTACCATATGCCAATATAGGACAAGATGCACTACTATACCATCGATTGCACACAAGGCATACAACCTTTACACAAGTGATAGTGAGGATTATATTAATGGGTATCAGGTTTCAGGTTGCCTTCCTATATATATCAATAGAGCATACAAGAGGGAGGGGGGCAAAGTATGACTGACCTTTTATTTTCACCAACAGAGAGATAAGGTTTGAGGGATATTATGATAATTGGCGATCATTCCATTTCCCTTTGCACACACAGGATGGGCCTCTGCAAAACTACAATAAGACACATCACTCTATTCTTTACACTATACAACAAGGCTTTCTAGATTTCCTTCTCGCATCTATGCCATATAGGGTGGGATACACTAATGTACCATCAATTGTGCACACTTCATACTCTCTCTTTTCCCTTTATCTACTTGTCTATTTCTAAATCGGGTGTGATTTATGGGTATCTATTATCCCTTTTTGCATAACATGAGCCATGGGGCAAGAGATTGATCTATCATTCCAATATAAGTGACTATTTCGCGGAGCGCTATATTCTTGGTCTCAATGAGAAACTAATGGTCTTCATCAACAATGCTATCTCCTTGGGTGATGCCGCATGGTCCTTGCCATAATTGGAGTGTGTTGTGCCGAGCCATAATTCCTCCTATAGTCAACTTCGATCTCTCAATAAGTGACAATAATAATTTTTGACAACTGATAAAATGAGCAAAGTGTTTCTAAGCCTATCTCTTTCGTTTATGAGCATATGTTATGTTTTAAGTATGGGGACATATAAGGGTTGGGTCAAGTATCACTATTTAGATATTGTTGATTAGCATAATCAAACTATTTAGGTATTAAATATGGAGACACATCCTTGTGTGTCTATTCTACATAAACTCATGATATATCTCCTATAAACCTTTGATTGCCATTATTTTCTTTTGATGCCATGCTAGGGTCTCTTCCCTACCCATCTAACGTGTTATGCATAATTCCTTGGGGTTTTCCCTTCCTTATTTTGTCAATTTTTATTTTCTTAGTGTGAATGTATCCTTGCTTCATTGAAAATAGAATCTAACCTCATGAGCCTATTTGTCCTTTAAATTGGACACTTTTCCTTGTTACAAACTCTCGTCTTGAGTTACGATTCATTTGTTATTAATTTTTTAAGGATTTTTTGTGAATCCAATATGTTTCCATGCAAATACACATTTTTCACATCAAAACCATGGTCTGACCTTACAGTCCTAATCATCCCATTGGATGACACATTTTTTATTTTTATTACTCATCATTGCGACACACAGTTTGGTCGTTATTAGTTTTTGCATGATTACAAATATTTTTAAATTGTGTTTTTGTCATTTTCTCATGTGAACATATTTTATTTTCATGCAAACTATGTTTCAACTTAATAGCCCTTTGTGGCTCATCAAACCTAACCTTTTTTCTTTTTCATGCCTCCCCTTCTGGCACACAGATTTCTTGTCATTAAAATTTTATTGTGTTTTCTTATACATTTTTGTTGTTCTTTTCATGTGAATGCATCCCACTACCCACCACAGAACCACATTTTGAGAGAGGCCTCTTGAGCACTTCGCCTTGACATTCTTTCTTTTCATTGCACTCTGTTTTGACTCATGGATTCTCCTAAATTAATATTTGAATCCTTTTACATGTGTCTTTTTTAATATTGTCCCATGTGAGCCCGCCCCTTTCACTACTAACCTATATTCTATGTTTTGACTCAATAGCCATGTGCAACTCGTCACCTTAGTCATTTTTTCTTTTTACCGCACTTTGTTTCAACAAAAAACTTGTCATGATTAATTTTTCAATTTTTTGTCATATATGTTATTTGCTATTTTTTTCATGTGAACCCCCCCTTTTTGATGCCAAACACCTCATTTGGGTTGTTGATCCTATTCGTGCTATTGCTGTGGCCAAGATGGGGGGCTAATGGTGTGGGGTTGTGTTGTTTTGACCTATCTATTTGCTCGCATGAATGCCACCTTCGTTTCATGCCACGCGTCCTCATGTTAGTGACCTTGTCCATGCTCCCATGCCCTATTTTGCTTCCATCAATGTAATTTTTTTTACCTTGCCCCACCTGCGTGTTCGTGATGCGTGGGGTTCCCAACCACCTCTCTATTATTATGATTAATTTATTTATTAATTCTCTCTCTCCTCCCCCATCTACTATTCTTTTCTTATTTTTTCTTTTTCTTTAAGTTTTTTAATTTTTTAATTTTTTATCTCCTCTCCCTCTCCGTTTGTCTCCCCGTAACCACCCCCTCTCTCTCTCTCCCTCCCCCTCTCTGCATGCCCTGACCCCCTCAACCTCTCTCCCCACCTTCTTCTATTCCCCTTATTCCCCTCCCTTCATTTTTTCTCCTCCTTCTCTTCCCTTCTTCCCCTCCTCTTCTTCATCCTCCTCCTTCCTTCTCTCTCTCTCTCTCTCTCGCTCTCTCCCACCTCCCTTACTCTCCTTTCCTTCCCTTATTTTGCCTGTCCCCGCCCAGTGTCAACGCCCCTGATGCTTGACACCGCCGCCTAACAAACACCGCCATTGGTCGAACGTCACTCCACTTGCAACGTTCTCCCGGTCGTTGGATGCCTGCCCTCTGTCGCACGCTTGCCCCCCTTCACGCACTTGCGCCGCTAAACCTATTGGAGGCTCCAATCGCTCTGCTTCCTTCCCCACTTATGGCCACTGCAGTGCCTCCCCGATGTCCTCCTTCGTCTTCTCCCCTCTTCTTTTCTATCCTCCGCTTCCTCTCTTCTTCCCCTCCTCCCCACCTTCTTCTCCACCTCTTCCCCTTCTTCCTCCTCCCCACAACCCATCTTTCCACACCCCACCCCTTAGACCCCTTTCCCACCCCCTTCCGAACCCCCCTATCTTTTAAAAAATAAAAACAATTTTTAATTAAAAAAAGTCAACCATACACAACCACACCCCATTACCCCCCCATTTTGGCTCTCCTTTCCATGCACTCTCCTCGCCTCCCCTCGTGTCTATGGTAAGGGGGGGTCTTTAAGGAGGGGAGAGTGGTGATCGACGGCCCCCTTTTTGCCCCCATCACATCCGATCATCTGGGTTGTCGATCACGTTGACTGTGAAATTCGAACGGATATCTATCTTGTCGCCCAAGTGCCCAGCTCCGAATGTGCTCGGCCCAAAATGTGCCCGGCTCCAAATGTGCCCAGCCCCGAGCGTGCTTGGCCTCGAAAGTGCCCGGATCCTGGGGTGCCCGGCCCCGGGCGTTCCCGGTCTCGGAAGTGCCCGGATCTTGGGGTGCCCGACCCTATTTTTTTATTTTTTTTAAAAAGGGAACAGAGTTTAAATTCGAATGAAAAAACCGGGCTTGCACCACCTTTGAAGCAACCTAGTACACGCGCGATATCCATGGAGAAATCGTGCCAAGCTTGATCCAGCTGGATTCGTGCTTGATCTGCAGAGATGGAGAATGCAGTTAACTGAATTCGTACTTGATCCAGCTCGATGCACTGAATGAATGGATAAGGTATATTTGAAAGCTCGCACCACCTTCGAAGCACCCAACATGCATGGAGAATTCGTGCCTTGATTTGGATGCACTGAATGAATGAACAAGGTACATTTGAATGCCTGCACCACCTTCGAAGCACCCAATATGTGACATGCACGGAGAATTCATGCCTTGATTTGGATTCGTGTGTGATCTGGATGGAGAATGCAACTGAAATCGTGCTTGTTCTGTATGCACTGAAGGGATAAGGTACATTTAAATGCAAAATGCAACTGAATTTATACTTGATCTGGATACACTGACTGGATAAGGTACTTTTGAATGTTTGCATGGCAATGGATTAGTGCAACGGAATTCGTGCTTGATCTGGATGCACAGAATGGATAAGGTCTGATCGGCGATGCATAAAATCAAGCGTTCTGCAAAGAAGGCAGCCCCCCTGCTAAGTAAACACATTCCTTGCAAATGGCAGGCTCCATGGCATATGCTTTTGGAGAGGATCAAATTCCAGCAGACATCATTGACAGCAGTGGAGAAGATTGCATGTCTTTAGATGTATACTCCTCAGATGCTGATTCTGTTTCTGTTTCTGAAAGCAGCGAGGAATTCAATGGAGGGAACAACTCCTTCACAAACGACCATGATGCTTCAAGTGATAACCGCAAATGGCCACACACAAATGTGCCTAATGCGCAAGATTTCCTGTCATCCAAATATTTAGCCTTTACAAGGCCACTGTATGAGACAATGACTCAGGATATTACTGGCACAAATCATGCAACCATCGAGAGCTTGAGGCATGCATGTCCGTACAAGAGCATTGATATACGAAGATGGCGAAAAATAAAAGAGAATGTATGCATTGCTGCGAACGGCCGTTTGTGCTTGAAGTCAAAAGACAAGCTTTACATTGCATGGGTCGAAGAATGGTCTGATATCGTTTGGGATGCTCACTTCGATAGAGATCACGGATGTCACAAGAGCTTGGTTGAAACTCTCAGCTTTCTGAAAAGGCATTGGTGTACATATATCTTGCATCATGGGATTCCAACAGGCTATGTGACTGCCCTAGTGCTTGCTTGTGCTTGTCAAAAAGTGCGCCGTGTATCTGCTGAAGAGTTTAAACATACTTTGCTGGCCCAAGAGAATGCGACTGAGACATTTCAGTGTCGGATAGACGAGGTGCAAGAAGTGTTGGTAGAAATTCAAATCAAGCACAACAGTCGGCTAAGAAAGGGCAGGCCATGGAAGAGAAGCTGCCCGGATGTCAGGTATGAACGGTACGATTGCCATCGTAGCGGTAAGCCCAACAGAAGAGGCACAACTGTGCGAAGACCTAAACAATCCAAGCGATGTGGCTGTCCCTTTCACGTGAATGTGGTTTACAAAACAGCGCTTGACAGGGCTACAATATTTCTATACGCAGATCACAAAGGGCATCAGCCGGGTACTCGTAGTGACAGATACAATCTACCCGTGCACGAGAATGTAATGCGTTGTTGTGTGGATGATTTGTTTGACGTGGGTTCAGTTAAACACGTAGCAAAAATGAGCTCAAAGAAAGAAACATGGCAGATGTCTAGAGTTCCTCTTTTGGATAGGGCAAGACATAGATTCTTTATGATACCAAAAGAGGTTGCTCAACTGGCATACAAGTTGCGGATGGGAAGTCAGGTGTCTGACAATGATTGGGTTTCAATGATGCACGAGGCATATAAGTTGAAGGAGGCTGGCAAGATGTTGTATGTGCAGCCATATGATCCAACTGCTGAAAATGTGGCAAAGCAACCATTTATTTTGATACTGCAAGACGAGTGGATGTTGGAAATGTGCAAGCGTCTGTCTCCTAACAATGCATGGGCTCTAGATAGCACTTTCAAAACCAATATGTTCGGTCTTCCGTTGTACGCAGCCGTCGCACCAAACCATATTGCGCATGGGATTCCTCTATGGCTCATGCTGTGTTCGGCTGATCTAGGGACTGCACAGGAGATTGTTGCACTAACAGTAACCATCAAAGCTGTATTCGCAAGAATGGATCACGTGAGACCAGCGGCTATTGTTATCGACAAGTCTCCTACAGAGTACTCTGCCCTTCTTAATGTCATTGCTGAAGATCCACACTGCTGGCAGTCCCATGATGCTGAAAGACAGCTGGTAGCATGCAGAATTTTACTATGCTGGTTTCATGTCAAGAAAGCTTGGGTAGAAAACTTGTTGCCAAAGGTTGGAAGCGCTGATAGAAACTGCATGTACCAGAGAATGAGTCAATTAATGCATTGCACAAGTGAGAAAGACTTTGACACATTGTTTGATGCAACCATGCGTGAGTACTCACAGTTTCCAGATGTCACAAGCTACATTTCTCATGGTTGGTGTGGTAGAAGCTCCCAGTGGCGATATATGTGGCCCAAATTTGGGCGATTGTTTTACCATGGAAACGTTGACACGACAAACTTGGTAGAGCGATTGTGGCAGTACATTAAGTACACCTTGCTAGATGGAAGGATCAATCGATCCATAACTGAGCTTGTGCATGCATTGGTTGGTGATAGTCAGACGGGCACAAGGATGGGTGGAACCGCTCTTGAATGGTTCAAGATGAAGCAGGGGATTGCAAAGTCGGGCAGATATGCACACAGAGGGGCATCCAAAGACCATGCAAAGCGCTTGCAAGGGGGATACCGTATATGCAAGCGCTTCGAACTTGACCCATCTACTGTCCTAGTGGTTAGTGAGGAGTCCATGCTGTTCAAGGTTTTAAGCGAGTCAAACTCGGACATTTGGTACAATGTTTTCGTGCAAGCAAGTTACTGTGACTGCCCTGACCAGACCACAGAATGCAAGCACTTACTTGGGTTAAGACAAATTTTACATACCAAATTCTCACATCTTCGCGATGCTCTTCCTGTGGTTGACCATGTTATGTCCATGCGAGGAGCATTGCCAGCAGTTGGGGTGCATGAAGATGTTGATGCTGACGTGGATATCATGGAATCGCAGAAAGATGCATGTCTGCAGGCTGAAATCAGCGAGCTACATCGGAGTTTAGAAAGACTTGAGGACGTAGCAACCTCTTTGTCTGTTGCTAATGTCAGGGGCTGTATTGAAAACATGAAAGCATTGCAGAGCCATATAGCTGGATTGCCTGCCCCTGGAACCATTGAGATGCCATCCGGGGGAAGTATTCGGCAGATCCAAGCAAATGTGACGGAGACAAGACTCGGGCATGGTGTAAAGAAGAGTAATGTTGATCCGAAAATTGGAATCTCACCTAAGCGCCCAAGGAATCAGACAGGCCGACTGCCAAAAAAACATCAACGAGGCCGTAAACGAATCAAGTTTCCTCAGCAAGATCGTATTCAGTGTCCACATTGTTGTAGCAAAACTTTAATCATTGACTGCCAGTCCACATTTGCTTGCAAAACATGTGATGCAATGCTGCCTTTGGGTGCTAGAGATTGCAATGCAGAGATTGCTCGTAGCACATTGACTGGTCTTACAATCACTGCATTCCATGGCGATGCAATGTTGTGGGATGGAACAATTGCAGACATTGCGTATCCAACCGAAGGGGGGGAAAGGATCTTTCTTGTTCAAATGTCAGGTGGCAACTCAGTGGAGGCAATTAGGGCCTCCAGATGCAGGTTGGTCCCCCGCTATGGCCTCTAAGTAGAGAGCACGGCTCCTTGGGCCACACACTGCTTGCTGTGTCCCAACTTTTGTCTGAGGACAAACATGTCAGTTTGTTTCTGTGTGGCAGACTATATGGACTCTGTGGACACAGATCTCTAAGGCGGCAGGGATGTCCATTGAGTCCACAGCTTTTTGTCATATCCTTTGTTGATGTTTTTACGGCATGCATTTCAACTGGCTGCAAGTGCCAAGTCTAGTATGCCTTTCTGGCCTGTGGTTGTTGTCTGATTCTGAAAACTCTGCAATCGTTTGCATTTGGTGGGGAACTTTGCTGAGAGATGATAATGATGATGATACGTGGGTCTTCTGATTGTCACACCCCCAAGATGCTGAATAGTTGATTGCTCTTCACCAATTGTTTGCTTGTGGGTCTGATCGCAGTTCAAAATGTGAATTTGTCTATATGTGGGTGCTCACTCTTGCGAAGTTGATGCTGGGGCTATCTGTGGCCAAGTCTTCTCTCAGCTGCATGGCTACCTCTGGTATATAGCAGTTGATTATTCTGATATCTAATGAAAAGCAGAAAGGCAACTATGTAGACCCCAAGGCTATTGTATGCATATTTTTTAGGGAAAACAAGACTGACAAACGAGATAATCAACTGCATATTGTATGCATATTTTGTTTGGCATTGCATGATAATCATGTCAGCATGACACAGTCTACATCAATTGATTATTCTGATATCTAATGAAAAGCAGAAAGGCAACTATGCAGACCCCAAGGCTACTGTATGCATATTTTTTAGGGAAAACAAGATTGAGAAACGAGATAAAATGTACTGAGTGTGGGGGAGGGAGATAGTTAGAGGTGGGAAGGGACTCTTTGACATAGAAACTTTGCAGATGAATCTTTGGGTGTGTGGATGGCCATTGGGCTGTTCATATATTGAACTTGCAAAGGATTGTGATGACTTTGTTTGGTTTCTGTGATCGAAGACGTGGCTTTGTCTGATCAGATTGCGAGGCACCATCGTCAGGTTTCTGTGAGGGTGGTGCTGACGGTTCTCAGCATAAGAGATGGCAGCATAGCTAATTTGATTGCTAGTCTTCTTCTCGCAGAACTCTCTTGGATCCAGATCGATGTGGTCTTCTTCTAATGGAGCTTATTGAGAAGGTGATAAGCAGCCTTCCAATGGACATGGAATGCTACACTCACACTCTGGAATCTGTGTGCAATGCTTGCAGTACTCTCCAAGCAGGACCATGGTGCTTGGCAAACATCGCAGAAATGGAGGGAATGGTTGTCTTTGATGCTGTAAAGGAAAACATGAAACCATTCACCTCAAATGGAGGCCTTGTTGGTCTCAGAGATCTTGACTGGTCTGTGCATATTCTTGGTGACAAGATTTTGTGCTTCCAAGGTTTGTTGGAAAGTATTTACAAAAGCATTCAACTTTCCTTAGTCCAATTTCCATCTTGTGGAGAGAGATTCCTAGGCTCTCCTGATTTCGTTACCTTGCATGGCATTGATTGCCCACACGTCCTCGTTGATTGCCCACATGTCCTTATTGGTTTCTTTGCCTTGGGTGACATTGATGTCCCACATGTCCTTACAGAGGATGCTGTTCTATCATTCAGTACCATGGTCAGAGCACACAGCTTTGCAAAAAATGATGGGTCAGCTATGTTTTCTAGTATCGCTATAGTACATTGGCCATCTCAGTTCCAGTCTTTTGGATTGTTGTTACAAGAGTTTATGCAATGCAAGTTTCTCAATGCTCGGCAATGGAATTTGATACTGAGAATTTGCATATTTGAGGAAAATTGTACAGTGTCCAGCTTTCAGCTTACTTGGTAAAAGGTTTCCGATCTCCTTCTCTTCCTGGCACCCATGCTTAAATGAATGTAGTGCAACCCATTCTTTGTTGTTGTGGTTTCTATTTAGAGCGGCTCTCTTTGTTGTGGTCTGTACTTGCTCTCTGGAGGGGTGGACGTGGCTGGGATTGGCTCTGATCCCATACTGAAAAGGTCTGTAATTGCTCTTCGGCTCCCATCCACAAAGTTGGCACATCCTCTCGTTTACTGCAACAGCAATCACATCATCTTCTGATACACTTGAGCCAATAGTAGCAAGTTGATCAGCTATGGTCTTAATCTCCGTGGTATACACCTGGATGCTCCTGTCATTCCTACACATATTATTGAATTGTTGTTTCAACTGGATCTTCCGTGCATGTGTCATGGTTCCATAATTTCTCATTAATATATCCCAAGCATCCTTCGAAGACTCACAGCCAATGATTTGAATAGCCATAGCATCGGATATACATAGTGAAAACCAATGCAGTACCTTACATGCTCTTTCAGTCCATAACCTGTGAGCTTTCTTCTGTTCATTTGTTGCATTTGCTTCAGGCAATTCAGGAGCTGCTTCATCTCCTGTGCATAAGTCCCAGTATCCTCTGCCAACCAGAAAAATTTTTCTTCTGAATTTCCATAATGCAAAGTTTTTGTTGTCTAGCTTTTCTCCAACTATTTGCGTGATATTATCAATCCCATGTGCATTAGCCATGATGCAACAGCTTGTATGTCAAATGCCTGACTCCCTGCAAGTCAATAAGTCCGACTGACTAAGTTCAGTCCACTACAGTTGATGACAATTTTCTACAATTAAATGCAGTAAAAACCCAGTAAATTTCAGCCCAGTATCAGCCCAAAATAGTCCACAATCAAGTTGTCCAGCTCGTAGAAATAACTGTCAATACATATGCCGTGTACTTGCTTCAGATTGAACTCCTACAGATCCACTGCCAGGGTCCAAAAACATGCAGTCTAAACCTGTAAATTGTGATTAACAGCGACACTTTTGATGCCAAAAGCAACATGCACACATGTCATATATGTCCCAAGTCTTCTCAGATGATTGCAAGTACATATGTCACTCGAGACATGAGCATAGAAGCACAAAACAGTGCATAATCAGCAAGTACAAGTATCAACAGTTTTGTTTGTAGGTTGCAATCAACCAAACACGAGCATAACCAGCTTCAAACCACTTCAAAGTGTCTTCAAACCAAACCATACATGTGCTCCAGTATGACAAGGTCAATGCATGACTATGTAGTGACCATAGACTGTCTATCTCTAATGAGCAAAATCATATGCCAAAAGACGAGATTGCATTTGCTTCAGCTTCAAAAATTTCAGCATTCAGTGGCACTTAATGCTTTTCTCAACCCATGAACATTCTGACATACATATGTCAGTACATACATCTCATAGATGTCACCAAATGTCACACTATGCTTCAGTAAAGAACAAATGCTTGCTGTCCATGTCAAATGACAGTTTTCAGCCTGTCTGAAATGCTCCACATCTGAGCATTTCAGTTACCAAAATCAGCTTGCAGTGGATCACAACAGGTACATATGACCTCCAACATATACCAATGCTCCAAGAGTACTTCTGGGCTTGTCAGAGAGCTTCCAAAGCTCTTCAATGTGTTGCATATACCATGTATGCTATGTATACAGCAGTACTGGCCTTTTTTTCAGATCTGCCCACTCTGATATGTCCTCTGCTCCAGCAACTGATCTGTTCTTTTTTTCAAATGTGTTGCATTTGATGAAGTGCAGCCCAACAACTCATAGCAGCAAACAGGCGCAATTCACGCAAATCTGTCCTCTGCTCCAGCAGCTCGATTTGCTGAGGTTGATGCTGATGGAGCACACACTAG
This sequence comes from Lygodium microphyllum, assembly GCF_053477565.2. NCBI lineage: Eukaryota > Viridiplantae > Streptophyta > Polypodiopsida > Schizaeales > Lygodiaceae > Lygodium > Lygodium microphyllum. The sequence goes on along the minus strand of NC_141150.1, from coordinate 7,743,624 downwards.
TGCTTAATACCTCCTTCACAAGGCTCTAAACAAGCCACAACCTGCAGCTTGTTCCATAGAGTAGGCAATCACTCAATGCATACCTTCAGTTTACAATGGCATTCAGCTTGTTTGAAAAAATAACACAAGTCTTCAACTGCAGATCATCTTCACCCCCTCCTGCTCCAAGAGGTCCACCAAGTAAGGCTCCGATACCATGTTCAAAGTTGAGAGAGAGAGAGGCAGGGAACCTCCATTGTAATGAGCCTTCAGGATCTCAAAGTCATTCCTTCATGTTCCACACTCTTACTAAAAAAACACACACAATACAGAGATAAAGTGTCCTAGTGTAAGTGTAGACTAGACAGACTAACTCTAGTCAAGTCACTAACTGACTACTAACCCGACTTATTTAATGTAGTCACATGTAGACAGCTGCACACTCTAGCTATCATAGATGTCGGTCATAGATAAAGACACACTGACGGTGAGCTTGATTCCTAACAGTAGAGCTTAGTGATTGAACGGGAATGCCTCTGTGAGCTACTGTATGTAACACCTTTGCTAGAGATCTAGTGACATCCACAAGAGGTTCAAGCTGGTCTAGCTGTCTTAAGCCATCTTGTACTGCATCACCATGGATATGCGAAGTTTGCTCTAGAAACTCATAGTGCGGAAATGTGTGTGCTTGTGTGCATGTTTCTTGTATTCGACCACATGCCAGGGTAAATTTCAGGATTGCATGGTCAGCTGCTATGCTGATGGGCTTGGAAAATATCTCAAATCGCCTAATTTCTGGAATTAAAGCTAGCGACCCCATTACACAGTCCACAATGCTGGCTCCTTTTTTACTGTTCCAACAAGTGAAAGCGTGGTTTTTAATTTGCGCTCACAATGCTTAGTGATGTTGGTATGCATAGTCCGCTTTTTTATGGAAACAATGCATCAAGGTTTCACATCTTGGACTACAGATGATAATACTTTCATGCTTTCAAAGGACATGTGATAATACTTTCATGGCCCTATCTCACAGAAGAGGTGTTACACTAACATTAACTCCTCCCACAAAATGGTTGCCATGGGATCTAGAGGTCAATAAGCTAGTGTAGAAGATATCAGATGGGAGATGAGTAATGAGAATCATCACCATACCTTTGGATGATATCGTCCTACCAAGGGATGCAAGCCCATCCCGCAACTCCTCCATCTTGTTGATGTGATCCTTCGTAGAAGAAGAATCATCGACGGGAAGCATTTAGAGCTTCTTTTCTGTGGTAATATGGTGGGCAAAGGTCTTCAGCTTGTAGAGAGAAGATAGCTTTGTCCAAACCTTACCTTTGTCCTCCATTGAACAAGCTAGCAGGGTTTATCCTCCATTGAACAAGATATTCCTGTGATCCCCGTTCATTACAAACCATCCCGTCTCATAAAGTTTTTGTCCTAAAAAACAAGGGATGTAGTCATGGACTGTAAGAGTGTGCTGTAGGAAATCGGCCATAACTTTGTGTGGGCAACTCGGAATGGGACAATTGAGGTGTCTTTACGGAGCCCATGAGATGTACTTTCAGCCCATGTGGCTGGGGCGGGGCTGCAATCAGGTCAGGACCAAAACTGGTACAAAATAAAGGGCTGTCCAGGAATTTCTAGCGTGCAGTCCCAAATGGTATGGCTGGAGAAAAACAGCCATAACTTCCACTAGGGAACTCCGATCGGGGCAAGTAAGGTGTTGGAACGGAGCTCTCGAGGTATACTTTCTGGCCATGTATGGAGGATGGGGCTGAGAGTGGACCAGGACCAAATCTGGCACAAAACAAGTGGCTGTCCAGATGCAAACTGCAGCCCAAAACAGGGGTCATGGTGAGGTGCCAGCCAACATAGCCTCCTTGATGTCAAGATTGTGGGAGAGAAGGAAGGAGTCTCGCTTGAAGCTTTCTTGCTTGCACAATGGGGGAAGACACACAAGGGTGGAGGCTGAAAACAGTTTTCCTCTTCTTAGTTGTGTAAGCCAAAAGAACTCAAGTACAAAGAAATAGAAGAACCCTATATATGGGTCTCAAAACCAAACTCAACTAACTAAGGTGGCATACTAACTGAGCCACGAACTAGAGTAGATAAAGATAGCTATCATGTAGCTATTATTCATGGGCGGTGTACCAACCGCGTCTGCAACTGACAAGTCGGTGACATAAATATACAACGGTCACCCTGGCGTATCACGAGTGGAGCTCGATATCTCAACACTCCCCCTCGAGCTCAATCCCAATTCCTGCACACCAAGCAGGTCTCTGAACTTGCGCAGCTTCTCTGCGCCCAATGCCTTCGTGAATATATCAGCTACCTGATCCTCTGTGCTGACATAAACTAGATCAATAAGACCTAGTAAAACCCTCTCTCGCACATAGTGATAATGCACCTCAATGTGCTTTGTTCTAGCATGATAGACTGGGTTATTTGCCAAGTGTATACTACTCATGTTGTCACAATAAATGACAACTGGCCCATCTGTAGACTGATGCATATCATAAAGTAGCTTATGCAACCAAGCTACCTCACATGCAGCCATTGCTGCACCCCTGTACTCAGCCTCTGTGCTCGACAAGGCAACTGTAGGCTGTTTCTTGCTGCTCCAAGTGACTGCAGCACTCCCAAAAGAGAATACATATCCACTGGTAGATCGTCTATCAGAAATACTACCAGCCCAATCAGCATCAATGTATCCATGCAACTGTATCTGAACCCCAGTCTCATAAAATAGTCCATACTGCAATGTGGACTTCACATACCTAAGTATGCGTCTAGCCGCATCCAAATGTGGTTTCCTTGGAGCCTGCATAAACTGACTTACCAATCCAACAGCATAGCTCAAATCTGGCCTGGTAATAGTCATATAAATCAAACTTCCTACTATGCGTCTGTACATAGTAGGGTCTTCTAGAAGCTCACCTGCATCTGTGCTCAGCTTCACATTTTGCTCCAAAGGAACTGAAATAGGCTTACAGCCTGTCATCCCATATTTGGACAGCATGTCCAATCCATACTGCCTCTGCAAGAGCTGTATCCCACTTGGTGATCTAATCACCTCAATGCCCAAGAAATAACGCAGCTCTCCCAAATCCTTCATCTCAAACTTCTGCTTCAATAGCATTTTCACATGAAGGATATCTTCAACACTGTCACCTGTCATAATCAAATCATCAACATAAATGACAAGTAGCATAATACCTTTCTCTGTTTTTCTCACATAAAGTGAGAAATCTGCCTTGGAAATCTGAAAGCCAATAGTGACAAGATACTGTCCTATCTTGTCAGACCATGCTCTAGGTGCTTGCTTCAAGCCATACAAGGCTTTTTTCAACCTGCAAACAAACTCAGGATGAACAGCATGCACATAACCTGGTGGCTGCTCCATATAGACCTCTTCTTGCAAATCACCATGCAAGAAGGCATTCTTTACATCCATCTGATGTAAAGACCATCCCTTTGATGCAGCCATAGCAATGACTGCTCTTACGGTTGCCATCCTTGCAACCGGACTGAATGTTTCTTCATAGTCAATGCCATATGTTTGTGCATACCCCTTGACTACTAATCTTGCCTTGTATCTGTTTACAGAACCATCTGCATTGTGCTTCACCTTATAAACCCACTTACAGCCAATTGCATTCTTACCTTTAGGCAAAGGTACTAACTCCCATGTAGCATTTTCTTCCAAGGCATCCATTTCTTCATCCATGGCTTTCTCCCATTTTTCTTTTCCCATGGCTTGCTCAAAAGATGTGGGTTCTGGTTCCTGTATCACTTTGACCATATATGCATAGTGAATGGCTGTAAATCCATCATATTTCAGCCTATCCACAGGATACCTAGCTCTTGTAGACCTGCGCAAAGTAGGTTCACTCCCAGGTGCTCTCAAAACATCCCTGGTCTTCCTTACTCCAGGTGTAACAATAGAAGGAATACCCAACTCATCATCAATGCTCTGTTCTGAGCCACTGGATTCACCATCCACATAAGAGTGACCTGCATTCACATCAAACATGGGCTGATCAACCTTCTCTTTTCCTTTTCGTGATACCTGCATACCACTATCTGCATTGCTTTGAGAAGATTCTCCTGATCTCAATCTGCCTGTCCATGGCGAAGAATGTGAACCACTGCTAGAGGACGCTCCAGGTCCACTAATATTTTGTGACTGCTGCTGTGAATTCTGTGTAGCATTACCATTTTGTGCATCTTCATCATCAATCACATTTACTGGTTTATACCAGCTACTCATCTCATCAAAAACAACATCTCTGCTCACTGTAAACTTACGAGTAGAAGGGTTATAGCATCTATACCCTTTTTGCTGCAGAGAGTAACCAATAAAGATGCACTTCTCAGCTTTTGGATCCAACTTGGATCGCAGCTCATCTGGCACATGTACATAGGCAATGCAACCAAAAATTTTCAAATGAGAAATATCTGGTTTCCTACCAGTATACCTCTCCTCTGGAGTCATTCCATGTATTGCTGCAGTGGGAGTCCTGTTCATTATGTAGACTGCTGTAGCAACTGCTTCAGCCCAATAAAAATCTGGCAAGTCTTTTTCATTGAGCATGGCACGAGATACCTCTCCAATATGCCTGTTTTTCCTTTCTGCAATTCCATTTTGTTGTGGGGTATAACTGCATGAATATTGCTGCTTTATGCCATGCTCCTGCAAGAACTTTGCAAACTCATTTGAGAGGTACTCTCCCCCTCCATCTGACCTTAGGCATTTTATCTGCAGACCTGTTTCTTTTTCAGCCATAGCTTTAAGGGTTTTGAAATGCCCAAAAACTTCACTTTTCTTTTTCATAAAATACACCCAAACTTTTCTGCTATAGTCATCAATAAAAGTGACAAAATAATGACAGCCTCCAAGAGATGCAGCTTTAGTAGTCCACACATCAGAGTGGATTAATTCCAATGGCTTCTCACTCTCTTGAACATGTCTAGGAAATGGTTTCCTTGCCTGTTTTCCAAACTGACAGGCTTCACATACCTTATGCATTTCTGCAACCTTGAATTTTGGCAATCCTGCAACAATATTTTGGGCCTGCATTGATTTAAGTCGCTGTACATTAACATGACCAATGCGTTTATGCCAGATATCAATATCTGCAACTACACCGGTCCCATGTGCAAACATTGCTGCACTCAATTCAGACATGTCTGCATCCAATGTAAACATTCTGCCCTTCTTCTTTCCTTTTGCTATCAAGCGACCTTTATTTTTCATATCCTCAACAAAGCATCCATGAGGATTAAATCTGACCTGCAAGCCCTGTTCAACCATTTGACCAACTGAAACCAGATTCTTGGTGATATTCGGGACATGAAATACATCGGACAGGTATTTCTTTTTCCCACCCTGCATAGACAAGGGAATTTTTCCAATCTGCACAATAGGATGTGCAGTATCATCACCAGTCTCCACAAATCCTGGTTTTTCCATTTTCCTTGCATCCTCCATCCATTCTGCATGACCTGTCATGTGGTTTGATGCACCTGAGTCAACATACCATACATCATTGCTTTCTTCTGCACTTGTCATAGAATTGTTCATGTGCTGCACCATGAACAAATGCTCATTTCTGTCATCACCCTGTCTACTAGAAGATGCATAATTCCCTTGTTGCAGTTTTCCATTCATGATGTCATTCTGCTTTTTATAGCAGTCTTTAGCCATATGACCCATTTTACCACAGTAGTAGCATTCAACATTACTGTTTGCATTTTGGCCTCTTTGCCATCCACCACGACCTCTTTGGCTCCCCCTGCCTCTAGAGTTACCACGTCCTCCTCCATAGGACTGGTTTTCTTGAGTTTGCTGCATATTCTGATTTCTTGTCTCAACCTGAGACAATGCACTCCTGCAATTTCCGGCTGTGCTACCTGCAGAGATCTGCTCCCAAAACAGGAAATGAAAGCAACACTGCTCCTCTTACCAGACCACCGCGAGCTTGGCTTGCTTTCTTGAGCTCCTTACCACGAACAAGGCTCTGATACCATGTCAAGATTGTGGGAGAGAAGGAAGGAGTCTCGCTTGAAGCTTTCTTGCTTGCACAATGGGGGAAGACACACAAGGGTGGAGGCTGAAAACAGTTTTCCTCTTCTTAGTTGTGTAAGCCAAAAGAACTCAAGTACAAAGAAATAGAAGAACCCTATATATGGGTCTCAAAACCAAACTCAACTAACTAAGGTGGCATACTAACTGAGCCACGAACTAGAGTAGATAAAGATAGCTATCATGTAGCTATTATTCATGGGCGGTGTACCAACCACGTCAGCAACTGACAAGTCGGTGACATAAATATACAACGGTCACCCTGGCGTATCACGAGTGGAGCTCGATATCTCAACACTTGAGGTGTGGGAATTCGTCCAATATAGATGCTGGGCACCAAGAGGCTTCCTCTATTGGTAGGCCTTGCCATTTGATCAAGTGCTATGGGAAATGCCATGGGTACCACCAAGACCTTGTGGGCTACGCCCGATCTCCAAGGGGGGAGGGCGATTAGCGTCACGGGGAGAGACATACTCCTTGGGTCGATCCGAGGGGGGGGCAATGGCGGGAATGAGGGCGCCCATGCGCTCTATAAGTCAGTCCATCTTGGCCATCATCTCGGAATGACGCTGATCTTGGTGGTTTCCATCTCCCTGTGGCGTTGCTCCATCTCTCTATGTCGATCAGCATGACGGGTCTCATGTTGGCATAGGGTTTGGTTGAGCAGAGATAAGCGATCTATCTCAGGGGCACCTTCTTCAAACAAGTCTTCACGATCCTCCTGGGCTGAGCTAGGATCATTCATTGAGGCATGGGAGTCCCTTATTTCACGCTGAAATTCCTCCTGGGCCTTTGCTTTACCCTTGTGGCCTGCCATCCCAAGTGCAGTCTACCAAACCCCCTGTTACAGAAATGATGATAACTTGAGCTAGGGAACCCCGATTGCCAAACTTTCTGATTCAAATGAAAGCCCTCAATCCCCTCTATGAGTCTATGTAAAAATATCTCCGACAGTAAATGATCAAGGCTTTGCTGTAATCACTTTTTGTGGGCTGACTGTGTAGGACCACTGCCTGTCCCACGGTACCTCTGGGTACAAAACTAAGTGTATCTCTCAAACCATGGGGTAGAATGGGGATATTTTTAGCTCAGATCGAAGGGGAAAATGCCCTCTTCGAGTCAAGCTATAGAGCTTGCGCTCAATCACACAAAGAGGCTTTGTTGTAATCAATTCTTGTGGTCTGACTGTGTAGGACTGGCTGTCTGTAATATCCTGCAAAGGCTCCCTCAAGAAGCATTATTTATCCCAATGGTGAGGGTCTTATCCCAGACATGTAGGGCCTCAATGGTGGCTCTCAATGCCCCATAAAGCCATACATTCTTTGCATCCATAGCTTATTGCTTAGACAAGTTCCATATTGCATTCCCTACCCTTCTTGCATTGCATCCACCATACATTAGCAAGCGGTTTATGACATTACCAATGCATGTAGGGGTTTGTAGGCTCAAGTGATCAGCGTTAGGGCTATTCCATCAAATGTACCTACACGTGCAATAATTCTTTGGGCTCCGGATCACCGAGAGGTGGCCAAAGTTCCCCCCGGGCCGGGTTGTGCACCCCTTCAGGGTCTTTGATGGCAAGAGGGGGTCACTTCTTTGATGGATTTTTTTTCACTTCTTGGCTCAGCCAATTCACAAAAAGCCAAACGGGTTATGGGTAAGCAAAATATAATCACAATGAAGCTTCAGCATGAGTAAAATCCATTTCAGCACTATAAGATCAAAGAGAAATGACTAGGACATGAGAATCAACATGCATTCAAGGTCTGGGTCTCCTATTATCTACTTGGACTCATACATTCTCTCAAAAAATTGGATGGGATTCAACAAGAGGCTTAAACGGAGAGAATGAGAGCCAAGAGTTAGTTACCTTGAGTCGTTGGAGAAGAAGGCAGCCACTGATGCCACCTCAGTCCTCCATGAGAGCTCCATTTGATCCCGAATGCTCCATGGCTCCAAAATGGGTATGCTTCCTCAAGAAAGGGTGAAATCAAGCTTGGGGCAGGATGGTTCAGGACCTCCCCATGAGGGTTCTTGCTCTCTGGAGGTCCTACTCCATAGCCATGGCTGCCCACAAGTGCATGCCTTCAAACCTTGCTTGTGATCTTCTTCCCGTTCTTCTTAATGGCTAAAATCTCGAGCAATGTTCAAGAGGGACTCCCGAGGACCAAGGAGAGACCAAAATCTTCGGGATTTCTGAGCTCGAGGCCAAGGTTCCATGGCTGCCATCTTGGAACCTAATTCACTCAAGATTGTGTTTATGAGTCCAAGCTAATCTATCTTGGAACCTAATTCACTTGAGTTACAATCTCTCATTTTTTATCATGTATCGTGTGTTTGATTTGCATCCACCATAGTTAACTAGCTCTACATCCGTGTTTATCAACAGAGCGAGGGCACTGGATGAAGCTGATGACAGAGAGAAGCACCGGACGAGGGAGGAGTGCCACTGGATGTCAGAGAGTGCTGAAATTTGCAAGACAATGTATCTGCCAATAAATTGGGCCAGACATAAATAGCTGGAAATTACCAAAACTAGCCGACTGCTGCAAGGACATGTCAAAAATATGGTGGACCTGCTCTTGGTGCTGAACTCAATGCAATGATTGATCAAAAATGGCAAATCATTATGATCCCTTTGGTTATGATGTGTTATGTCTACCACTGATACCGTGTCTACCAAGTATTTTGATAGTGTTGCTTCTAAGCAGTGAAGCACATTACATCATGGTATGTCCTATTTATATTCTTAAAATGTACACCTAATGGGGGTTCGGTCACATGTGCCAATGATGTCTCTCAGTTGTCAAAGGCATTGGAAAGGTCAAACTTGCGTCAGTCTTTGGTGATGTATTTGCATGTGCTTTATGTCACACTGGTAAAGAAAAATCTAGCTTCTGTTTAGCATCGCCAAAGTTGGATGCCAAGTTACTTTTGATGGTACCTGTTGCTTGGTCTATGTCTTATGCATGATAGCGGTATAGTGTTTACTAGGACTCTTGCCAGAAGCTTATATATTCTCAATGCTTATGGCAAAGAGGCTGTTTGTGGATGCTTTTAGTGGCGCTGCTATGTTTGTGGCTTCTCTTGGATTTGTATGCATCCTTTTCAAACCTAGGCAAGGCCTACAGGAGTAAAAATATATTTTAAGATTAAAACATTAGGCTCTTTTGGGATATGTACATGTACTGCAAAAAAGTTTAGCAGTCCAAGCTAGAGACAAGTGGTGAAGTTTGGGGTTGACACACAACAGAGTGTACACATGATCATCAAATATGTTGGAATTCACAAATGCATGTCAATCTATCACATCTTTGGTGATTGCTTGATATAACCTGGTGGTTAACCCTTTCAAAACTCCATTTAATCTTAGTCTAATATTATCAAAGTATGAGTGTTATGTTTATGGTCAGGTCATTTCCTGCTGACTGTTTTTGAACTTCAAGAGTACTGCACCTTTAGAGAGCTCTCAATTTTATTGTAAGCGATTTTGATCAATTTGAAGGACCTCAACTGCCTCATGAACTTCTGGGAGGGTCCTTAAGACTCCTTCGAGTCCACTCCTATGCATGGTTTTAGTGGAAGCTGAGATAAACCATTCGGCAATGCTGAGGTGGTTGCTATGAATATATTGCTGGACTTGATATACAGTAACTCCAAAATTACTTTTAAGATTCCTTCTGTTTCTGCTGCCTTGGTTTTGTAAATCTCAAAAGTGCTGATTGCCCTTCTTAAAGCTGGCTGCTCCTGTGTGTGTGAGTCAGCAGCCTGTTTTTCTACATTCAGATTGCTTGACAGCTCTATGTAGCATAGTGTTGTATCATCCCTCACAATTTTTTCAAAGCCTTGCTATTTTGTCAGCATGATACTGAGGAAGGGCTTTGGGTCTATTTCGATCTTTTAATATATTATGTGGGTCAATCTCTATGCACTGGAGTGTTTCTACATTTAATGAAAAGCTTAAAGGCAGAAATTCTTTCCCGATTGTCAAAATATGCTTTTAAGAACACAATGTCAGAATTCAAGAACACAAGATGATTGTCTATTGGGATTCTAGAGTTTTACTATTTTACATTTCAGTCTAAATTTTTGGTTTGACAGTGGAGTTATTTTTCATGACATGTTAGCCATAAAACTTTGGATTTCGGATATAATATGTATGTGATTCAAGCTTGAACTTTGACTGTTTGTGTACATGTGGAATGACAACATCTATATATGGCTAATTGGTTCTTATAGGTGATTTGAACTTTGACTGTCTTTGTGAACATGTCGAATGACAACATATATATGAGCAATTGATTCTTACAAGTGATTTTATAGATTCTTGCATCAAATTTGGACTGGTGTTGGTGGATTTTCTGAGACAAGTCAGCATGCGTGTATTTGTTTAATATATATGTGCTTATTGCTCTTTCCCTATTTTGCTGGGTAGGGGCAAAACAAATAGCAAGCAAGACAAAACACTGCATACATGAGAAAAATTGTAAGGTTTGAAACAAGATACACCTATAGGAAATGGTCCCTATGCTTCCATCATTGAGCTACTGTTCCTAGCATCTATCTGGCTGCTCCAGCTTGATATCGCCTATAACACCTGTAGTTGATCTAGAAACAAGTACTATTTCAGACTAAATTCTGAGCTAGCCATAAATTCACAGAGACACTGGCTTGGCGGTTTGTTGTCTTCCAGTTTCAGTGATGCATGCCACACTTTATGCATCATGGGTGCTGCTACTCTGTCAATGTCCTTCCTGCCATATCCTTGTGGTGTTAGGTTGCCCCTAATTAAAACTGCTGTGTCCATTAGCTTTATAGTCTCTTTGTAGGCAGGGAACAAATTGGGAAGATCCTGTGGTAATCTGTGAGCCTGTTTGACAAGGATTCTGTTGATTGACACTGTCAAAGGCTGTTGAATTGATTGCGGGACATGCATGTGTATACCATGTGCACTCCACACATGTATGTTACGTGCATACATACACACCCTTAATGTGCACCATGTAAGTGTGTACTGCTTGCAATATTAGGTAGGTTGAGGTGCTTGAATATTTTGCTAAATCTCGACTCATGAGACATCTACTCAGCATAGGCTTTTAAACTTTCAATTCCTAAGTACCATAAAGTTGCCTGCAAAAGTAATTGTTTGGCATGAGATGATTCCTGTTATTGAAGATCATGATTTTACAAACAAAACTTTTTCTAAAAGGTTTGCCTCTGGCCATTAGAGAGCTAGGATATCCATTTATTAAGCATGATGTCTATTTTGGTGCCCTGAACAGTTGTATATTTCCTATCTGCCAAACACGTTTCATACTTGTTGCCATTTTGGTAGACTCTAAGTTAAAAGATTGGATCATGTTTACAACATGTTGTTTTAACCTATTAACATACGTATGCTAGCACCTTTTTCAAATGGAGACCACTTTTGCATAGACGTGTCACAGCCCCAAATGGCGTAGTCAAAATTTACCAATGAATTGCAAAATTAACTCAGGGCAGACATCAAAGCTGCAAATAGAAATATGTAATCTTCTTAATGAGTGTCAATAGTTTACAAGCCACATGAACGTGTCAATGGAAGCTAACAGTTTACAAAGCCAAAATTGATCCGCCTCAAGAGAAAGCGGATGCACAGTCAACTGCTGTTGATGCAAACATGAAGTCTTTACAAGAGCCTCGCCAGAATGGCCTAACATGTACAATGCATTCTACCCATCCCCAGGTCCACAATTCAAAAACATCCCATGAAACTATGGCTGGAGATCAACACCCACTCAGACATTGCCAGCCACGCGAGAAACCCACTGACTCAAGGTCCTCCTCATCTGCACAACATCATCATGCTCGAACCATCGCTTTGTCAGTTGCATGAAGACAAGGATTCAGATTAGATTGAGCCGACCTAAATCAATCCATATTAGTGCATGTACTAAATATACTCACAAAAGATGCCGTAACCACTCCCTGCAAGCAAGCCTCCACTAGCAGACGCATGCAATGCATCACATAATACCCGCAATCAATGGCGTTCGGTTGGCACGGTATCACCGCCTGTATAGGAGGGTTGCTTAGTATGGTTTCATGGCGACGCTCCGTAGCCCATATCTACTCCACGGCCAGCTTAACCATCTCACACATCAATGGAGTGGGTGGCTTGTTCATAGGATCCAAGAATAGCAGCCCCGGCTTCTGATGCAACTGAGTCACCCCATGCCCCGAACAGTTGAAGCAAACAAACAATGTCCAATGACCGCTCATGACCAGGGGTAAAAACACAATGTCACGTAGCTCATCAATCGGAGACATAAAGTTGGCCAAGCTCGACTTTGTAGATGTAGTGCCTGCCAAGCCAACCCACAAGGGATCAACAATCCAGAATTTGTAGCTTATTTCCTCCTGCAAGCTGAACTCCATCCACAGCGCAAAGAAGTTTATGTCCAAGGTGCTGGCCTGCTGTGCGGGATCTTTCAATTGTTCAAAGAAGTCCCCCTGTACTGGCAACTCCAGTTGGAGGCGTGTTGACTTGAATCGATATCTGTACAACATAATCAAAGTGTTAAATCAAAATCAAAGTGTTAAATCAAAGAAGCAGGCAAATAGGTATCCACAAGAAGAATCAATCGTATACGAACATGATCCTGCGTGTGTCCCTGTCACCATCAGAAAATGCATATAGCACACGACCAGGCAAAACAGTAATGTCGTAAGATGCGATCGACAATGAAGGCCCCTCTGGCGATAAGAGCTCTATGGGTGTGTCCGCAACAATGTATTCTGCAGCAGCATCCTCCTGATCTGTGGCGTCTATCGACTGTGCATGGTGCGATGACTGTGTCCGAGCTGGGCCCCCAACATCTGTGCTTGCAGTCCTCCGCTGTTGGCAGCGCAGAAAAGTAAGTCAACTGTAGAAAAATCAATGGAAACCAGCAAAGTCAACTGCAGAAAAACTGAAGAACAGAGATACACTTACATATCTATCGAATCCTACGGCAATGCGAGCACGGATCCTCTATATGTGATCATCCTTCTTTGCATCGTATCTTTTCATCTGTTCTGCCACGTACGCGTCCACCCATTGCTCCGGACCTCCCATCCTCTGAGAATCTGGCAACTCACTGTATATCCTCCATCCTTTGACCATTGAATCAGTCTCATGCTTTTTTCTATTTTTCTGCCACTTGAATTCCACATCCTCGAATCTCTAGCGGCTATGATGCTCCTCGTACTCCCATCTGGGTGCCGTATACACGTGCATCAGTAGGCCCTATTCTACCTCCAGCAGGGACTACAATGTTCAAGCCATGCGCAGCTTTTAAATGTTCCTCCATGGCTGAGCGTCGATAGTAGAAGTGTGTGCGCTTGCTGCAGAACTGGTCACAAGTGCACCGGCGAGCCAATCGACCATTCTTGTCAAAGACAATCTCGAAGGCTCGAACGATACCATCATCCGTGGGGTGCACAGGCCCAGGGCATGCTCTAGGACCACCTCTGTCAATGCCATGTGTATCTGCACTTGTCGTCGTTTCGCCTGGCAAAGCATCAAATGGCACAACAACAATGTTCAGAATTCAATCTGACTTGATGACAGCATTCATACACAATATTTTCTGACGCCAGTTTCTGATCTGCAGACAAGAACAACAAGAAATCCATAGTATACGTTTTTAAAATCATCCCAAATGGGCATGCAATGTACTCACTTGGTGCCAACCCCGAACCGGCCAACGAGTCAGCAACAGGGACTTGATGTTCTTCATCACGAATATCATCGGCAGACCTGGTAGCGGCTTGATCTTCCTCATCGGCAAGATCAACCGAAGGCCTGTCAAGGACAGGATCCTCTTCCTGGGCAAGATCATCTGCAGGCTCTTCCATACCTGCATCGTGGTTAACTGTTGTTTAGGCAATGCAATTAAACCTCGGTGCAAAAATAAATTGAAACCACTTATATGCGAAAAATAAAAACTTACAAGTGAACTCCCTTGAAAACATCCAATTGATGTGAACAAATGGCAGTTGTTTCTTGGTTGGAGATTGTTGCGCCTTTGCTTGCTTTCTGGGAGCCGGCGGCACCACAAATTTGCGCACATGAACAAACTTGCCAAAGCGAAGCTTCCTTGGTGAGGGCACGTGGGGTGTCTCAGGAGATGGCGATGCCACGTGCATGGCTGGCTGAGGGGAGATTGGTGATGGCACGTGCATGCCTTATTCCCCTTGCGATCGAAGCTTCCTTGGCAATGGCACTTGGGGTGTCTCGGGGGATGGTGATGCTGCATGCATGGCTGGCTGAGGAGATGGTGATGCCACGTGCATGGCTTCTTGGCCTTGCGATCGGAGCTTCCTTGGCAAGGGGACTTGGGGTACGTCGGGAGATGGTGAGGCCACATGCATGGCTTGCTTGGGAGATGATGATTGCTGCCCTTGCGATCGAAGCTTCCTTGGCGAGGGGACTTGGGGTACGTCGGGAGATGGTGAGGCCACATGCATGGCTTGCTTAGGAGATGGTGATTGCTGCCCTTGTGATCGTAGCTTCATTGGTAAGCGTGCTTGGGGTGTCTGGGGGGGTGCTGATGCCATGTGCATGGCTTGCTGCCCTTGTGATCTGGGTCTTTTGCCCGGCTTCATTCTATTGGAGCCAGCAAACACACGTTTAATTTGAAACATGCACTTGGACGAACTCCACAACACACCTGGACACAAAAGCCCTAAACCATGATGTGTGGCTATGCTATCGACTACGGGCATGGATGACATACCCTGCAATTACTGCAATTAAGTGGAATTCTTTATTCTATGCCAGGTGCAACACAGATCGCAAAGCTGTAGAGGAACTCACCTGAGCAAATTCTCGTCTCGCAGGCCGTCGATACTGAGGGTCGACACTCCTTGCTCCAGAGTTTGCGTGCACCACCCTTCTGCTATTGCTCCATCGTCAATGTCCATGATATAGGAGAATTCGTGCTTGCACCACCTCTAATCCCAGGACTAAAGCTTTTCCAGGCAGAGAGAGCTGACCCTTACAAGTACCATAGCCCCGTGAGCCAGACAGAAAGAGTTCCAGACAGATAATTGTTTCTCTCCAAAAGAACCCACGTCAAAATTGAGCTCGCGGCACCGAATGTGCCCAGGGCCGGGCACCCCAGGATCCGGGCACTTCCGAGACCGGGCACACCCGGGGCCGGGCACCCCAGGATCCAGGCACTTTCGAGGCCGGGCACGCTCGGGGCCGGGCACATTTGGAGCCGGGCACATTTTGGGCCAGGCACTTCCAAAGCCGGGCACATTCGGAGCAGGGCACGCGCGGAGCCGGGCACTTGGGCGACAAGACGAATATCCATTCGAATTTCACAGTCAACGTGATCGACGGCCCAGATGATCGGATGTGATGGGGGCAAAAAGGGGGCCATCGATCACCACTCTCCCCTCCTTAAAGAACCCCCCTTACCATAGACACGAGGCTCGCCTCCCCACAAGCATATCTCTCTCCATCTCAATCTCTACCCTACAACCATGCAGTGGCCTACCTTGTGAATCAGCCCACCACACTAGTCCTTCATCCATGGGATTATAGTCTCGTTCTTGTATGTTCCTTGCACGCTCTTGTTCATGTCTGAAAGTTAGATTTTCGTGGTTAGTTCATGTGCATAATATTTGTTGCCGTTCACATACATCTCGTTTTGACCGTGCCGTGGAGCTTGGAGCTGTTGTTCACATACAATTGTTTCGATACCCACCTTTTTCCTACCACCAATAACCAATTTTAAAAACACATATTTTTTAATTTCAAATAAAAAATGAAAATACACAAAAATATATAAAAATACAAAAACCTCTAAGAAAATTTCAAAAAACTCATAAAAATTTCCAAAAACGAACTATTAATTAGCCCATTTTTCCAAATTTGAAGATTAAAAATTATATTAATAATTAAAAAATCATTGAAAAACCAAATAAAAGACTTAAAATTACTATAAAATCATTAAAATTGATAAATAAATTCTTAAAAATATCAAAATAAATTAAAAACCTAACTAATACTTTTATAATTTAAAAAAACTGAAAAACAAAAAGAAAAACACAAAAGTCCATCAAATTTGGTATGAAAAAACAAAAATTAAAATTAAAAAACCCACTAAAATAAAAAATCAAACATAAAAAATCACTTACATAGATTTAGACATGTGTATCTATATGGCTTTTTGTTTTGGTCATTGTGATAAATTGATTTTTAAATTTATTCTTACAAAAAATTGACTAGCTTCTAGTCACCTATCTATTTTTTTTCTTTCGTGGATTTCTGACCATCGCAGGAGTTGAGGAGTCATGTACTAATCACTATTTTCTTGTCAAACCTTATAGGTGTTTCATATACCACGAAGTTCTTTTCATTTTCCCTTCTCCACGTGCACCCTCATATATGATTAACTTGTAAATAAAATCAATTAGACATTGCACCACAAAATGAACACACTATACCCTATAAATTATAGATAAAACCAACTCAACCATTAATTATAAAAGAAACCCCCGTTGTTGCACAAGCACATTGCACTCTAACCCTACTTAATTTTTAAAATTAAAATGAGCCCTCACCATCATATACATACGTGTACACACACTATAAACACATTAACTTGTAATAAAATAAATCCCCACTATCACGCATGCATGTGCTTTGTGCCAAACATCATATAATTATAAAAGGGAATCACATTTTTGGAGAACCCTATCGAGTCAGAGTCAAAGTGGGGTTGGGTTGCAAAACTCAATTCACCTTGCATAAATTTATAACACATAAAACTATGGATTTGATACAGATGATAAATAAAAGCTATTATATTCTTTAATAGTTTTTTGGATTCATATATTTGTTCATACTCAGGTTATTTTGTGGCCTACATGGAATCAAAGCAGCTGATGAACTGAAGCTAATGATATGATTGGTTGTTTTGAGATTTTTTTATTTTTTTTCAAGGTATTGAGGACACTCCCTAAATAAGTGTGGGATATGTTGAGGGTTGAACTGATATGTTTTTAAAATTATTTTTTGTTGTTTTCTAGGATTGAATGGTTGCTTTCGTGGTTAATTGATTGGTTTTTGGATGGTGCGGAAGTGTTTTGGAATGGGTTGAGAAAATTTGAGAAGCTCATGATGATTTTTGATTGAGTTATGATGTGCTGATTGATTATGTGGTGTGTCTATTTGGTTTTGATAGGTCTATTTTACGTATATTTTGATCTGTTTTCTTTCTATTTGAAAGGTTATGATTGTAAATGAGTGGTTTGAAGAATGATTAAGAGTGTGATGGATGGGTTTTGATAGTTTGGATTGGTTTTGGTTTGAGGTGTATAGTTTTTATGCTTTTTATTAGATGGTCTATTGAGCTTCTATATATCTTTTGTTGTATTTTGTATGCTTTTGTGAGTATTCTCTTTGATGGATGTTTAGCTTTGAAAATTTTTCTACTCTCATAAATGAAATAATATTAGCTCTCAAGGTTGATCATTATTTTGTATTCTTTTGGTTCTTTGGTGGTTTCTATGAAGAATATTTTAAAGACTTATTGTGATGAATTTGTGGGAGATTCACTATAAATGAAATAATATTAGCTTTCAATGTTGATCATTATTTTGTATTCTTTTGGTTCTTTGGTGGTTTCTATGAAGAATAATTTAAAGACTTATTGTGATGAATTTGTGGGAGATTCACTATATGATGTTGCATGAAGATTTGTTATTCTTTGTGTTTTTTTTCTTCTTGTGCTTGATTAAATTATCAAAAACAATCTTGTTGGTGTGACAAGATAGATTTTATTGTAATAGTTTCCTCATTTTCTTTGGTGTTTCTCTTGGGGCTCCAGTTAGGCAAGCTTACCAAAGTACTTTTGGACTGAGGTAGTTAGTATTGTAGTTTATTTGATTAATAGATCTGTATGCACTACTCTTGTTGATAGAGTTGCTGAGAAGGTTTGGCCAACAAACCTCCATTATATGTACACTTGTATGTCTTTTTGTTTGATACTTTCTACCATATTCCCAAAGACAAATATAATAAGTTGAATATATTAAATGCATCTTTCTTGGATATGGTGATACAAGTGAGATGGAGTATCACCTTTGGGATCTCCTCAGTCGAAAGGTTATCTAGAGCTATGATGTCATATTCCTTGAGGAAAAGATACATATGAGATCAAAGCATGTAGTTCAGGTACACAATGTAATTTGTTAAGAGAAGTCTCCTATTATTGTACAATAAGCTCTAGTTAGATAGCCTACAATAGTTGGTGATAATATCATATCCTAGATTTGCTTATTGTGTAGGATCATGATATTGAATAGAGAGAACAAACCATTTAGACCCCATACCCAAACTTGAGATGCTCCACTAGAGCCTTTCATCCTCCTAATCATTTTTAGCCCTTTATGAATTATGTCATGGTAACATGTTTTAGTGAGCCTCTCACTTATGAGAAGGCTATGCATAGAAGCGATAGTCACTCTTGGGAGAGGGCTATGTAGTTTGAGTATCATGAACTATTTAAAAAAAATACATAGGATTCGGTTTCTTTGTCCAATAATGGGAAATATGCATTGCCATATAAGTGGGTGTACAAGTTAAAAAGTAGTCCTAGTTACCCTAGGCTAGTATAGAAGGCTATATTGGTTGGTAGATATTTTAAGCAGGAGAAGGGACTTAGTTTTGATGAGCTATTCTCTCATGTGGTCAAGATGACTACCCTATACTTGTTTTGGGATTGGTTATGTAGGATCTAGACTTGTACCAAATGGATGTGAAAATGAACTTTCTTCATGGGGACTTGTGTGATGATATTTATATATAGCATCCAAAGGGCTTTTAGGAAAAGGGTATAAAAGATATAGTATGTAAGCTAAGGAAGAGTCTTTATGGACCTAATTAGGAATCTAGGCAATAGTTTCATAGGTTTGATATCTTTATATATTCATAGGGTTATTCCCATAGTGATATGGATTCATGCATGTACATAAAGAAGGCCTATGATGGTAGCCTTATAATTTTGGTGTTATATGTTGTGAAGACATTTTGATTGCTAGGAGTGCTTATGATGAATTGGATGCTTTGAAAACTTAACTCAAGTAAAGCTTTGAGATGAAGTACATGGGATATGTCTCTCACATATTTGCTATATGCATTATATGCAATTGCTCTAGGGAAACTCCTCTACTTGTCATAGAAGGATCAGTATATTCATAAAGTCATTAAGCAGTTCCATATGTAGGGTGGTAAGCCTATTGATTGGCCATTACTTTCTCATGTGAAATTTAGTTGTGAAATATATTATTCCTAGTCAAATGATGAGAAGACCGAGATGACCTAGATCTCGTATGCATCCGTGATGGGTAGCTTTATATATGCTATGATAGCCACTACTAGACTTGACATAGCATTTGTAGTGGGATTTGTATCTTGTTATATGGTATCACTTAGCAGGCAACATTGGGATGCCATTGTAACGTGTCCCCTTGTCCGCTTGTAAGACACGTCTTAGCAGTCCATCGGGAAGAGAGTCCAGAAAGCGCCGCCCAGCACTCCCAAGGAATGTCATGGGGTTTGCGATCTAGGTGTTCCCAAGTCTACCACGAAGCGGAAGCATTCCGGCTGTTCTCACTTAGGACTGACCTGAATCAGGTTTTCCCTAATGGTCAAGTTCCTAGGAGGTAACTAGCGTTGAGCCCCAGACGAACTACTTTGCGTAGAAACGTCAGGGTCAAAGCAGATTTATACTGCACTTGGTTCAAGGAGAGTGGGAAACGAGAGGGATGCGAAGCTTGACCTCTCTATAAGGCATAGTCCCATTCCGTTTCCCTAAAATAGTATAAATCGGGATTCTAGCTTCCTAGATTCTAGGTCATTGTTACCTCCGTGTCAAATCCTTTGAGAAAAGTTCCCAGCCAACCGAGATCACCCTTCCATAGGACGGACCCACACATCCACTGCACTTTCCTCAGGTTGCTTTAGATATCTAATTACCTACCACATAGAGCTTCCTTAATTAGCTAATTAATTACGGGTTCCTTCACGTAACTTAAGCACCGACATAGAAAAACAATATCAAACAAGTTCCTTTTCAACATTTGATCTTTATTTATCAGTCTTTGGAATACATCAAATAATCCGCCCGAAGGCTAATCCAGCAATCCACAGGGATCGCTATTCCAGGTTCCGCCCATAGTCTAGTATGCGGGCCTCGAGATCCCATCTTGAGTCATGTCAGCCTCTTGTGCAGGATCCGGAGGCAAGGAATTTATGGCCAGAGCCTCCCCTGGCACCCAAGAGTCCTCTTGCTCCAAGTAGCACCCACAGAGAGACCTCTCATGGCGGGTTCGATCCATGTACCCAGCACGGCTAACAACTCCCTTGGATAGGGTTAGGTAGACAATCGGAGGTAACTGATGCTACCTCTCCCTCCAGGCTTTCAACCTGAAGCATTAGTTATTTTTCCGGCATTAGTTCCTTGAGCAAAGAAGACAATGCTCCTAAGTGTACAATCACGAGCATTCCAGTGGTCGTTTGCATGGCCAACTGCTAAGGTGTGAATCCTTCTCTCCGAATACCTCCAGCATTCGATCCGGGATCAATTGCGACTTGGCAAGTTCCCAGGGTTTCATTGCTTGTTTACCCCTTTTCCTTGGGTTAGGATTTATACCCTGTTAACCCAAATTGTCACTACTTTAGTTTTCCATATATTATGGTCAATAAAACTTGGACAACCCCGTTGTCCTCACTTGATTGGTCAAT
This sequence comes from Lygodium microphyllum, assembly GCF_053477565.2. NCBI lineage: Eukaryota > Viridiplantae > Streptophyta > Polypodiopsida > Schizaeales > Lygodiaceae > Lygodium > Lygodium microphyllum. The sequence continues at coordinate 7,722,772 of NC_141150.1, read as the reverse complement.
TGCTTGCTAGGCAATTCATAATTACCCTAACTTGGCAAATCAGCCCTAAGGAAGGGTGATGTAGCAGGATGACTACTCATCCTCTAGAAAATTAGACTTGTACTCAGAACTCGCCAACCTTTTTCTAAGGAGTGGTAATACTATTTTGTGATTTAGACACAAAACCATACAACGTTGCAACTTGTTGCACGAGATAGGTGTCGCACCTAACTTGTGGGATTATTTCTCCCATCACACGGTATTCCTTGGTCAAGAATACCTTTGGTCAAGATGTAGGGTTTGGGAGTCCTCTTGACCCAATCCAACCCCTAACCCTACTAGGCCGATAACGCTTTGGCCCTCGAGTTCCTAATTTCCTTGCAGAAGTCTAGCATTTGGTCATCCGATCACTAGGGTGAGAACCCTAGATCATTCTTGCACGGCTGATCTGACAACCCTAAAATTTTTGAGAATGTGGGTAGGATCTTTGGGATCGGAATTATTAAATTGGCATCCCAAGTGCGATACTAGGCAGAATTTTATCGTAGCTTAACTCTCCTTAGCACATTGAGGTAATCGTCATATGCTAACTAATCATACCTTTATGATTCTCATGTAAGCTATTCAATTATACGCGAATTTTTTAGTTGCTCTAACCAACCCATGATTTAAGACGATTTTTCTTTAAAGATGCAAATACATTCTTCTAAATTTGCAAGTACTTTTCCCTAAAAGATGTAAGTAATTGGAAGATAGGTGAGATGCGTCATTCCATGCAAGTATGCAACTTCAAACCATAGACCTTCTGCTTTTATGCAACTTAGAGATCATTCTTTTCCTTGCCCTATACTATAATGATTGACATTCAGAGCTAACTCGTATAAACTACGTTGATGCAATGACGTCAAAGCTTTAATATTTTTAATGAAGATGCATTCAAACTTTGATAAAGAACCCCACGCATGAGCGAATGCCATGAGTCCATCATTGACTTAATCCTTCCTTTAGCACTTAACCCAACCTAGAATGTAATTATTATCGCATGCGATTTGCAAAGTACATAAATCCTTTCCATGCATTGCAGTTATTCGGACATCATTTAATGGGCATCTACGATTATTTTATACGCAAATCACAACTATGCATTATGTGTTATATGCCCTATCCTATGCGCGATGCAACAAAGATGCCTTTGCACAATTGCGTCTTTTTTACTTATGCATCATAGGTTCAGAATTTCATCTACCCTTAACCACGGAAGTGCAAGCAATTGCAAATACTTGACATGCAGCTCAATTTTGTAGATGGAATGAGCAAAAAAATTTCCCAATGGATTTAAACTTGCCTACGAGAATTAAACATGCCTAGTGCATCCTTTTCATGTGGAATTAATTTTAGGAACCTAGGCATTAAGAATCGGGGCATTGTCCACTCACGTACTCGGGGTTGAAGCTCCCGTGTGTGCTCCTCTCGCCTTTTGCTTAGGAGCCATTAGCGCAGTGGACTTGGACTCCGTGAACTCTCCTTCCCATTTTTCCGATTTCCAAAGCTGCCTACTAGGCTGAGATTTCTCCCCCCCACGTAGAAACTAGGGCCTTACAGTCACAGTTTTGAAAACCCGAAGGCATGGGGTGAACAAGGACTATGGAAGCCTTAATGGAAGCTTCCAATAGAAGCTTCTAAGCTTTTGTCACAGCAGATGACGTGGAGGTGGGGAGATGATTGGGACGATGATGACGATGCTGAAGAAGAAGATGATGATGATGATGGTAATGATGATGAAGATGTCGAGGAAGGTGGAGGCGGCAGCAGCGTGGTGGCACGATGATGACAACGGCAGCTTCCACAGGGCGGCGGGCACACCACGACAGCACGATCCCTCCTCTCTCCCCCCTCAAGCTTGGGAGGGGGGTGTTCTTATAGGCATGAAGGTGGGGGGGGGGGGGGGGGGGGGGGGGTAGCCACACAAGTGGCGGGCAGCATGTTCCCCTCCCCATGCTCCTCCACCACTCAAGCTCCTTCTCAACTCATACTCCCACTCCTCGCCATGCAACAGCTGAAGGGGAGAGGAATTTTAATAAAAAAATTTGCCAAAAATTTATACATTATCTCTTTTCCCCCCCTTGAAGGGGTGTTCCCGTGTGGGACTACGGCTTTTGAGCCACGGCTTCCTATACACGACACAGAGTTGGAGTTTGCTATTGCGCGAGGGTGGAGCACTTAGCCTAGGGTCTTTTTGTTGTGGGAAGTTGCTTTGAATCGCTTTTGCATGAGATTTAGGATCTTCAATATTTCTTTGTGGAAATATTACAGCCATGAAGAGAACCATGAGACACCTTAAGGATACTTTGGATATGTGCATTTTTTATGGTGGCCAAGATATTGGAGTTATGTACCACACATATTGTAATTATGCAAAACATGTAGATAGTAGAAAGTCCTCCTCTGGCCATGTCTTCACTTTTGCTGGAGGTATTGTTTCTTGGATATGCAAGGTATAGAAATGCATGGTATTGTCTACTATTGAGGTTGAGTACATTAGCAAATATATACTGAATAGTAGTTAACAACAGGTTTGTCTTAAACACAATAAATAACAAGTCTTTCCTTAATGTAGTGAATAATAGGTCTATCCGCAACACACTAAATAATAAGTGTGCCATCCTACAACACAGTGTTGAATAACATGTCTATCCTGTGTCAAGATTGTGGGAGAGAAGGAAGGAGTCTCGCTTGAAGCTTTCTTGCTTGCACAATGGGGGAAGACACACAAGGGTGGAGGCTAAAAACAGTTTTTCTCTTCTTAGTTGTGTAAGCCAAAAATAACTCTCATACAAAGAAATAGAAGAACCCTATATATGGGTCTCAAACCAAACTCAACTAACTAAGGTGGCATACTAACTGAGCCACGAACTACAGTAGATAAGGATAGCTATCATGTAGCTATTATTCATGGACGGTGTACCAACCGCATCTGCAACTGACAAGTCGGTGACATAAATACACAATGGTCACCCTGGCGTATCACGAGTGGAGCTCGATATCTCAACACTCCCCCTCGAGCTCAATCCCAATTCCTGCACACCAAGCTGGTCTCTGAACTTGCGCAGCTTCTCTGCGCCCAATGCCTTTGTAAATATGTCAGCTACCTGATCCTCTGTGCTGACATAAACTAGATCAATAAGACCTAGTAAAACCCTCTCCCGCACATAGTGATAATGCACCTCAATGTGCTTTGTTCTAGCATGATAGACTGGGTTATTTGCCAAGTGTATACTACTCATGTTGTCACAATAAATAACAACTGGCCCATCTATAGACTGATGCATATCATAAAGTAGCTTATGCAACCAAGCTACCTCACATGCAGCCATTGCTGCACCCCTGTACTCAGCCTCTGTGCTCGACAAGGCAACTGTAGGCTGTTTCTTGCTACTCCAAGTGACTGCAGCACTCCCAAAAGAGAACACATATCCACTGGTAGATCGTCTATCAGAAATGCTACCAGCCCAATTAGCATCAGTGTATCCATGCAGCTGTATCTGAACCCTAGTCTCATAAAATAGTCCATACTGCAATGTGGACTTCACATACCTGAGTATGCGTCTAGCCGCATCCAAATGCGGTTTCCTTGGAGCCTGCATAAACTGACTTACCAATCCAACAGCATAGCTCAAATCTGGCCTGGTAATAGTCATATAAATCAAACTTCCTACTATGCATCTGTACATAGTAGGGTCTTCCAGAACCTCACCTGCATCTGTGCTCAGCTTCACATTCTGCTCCAAAGGAACTGAAATAGGCTTACAGCCTGTCATCCCATATTTGGACAGCATGTCCAATCCATACTGCCTCTGCAAGAGCTGTATCCCACTTGGTGATCTAATCACCTCAATGCCCAAGAAATAACGCAGCTCTCCCAAATCCTTCATCTCAAACTTCTGCTTCAATAGCATTTTCACATGAAGGATATCTTCATCACTGTCACCTGTCATAATCAAATCATCAACATAAATGACAAGTAGCATAATATCTTTCTCTGTTTTTCTCACATAAAGTGAGAAATCTACCTTGGAAATCTGAAAGCCAATAGTGACAAGATATTGTCCTATCTTGTCAGACCATGCTCTAGGTGCTTGCTTCAAGCCATACAAGGCTTTCTTCAACCTGCAAACAAACTCAGGATGAACAACATGCACATAACCTGGTGGCTGCTCCATATAGACCTCTTCTTGCAAATCACCATGCAAGAAGGCATTCTTTACATCCATCTGATGTAAAGACCATCCCTTTGATGCAGCCATAGCAATGACTGCTCTTACGGTTGCCATCCTTGCAACCGGACTGAATGTTTCTTCATAGTCAATGCCATATGTTTTTGCATACCCCTTGACTACTAATCTTGCCTTGTATCTATTCACAGAACCATCTGCATTGTGCTTCACCTTATAAACCCACTTACAGCCAATTGCATTTTTACCTTTAGGCAAAGGTACCAATTTCCATGTAGCATTTGCTTCCAAGGCATCCATTTCTTCATCCATGGCTTTCTCCCATTTTTCTTTTCCCATGGCTTCCTCAAAAGAAGTGGGTTCTGGTTCCTGTATCACTTTAACCATATATGCATAGTGAATGGCTGTAAATCCATCATATTTCAGCCTATCCACAGGATACCTAGCTCTTGTAGACCTGCGCAAAGTAGGTTCACTCCCAGGTGCTCTCAAAACATCCCTGGTCTTCCTTACTCCAGGTGTAACAATAGAAGGAATACCCAACTCATCATCAATGCTCTGTTCTGAGCCACTGGATTCACCATCCACATAAGAGTGACCTGCATTCACATCAAACATGGGCTGATCAACCTTCTCTTTTCCTTTTCGTGATACCTGCATACCACTATCTGCATTGCTTTGAGAAGATTCTCCTGATCTCAATCTGCCTGTCCATGGCGAAGAATGTGAACCACTGCTAGAGGACGCTCCAGGTCCACTAATATTTTGTGACTGCTGCTGTGAATTCTGTGTAGCATTACCATTTTGTGCATCTTCATCATCAATCACATTTACTGGTTTATACCAGCTACTCATCTCATCAAAAACAACATCTCTGCTCACTGTAAACTTACGAGTAGAAGGGTTATAGCATCTATACCCTTTTTGCTGCAGAGAGTAACCAATAAAGATGCACTTCTCAGCTTTTGGATCCAACTTGGATCGCAGCTCATCTGGCACATGTACATAGGCAATGCAACCAAAAATTTTCAAATGAGAAATATCTGGTTTCCTACCAGTATACCTCTCCTCTGGAGTCATTCCATGTATTGCTGCAGTGGGAGTCCTGTTCATTATGTAGACTGCTGTAGCAACTGCTGTAGCAACTGTTGTAGCAACTGCTTCAGCCCAATAAAAATCTGGCAAGTCTTTTTCATTGAGCATGGCACGAGATACCTCTCCAATATGCCTGTTTTTCCTTTCTGCAATTCCATTTTGTTGTGGGGTATAACTACATGAATATTGCTGCTTTATGCCATGCTCCTGTAAGAACTTTGCAAACTCATTTGAGAGGTACTCTCCCCCTCCATCTGACCTTAGGCATTTTATTTGCAGACCTGTTTCTTTTTCAGCCATAGCTTTAAGGGTTTTGAAATGCCCAAAAACTTCACTTTTCTTTTTCATAAAATACACCCAAACTTTTCTGCTATAGTCATCAATAAAAGTGACAAAATAATGACAGCCTCCAAGAGATGCAGCTTTAGTAGTCCACACATCAGAGTGGATTAATTCCAATGGCTTCTCACTCTCTTGAACATGTCTAGGAAATGGTTTCCTTGCCTGTTTTCCAAACTGACACGCTTCACATACCTTATGCATTTCTGCAACCTTGAATTTTGGCAATCCTGCAACAATATTTTGGGCCTGCATTGATTTAAGTCGCTGTACATTAACATGACCAATGTGTTTATGCCAGATATCAATATCTGCAACTACACCGGTCCCATGTGCAAACATTGCTGCACTCAATTCAGACATGTCTGCATCCAACGTAAACATTCTGCCCTTCTTCTTTCCTTTTGCTATCAAGCGACCTTTATTTTTCATATCCTCAACAAAGCATCCATGAGGATTAAATCTGACCTGCAAGCCCTGCTCAACCATTTGACCAACAAAAACCAGATTCTTGGTGATATTCGGGACATGAAATACATCGGACAGGTATTTCTTTTTCCCATCCTGCATAGACAAAGGAATTTTTCCAATTTGCACAATAGGATGTGCAGTATCATCACCAGTCTCCACAAATCCTGGTTTTTCCATTTTCCTTGCATCCTCCATCCATTCTGCATGACCTGTCATGTGGTTTGATGCACCTAAGTCAACATACCATACATCATTGCTTTCTTCTACACTTGTCACAGAATTGTTCATGTGCTGCACCATGAACAAATGCTCATTTCTGTCATCACCCTGTCTACTAGAAGATGCATAATTCCCTTGTTGCAGTTTTCCATTCATGATGTCATTCTTCTTTTTATAGCAGTCTTTAGCCATATGACCCATTTTACCACAATAGTAGCATTCAACATTACTGTTTGCATTTTGACCTCTTTGCCATCCACCACGACCTCTTTGGCTCCCCCTGCCTCTAGAGTTACCACGTCCTCCTCCATAAGACTGGTTTTCTTGAGTTTGCTGCATATTCTGATTTCTGCCACGGCCTCCAAATCGGCCTCCTCTACCTCTGCCTCTACCTCTTCCAGCATTTGAGTAGAAGACAACTTCTTTTGAAGTTCCTCCTGAAGAAGATGCACCACCATTTCTTTGCTCCTCAGAAATTAGAAGAGCAATCAGCTCCTCAAAATCAGGAAATCTTTCACGAACTGAAATGGATGTCCGAAACTATGCATAATCCTTTCCTAGACCATTCAAGGTCACAGAAACTAAATCATCATCTTCCACTGGCGACCCGATGGAAGCAAGTGCATCTGCAATCTTCTTCACTTTCATGTAGTAGTCATTGAGCTCATATTTTCTCTTTGCACATTATGCAACTCTTGCTTGAGCTGCATTTTCCTGGCTTGCGTATTTGTGCTATGCATTTTTGACAAAGTATCCCATGCCTCCTTTGGCGTACTTGCATCCTGAATATGCACAATCATAGAGTCTGAAATGCTGATAGACAGCCAGTACATAACTTTCCTGGCTCTCTCATGCCATGTTTTAAATGCCTGCATTTGGTGTTGATTGGGAACATCAGGAAGAACTGGTTCTTCTTCATTTCCTGCAACAAATTCCCAATATCCTTTTCCCATAAGGAAATTCTTCATTCTAAACTTCCATGCTTGGAAGTTGTTCTTGTCAAGCTTTTCAGTGACAATCTGTGAAAGAGAATCAGATGCCATTACAGAACACTGCAAAAAAATTCTGTCACTGCAAAAAACACAGCTTCACCCTCACAAGGGAAAATCTGCAAAACTGGCGAAAGTGGTATTTGACCACACAGTCACTTCCTAGTGACGATTTTGCATCAATAGGCAATAGGGATGATTCTGTAACTCCCAATGTCTCTGCGCACAAGCATACGATGCAATTTCTACAGTAACTTTTCACCGACCTGTAGAATAGTGGCTGCACAGCATAAAACTGGGCCTTTTTCTGAGTGCGTGCAGAAAACTTCCGCCTCCAAAACAGGCCCCGAAATGGCCTCAAATATACTTCCCTCTTGCTTCACCGCGAAGGGCGTCTCAACCTGAGACAATGCACTCCTGTGTTTTCCGGCTGTGCTACCTGCAGAGATCTGCTCCCAAAACAGAAGATGAAAGCAACACTGCTCCTCTTACCAGAACACCGCGAGCTTGGCTTGTTTTCTTGAGCTCCTTACCACGAACAAGGCTCTGATACCATGTCAAGATTGTGGGAGAGAAGGAAGGAGTCTCGCTTGAAGCTTTCTTGCTTGCACAATGGGGGAAGACACACAAGGGTGGAGGCTGAAAACAGTTTTTCTATTCTTAGTTGTGTAAGCCAAAAATAACTCTCATACAAAGAAATAGAAGAACCCTATATATGGGTCTCAAACCAAACTCAACTAACTAAGGTGGCATACTAACTGAGCCACGAACTAGAGTAGATAAGGATAGCTATCATGTAGCTATTATTCATGGACGGTGTACCAACCGCATCTGCAACTGACAAGTCGGTGACATAAATACACAACGGTCACCCTGGCGTATCACGAGTGGAGCTCGATATCTCAACATCCTACACATAGTAAATAGTAGGTTTGTTTTGCATAGTGTAAACATCATGTTTATCTTGCACAAAGTAGATAGCATGTCTATCCTACACAGAATAAACAGTATGTATGTTCTACACAAAATAATAGTAGGTATGTTTAGCACAAAGTAGAGAGTAGGACTTCTATAAATGGTAGGAAGGAGAGGCTTGAAAATAGGCATAATTTGGGCTGTCCATACGATCCTATTATTTGCTATTGTTGGACACACTAGAGTAGCTAAAGATCAGTCAAGTCTACTTGATGATGGGAAGAAGCTCACACAAGCTAGAAAGAGGCCTATGAAGCATAGTATTGATGCATACCTTCTTGAGGGATAGCCATTAGACCTTCAACTTTAGGTTTCAAATCTAAGTTGAAGTACACTAAATAAAAAGCTCCTCAAACTAGCACTTTGGGGAGAAGCCCGAGTGAGAGCACAAGCAAGTGGAAGCAATGGAGGAGTGAGTTATAGTGGATGGAGCAAGAGAGAGAGAGAGAGAGAGAGAGAGAGAGAGAGAGAGAGAGAGAGAGAGAGAGAGAGAGAGAGAGAGAGAGAGAAGAGATGGGAACTTCAACAGTTACAATGTTTGACTAGTCTTCCCTTACTCAAATATCACTAAAAGTATAAAGAATGAAGTGATAGTGATGGGTGCCTACCACCTATAGTATATAGGTGTGCAGGTCCACCACCTGTAGTGTAGAGGTGGGCATATACTATCAGTGTAGTAATACACATTCAACATAGGCACACATGCCTTTACCCCCAACATGCCCATCTCACCAATAGAGTCTCTTCAATATCTTTATCAACAACTCCATTTTTCTTTTGTAGCAACAATTCTTTCCATCCTCATTAGTTCAAGATTCCTTACTGCATCTATCATCATCAACAGAGGAACCCATGGGAGCAATCTTCTAACTAAGTAATCGACTAAGAAAGCATGTACACTCATCTAGTATTTGTACCATGACTTATATAGAGTTCCTCAAGTGTGGGATAACACTTCAATCTTGCTTGGAGTTCAACCCATCTCTCAAACCAATAATACCATGTCTTATGTACACATATAGGATATGCACTCTCCCCTAAGGAGTGAATAAATGTGAGCTTTTACATTGCATGTACAATTTTCTCAAAATAATGATGAGCCATAATTTCTTTATCACAATCAAATCTCCCATCTCTTATAGTCTCCTATTCTTTTATGGTAATGATTCAAGCTCTATCCAACAAGAAGGACCATCAGTTAATTATATTCTCATCCATAGTACTATATTCTATAACTTGAGTCACCAATAATCCTATCAATCTACATCTCCCCTAATACCCACATCATCATCTATATCATCAATAGAATATGATCATCATTACTAGTTCTTTACTTGTAGTATTCCTTAATCCTCCATCAGAATTGCTTCATGGACCATCCCAATATTTTAGGACTACCTTTGATGTGAGTGCCATGGGATTGACACTTGTCTTAGTAGAGGATAACATTAATAACAAATGAAAGACAAAGTTAAGGTAAAAGAAAAGTGAAAGTGCAAGTGTCAGATTTGTTTTATGAAGGATTGTTTTTTGGAGTTCTTGATTGAATATTTTTTGAAACTTGTACTATCTTTTAAACTTCATGGAAATATCATATTATTATGGTTGTATTATTTTGTGAGAGTTTCACTCATTACTTTTGTACATATTGTATTTAACTATTGTGTAGATTACACACATAGAAATGTGAGAATAGCACAGGCTTAGTCTAATTAGGTTAAGGTAGAAGCATTCTACAAGGAATGATTAGCCTAGATTGCACAAGTTAGTAGGAGAGGGTGGAATTTCTATTTCACATGTGTGAAAAAAATCTAATATGCAAAAAAAGCATAAATCCTAAAATGCAAACAAGGCTCCATCAGAGAAAAAAATCTAAAATGCAAAAGAAGCATAAATCCTAAAATGCAAACAAGACTCCATCAGAGAGAAATGACCTAATTCTAACCCTACTTTTGATCTATATAAGGATGGGAGCTCTCAGTTATATTTACTCTTTTTGTGCATCCATGCTCTAAAAGCTCTACTAGTGCAACTGTTGATCAACCATTCTCTTATTATATTTTATCAATTTGTCATCATTATTGAGAGAGAGAGAGAGAGAGAGAGAGAGAGAGAGAGTGAGTGAGTGAGTGAGTGAGTGTGTGTGTGAATGGTGTATTGAGTGAGGAATTGGGAGAATATGAAGCCCTACATTGTCTTCTTGCTCATCTTCTTCTTTTTATTAGCTTTTCCACTCATTGGTCTGATCAGTGGTGGATGCAAAGAAGCAACAAGCAATAACAAGGGAAGGTAAGATATGTGATTGCGCTACACCTTGAAGCTAGTCTTGTATTCTTGCTTTATTGCATCGAAGAGAAGGATGCATGATTAGCTAAAGTGGAGTATCCAAAAGACAAGATGAAAGAATGTCGCCAAAGAAAGTTGTAGTTTCTAAAATAATAGAAGTCCATTCAATGTCCCAACTATTGTGTATTTTCTTAAACGACCACATCTCTTAAGCAATCCCCAGTTACACAACAGTTATATGAGAGTGATAGTAGTCGTTAAGGATCTTATAGTAGAAGGGAGAGGGGAGAAGGTAGACAAAACTCAAGACTACATGGGAGAGAAGTTAGCTCTTTGGGGTTAGCACCACCTACTCACAAAAGTACGATATAGGATGACTTAAATGATGAGGCTAGCAGTAAGCAAGATCTACATGGGATGGAGGTGTTGCTTATTTATCTTTTTTCTATTAGGTATGCAAATTACAAATTTTTATTTCTACACTTTAAAGTGAAAAAACCAAGCTTGCCTATAAAAACCAAGGTTGTGCATAAGATATTAATTACTCTTTGAGGTTTACTAACAAATGGGCAAGAAGGTGAAAGATTCGAATCACCATAGTGACTCCAACTAGAACAGGAATATGGCTTATTAAAAGTTGAATCGGGAGGTGTAGCATCTTAGGAGGAGGATAGCTATAAGTTGAATCAGAAGGTGTATCATTATAGGAGGATGATTTTGTTAAGTATCTACAGTATGATTTATTGAATTTGGGTACTTTTATGTTATTGAACTCTTGTAATACATATACATTTGGTTGTTATTTTGAAAATGGATCTTGTGGGTAGACTTTTCACCCAATCCCTCAGAGACTAGGTACAATCGCCCACATAATTGGCTCCTATCCCAACTATGACTCTACAAAACTGGTAGCTTCTTGGATTTTCTTTGGCCATCACATCCCACATCTCTATACATATGAGTGAGCACATTTATAGTCAAATTGTAAATTACAAGCGGACATGCTTATAAACAAGGGTTTTTAGACACTACAAGGATATTAGGCCATAGCGACACCGATTAGCGACGATAAATAGCGGCGTCGCTATTAGCGTTGCAAATGTGACGCTAATAGTGACGCAAATAGCGATGATCCACAGAGAAAAAAAACACGGGTTGAAACCCGAGTGCGCTTCATTTTGCGCATTCATGAAAGTTTTCGAGAGGGAGAGCGAGAGAGAGAGAGAGAGAGAGCGACTGTTTTGCTTAGAGGGAGAGAAAGAGAGAAAGAAGGCTTCTCACCACCACCGCTGCCGCCGTCATTCGCGAAGAAGAGGAGGAGCTGCCATCCTGAAGAGAAGCCGGCAAACCCTTCTTAGAATCTTTACAGTGAGTCCATTCTCTCTCTCTCTCTTTTACTTGTTTAGGGTTTAATTTGTGTATATTGAGAGAGGGAGAGAAAATGAGAGAGAAAGAGAGGGAGAGGGAGAGGGAGAGGGAGAGGGAGAGGGAGAGGGAGGGGGAGGAAATGAGAGAGAGAGGGAGGGAGAGTGCATTCTCTCTCTCTTTTACTTTTTTTAATATAATTTGTGTATATTGAGAGAGGGAGAGGAAATGAGAGAGAAAGAGAAAGAGAGGGAGAGGGAGATGGAGAGGGAGAGGGAGGAAATGGGAGGGGGATGAAATGTGAGATGGAGAGGGAGGGAGAGAGAGAGGGGGGAAATGAGAGAGGGAGAGGGAGGGAGAGAGAGAAAGAGAGGGAGGGGGAGGGGGATGAAATGAGAGAGGGAGAGGGAGGGAGAGTGCATTCTCTCTCTCTTTGACTTTTTTTTGTATAATTTGTGTATATTGAGAGAGGGAGAGGAAATGAGAGAGAAAGAGAGGGAGAGGGCAAGGGCGAGGGCGAGGGCGAGGGAGAGGGAGGGAGAGGGAGAGAGAGAGAGAGAGAGAGAGAGAGAGAGAGAGAAAGAGAGGGAGAGGGAGAGGGGGAGGAAATGGGAAAGAAAGAGGGAGGGAGAGGAAATGAGAGAGGGAGAGGGAGTGGGAGAGGGAGGGAGACATTAAACATAATAGGGAGATATTAAACATAATAGGGAAATGAGAGAGGGAGAGGGAGAGAGAAGAAATGAGAGAAGGAGAGGAAGAGAGTAAAAGGAAATATGAGAGAATGAGAGGAGAGAGAAAAAGAGAGAAACTATTTTAAACATAATAGGAAAAGAGAGGAAGAGAGGGTGAGGGTGAGGGTGAGGGAGGGAGAAGAAGAGAGAAAAGGAAATGAGAGAGGGAGAGGAGAGAGAAAAAGAAATGAGAGAGAGGAGAGAGAAAAATCATTAAACCTAATAGGGAAAGACAGAAAGAAAAGGTGAGGGAGAGGGAGAGGGAGAGAGAGAAAATGAGAGAGGGAGAGAAAGAGAGAAAAGGAAATGAGAGAGGGAGAGAAAGAGAGAAAGGAAATAAGAGAGGGAGAGGAGAGAGGAGAGAGAAAAGAGAGAAAAATCATTAAACCTAATAGGGAAAGAGAGAAAGAGAGGGTGAAGGTGAGGGAGGGAGAGGAAACGAGAGAGGGAGAGAAAGAGAGGAAAGTAAATAAGACCTTATGATAAGCTCATCCTAGGCTCATAGGGGTTAGGCTAATCCTCAACAAACCTAAGGGATATATGACTAGAGAGCCCTAGCATACTTGTGCCTCCTAGCATAATGTTCTTCCTACAAAGATACCTCTCATACATGGGGCTTGTCCTAGCCTCCACCACGCAAGTATACAACGAAGGCAATCAGCCTATCAGTATGAAATACATTTATTTTTCATAACGTAAATCCAAAAATAACTTTGGATATTCCATAAAAATCAATCTCTTCTTAAAAAGACAAATACAAAAAACTAAAACAGCATCATTCATATGCTTCGCAAAACTAAAACAGCATCGCCACAAGATCTCTTAGGAAACTCATCCTCAACTATCAATTTTAATTAATAAATATAATATAAAATCACCTGCAGGAAGGACACTCTTTTATTATTAACCCTCTTTCTTCCTTAGAATAGTCTTAGGAACAAATTTATGCTCTAACAAGCATATATTTGAGCATAATAACTCTCTTGTACGTATTTGTGAACATGTAATCTTCTATCCAAACCCCCGACAACTTCGATGGTGGTATGTTATACCTTCAGCTCCCCGAAGTGCGAGAGTATATGATCAAAGTGATGTTCTGAGCATAGATAAAGACAATATGCAAATAAAGGGGTCAATATTGCAAGGGGTGGAGGTCATTGAAAGCTTGGAGCCAGCATCGGCGAACAATGATGGAAATACAGGAGTCCAAGAATTCTTTGAGAACGAGGTGGACTCATCCTTTTGTGGTGACATGTCTATCGACCTTCTAGTGTATACGGAGTTGTGTCAGGAGATTGACATGGGACCATAGGATACTTCATACGTGGAACATCCACTTACTCAATTCGTTGACCAATCACTTATAAGGGTACATAAGATATGTATTTTAAGTGAGATCATTTTTTTTAGGATTTATATTATCGTGCTTTGTATGATTTAAATTGATTATTCTAACATTATTTTTTTTCTGTGCAGGTGACATTTTCACGATGAATCGAGGAATGAGCAATGAGGAGTTGCAGGATATCTTTACACACATGTCTCCAGACCAGATCGCGAGATTCAGAGACATGGCAGACCAAGAGCTATCTCGGACATTGTCAAGCCACTCTGCTAGATCTACTTCAGCGTGATTTGGATGCTTCAGCTTCGAGCAAATGAGGTCGACGCTCTAGACTTAGGCCAAAGGGAGGGAGTGCTTTAGGGTCAGGGGGACGCTGCAGAGATATGGAGGCAGTGAGCCTATGGTCGACACGAGATACAGGTGTGACTCCTTGCTCTTGTGGCGGTTCCAGCGAGCGTGACTCAAGCTCAGGTGGATGCTGTGGAGGCACGGATGCGGTGTCTCCGTCTCGTCGTTCAGCTGGAGTTGCATCACCTCCAGGATTTGTCACACTTGTGGGGACATCTACTCTAGTTACTGTGGCTTTTGCTCAGCCGTCTGCAGGTGGTACCCCTATGGGTGCCACTCTGACAGATATTACCTCGGTTGGTACACCGAATGCACACGGGTCTCCTGGATATGCCCAGAAGCGTGGACGCAGGTGGGAGAGGACTCATCTTAGGCATACCCTAGGGGGATATGCCTATCTAGTCGATGATAGGTCAGGAGCCATCATCATGAATGATGAGGGGAGGAGGGTGATGGCTCGCATGAGAGAGTTGTGCCAACAAATTTTTTGGCACAACGTCTTAGATCATTGAAAGAACATACCGGAGAGGAGCAAGGACCACATAGTAGCATCTTTGCATGAGGAGTTTCCGGTTCCAGTCTCAATAGATAGATTTTCTACGGGTTGGATGATAGATTGCATGCGTGCATATATGTCACATAGATGATCGGACGCACGCAAGGCACTCAAGAGTGGGGTTGCAAAGCCCGAGTGGCTAGATGTGGACGATTGGCGCCGACTGAGGGAGGAGGCTACAGATTCTCCAGGACGTTGGTGTCAGCAGCGCGGGGTGGTGAGGGCACGACTCGAGGCCGGAGTGGTCCATCATCTTGGGAGTGGCGGCCATAGGACATATTTGGAGGACTTTGTAAGTTTTTATTTTGTTTTGCTTGTTTATTTTTTTGCAATATCCTTTGT